>NC_141364.1:37432454-38032454 GCF_057382095.1 Aulonocara sp. 'chitande type north' Nkhata Bay
ATCGTCTTATTAATTGTTAGCTTACTATGCAAACATGACAAGTGAAATCTCCCGCAGCTTAAACATGTGAGAGGTTGATCGCGCAGAGAATCGCTGAGCTTATGTGAGTGCGTGTGTAAAAGCATTTCAGTTCTGCTGAGCCAAATAAGACAGGTCAGGGTGAAGAAGTGACAGCCAAAGAAAAGCTTACCACAAAACGGAAAAGTTATGACAAATCAGACTATAAGGCAAAAAGAAAGTGCAGCTTTATGGTTTCATGGACAAAATAATTTCTGTGGCTGCGATATGACGAGCTAAATAACCAGGGCTGCACATAAGTGGTCCGCAGGTGCGCATTCGCTGTCAAAATAAAAAACACGCACAAGGGTTAGGGTTAAATTTAAAAACTGTACTTTTGAGTTAAAATATATATTTATAATTTTAATAAATGACAAATTAAAAATGCATGAACATTTTTTGTATCGAAAAAATATCGAACCGTGACACCAAAGTACCGAACCGTGAATTTTGTGTATCGTTGCAACCTTATAGATATATATCTAGATAGAGATATAAATTTTATTTTCCAGTTTTTCCCAAATTATAGAAAGGTGGCTCTGTGCCCTAAGCCTACCTTTGTGTCTAAGGTTAGGGAGTCTACCATTGGAGCTATCAGTTTTTCATCCACCGGCCATTTGCTGATGAGAGCCAGAGGCGGCTTAATTCACTTTGTCCTGTCTGCGCATTATGCATTTAGCTAAACAGGACTCAGGGGTTTAGGAAAAGCAACCAATTCTTTGTGTCCTGGGCTACCTCTCATAGAATGAAGCCTATGTCACATCTATGGCACAGGGGCTATTATAAAAGGATGTCTGTGGACCCCGTGTCCTCGAAATTGTTGGTTCGTCTTCGAGAGACGTTGTGGTAGTAGAGCTTCCATGATTGGTCACGCCAGAGGGCACTTCCCACAGTGAGATATCTCACTTGGTTTTTAGAGAAAAGGGGTTACGGATGTCATCAAGCATTTCCATGTGTTAGAGCCCCAATTTAAGCTCAGGATATGAGGCTTGAGGCGACATTTTATCCAGATGACATTCCCTTTCCTTCATGTTTTTGCTTCTTTGGTGAACATAGATCCTTGATATCTTCAGTCTGAAGCTGCAGAGAAATTAAAAAATGCCTCCATAGTATGTAAAAGAATATGAATTCTGCTCTGGTGAACTATGTATGCAGCTTGCCTCTCGCCACATACATAATGCGATTAGGCGGAACGGCGAAAAAATGTTTTAATATACAAGGAATTTCAAAATAAAGAAGCGGTATAATATGTTGTCAGTTTTTGTCTTAAATTAACTGATGTTTTTATGCATAGGGTAATTCATGTTTTGTTTTGCTTTTTTGTCCTTTCACAGCTGACACACCTCAGCAGTCACCCAAGAATTGGACTGAATCTGAAGTAAGCACCTGGCTAAGATCAATTGGAGTGAAGGAACAGTACATAGAAAAGCTCCATGAAGAGGAAGTAAATGGACAAATCCTACTTGCACTAAATGAGGACTTTCTAAAAACAAAAATCTACATGAAGTCAGGGCCTGCTCATTTGATTATTCAGAGAAGAGATGAGCTTATCAACTCCCAGCAAAAATGTCAAGAAAAGAAAAAAACTACTGGTTCCAAAAGAACTGAGTTTGAGGAAAAGAGGAGTCAGAAATTGGTTCAGTCTGTTTCAACAGTAAGTGATGGTCCTCCAGCACAAACTACAGAGACAGAACAAGATGTCTTTGAGGAGAACCACGCTTCTCAGGAACAATGTGTGTTAATCTCAAAGGAAGACTGTAAACCAAGGCCATTTGATCAAGAAGGGATTGATTTTTTTATATGTGAAACACAGAATCCTGCAGCCTGAATCAGGTGCTTTTAATCTGATATTGCCATGCCACGAATTCAAGTCTTTTGCTGTAGCTGCTACATTGGATCGCACAAGACTCCAAGCTAAGTTTGCCAAAGAGGTTCTTAAATTTGCAGCTGGTTGTATGAATATCAGATCAAATGGCACAATACACTTTGGTGTGATGGAGAATATGTGCACGGTGAGATAACTGGTATCCCTGTAACAGACAAGGATATTTATGTCGATGCTTTGGACTACATTGAAAGGAGTTTCAACTCTGACACAGAACACATACGCCAGTGTGTGCGACCGCCAAGGATCAACTATATATTAAAAGAAATCACAAAAATCTCATGAATTAGAGTCAGATATTTATAAAAATATTACAGTTACAATATAAACAATATAAACAAATGGAAGCTGATCATTTCTAGGATGCTGGTGTAACATTTAGGCTGTATTTGTAACTATTTCCAGATTGTCCTGCTGAAGAATCCAGAGAACGAAGAGCAAATAAGAAAGAGTCTGCAAGAACTCATCAAAAACCTTGCTCCACTTTTTCTGGTCTCCTCCACCATCTGCATTTCCCAGAAATCCAAAACCGACCAAAATTCAGAGAGGTACTACGGAGTCTCCATGTCCACCAACGGTCCTAACCCGGGGAAAATTGTGATTGCTGCCTCCTGTCTTAGCAAATGGGATGAATATGTATCTGGTGCAGTGATGACCTATTATCCAAAAAAGGTCAAGAAAGATTACTTTGATGGAACCATTGAAGTACCTGGAGACATCAGGTGTGAAGCATTTAATCTCAGTAATGATGAAAAAATGAACCCTTGCAGATCATGTCACAATTTGTTTGGCTTGAACACAGACGACACCAAAGACTGGCCTTTGGTAACTGTGCTGAACCCGAGAGCCTGAGCAACTTGCTTACAAATGAGGAAGAAGTTAAAAATAAAACACATGTGCACGAACACTCAGCTGAAAACAGGCAGAGAGCAGATGAAGAGGTTGGTAAGGATCTTATGAATGTGTTGCGAATAATTCAGTTTAAGACATGGACAGGAGAATTTTACACCCCAGAATCATAAGGTGCAGAGGTGACCTGATACATCTGCTTTGGTCTGATTCTGATGAATAAATGATGCTCTGACAGAATGAGTGTGGATTTGCTCAAACTGTTTACTCTCCAGCTCCGTATAATGTGCTTGTTAGAAATTATATGTAATAATAAAATCAGGCTTCTACGTTTTAAAATGCAATATGAAGGATGCGAGACAGCAATTATTGGGAAGAAACACCTTTATACTGGTCTATACCCAGGATGCACATGAAGTGAAAACAACAAAACCATTTTTTCCTTTTATGATCCCATCTATAACCTCTTTCATAAGCGCTACACATGTAGTTATAATAGTTGTAGCATGCTTCGAGAAGCTGGTCAGGGACTTCATCTGCTCTGCACTACCCGACTCACTGGACCCTCTACAGTTCGCATACCGCCACAACAGGTCCACTGATGATGCCATAGCCCTGACACTACACACTGCCCTGTCACACCTGGAGAAGAGAGACACGTATGTGAGGATGCTGTTTGTAGATTACAGCTCAGCATTCAATACCATCGTTCCCTCGAAGCTGGACAGGAAACTGCAGGATCTAGGACTGAGCAGCTCCCTCTGCAGCTGGATCCTTAGCTTCCTGTCTGACAGACGCCAAGTGGTCAGACAGGGCAGCATCACAGGGGTGTGTACTGAGCCCTCTCCTGTACTCACTCTACACCTACGACTGCACGGCCACTAACAACTCCAACATCATTGTGAAGTTTGCGGACGACACTACAGTGGTGGGTCTTATCACCAATGGTGATGAGACGGCTTACAGGGAGGAGGTCAGCGCCCTGACCCACTGGTGTCAAGACAACCATCTCACCCTCAACGTCGCAAAGACAAAGGAGTTGATAGTGGACTTCCGGAGGTGCAGAGAAGTACACACCCCCATCACCATCAACGGCGCTGCTGTGGAGAGAGTGAGCAGCTTCCGGTTCCTTGGAGTACATCTGGCTGAGGATCTTACGTGGTCAGTACACACAAACAAAACAGTGAAGAAGGCGCAGCAGCGCCTCTTCTTTCTCAGGAGACTGAAAAGATTCGGCATGAGCCCCCGCATCCTCAGGACCTTCTATCACTGTGCCATTGAGAGCATCCTCACTGGATGCATCACCACCTGGTATGGCAACAGCACCGCCTACAACTGCAAAGCTCTCCAGCGAGTAGTGCGGTGCTCTGAACGGATAATTGGAGGTGAGCTTCCCTCCCTCCAAGACATCTACAGGAAGCGGTGCCTGAGGAAAGCGGGGAGGATCATCAAGGACTCCAGTCACCCCAGCCATAAACTGTTCAGACTGCTTCCATCAGGAAGCATCCGGTCCCGTACCAGCAGACTGAGAGACAGCTTCTTCCATCAGGCCATCAGACTGCTGAACACTTCATAGACACCTCAGCTTCACTACGGGAACTGCAACACTATGCACTCCACACACTGTATATAAATGCCACTTGTTTTGCACATATTCAACTCTGTATATTTTTATATATTTTATTTATTATTATTATTTTATTTTTTTTACTATTTAATTTGTAAAAATGTGTATACACACACACACACACACACACACACACACACGTAGGATAATATTTAGTATACACATCCAGAAATGCATACACTATTATATATTGTACATATATTTATTAGTTTCAGATGCAGCCTTTCTTGTATTTTGCTCGTTTGTGTTGTTGTGTTTGTCTGTTGCTTGTGGGGCTTGCACACAAGAATTTCACTCGCATGTGCTGTGCCAGTGTGCCTGCACATGTGATGTGACAATAAAAGTGATTTGATTTTGATTTGATTTGACACAAAGTCATATTGAGCCACAAACAACATTCGTGTAACAAGGTAGAAGCCGCAATCAGTTTTTGGCAGCGACTTTTATAGAACCTTTATTTATGCAGTTAAAAAAAATCTCATTAACATTAAAAATGTCTTTTGTAAGAGTAAGACATCAGAAATGGCAGCAAATATTACAATAGTTCTGTAAAAATATTGTAAGTGGGGAAAAAGGACCGGATTGGTTATAATGTGAGTACAATAACACAGAGTTATAAAGATACTTGAAAAAACAGATAATCTTTTAATTCTATATATAACCCCTTTGTAAACGCTGTTCACCGAAGTCTATTTACCAACATACATAAAGGTATTACACATAAAAAATACACGGAAACATTGGAAATCAGTTTTTGGCAGGCAATCACTTTTTGGCACAACACCGGCAATAGAAATGTGAGTAAGGTACCGAATTCAGGTTTGCTCCCGCTTTATTTTTAAATACGCATACGGTACTTGTATGCGCCCTATGGTCCAGTGCGCCTTATGTGTGTGTTAAATACAGTAAGGGCACACATAACTGAGACTGCGCCTTTTAGCACAGTGCGCCTTATGGTCGTGAAAATACGGTAGATAGGAGCTAGCGAGCTAACTCCCTGCTAACTTCTAACTCCGTTAAATGTCATAAATTCCGTTTTCATGGATGCCTGGATGTTAAACTCAATTGTTACACCTGGTAGAGCAGAACGCTGATCATTTTATTAAAGATGAAAGACTTTAAACTGTTTTTCAACTCTCAGTTATGCCATAGTGATCGTTTGATATATGGACTTGCAGTGGAGTTTAGGCCCAGACACGGCTAGTGATGTCAGACTTAACGACCGGATTAGAAGTACTGGTGCTCCACAGGGGTGTGTACTGAGCCCTCTCCTGTACTCACTCTACACCTACGACTGCACAGCCACTAACAACTCCAACATCATTGTGAAGTTTGCGGACGACACTACAGTGGTGGGTCTTATCACCAAAGGTAATGAGACGGCTTACAGGGAGGAGGTCAGCACCCTGACCCACTGGTGTCAAGACAACCATCTCACCCTCAACGTCGCAAAGACAAAGGAGTTGATAGTGGACTTCCGGAGGTACAGAGAAGTACACACCCCCATCACCATCAGCGGTGCTGCTGTGGAGAGAGTGAGCAGCTTCCGGTTCCTTGGAGTACATCTGGCTGAGGATCTTACGTGGTCAGTACACATAAACAAAACAGTGAAGAAGGCGCAGCAGCGCCTTAATTATTTAGTTACTTTTTAAAAACCCAATTTACAACCTGAATAGGTGATAAAAAGATAGATCTTTCAGCCCAATTCTACTTTTTCTGCATAATCCATCATACAAAATGTAATCAAGTGGAAAAATCTTTTTTAACTTTATGCATCAAGCAAAAATTTAATTATATGCAACATTCTCTGACTTGAATAAATTAGTTTAACATTGAAACCCATTTTCTGCACATTCCAGCACATAAAATAAAATATTTTTTGTGTTTACACTCAGTCTTTCAAATAGATGCAAGTAAAACACAGCAGAAAATAAATAACATCAAAGACTAGCGGTCCTGTTGCTCTATTTTCTTTTTTTTTTTTTTTTTTTTTTTTGCCTGTCCCGTTTGGCTCTTTTGCATCAGAATTGTTGTCTAAAGGCAAAGAAAGATGCCCAACGGATTTACTTTACCAAATTGACCATCCCAGCCTTGCCGTAATGGTCCATTTGATTCACCTTTTATTGTTTATTTTATTTTCACTTACTGAATACGGGACAGACTTGACTGGGGGAAAGAAGGGGAGAAAGAAAGAGGGAAAGAGAAACAGCTGAGAAGAGGGACGGGGGAGAAGGGCAAAAGACAAAAACCAACAGAACGGGCAGAGAAAAAAAATCCATATATCAATCACCTGGATCACCTGCTGAGAAAGAAAAAAGAAAGCAAGCAGAAGAGAACAAGAGTAATAGAATAAACAACATCACAATGATATATGGGAATATGACAGTAAATACTAAATGTTAAACATTATTGTGCAGCACATAAGATCAACAGAACACAGTGTGCTTTGAGGTAGGAGCCAAAAAGGGTGTAGTTTGTGGGTGTGATCACCCGTGTGTACACCTGTGAGCATGGACGCGCTTGTTTTTTGTTTTTTTAAAAGGTTCCTTCATGTAATAATCTGCTAGAGGGTGTGGGGGGGCCACAGCCCCGTCCTCCAGGGCGTGAAGCAGGTGTGGAGGAGATCAAAACTCCAGACATCCAGAGGCCCCCAGAACACAAGAGACCAAGGAAGACCAACAGAGGGGCAGCCGCGCCACTGTCCCAGAAAGAGCTGAGGAGAGTCCCAGATGAGGGCTCACTCAGCAGCCGCGGAGCAGAAGCCAGGGGGAGTTGCAGTGACGCGCCCGTGAGCTCCGCCGGCAGCCAGCTGCGCCTGAGTGACCGAGCCCCAGGCCGAGAGGCCGGGGGCACCCCACCTCCGAAGTGGCCCGAGCGAGCCCCAGGCTCCAGGCCCCGATAAGCGGCCGCCAAGGAGTGAGCCGGTGTGTACCTGGACGCCCATCCCCGGACACAAAGAACCACCAACGCACCAATGTCTGAGGGGGTCCGCCACTGGCAGGGGAAGTGGTGGTAGGGGGAGATAGGCCTCCATACCTTGGAGGGCCTAAGATGTCCCCAGAGAGGTGGCGCCTGACACCCAACCTGACATATAGACACAGACATACAGGCACACACAGATACAAACATCCATTCCCACCCTCATGCTCTCATATGCACTTACTCCACACTCAACCAACGTGGAGACAGACATAAAGAGACGTTGTACACACGATCACACTCCCCAAGCGTACTCTACAAACCGGGTCTAGGTACCCTTGCCCCTGGAGGGGGGAACTGCACCCAGACCCAGGTGGTGTTTCCCTTTTCCCTGCGGTGGGGGGAGGCAGACCGCCCTGACTCCGCAGCAGCAGGAAGGCTCCACACTCCAGACCGCAGTCGGACAGCCAACTCCTCCTCCTAGTCCTAGCCCCCCTGCTCCAGCAGGTCGCAGAGACCTGTTGCTCTATTTTCACCTGTATAGCAGGAGTGGGGTAGGCGGAGGTTTACCCTGGTGCAGGTGTGCCGCAGCGGTCAGTGGAAGAATCCACGAGTTTCTCTGTGAGTTTCCCATTACGTCGTTGCGCACTCGGTGCTTGTTGGAAGTTTAGGGGGTTTTTTCGCTGTAAAAAGAAGTTTTCTTCCCACGCACAACGGACACTAATGTTTTTGTCACTTTTTATGGAATCAAACTCAAAGTAAGGTCAGTACTTCCACGCTTTAAATGCTGCACGCTCATACTCTCTCCCACAATCGAAATGTGATCCATTGTTGATCTGCACACAGCTGTTGTCACTAACGGTGCACTCGCTTACGTCACTGTCGTGACGCAAAAAATCACGGTTTTAGTAATGCAGGAACGCTGCGTTCCTGCGGGAAAGTAACGGTAATCTAATTACTGTTTTTGCAATAGTAATCCCTTACTTTACTCGTTATTTGAAAAAAGTAGTCAGATTACAGTAACGCGTTACTGCCCATCTCTGGTCTTCATGACATGCTGATTGAATTAGAATAGCAGACTGGATGCGTTAAAAGGAGGGTGATGCTTGAAATCATTGTTCTTCCTGTTAACCATGGTTGCCTGCAAGGAAACACGTGCAGCCATCATTGCATTGCATGAAAAGGGCTTCACAGGGAAGGATGTTGTAAGTAATCAACCCAAATCAACCATTTATCTCTTCATCAAGAGGTTCAATTGTTGTGAAGGCTTCAGGGCCCCCAAAAAATCCAGCAAGCACCAGGACTGTCTCCTAAAGATGAGTCAGCTGCGGGTTCGGGGTGCCACCAGTACAGAGCCTGCTCAGGAATGGCAGCAGGCAGGTGAGAGTGCATCTGCACGTAAAATGAGGTGAAGACTTCTGTGGGATGGTCTGGTTTCAAGAAGGGCAGTAAAGAAGCCTCTTACCTCCAAAAAAACAGCAGGGACAGACTGATATTCTGCAAAAATTACAGCGAGTGGACTGCTGAGGACTTGGGTAAAGTCATTTTCTCTGATGAAGCCCCTTTCTGAATGTTTGGGGAATCTGGATGTGACCCCAAAGGACCCAACACGACGCACAAGCTTGTGTTATTGCTTTTTATTTTATTTACAGTATCACTGTGGACACTGTGTCCTTCAGCAATTTGCAGTGTTCACTGCTCCAGCAGCTCTCTCCTCCTCTCCGGCCTGGCCGCTACTGAAATAGGGAAGGCATGATTAGATGATGCTTGCCGGCTGTGAAAACCTGCCTTCCCTGACACCACACGCCTAACCTACTGCTCCGCCGTTGTATCTTTCTGCCGCAGCAACGAAAGTCTTATTGATGCTTTTTTAGCATAGTTATAATATTGTTATAGTTATAGTATCATTATAGATTTATTGTTGTAGTTATTTTTAGGGGCACTTTTGCTTGTGCAACCCCCCAAAAGGGTCTAAACTCGCTTATGCAAAATACAAATAGGGGCTGGTTCAAGACTTTTGCACAGTACTGTGAATCACAACGGTTGATGAGCACGTGAAGGCAGCACAGTCAGTAGTGGTACCGAGTCTGTTGTTACTGATACCACAGCTGCTCCCGACAGGACAGAAAACGTCAGTGTGCGTCCGTAAACCCGGTAACTACTCTCAGCTGAACCTTTCTGATACTCGTTATTAGTAATGAGTGGTTTTTTTCGCGTGACTTTCTCTCGGCTTGATAAAGGGCTGTGTAGAAAGCTCTGGTACGTAACGACTAGCTTCATTTTTAAAGCGCTGTCTCAGCGAAGTGAGGCTGCTGCTGCTTGTTTGTGCGAGTTTTTAATGAAGCAATGTTTTCAGTCCGTTTGTTACTCGCTTGTGTTTCGGCTTGTGTTTACATAAATAACTTTACATTATCACAGAACAAGAAAGCGCTTTGTTTGTCACGTTCACCTTAGTTTCGTTTTTAAACGTAATCATACAGTGTTGAGGCTAAGAATAAATATTCCGACTGAGAAGCAAATAACAGAAAAAAGACATTTTATTTAATGCTATTTACTACAGACAATGTAAATTATATTTGAAAAGGATTTTTTTTTTTTTACAATACTTTTTATGGAGCAGTTTTCTTTTAAGTCCCAAACATGTTTAAGTAGAATTAATGTGAAGTTGGATTTTCCATGACTGTTTTGACAATCACCTGTTTTTCTAGGTGACTGAGGGCTGAAATGGCTGTATGTGCAAGGTATCTACATATCAGAAGACAAATGTGCAGGGATGTCATGTTTAGTGCTTACAGACACCACACTGCATTTTGGGATTTCATAGATAGTGTTGTGATACTTTGTAGTTTCCAGTGATCACTGTCACGCTGATTCATTTTACTGTAACCTTTTTATTTCTTTCAGTGCACATCATTCTCTTGTTATGCCAGATCTGCAGCAGTGTGAGAGGGCAGAAGGTAACGGCATGCTTTTCCTCTACATACCATAGACGTCGGTCTGATGGCATAATAGTTACAAAAAACCAATCTGTATCTTTTTTCCTTTATCGCAATAATTTTTTAGCCTAAGGGTAAAAATCTGTTCCGGTAGGGTCTCAAACTGTGGTCTTCAGTGAGTTCAGCAAAATGATTCACGTCAGCCTTTGTTGTCTTTTTACTGAAGAAAGCCTTCCCTTTGTGCACGTGGACAGTAGTCCGAGCATATGAGATCAGTGAGCTCATCTTCTCTGCTTATTTCCAGGTATAAAATACCTGGAATGGGTGTCAGATTTTGTTTCCAAATACAAAAACAAGCATTTAAGCTTGAAGAATCCAGCTGGTGCCATGCTGAGGATAGCAGGGCTGGAGGACACCATGTACAGAGGGAAACATGATGAAGTGAACGGCTGGGGAAAATTCTACCTCCCCAAAATCGTAAACATGCAGGTCATCGGTGTGGTGGAGGGCACCTCGTGTCCATGTGACGAGCTCGTGCTGATGACCTGTGAGGACAAAAAGCTGTACGCCTACGATGGAGAGGAGCTGCATCTGGTGGCTTCCAGTTTCCAGCAACTACATGACAAAGACATAGAGTATCCAGCATCCAAGAGCTACTACAATGGAGAGGCCTTCAAAGATATGGTGAGAAGTTCGAGTGTTAAGAATAAGACCTGCTGGTAGAGATCGATCACCTGACAGGTTCTTTGTATTGTGTTATCTTCTGTTTAGACTGAAAAGGACTGGGAAGCAGTGAAGATGGGAGGCGTGGGGAGGAAACTGGAGGGAGAGCATCAAAAGCTGGTGAAGGAAACCAAGTCGGCGTTCTTAAAAAGCCTAAAATCATAGGTGGGTATCCATCCCAGCTTAGAATTAGATCCAGGATTGAAGCCTTTATGTTTGACTGCTCTTTCCTTGTTATTCATCACTTCAGTAAAACACAGCTGGTGTTTGCTGGGATGGAGAAACATGACATGTTGTGTCTCAGAGTGGTTGATGTGGATAATCATTGAGGTTGTTGTTCTCTTAATAATACTTTTTTTTCCTCTTACAGATTCTGGTATTTAGCCAAAAGAGCTTCAGGTTTTTGGCTTCAACAGCATGAAAGCAAACATCATCTTCAGTGGCATGAACCCTCTGACCACATACTAACGCTAAAGCAGAGCTGAATGTGTAAAAATGTTATATTCTCCATGGAATTCTGATCTGTTTTATTTCTCCACCCAGATTGTATTTATTAGATGATAGTATCTGCTAAAGGAGGAAGAAAAGTATTTTTTGATGCTGTAGTTTATTACTGCAAGTTTCACAACATCAACAGGAAGAAAAAAAAACTAATGAAGTATCAGTTACACGTGATAATGACAACAGGAAAACTCCACCCAATCACAGCATGTCTGATAACAGGGCCAGTTTATTCTTAAGTAAATGTTTCACTTCTTGATGTCAGCTGCTCTCTGTGTGACCTTCACTTCTTGCTCCACTGCTCATTTCACCCTCCTTCCTTACACTAACATTAATAAATATGAATACTGAATAATTAAAGTGATCAAAGTTAACACTGTTTGTGTTTTGTGTGGATTATTTTCTGACATTATCTACAGAACACCTGCAGTGTTGTGTGCTGTTTAACAGTACTGCACAATGCTGCAGTGCGTTTGTTCCTTCCTGTTGCAAATTCAGTGAGTGCATCTGAAACTGTGTTTTTATAAACTAAACAAGAGTGAGCATAATAGTACATATTATAAAGGTACTTGTATTCATCTCACTGTTTCATCCATAAATGTACCTGACAGTTACAGTACCATAGAGTAGTTTTAACAGTACTTTAAACATAATGCATTAGAACAATACAAACAACATTAAAGATCACGGGTGTGCAGGGTAAATGGAGCTGTTTTCTTTTTAAAATTATATCTTTATTTGGATTGGACAAGAAAAAACCATCTGCATAGCAGTATATGAATAACATGGGAACAAAGTCCTTCCAGGTTTTAGATTAACTCCAGGAGAGCAAATGATAAACAAAGTGATCAGCGGGTGCATATTAACCTCCACTAGCTATTACTAGGAGAGTTGCTCGCATGCTCTCCCGTGGAGCTGTTTTCTACAGTAGAGTAAGAGTCCAGTGCAGGGCTGGTCTTCTTTAAATCACATGAGGAACCATTTTAAGGCGGAGGCTGTTCGCTCTGTGCTTTCTGTTTCATTCTTAGACTGCAGCAATGGTGAGTAGCAGCTTTTCACTTCTTCACTGTCGTCTTCTCTGCCACCAATGATAGTTATTTTATTCTGTCAATATTAAATTAAATATGTTTTCTCTCATGTTCAAAATAGGCTGACCAAGAGCAAAACAGGTATGTCTGCAGATTCTGCTGAAGCCAAAGTTATCAGACCTCTTGTGTTTTTAAATCCCTAACAGCTCACTCATTATCATTTTAGAAAAGAAGAATTTCTGAAAACTCAACAAGGTTTCAGAGAAAATGCCTACAAGATTATCATGAAGATGGATGACTGGTCTAACATGGCTCCAGGAAGTAAACACTTAGTGGATGAGGTGGGTTAATTTTGGCACCTTTAACACTGTCCTGTTATGTCACTTGTAACATTAAGTAAATGTGTTTTCCCTCAACAGATTCTTCACAGCATCTTCTTTTTGGGCAAAATCAACAAAATCCCTTTTTCTCCAGAAGAAATAATCTCTGATGGTGATATTTTGAAAGCCTTAAAGAACAAATTTCCCAGACCTTTTCAATTCTATCTGACTCAGCTTCCCAGACGGAGTCCGTTCTCCTGTGTGCTCGACATGGTAAGATAACTGTTCTCACATTTTCAGTCAATCTGTTAAACTTCCGTTTTAAAGAAAGTATGATGCAAAGTGTTTTTTGTCTGGTAAGTCTAAAAAATGGCTGAAAAGTGTGCCTCATACTTCACCCAACAGTGCTCAGAGACTGCTGGAGAACTAGAGACTTGCTTCAGAATTTGTTAGTTAAGGCTAAATCATATCTAAAAGACTCAGTATTGGACATACTTACAGTCTAGGGCTGGGCGATATGACCCAAAATTCATATCTCGATATTTTTTAGCTGGATGGCGATATAAGATATATATCTCGATATATTTTTTTTAAAGCCATAAAGTAAGAACAAAAAGAGAGTTCTTAGTCAAAGCTGTGTCCCAGATGTCACACAGGCACTTTTATTAACATAGAGCAGATGTACATAAAATTTACTCAAAAATAAATTATGAGCATTCATTAAATAATAATGCTCCATAAATAAAAGAAAACAATGTTGTTTTTGTGCATAACAAAAAGCTCACAATTGTGCAGTCAAAATGTAAACTAAAAGACGCTGAGCACAATAACAAAGACAGATTTCACAGCTGCTCTGTTCCCAACTTGTACTGTGTGACTGACAGCCTGGAGTTTGAAATCCGCTTCGCAACCACGTCTCTTAACAGGTGCCATTTATGGTCCTTATACACAGTAGGGTAATATTACGTTGAAGCACAGTACGTATCACTCCGCGAGGCTCAGCCGTAATGCTCCGACAATCCATCAAGCGGTGCAGCTCCGTAGCTTACCAAAGTCGTACTAAAACATTTTTTGACAGATTGCTGAGCGCTGTGTACCACATAAAATCGGTTCGCGGCCATCAAGCACAACCAGAATTAATACATAAGGCGCGCTGTCAACTTTTGAGAAAATGAAAGGATTTTAGTCCGTGCAGCGCCTCTGGGCTGCATGGCGTTAGCGTGGTTAGCCCGTTAGCGTGGTTAGCTAGCTAACACGTTGACGGTGTCCAGTCCCACGCACGGGTCGATGCGCAGTAACTCGTTAACGGAGATTTGCCGTGTTGATCTTGTCGCATCCGATGGGGGAGGAGGGGGAGTTGTGTTCAGTGAAGGAGAGGCGAGGCCGAGTAACGTTGTAAAGACGAAAGTGGACGAAAGAGAGGCAAACTTGCGGCTCCACAAGTATAATTATAACGTAACATAGACTATATCGATATAAAGGATATTGTCACATCTTATATCTCGTATAAAAATATATCGATATTTTTTAAAAACTCGATATATCGCCCAGCTCTATTACAGTCTTCAGTGCATATATGATGCTGTTGCTGTGTAGCTGCTGGATCTGTTAAGTCAACTCAAAGATTAAATTTAGTATTTCTCTTGACAGCCCAGGAAAAAAGGTTGTTTGCAAAATACGTTTTGAATCAGTAATAACAAAGATGGATTTTTGCTTGTTGATTTGAAATTCAGAGGTGGGTCGAGTATCCAAAAATTGTACTCGAGTAGCATTACTTTAAAATATTATTATTCAAGTAAAAGTGAAAAGTAGTCTTCAAAAAAAGTTACTCAAGTAAGAGTAAAAAAGTACTTGGCGAAAAGACTACTCAAGTAGCGAGTAACTTTAAAATGTCTGATTTATTTTATAAATAAATATCAGACAAACAAAAATAAATAAATATACAAATTTTAGTATTTTCAAAAGGAATATATGTAAAAACATCAACAAAATAAGGCACAACAACTCTAATTTACAGATTTCAGTTTTTCACAACAAAGCTTTTTTCACCAGTATAGTAAATAATATAAATATATAAACAGTGCAAACAATTTCCAGTGACAAGATATGCTGTAAATTTTATATTCATTTTTGCTCCAATTGGCACAGCAGCCTCAGAGAAAACATTAAAACGAGGCATCTTCAACATATGTACATACAAGGCAGCTCAGTTTACCATAAATTGTATGAATGTGCATTTATTTCTGCATAAATGCACATGCAATATAGAGTATGTTTGGGGAGTGCGACTGTCTGTGCAGTGTCTATTTGTGTCTGTCTACACGTTGGGTGAGTGCCGAGTATTTGGTTGTGTATATGGGGGTGGGAATGCACGTCTGTGTCCGCGTGCGCCTGTTCGTCTGTATCTATATCAGGTTGGGTCTTAGACTCAACCTCTCTGGGTACATCTCAGGCCCTCCAAAGTACGGAGGCCTATCCCCCCTCACCACACTCCCTGCCGGTGGCTGATGCCCTCAGACGTTGGTGTGTTGGTGGTTCTTGTCGACTGGGGCTGGGCACTCATGTATGTACCGGCTCACTCCTGGTGGCCGATTGGCAGGGCCTGGCGCCTGTGGCCCGGCTGGGCCCCTTCCGGGGGGCTGAAGCTCGGTCCTCTCTGGCACAGCTGGCTGCCGGCAGAGCCCGCGGGCATGCCACTGCAACCCCCTCTGGCTCCGTCTCGTTTGGGGCTCTACTCAGCTCTTCCCAGGAGGGTGGCACGGTTCCCCCCCTTTGGTGGTCCTCCTCGGGTCCTCGTACTCTGGAGCCTCTGGATGTCTGGGGCCTGGATCTCCTCCATACCTGCTTCATGCCCTGGGGGACGGGGCTATGGTTCCCCACACTCCCTAGCAGATCGTTACATGGAGAAACCTTTGGAATACAAGCATGCTGATCCACACAGGTGTGCATACAGGTGTACACACGGGTGTTCACAGACGCAGACTACACCTTTCTTGGCTGCTGCCTCAAAGCACATTGTGCGCTGTCTATCTTGCGTGCTGCACAATATCGTTTAATATTTAGTAACTATTGATATCTACTGCTAGCTAGTTTATTGTGATGGTGCTTTTTTTTTCTTATTATGTTGCTCTTTGTTGTTTGCTTTCTCTTCTGTTTTTTTTTTTTTCCCATACAGGTGATCCAGGTGTTTTGTTTGTTTTTCTTTCTTTCTTCCCCCCTTTCTCACCGTCTCTTCTCCCCTCTGGTTTTCTTTCTCTCCCTCTCTTTCTTTCATTCTTTCTTCCTGTCCTATCCCCCAGTCATGTCTGTCCCGTTTGTAGCAACCGGAAATAAAATAAAATAAATTCATAATTATAATAAAGGTCAATCAAATGGACCAATATGGCAAGGCCATGATGATCCACTTGGTAAAATAAATCTGCTTGGCATCTTTCTTGGCCTTAAGACAAAAATTCTGACGGCTAAAGATCCAAATGGGACAAAAAAAAAAAAAGTTTAATTTAATTTAATCTAACCCAATAACTTTAATCTCAGCCAAACCGATTTACCCACAAACAAATAAAACACTGAAAAAGCCAAACAATAACATTTTTAAGTTATCAAAGTGACTTATATATCATGTTTAACCCGAGTAGTGAAAGACCACGGGGGTTTGAAAACGATGTGTCGGTCGGCTCAGAAATTTGAAGTTTACACAGCTACATTCTCACCTGAAAACATGTTAAAAGTTTTTTTTTTGCGACCCAGAAAGAGAAATAAGAGTAATATTAAAACTAAGCAGCTGCCGTCATTGTTGGAAACTGGAATTGGCTGGGCTGCACTATGAATTCTGCGATATGGTTTTTCAATTTTGTTGTCCGGGTGGAAAATCGAGAGAAATTCGGGAGAATGGTGGCTCCGGGAGATTATGACGCTATAATTTGAGATACAATAAATAAAATAAGTTTTTGTACAAAGTATCAGTATCAGATCAGTATCATCGATACCACCCTGAATATTACTTGGTATCGGATCGGAAAGGAAATCAGTGGTATCGCACATCACTAGTGTCCGCTACTTTGAAACGCTTGGGCCGCTCTGCCCGCCACAGTTTCAAACTGGTCATGTGACTGCATGGCCACATCTCATTGGTAAAAAAGTACCAACTTTTTAAAGAGTAACGAGTCGAATTTTGCAAATGTAGCGAAGTAACAGTACCGTTTCTTCTTCACAAATGTACTCAAGTAAAAGTAAAAAGTATCGTGCAAAAAAGGTACTTTAAAAGTACATTTTTTTCAAAAACGTACTCAAGTAAATGTAACAGAGTAAATGTAACTCGTTACTACCCACCTCTGTTGAAATTAGATATATTTTGAACTATTCCACTCCATCTCTTATCTAAATAAAAAGCATCTAATTGTCCTGCATAGCTAAATAACTCAATAGACTAAACATCTTGATCAACTATATATTAAAAGAAATCACAAAATCTCATGAATTAGAGTCAGATATTTATAAAAATATTACAGTTACAATATAAACAAATGGAAGTTGATCATTTCTAGAATGCTGGTGTAACATTTAGGCTGTATTTGTAACTATTTCCAGATTGTCCTGCTGAAGAATCCAGAGAACGAAGAGCAAATAAGAAAGAGTCTGCAAGAACTCATCAAAAACCTTGCTCCACTTTTTCTGGTCTCCTCCACCATCTGCATTTCCCAGAAATCCAAAACCGACCAAAATTCAAAGAGGTACTACGGAGTCTCCATGTCCACCAACGGTCCTAACCCGGGGAAAATTGTGATTGCTGCCTCCTGTCTTAGCAAATGGGATGAATATGTATCTGGTGCAGTGATGACCTATTATCCAAAAAAGGTCAAGAAAGATTACTTTGATGGAACCATTGAAGTACCTGGAGACATCAGGTGTGAGGCATTTAATCTCAGTAATGATGAAAAAATGAACCCTTGCAGATCATGTCACAATTTGTTTGGCTTGAACACAACAGAAACAAAAGAGTGGGAGTATGGTAACTGTGCTGAACCCGAGAGCCTGAGCAACTTGCTTACAAATGAGGAAGAAGTTAAAAATAAAACACATGTGCACGAACACTCAGCTGAAAACAGGCAGAGAGCTAAGGAAGAGGTTCGTAAGGATCTTATGAATGTGTTACGAACAATTCAGTTTAAGACATGGACAGGAGAATTTTACACCCCAGAATCATAAGGTGCAGAGGTGACCTGATACATCTGCTTTGGTCTGATTCTGATGAATAAATGATGCTCTGACAGAATGAGTGTGGATTTGCTCAAACTGTTTACTCTCCAGCTCCGTATAATGTGCTTGTTAGAAATTATATGTAATAATAAAATCAGGCTTCTACGTTTTAAAATGCAATATGAAGGATGCGAGACAGCAATTATTGGGAAGAAACACCTTTATACTGGTCTATACCCAGGATGCACATGAAGTAAAAACAACAAAACCATTTTTTCCTTTTATGATCCCATCTATAACCTCTTTCATAAGCGCTACACATGTAGTTATAATAGTTGTAGCAGTTATAGCACTAATTATATTTCTGCATTGTAAAATCTAACTTGTTTCAGTTTAATCCTGTAAAGTCTCAACCATGAAATAATTGACAGAAAACTCAACTGGAGTGCTTATTGAACCTTCTAACAAATAAAATAAATAAACTGCATATGTGAGTTGTTTTGTTTTTTTCCACATCCAGCATTTTTGTGCAATTTATTGTTTTTAACATTGTGTGTCTGCAGATTCTACTGATGAATTTATCAGAGCTGTGACGGGTTTTTAAATCCATAACTGCTCATTCATTTTAGGAGAGCAGAATTTCTGAGAAATCAACAAAAAAAAAAAAAAAAAAAAGAAACTTGAAGGTAGTGATGGCCCGCTTGAAGCTGACGCTCCGGAGCGTGTGTCGAAAAAAACAACACACTGGTTCAGAAGCACTGTGTCGAGGCTTGCTTCGTTTGGCAAAAGTCACGTGACCAGTGACGTCCGAAGCTTCATTACGCACGTAACTGCTTCGGTACCTGATTCAAACAGATATAAGGAAGTGAATCATCCACGGGATTCGTGGAGTGTGTTGATGGTGACAGATAGCGACGAGGTGATCATTCCACTGACAGATATGGAGCCAGCGAGGAAGAGAGGACGTTCTGGCGTGTGGGAATATTTTGAGTTGATTTTGCTCAATTCATTTTATCTGCCGAAGTGAAAAACTTGAAATGTCCAAAATCATGTTTTCATAATGTAAATATCATTACAGCATATGACTTTAGGAACACTTCCATGTGAATTAAAGCTAATGAAGACTACAACAATGTATTTGACACTATACGTACATGACATTGCTACAGTTTAGAAAATCATTTTGTTTATTGTTGTTAGGTGATAGTCTGCAGGACCCAGGAATACCTGCATATCTACCAGCTTGCAGTGTAGTTCCTGCACTCCACAGCCTCTTCTGTTCCATGCAAGTGGATTTTCTCCAGGGCAGGAGAAACTATTTCTAAGAAAAGAAACAGACTCAGCCAGCGCACAGTAACACTAATCCTCTTGTTAACTGTAAATAACAAAAGGGCTACCTTACATTGATCATGTTTTTACTTTGCAAGTTCTTGATTAGGGGTGGGTTTTGATTATCGCTTTTCTGATTACAATCCATGCTAAATTGAATAAAGTGATATTGATTCATTAAAATCCCGTGTCGATTTGTAAATTAACGTTATTATGCCTGAAACGCCAGCATCTCAGGTTAAACCTCACAACATGTCGTCAAACACCATGCAGCTAAAACAGTAACTGGGAGCAGGTTTACGGATTCTGCATACAAACGTGAACACAGAGCGCGGACCCGACGCGTCAGAGTCAGATTTTGGTGCGTCGTCGGGTCCGCGCTGTGTTTGCCTCTTTTTTTTCCGCTGGCTTCTGCAGCTGCAGGTTTCATAACTCTCTGTTTACATCTCTAATTAAGTCTCACATGTGTCAGCTTTCTTTTAATAGATACGAAATTATGGATATATACTGTTAAATGATCAGAATTGTAATATTTCTGACTGAGGCAAAACTTTCCAGATTCCAATCAAATTGAATCGGATCCTGTATCGAATCAAAATGATTCTACAAATCAGTGACGATGCAGCCGTACTCAGCTCCCTAAGCATTTTCCCTTTCCAGTTCACAATCAATCCCACCCCTAGGTCAAAAATATGTATAGGACAATTGGCCTCATCTAATATTTTGTATGAACCTGTCCAGCTGTCCAGTGATTAAACGACAAGTAGATGGAGGCAGGACTTCACAGCAGGGGCATACTCCATAATGTGCTGTGCATTCTCATATGTATATTATATATATTGCTCACTTATTGTATTTACCAACATCAAGGAGTTATGAGCAAAGAAAGGCCACCATAGTGCGTGTTTAAATAGGGAAAGTTTATTGATCAAAATGTATTACGCAAATACGCATTACATTTTTTCAGCCCCCCAATCGAGAAAACAAAACCAATTACATGTTCAAAGCAACGGAACGGTGGCCCAATATCAGAGAGAACTCCACTCTTGAGTGAGCAGTGATAATTGAGCAGTCCGTTTTATTTTGCAGATTCAAGCTGCTCTTCAAAATTTTCACCACCAGATGTCACCGGAGAGGACTGTGTTGAAAAGCTTCGAGTAATGAACCGTTTTTCAATACAAGCTTCAGTGCTTCGGAAAGCTTCATTTGGCCATCACTACTTGAAGGCATTTCTTGTCAGGGCTCTGTGTGCGGGCAGGTGGAAATGTGGATCCAAATGCAGGACTCAGAGACGAAATGTAACTAAAACCACAGCTTTTATTGCTGGCATGAAACCAAGCAGGCACACACAGGCAGGGTCTGAGGGTACGACGCGACACTGAGCACAGGAAAACACAGGGCTAATATACACAGGGTGGTAATCAGCGAATGGGCAACAGGAGGGAGACACAGCTGGGAGAGATCAGGGTTAACGAGACGGGGGGAACCAAGCTGCACACAGTAACATAAGACAAAGACTTTCACAATAAAACAGGAAACATGAATTACTAAACAAGCATGCAGACTTTACACTGAGAGACAGACAGACAGAGAATGACACATGGAACCTGAACTAAACTAAACGTGAGATATAACTGAGAACAAATCCTTAAGCACGGATAAACAGAAACAAGAAATAATAATCGTCATCACTACAAGAATAAGAAAACAACCCATGAAGCAGAATTAAACCGAAATATAATAAACTCAAAATACTAACCGTGACATTTCTGCCTTCAAGATACTGAAACAGATGCAGGAGTGGTGTAACATGCCTCAAGGAAGTAAGAGGTGGAAGGAACGCTTAATGGACAAGGCGGGTTAAACTGCAAGCTTTGGAAACAGCTTTGTGCAATCTGTAATTTAACAATGAATTCATGTGCTTTCACTTAGCAGACTCTTCACAGCATCTTCTTTCTGGGAAAAATCAACAAACCTCCCTTTTTTCCCCAAGAAGAAATCATCAGGGATATTTTGGCAGGCTTAAAGAAAAAAAATATCCCAGGCCTTTCGACTTTTATCTGACTCAGCTTCCCCGGCAGAGCCTCCAGTTTCATGTCATGTATAGTGCAGAGTACTTTCATACTGATGAATTCAAAAGCTGAAAAACCTAGTGTACATTATGTTTCAGCAACAAACAGTGAAGAGTCGGGCACTTTTTAAAGGATCTGTAGATTGCAAACACAAAGCTAAAAGACTGAATGTCAATACTGGACTTAGATCCTTGAGGATATCAACACAACTCCAGGGAGGTGATACTCTTTATTACTGTGGAGTTCATGGATGTGCAAATATCCATAATGTTGACATCTTCTTATACAAGGATTGCATTCAGCAGATGCTTTGACAGATTACGTTTTTGATTTCAAGTCTGAGATAACAATTAAAATTGTCTCTCCCTGTGTATAATAAAAAGTAATGGCCTCATTTATGTCCTCAAGAAACAAACCTTATGTGTCTCTAGCCAGTACAAAACATCACAGCTTAAAGTTTAAACTTGTACGCACACCATGATTTAACACCAGCGATGTGGCCGCAGTCATAGCAATAGCGATAGATTTATTTAACTGATAGAAAATGTGGGAAAAGAACAGCAGTAATGCTATCATTTTTATTATTGCATGTGGTGTTGTTATGCAATTAAATTTAGTATAAAAATGTTCAACCTGTGCAGACACACAGGTTTCTTTTCTTTTTTTCTTTTTTTATTTCATTGACACAATCGCAATATTTCACTTTTAAATGAATTACATCACCCTTAATTTAAACACAGTAACACAAAAGCTAACCAATTATGAACCTAATAAGCTTATATCCTTATATTTCTAAATAACATTAAAGCTACACTCGTTGACACAGTTCTAATTAGGCATGAATCCATCTATTCTTAATTCACTGAAAATAAGCAACTGTTAAAAAATAAAATTAGTAAATGGTATGTATGAATTTTTTTATTTTTTTTTTAAAAAGCACTTACTTTCATTTTAATGACTGGAATTTAATTTCTAGCAGATCTTAGTTGGCAGTTGACTGTATCTGTAACCGTTTCCAGATTGTCCTGCTGAATAATCCAGAGAATGAAGAGCAAATTAAGCAGAGTCTGCAAGAACTCATCAAAGACCAAGCTCCACATTTTCTGGTCTCCTCAACCATCTGCATTTCTCAGAAATCCTGTTCAAAGAGATACTATGGAGTCTCCATGCCCACCAACGGTCCTAACCCGGGGAAAATTGTGATTGCTGCCTCCTGTCTTAGCAAATGGGATGAATATGTATCTGGTGCAGTGATGACCTATTATCTAAACAAGGTCAAGAAAAATGACTTTGATGGAACCATTGAAGTACCTGGAAA
Organism: Aulonocara sp. 'chitande type north' Nkhata Bay; assembly: GCF_057382095.1. Lineage (NCBI taxonomy): Eukaryota > Metazoa > Chordata > Actinopteri > Cichliformes > Cichlidae > Aulonocara > Aulonocara sp. 'chitande type north' Nkhata Bay. The sequence goes on from NC_141364.1 coordinate 37,455,215, forward strand.
CATCAGGTGTGAGTCTGAGTAATGATGAAAAAAAATGAACCCTTGCAGATGAACTTAGTTGTGATTTATCACAAGTTTGATAAATAAATCAAACTCTGCTGTTATAAGTGTGGACTTGCTGTAATCACAGATTCAAACACAGCACACTTTATTACCTCAAACTCTTTACTCTGCAGCGCCTCATAATCCTGAATCCTTTCAATTAAATGATAATAAATGTTATGCGGAAGTGTGCAAAGTCGGAAAAAGGTGTGTTGATCGTCCTGTTAATTAGAAAAGCAGACTGTGATATTAACCCAAGTTCCAAGGTACTGGTTCTAAGGTACTGACTGATAAAAAGGCAGGAATAAAGCTGGAATGTTTCTTCGATTTAAGAGCTGCTGAAGAAGAGACTGCTCGCTTTGTCTTAGAGCTATTTACTCAAAATTTATACATTTATAATAAAATCTAGGCCTTTATGTAACTTTTAAAATCAGAAGTCACAATGAGACTTCCCCAAGTGATGACTTATATTATAAAGTAATCGGGGGGGTTTTTAAGTTTCATGCTTAAAAAAAAAAAAAATAGTACAGCTGAGGTATTATCTTAATAACCGTGCATTCATAATTTGTATATATTGGCAAAGACACATCAAGTGTTTAAAATAAACATCTAATGACATTTTCCCTCCACTAGTCTGAAAGAAAACATTACAAAGAATGAAAACAGCTCCAAATCTTATATTTTTCACTTTCATGCAGCTAAAAACGACAGAAGCAGCAAGTGGACGCAGTGTTTATCCCCCTTTGTGTGTTTCTTTCAAGCGAAAAATCTGTGTTGTCACATTGTCCCCAAAAAGTCTCACCAGTTTTATGCTTTCCATTAGCGCAGAGGTGAGAAACTCCAGGCCTCAAGGGCCGTTGTCCTGCAGATTTTATATATTTCACCCTGGGCCAACACACCTGAATCATTAGTTCATTACCAGGCCTCTGGAGAACTTGAAGACATGTTGAGGAGCCCAAAAAGGTTGATTCTGTTCATGTGGACGTAGCGTTTTCAGTGGGAGAAACGTTTTGTCACTCATCCAAGTGACTTCTCTACTCTCAGTCTGTTGAGGAGGTAATTTAGCCATTAAATCAGCTGTGTTGGATCATGGACACATGGAGTTCACCCCCACTCTAGCGGGGGTTGCCACTGGCCATGTGCACCACTAGATGGCAGCACAATCATTTCAGTTAAAATTTGCTGTAAGAGGCAAATCAAAGTAATTTTTCCAGCTTATGTAAAACTATTTTGCTCCTGGCAGCCACAGGAGAAACACATTTTCACATCCCACCCTGGATTTGATTGGACTTTGGAAATAACGTGTAATCCTAATAAAATGTCCTCACGCTTGTATTGCAATCTTACAGATCCTGCTCCTTGAGCTAAGGCCTATCCCTTTAGCTGCAAACAATGTGAGGAAACATAAAGAGTCTTTACTTCTTTTATGGGGGGGAAAAAAAACCTCATTGTGCAACAGGAAGAGCAAATAATTCACCTGTCATCAGGAATTATTTTAGGGGTACTCAGAGGAAAGGAAATCCAGCGTTGAATCTAATTAATTTACACAAAACACTGATTAAAAACCATGCAAACAAACTAAAAATTAGGCTGCAGGTTATTTGGATTGTTTCTCTAACAGTGATCAGGGAAGTAGCTCAATCAAGACAGACTGATTAATCATTAATCACAGAGCCTGTCTGTGCTTTTGTGTGTTTCTATGCGTTGCCAAGGTGGTCATTTCTGAGTCTTGAGAACCAAACAAAATGCCATTCATCAGGAAGGCTTTAACGTCTAGTGAGTGATGGGAAATGGGATTTATTTTCAGCTGCCACGTCACAGACTCTTTGTCCAGCTTTCCTGTGGCCCTCTCTCCAATAACATGTTTGTTTTCAGGTTGATATTTGTGTAGCCAACTGCTACCGGTGAGGGAAATCCTGTCTGACCTTCTCAGCTTGTTTCTGGTGAAAACACTGGCACTCTGTGACGTCCGAGACACTAAATTTTTCTTTACACCTTATGTAATATAGAACTGTGTCTGAACAGACAATCCTGGGAGCTTTACAGGAGCACAAAGATGTGGAAGTGGCTGCCATGGCAGGACCCTCAAACACTGTTTACTATGGGAGCACACACAGATGATGAGTGCTGCATCACGCTTGCGTGCACACACGCAAACACACACAGATGGTTGCACTTAGACTGTAATATTTTTGCTGAAGTTGCCCTTGGTGTTTCATGTCTGGAAAATCTGAGTCATGCTCCTCTGTCAAATAATCTCTGATCTAATGTAGGCTTTGTTTAATCACCCTATAATGCATTAAAGCCTTTTTGTGGGCAAAACAAACACAGATAATTGACAAGCATCGTTGCTGTACTAATTTACAGTATGATTAATAGCAGCGCCGTTTATTTTCCGTCTGTTTAATCATTTAATTCCAAATGTGTGCAGGGTATATCTAGAATCATGAAATTACACTCCATTTCCAGTTTACTACCCTTAGCTTCAATTAACGCAGTCTAGCCCGAGAGTCCTGCAATAAAGCCCAGCTTCATAAAGGCTATATTTGTCAATGTGTTTTAAGTGAGTGGCAAACCAGTACACAAAAACCAACCCACTACCTCTGGACATGATTTAATGACCTCAGCTCCAGTTAGACCTCCTGAAATAGGAAGCCATCACATTAGCTCCCACTCCCAGAGCAATGTACATTTATGGTTCAATGGAGTCACAGTGGTGTGTTTAAGCTGTGTGCACCTAGTGCCAGCTTGTTCTGGGCCTGAAAAACTAAGCAAATGAGCATGTGCCAAAAACTGTGGCCACTTGATGCTGGCTCTAAAAGGGATACTATAGTCATATACTTCCATACTGAAATGCAGAAAACATACTTACAGCCTGGCACTAAATACACAAGGTATGCTGATACTGAGGGCTGTTGCTAGCTGCATACTTGTCCTCCTCTTAGCTAAGTCTAGGAACTAAACTAGACTACTGTTGCTAGTGTTAGCCGCACTTGAAGCGTTTCTAATAAAATTTTCTGACAAATACTGTGGGTTGATGTAAGGGATCCCAAGAACTCCAGTTTGGGTGAGTGAAATTATAGAGTTTCTGTCTATAATTGTATGACAGTGTGTTACAGCAATGCAGTTTATGGATGTAGCTTGCTAATCAAGCTTGCTAGTCTTAGCATCCCACCTTCTAATCCAAATATAGTAAATAATAAATGTAATAAGTTATAAAGTTTAAATTTATTATTATTTTTGCTTGGATGTTATACTTCTAACACCATTTTCGAAGTAAAAATATTTATTCTCCAACTAGATGGTAAGAAATTGCTGAAGGTGTCAGTTTGTTAGCAAACGCTGGCTAGCTACTAGCTAAGCGATAGTGAAGTGCACAAATGGCAAATAGAGAATGGTCACCTTCAAAGTAAAAGTGCGTCTCAGCGCTGCAACCAGCACGTTTCAAAATCCACAACTCACACTAAACATAAACAGTCCCTATTTGCGGTTTGTGCTGTACCTTTTGGTTTCACTCCCACTTACCCAATAGCTTTGGAACAAGTTGATGTCATCCATGCAAACTACAGGCGATAGCAGCAACCTGCCAGTGACCAAAGCAATCGCAGAGATGGTTGCAGACTGGTCTCCAGTCCAGACAAACAAAACATGAACAATATGGCATTGGCCATATAGTTCACGGTGAACACTACTTTCTGTAGCTAATGCTAAGCTCTTCTTAGTACGGACCTTATTAGCAAAGCAGCGAGCAGTATCATTTGTTTGGGTGTAAACAGTGCAGAAGAGAAACTGACGTGTGTGTGTGTGTGTGTGTGTGTGTGTGTGTGTGTGTGTGTGTGTGTGTGTGTGTGTGTGTGTGTGTGTGTGTGAGAGAGAGAGAGAGAGTGGGAGTGAGAGAGAGATGAGAAGAATAGTGGCCTGACATACTCAGCTACTTGTTGCTTGTTAGGGAATGCTGAAACGGGCCAGTCCTTGCCACACACATCGACTGCACTAACAATAGCTTTTGTGAATGAATTTTTTTTGAGTGTCTGTCGTGTTGTTGAATCTGTCTACAACCACTGATCCAGGTCAGGCAGCGCAGCAGGGGGTTTGGGGGGACCACCGGACCACCACTTCCAATCATGCCGTTCAGTACAGCTAGTTCTGAATGAGTGACTCAGCGAGCCCACGATGGCCATTCTCATGTCACCGCTCTGTAACAAAGACAGGAAAGCAACACAATGCCCCGCGTTGTTGTGTGCATAGATTAAGTCTGGCTATCAGAGCCCAGGTGTTGCTTATACAGTCCCTAATAAGACTGTGTGTGTGCTGTATGTTTTCCTCCACTGATGTATTTTTGCCAACATTTTGGCGTCACAGTTGTAGGGCTAATGGCATACTTGTCACAGAGATAAACATGAGTAAAAAGAAGAGTACGAGTGTGACTGTAGCACAAATTGGGAATAGGTGCTCCTCTTTGGCACATAAAACCTGACATGAAATCATTTATAAAGTGTTGCTGTTGGAAAATACAGCAAACGCACCCGCATCATTGGAGGTCTTATATAACAGGTCATATACCGAGCAAATGGGCCCCAGCCTCTGTGAAGCTGTCATCTGCTCGAGTAGTAAAACAATCGGAGTGAAGGGTGAGAGATAACAGAGCCCTTCCCCTGCTGTGATAATAACACTGTGCGATGGCTATATTTAGGGCTCTCTTTTGACAAAACTGCTTGTTGCCGCACTGGTACACTGGGGTGCCCGGAGCTCCAAGCTATGCAGCGCCACAACAGCTCATAATTTAACCTTGCCAGTAAAATCGCTTTCCAGTGCACTAATGTATTCGGCACCCCTCCCTCTGCAACAGAGATACGTGGTGTCAAATAAAAAGATCGGTAGACAGTTTTATTTTACAACAAGGGCTTAATCGGGATGCCTGTTCCCTTTAAAACTCTATAATACGATATAAACTTTCAGTTCCCCTAGTAACAGCTTGTGTCATATAGCTAGTGATTGGAGGTATGGTCTGTTCGCTATGAGGCCCACAAACACAGGCACACACTCTTCTCACAGTTTTAAATTTGACCTTTTCTTAAAGGGACATGCTAACCTTTCACCTAGATTCTCAGGCCGAAGCAGACTGCTCATTAAACCAGCACCAGAGCCTGCAACAAGAGCTTTTCTCCAATAAAAGCAGCTCCAGCCTGAACAGCAGAGGGATAACTTTTCACTAGATTTTTTACTCAGGGTTTGAGGCCAGCTGATGCGTATGGATGATGGGAAATAAGGCTTCGCTGATTTGCTGTCTCTTCCTTGACTCCAAAAACGACTGAAAAAAAAAATAGTTCCTCGCCCCAGTTTCGTTAAGTTAAATAAAACCTGGCAAAGAAAAATAGACCGATAATCCATTTTAATGTGAACTGTACACAACATTTATCCCAAGGACAGCAAAGGTGTATAATAAATCAGAAATGTGCCCTGGCGCTGTTCATGCTGGCTCACAATGACATTAGTTATACCTGATTTTCTGCTACGACTAATTAAAAATGACATGCAAAGGTCACCTAATATAACCAGGTGGCAATAAGAGAAGAGCAATCTCATAAACAAGAAAAAGATCCCTCTCTTTCAGGCTTCTGCAGTGTTCTTAGCTGGTCTTCTGCTTTTATTATACTTCCTGTATCCGCCCCCCAAATCTTTTTTGGAGCACAATTTATATTGTGAAAAAGTGTTAAGCCAACCCTCATTCCTTTATATGTTGCTAGGAAATATTTACACCAATTTACTGAAATGGACATACAGTATAATTAAGACATACAGACATAACAGGAAAATGAGTAGGGAAGAGGTTAATGTGGAACTCAACAGGTGGGGGAACCCTGAAATCAGTTGTAGTGGCTCAGTGTGGGGATGTTCTTGGATGTAATTCAACCAGATGTCAGCAGATGTTTTATCTTGTCCTGGCGTGTTTTCCATACTCTACACTGATAGTACACGGTTTATGCTGTTTATTTTCTATACGGTATAAAGTTGGTATGAAGGTGGAATTCAGTGAATCTAAGCATCATCAGCTAAAAATGATAGGAATCTCTGCTACACTTGATGTAACCTGACTGTGAAACCACAGCCACTGTGTACAGGTCACACACTGTTCTTTACTTTAAATCCGTCACAGGACAGTAAACTGAACTGTTTATCCTGCAGAGGATTTTCATGCAGTCTTTAAATAACACAGTCTACCTCAGTTTGTTTTGCAGCATGTTTCACAATATGAAAAAAAACAAAGAAAAAAAAACCCCCAACATGTTACATGTACAGACCCAATAACATGAGGACTTAGATGTAAGCTTTAAATTTGCAGTTCATCAAATCCCACCGAGCAGTCCTTACCGTTAAATCTAACCTCTCTCTTCCTCTCCTGTCCTGTCTTTCTCATCTTTCTCCATCTTTGAGTGAAGTTTTCCCTTTCTTTTCTCTTCCTGTGAAATACAGCAGCTGGACCTGTAGTCAGCAACACACTGTGACAAACTGCACACAAACAGTTTGTGTTTGCTGAGCTGATAGAAACTCTGCATTTGAAATTAGCTAACACAAAAGTAACTCCCTCTCATGCTCGCTCCTCTTCAGTAGGACTAGCAAGATCCCAAAGTACTTCAACCGCAACTTACAGGCACCTGCAGTCATTCCAGTGTTGTGGCAAAAGCAAAACACCGCCCTCCAGAAATAAATAAATAAAAAAAAACACTACTCAAGTGCAGTAATGAATTATATCTGAAAAGCACCTATACCACAAAGAGGTGAAGCCTAACATCCATCTGTCAGTCAATGTGACTACACCTACAACTAGAAATTTTATGTAGTCTTCTTTTTTTGCAACAAGCATTTTAAAATGGGAGTCAGACTTTTGTAGCCAGCCCCAAGTGGCCATATGGGGAACTGCAGCTTTTGGAACTTTCTTGTTGATTATTCTCAACCTGATTTAACCATGAAAAAGTAGCTACTGACATTCTTGAACCACACTCAACATCACATCTTGTACTTGTTGTGGCCACACTTCACTATGATGCAGTGTTTCCTGTTGCTAGCTCTGCATAGGGTGTGAAAAAAAAAAATAAAAAAATCATGCTGTCATGTCTGGCATGGAGAGCAGGATTAAGACCATCTGCAGCTACTCTGGACCTGAGCTTTTAAATTTACTATATGTCTGGAAATGAATAAGAAGCTGAATAATGTGCAGCTTTATTATGGAGCGGCATAGGTTGGCCTACCTTAAAACCGAGCAGATGTCTAATGTATCGTTTGCTTAAGTAGCTACAGCAAGCTTGCTAATGTCGCTACTGTGGTTATACCTAAATTCATATTTTGCTTTGTTTTTCTTTTGCATACTCAAAGTAGCTTTACAAAGTGATAATATGTTTGCTACAGCATGCAGCACTAAGTTTGTATGCCTTCATAAACCAGCTAAAAGAAATTAAATTATTTTAAAAACAATATGTGGAAACAACCTACAGGGGGAATGACAAGGCCTTGCATGTAATGAAAGGCTATATCTAGTGTACACTCCTCACAGGTTCACTCCTTGTGTGTCTCAGCACAACGGGTTTTCTCGACATTGACTGGGGCAGAGTGTTCCCTCCAAATGTTTTTATTGGCTGGCAACCAGGTTTTCTGAAGCCATCGTGCAGAGATAAGCCAATCAGAGCGGCCAGGTTAACCTCAGGGTTATCATAGCTACTATTTACCTAACCATGTTCACCACAGATACTCAGCACGTTTGGACGTGTGTTCACAGCTCCGGAGTGTTTTGCAGGCCTTTACAGGACAGTGTGTGTCCTTGTTACCATTTGAAATGAGCGTTCACGGGTGTGATTGGAATTAACCTATAGAATATCCCGAGCTCTCTCTCTCTCACACACACACACACACACACACACACACACACACACACACACACACACACACACACACACACACACACACACACACACACACACACACAGTGTTCCCCCTCCTCCCTCTCATTTGGTCGTTAGACTCTGGACAGATGTGTCAGGGCTTGGGGGAATGCCAGTTCCAAAGATATAAGAAGTTCAGACACAGCCCTGCAGAACAGGCTCTCTGTCATGCGCGCACACACACACACACACACACACACACACACACACACACCTCTCCCCCCCCCCCCCCCCTTCCTGTTGGATTTTGTTCCTGCCGTTCTGAGAAAAATGAAGCTTGACTTTTAAAAGAGAATGTTCTGGACTCTGTCAGCAGGGTTTGGTACCGGCCGCCCAGCCGCACTCTCAGTCTTACTTGTTACATCATGCTCCTCAGATTTGCTCCTACTTGACCTTTCCTCGCCACTTTTAACGGAAAGTCCTGCTGGGCACAGACAAAGCAATAATCTTTTGCTCCGAACTGAGCTGCTGGGCTGCAGTGAAAGCAGGAATCTGTGCTGTACTACACTTTAGATTATGGGTGTCACAGTGTGTGCTGCACCTGGAGAGATGCTCTGAAAAATACCCTCCTCCCTAGCTAACAGTTTGATCCTGAGTCACCCGAGTGGACAAGCAATGGGTCTTTAGATTCTTTACAGCTCTGATAACTTCCACCAAAATCAGCGTTGTGCGCTAGATGTCGCTGTTTTAAGTAGACGCCTCCACTTATTTGAGTTCTGACACTTGCAGAAAAAGTCTGTTAAAGTGAACACCAAAGAAAAGACAAATGTAATGAAACCTAACACTGCCATTTGAATTCAAATGCATATTTATAAATGCTAAAAATAAACTGCTCAGAAAGCTCACTGATTGCTGTGCAGCAGGACTCACAGATCCCCCTCACTCCAGCTGGGATAGTCCAGCTCCAAGTTGCTGAATGCTTAGCTCGCACTCACTGCCACCAGTTTCAAAATGATTAACGTCCTCAATCGATTTTTCCATCTCAGTCAGTTAGCTCATCGTAGATGTGTTTAGTTTATCTCGTTGCATTGCCAGAGTCATTTGAATTACTCTGTTTAATGGACACTGAGCTCAGCCTTGACCTAAACAAATGTGGTTTAGATTCTGGGAGTGTTGCTATTAATATCCAGTCAGGCTTTTGGCAGCAGATAGCTGATACTTAAAGAGGGAGACGGGGCATGATGGGAGGCAACTGCCTGCCTGCTTGGTGCACAGAGGAAAATCTTTGCATAACCTAAGAAAAGTTTGTTGTAATCTGTTTTACAGTCAGTAGTTTAATATATCAAAGAGTCTGCAGTTACACAGCAGTATTTTCAATGGTATGTTTTTGTTGTCGTTTTTTTGTTGAGTTGGAGTAGAGCTGATAAGCACCAATTGGAGTGCAGTTGCTTTATTTATATGACTCCGTTTGAGGGGTTGTATAAATGAGAAGTTCCATCCAAACTGTGGCAACATGTTGATTTTTTATCCAATGTCAGCAGTTACCCAGCAGTTCAGTTTGCTCTGGACATTTCAGATCTGATTGCAGTTTAGGTTGTAATACAGATAAATCCTCACTCTGAGAACTTGATGACAAATGCGAAAAGATTAATGTGAAACACCTTTTTGTTTGTTACTTCAGAAACTAATTTAAAGTCCTCACTGAGTGTTTGTTGCTGTGTTTATCTTTCACTTGACAGCTCTAATTTTTCCTGCCAGCCTTCACTTTCTCATAATGAAAATCTGTGGTGCCGGGACAGACCCCCGTTTTGGAGGTGCAATGCAAACATTCCAAGTGATTTAGCTGAGGCAAAATTAAATTCCTCAAATGATTATTGCTCAAGTACTGTTTTGTTCTGGTGTGCTCATAAAAGTGAATACTTAGCGATGCAGGAAGAACATTCCTCTTTTAGAACGGGACTTCTGTTCCCCGCTTACTCAATTGCTGTGGCCTACAGAGGCTGAAGCAGAAGAAAAGAGGGCACTCCACAATGAACAACATTAACTAGATTATTATACTGCACCCATTCTTGTTTCTGAAATTCCACTGAACAGATTAGAGAATTTAGTAAGCATATGCCACAATTGTACCTCTCAGCAGACTTCTGTAAGGATGGGGATGGCATTGGACAATAGATTGATGGATGGATTCAAAAGTGCTAATGCAGTATCCGTCTGCAGAGTGTAACAAAGGTCATTTTTTAGCTTTCTGCTAAAGACGTCAAACAGAGGCAGTAATTAAGTTAGTTTTGAAGAGAGGGCAGCTGTTATGATGCACACAATGAATGTGTCTCTGATTGAGCCCGTTCAAAATGGCCAGATTGCACGTTATAGCTTTCTTGTGAACTGCTTATTCAAACTCCAAGAGTGAGAACCCAGTTAAGTTTTAGGGACCACATTTTGATTGAGTAGGAACTTTTTGGCTGGTTCTTTTTTTCAGAAGCCAGTGTCAGGGACAAAATTAGATTTTAGGTTCAAAGTTGAAATTTGGTTTGTGCTACATTTAGTGTCTGTCACAGTGAGCTGTGTGGCGGGTGGGGATTGGACCCAAATGCAGGACTCTGAGATGGAGTATTAAACTTAAAGGTGGCAGTTTTTATTCACTGGCAAAAAATGACTAAGACACGCAAAACATGAACGCTAGAAACAAAACCAAAATTCAAACTAGGAAGGATGACCTGAACTAGGAGTTGATGACCTTGCATGACATAACCTGACCAAACATGACACACGAGAAACACACAACTAATGCGGAGGATACAACAACAGGCAGGGAAAAACACTGGGCTTAATCACCTAGTGAGGTGATTAGGAAATGTGAAACAGGATGGAGACACAGCTGGGGGCAATGCAGGCATGATGAGGCATGGGAAAGCAACACAGAAAACCCTAATCCAAAGACTAAGAATATAACAAACAGAAGATCACAAATCATAATAATAATCAGAACTAACAGTTCATTACTTAAGCATAAAGCACAGTGTCTTGCACTTAGCTGTGATGTTTAAACTTGTGGGTAAAATGCTCTATACAAGCAGCAGATGTTTGCTTTTTCCGAATGGTGGCTGAGCTGTCCCTTAGCAATAAGATAAGGTGATCCAGCTGAGATGGTTCAGGCATCTGACTAGGATACCTCCTCGTTATATCTCTCAGATGCCTTTGAAATGGTTCACTGTCCCACTGGATGAACTGGGGGAGGTGGTTGGGATCAGGGAAGTCTGGGCTTCTCTGATCGCAACAACCTCTTGATGCTTAAAACTCTGAAGCTAAAGATCTACAGCTTGCCTTGAAAATATACTTTGTTACCACGATCCCCTTGGCCTAAAAAGACTAAATGCCTTCTGATTGAGTCCTTCTGTTCAGTCTGGCTGAAAGGAAGTAGCATATCATAACAAAACATTTTTTAGTGTCCATCATAAATGCACTTCAGTTCAATTTAATTGTGCACTATTAATAGAGCACCAAATCACAACAATGATTGCCTCAGGGCACTTCATATTGTAAGGTAAAGATCCTGCATTAATACAGAGAAAACATTATCAACAATGTGAAAGATTTCTAACATTAGTTTTCTTTTTTTAATTTATTGTGAAAAAATGCTCACTTTTTTTGTTATTGAATGGCAATCAAGTAAACAGCAGTGCAACCCAAACACCTGCCTGGCAATAGCCAAGGCCCCATGCAATATCATTTTTCCTTTTTCGGTGGAGACTAGCTGCTTCAGGCGGGGAGATAAGCATTTGAAATAAATTTGGTAGTACTGGAAGTTCATGCAGTTAATGCTGATTTTTATCCAGGCACTCAATCAACTGTCATACAGAGAAGTGGAAGCTTCTGTTGCTTTCACGTCAAATGCTAAAGAGACATTTTGAAACTTGAGTTCAACACTTGCTAGCAGTGCGTGCCTTTTAGAAATACAACCAAGACAAAATCCAAAAACACTTCACACTTCAATTTGTCTTCAACTTTGGACATCGAGTGGCTTCCCTCACACTTTGGCCGACAGTTTACCCCTATAAATCTCCCAATCATAACAGAAGAATCTCCATTGTTAAGATCTACGGTATTTAATAGTTGTTTTTAAAATTAGAGCTCAGATATGATATCTGTGCGCTGGTGCTGCTGCCGACGCTCGCTGGCACTGATGTACCAGGCAGCCAGAATGAAAAGAATGTTCTGTTATTAGTGGAAAAGCTCCTGTTATGTGGATTAATCTACAGCTTTGACTTTGAGCTCTGAGTCACTCTAAGCGACTTTGGAGGGGAGTGGGGGCAGCGCACACACATCAACACGCTCAGAGAATACAGTACATGCTGTGAATAATGTCCATCATGTGTCACATAATCTAGGTTGAAAACACGGTTAATTCTTTCACAGCGAGTCAAAACAGTCAAATTTCTGTGTTAATTAACACAATAACACATCTGAATACTACAAAAAAATGTCCATCACGCCACTCTTGTGTTAATCTATGCACGGTCTGAAGCATGTGTGTGGGAATGTATGTGAATGTTTTACTGTTATATCTTATTAGTATTTTAAGTATTCTATCTATTTTATTTATTGAATTTTATTGTTTTATTTATATTTTGATATTGCTAGGGATGATGCAATGATCGGGGACCATTCTTAATTTCGTTGTTCTCATGACAATGACAATAAAGTTTCTGATTCTGATTCTGATTAATTAACAAAAAAAGTACAATAATACTCTATTGAAGTTTCCTAATGATGACACTTTGCTTTAAACTGACCCAAACAAATGGAGCTTGTACAATTCCTCACCCAATTAGCACCAATGTTCCCATGTTAAATCCTGAAGTGGAGATCAAAGGAGGTTTTGTGTTGGATATAGATTTACTGTTAATAAAACAATTAAAATGTACTTGTCTGTGAATGTCTGTGTGTGCGTGTTGTGGGCTTATCGACATCAAGACGAACTCCAAATCTCTGAATCCAAGCACGGTGCTCCAAGCTCTTAATAAGATTTAAGTTTGTAATGTAGATGCCTGATTATATCCCAATCCCACAAGGAGGAGAAAAGACTGAAAAAAAATGTTTTGTAACTAATAGATTTAATGATTATAAAGGTTTTGGGGGATTAATGAGGCTTGAAATGATATCAACAACCAGGGTTAGTTTTAAAACAACAGTGAAGCCCAGAGAAATGTGCCAGATATGTGTTGGAAAGCAGTGACATTCTGCATCTTATGTTTGGGAAATTTTATGGAATACATTTTATGGAAAATGTCTAAAGTTTTATTTGAGTGGAAATTAATATGTGGTAATGTTTTCATGCTAACATAGCTACAGGGAGAGGTTTGTTGAAGGCTTTTAACCATAACACGGTCAGGAATTATTCAACTTAATCAGAAACCTGCTGAAACTAAATATTCACATAAAACGTAAAAGTGCTGTGGCTGTGTGATGCCATCATATTTTCAGTTTAGTTCAGTTTCATCATATGAATCAACTTATTTACTGCAGGTGAGTCCAACTTAATTTAATTGAGTTAATTCAACTCGTGCAAATTACGTTAGTCCAACAAAAGTACTTAATGCAAATAGAACCTCATTTATTATGTGGAAATCCATTCCATGATTGTTTTAAGTTCATTTAAAGAGTTGTTCTTTGGTGCATTCAACAAAGTGTAGAGTCTAATTAACACATTCATAGGCAATTTAGAATCATCAATTAATCGAACCACACTTGCATGTCTTTGAACTGTGGGTGGAAGCAGGAATACCCAGAGAGATTTGAGTCCACCTTCTTACTTTGAGGCAACACTGCTAACCGCCGCACCACCGAGCTGTCACTGCATACTTCAAACAACAAGGAAAGCTATGATTACAAAGCCTAATACAGAATTTTTGTTACATTGTAATCTTGTGAGTCCAGGCAACTGACCACACTTTTGCTAGACTGTATCACGTCATCGCAACAAGAATAAATTTAACGAAGGTGTTTGTTCAAATTTCACTTTTTTGGGTGTTCTGTTCAGACAACTTGCACTTGCACTTTTCAGTGCACCACTGATTGCTTCAAAAATTTAAAGATGGCAACTTTTCAGCTTGAATTTCAGTTTGGGAAGAGTATGAAGTCACAGGGTGCCAGTTCTAATGAATGAGGCTGGTGTAGGTCAGTTGGATGAAATGGTCTCGGAACGTATCAGGACATTATGGTAGAATGCTGTAAAGGCAGTCTTACACCAAGGGGGGAATTTTTACACTGAAGACTACTGTTTGGTGTCAGGGCCATAGCCAGAGACTTTGACATATTTGCTCTCTGTCTCGGCCAAATAGCCAGGCTTGAAGGTGATAGGGGCCAAATGCAAATGAGGGGTGGTGCTTGATTTTCAGCAGTAGAGTTCCATAAATTTTGATTGCTCCTTATGTATTTAGCCCCCATTTTGCTAATTCAAGTTTAGAAAAAGCTTACAGTTGCTATCGGAGAGCTAATTCCAGCTTTCTGGCATAATGAGTGACTCTTTCATTGTCTTCTCTCTAACTACAATTTGTTGAGTTTTGTGAAATGGGTTAAAAGACCACCACTGACACACCGACTGGAAAAATCTCGGTTTATTGCTTGTGTCACATATCTGTTTTCTTATATAACCTTTAGTGATGGCCCAGGAGTACTATTCCAATTTGTGAAAAGCAAATCTCCCTTTCTTGATGTCTAATAGAAATTATAGCAGTATAAAAATCTCTGAAGCAGAAGTTGGGAAAATCCAGCAAATTTTCAAAATTTACAATAAGATCACTGTGAACATTGGCGTAGCACAGGCCAAAATCATCCAGTACTGCTGAGCTTTTTCCATCTGGTCCAAAGTGTTGGAGGGGTGGACCGCACTGCTATTCCTAGAAAGAACTAATCATCTCTTGTGCATTATTTCATGTAGGTCTTTGCTTTCTTGGCCACCATTTTCACCTCTCTGCACCAAACCGAAATCTCTGTGCTCTATTATGTTTGGAGAAGCAGTGGCATTCCAGCTCAGAGGTGAATATCAATTAAAAAACCAGCAGGCTGTCAACAACAGCTCCTAGACCACCCAACCACAGTCAAGTTGTCCACACGGACACACCCACAAACACAAACTTACACAATGAATCACCTGCAAAACATGCTGTGAGTGCACACGCTGTACCCTGCAAGAAAGGACACACACTAACACCGGCATGCTCTGACCTAAATCCATGTGATCGGATTCAGTTTTGTGAACTTTGTGGAGCTTTCACAGGTTTCAAGACTCTCGTGGCACAATAGGTCGAGTCTGTGACGTAACCATTCATGGCATCCCACCCGTTTTACACGTAAGTCTCCCGTTCACACCCAGACCAGGGTAGTGCTTTGAAGTTACTTTAGGCTGTCAGACGTCACGTGTTAACATGCTGCACACTGAACTTACAACTGGAGACAATTAAGCCCACAGTGTTGTGTGTGTTTTCTGAACTGACCTCCCATGTCCTTGAGAGACTCAGATTCCACCACATCTGGGAAGGCTGTTTCCCAACAAGGGTCAGAGGAATTTTTATGTAACAGCCACGCTTCTCCTGTGTTTTCAAAACACTGCGCACGTCCATGTGTTTGTGCGGCTGACCCATTTCAGTGGGAAGCGTCAAGCTGCTTCTGCTGCCATTGTCTGTTGCGTAACGCTGCTGCATTTAGCCAATGAATGCAAACAAACAGAGCGGAGGGACCAACTGGTCATTGGACCAAGCCAGACCTTTAAAGCGTTCCTAGAAGGCACTTTACTTTGAAGTGGCTCTGGGTCTCTGGTTTCAATTGGGCTCTGATTTCTACAGTCGCACTGTACCTATTAGTAAAGAAAGGGGGAAATGATTAAAAACTGAACAAATCCTTGTTCTTTGTGTTTTGTCTTTTTACAGTTTCCAGATGCTTTCCTATATAGCCCGTTAGAAACAAGAGATGTTGCAGGGAAAACAAACACTGCCATTAATTTAAAGAAACTTGAAACATTCAGAATTCACTAAATTTGTATGCAGATTATGAATAAATGACAACTATACTGTTATGTTGAATGTTCGATGGCTCAAGTCTTTGAATAATACCCTTTGGACCTGAGGAAGTAATACTCATAATTTTTGACTTCCTGTAAAAACCTGTTGAAGGACAGGCATTCAACAAATGGTTGGGAGTGTTTGAGGATTGACTTTAGTAACCTTTGAAGAGCAGAATTAACCAGAGCTCCAACTGTCTGGGCTTTTTTCCCTAGCCAATCACCTCTTCCACAGTTCTGCTGTCGAATAACTACTAGCATCAGGGGATGTGCACAACTGGAGGCTTGGTGCAGCCATTAAGCTAATATTTTGTAGTCTCAGCAGTGATTTCCTGCCCCACATTTCTTTTCCTGGACTCTGCTAGAGCAGCTTTGCATGATTCCCAGTTAATAAGTTGATCCTCTGTCTGAAACATACCATTTTATCTTCTTTCCCATCCTTTTAAACCAACTCTCTCCCGATTGGCTTCCTCTTGCAAACAGACGCCCTTCACAGCAGGTGGGTGAGACTTATTTTTGTCTTTTATTTATTTATTTTTGCATCTTACAGTTTGTGTCAAAATTGTCGCTTTTAGACTCACTGGGCTGAGGTTTCTTATTGTGCTGTGTACTATTTTGAGCTCTGATTGTGTACTATTTTTGATACTCTGCTCTGGCTGCTGTAAACACCAGCCCAAAGACCACAACACACTGCTTGAAATCTTCAATCTGATAAGAACTGGAGTCTTTATGTTAATGACTACAACTGCTACAGAACTGCCTCAGATGTCAGACCAGTTCTGCCAAGTTCTGGGTATAAGCACTCCCATGTGATGATGAGGTGTTTTGATACTCCATATGTTTTTCCTCTCTATCTTCTAATGTGGGTTTTGTAAACAAAGCCCTACATGGAGCCCACGATCTGTAACTAGCTTTTACCTTTGACCTATTTACAGAGCCCAGTTTCCTCTGAAAAGTTCATGGACATCCAAAATACACGTGGCATCGGGCTCATGCACATACAGGCTCATGTTTGAGATTTTGCAGGCTTACACAGAGGGATGTCTGCTTGGAGCTACAGAAAAGCTTATTTCTACTGTCAGAAGTTCAGCTGTCATACTGGCAGAGGCAGCGTCACCTTAAGCGTCCAGAAATGTCTGACCTTGAAACAAATGAATGCTGTAATGAAATAAGGGTTATCGTCATCCAAATAAAGTGTCCTTCTCCTTGCCGAATCTACTTCTCCAAGCCTCCTTGTTATCTGCTGTCAACCCCCAACATGTGTCCTCAGTCTGACAGTAGATAAAGTGGAGGGCTTAGTTAACCTATAAGTGGATGAAACCTGAGCTTGCAAATGGCCACTGGCTGATAGATGCAAATAAAAGGAGGTGTTGAAGATAATCTAGCACAGCGCAGACAATCTAATGCCTGTAAAAGAAGTTGTTGCTAGTATTGCTGAGAGCTGTGTAGTTGCAGCTACCACTGCTGTGACTTATTTCAAGCTCTGTTGGTTTGGGATATGGGTTATTACTCACTGACTTAAGCCAAATATTGATGATGCTGACTGTTTAAGCCTTGAGATTGAATGGGAAAAAGCACTGGAGAAGTTAAACAAGCTGCAGTTTGAGATGTGAAAGCTAGCAGGCAGACAGCCGTCTTTGTATAGAAAATTAAAACAGGTGATAGGTGAGTCATTTAAGCATTAATGTATTGTTAAGTATAAAATAGACCTATACCTACAACCTTATTAGCCAGTAGTTCCTCATCAGTTGCTGTCTTCTCAAGCACATCAACTGAAGGCTGGCAAAACAGAGTCTCTCATGATCGTGCAAATCTCAAGTGAATTCAGCCTCATCACAGAGTAAATGCACCACTGCACTGATGGGATGTACTCAAAGAAGAATGACCACAGCAGCTTAACACAGCATACTCCAGCCCCACCATGACCTTGATGAGGATAAGCGGAAGAGAATGAGTGGATAGGTGTCTTATTATTACTGACCTCCTTGTTTAGTAGGGGTGCAATGATACAGAAAATTCACGGTTCAGTCCGGTTCGATACTTTGGTGTCACGGTTCGATATTTTTTCGATACAAAAAAAATGTTCATGCCTTTTTAATTTGTCATTTATTAAATTTTCACGGCACATTCTGCACCACATCTCTGTGCGTTCATCATTTGTTTGAAGCCAGCTCACCTCCTGCAACTACTTTTCCGAGAATACGTGCTTCTTTTGTGGTTCGGACTCCTGACATTTCTTTGGAGGTGGAGGAACATCACAGTAATTGCTTAAAGGAGCTTCTTCGACATCTTTAAGAGTTCTAAACAAATGTCTGTCCTCCTCCTGAAAATCTTATGTACGCAAGCACGCGTTGCAACTTCTTATCTTGTGCGCGTTTTTTATTTTGACAGCGAATGCGCACCTGCGGACCACTTATGTGCAGCCCTGGTTATTTAGCTCGTCATATTGCAGCCACAGAAATTATTTTGTCCATGAAACCATAAAGCTGCACTTTCTTTTTGCCTTATAGTCTGATTTGTCATAACTTTTCCGTTTTGTGGTAAGCTTTTCTTTGGCTGTCACTTCTTCACCCTGACCTGTCTTATTTGGCTCAGCAGAACTAAAATATATATCCTGCTGCTTTTACACACGCACTCACATAACGCTCAGCGATTCTCTGCGCGATCAACGTCTCACATGTTTAAGCTGCGGGAGATTTCACTTGTCATGTTTGCATAGTAAGCTAACAATTAATAAGACGATGTCAGAGGAATTGGTGCACAAATTATCATCACTCACCAATCAGTGCTGTCGCTCTCTATACACAGTTCGCACGATTGCAAAGTGAAAGCAAAAAACAAGCGCAAATTCAAACGCGACTTCAATATGTCACATATTGACAGTGGCTCACCGATGCCAATGACATACTTACCCAGCTACATTTCCGAAAGAATGCAAAAGCATTGACATATATTTTTCCTTCCTACGATAGGCCGACGGGCAGGGCAGAGATAGATTTTGGTAGCCCGACTGGAAAAATCGCTAGCCCCGGGACGTCGGGCTAGCGATTTTGCGAGCCCTGTATCTGATTGAGGAATCACTCATCTTTGGAAAAGAGAGTTTATTACAGAGAAGTGGCTCTTTCCAAAATAAAAGCTATACTATCCGCTTCTTCTGGGCTATATTCTCAGCAGCATATTAAACATATCAGGTCCCCATAAGGAGAATCATGTGCTAACGGCTGTCTAAATGACTCGGCTAAAGTTTGTAGCATGCGTGCTTGTTGTTTTTGTCTGCTTCCACTTGTCTTTGCACTAGGATGATGTCGGCGTAAATGTGCAGTCATATTCGTTGTGTTCCCACTAGAGCTGTCAGCGTAAATCTCGTTGAAATGACGTTAACGCCACAACACGGCAAATCTCCGTTAACGAGCTACCCCTGATCGCCCCGTGCATGGGGCTGGACGGCCAACACGTTAATGAGCTAACTGCGCTAACACGCTAGCGCCCACCCATGTAATTGAGCATTGCGTGGCACATCCAACATACTGTTTTACTTTAGTCCATGACGCGCTTACCTTCAGGGTCATACGTCACATGAAAACCAAAATAGTTCCAAACGCCAGATCCGAATGATGGTGGGGGAGGTTCAATTTGCCATGTTGCAAGGAGAGCTTAACTTCTGTCTTGCTAGCTTGCCCTGCGCTCAGTGAATCTGCGTTCGACTACTCCAACACAGACAGCCTCGTCAGAAGAAAATTAATTAAAAATTTTGTATTGTTCGATACATATGCGTACCGAACCGAAAGCACTGTATCGAACGGTTCAATGTCGATACGAGTATCGTTGCACCCCTATTGTTTAGCTTTATGTACAGAAAGGTGGTGTCCCTAGTGAAGGATCTGTCAACCAGGCCGAGCAGCTGCATCCAAACCTTACCTCACCAAGTACAAGAAGGAAGAAGGAACTTCAGCACACCAAGACATTTTGGACAATTTCACGCTTCCAACTTTGTGGGCACAATTTGGGGATGGCCCCTTCCTGTTCCAACATGATTGTGGACCACTGCACAAAGCAAGGTCCATAAAGACATTAATGAGCGAGATAGGAGGAATTTGACTATTCTGTACCAGACAGAACCCCTTTGGGAGGAATTAGTCTGGAGACTCTGGGCCAGGCCTTCTCACCCAATGTCAGCGTCTGACCTCATAGATGTGCTTCTGAAGAATGGTCAAAAATTCCCATAAACGCCTAAACGTTGTGGAAAGCCTTCCCAGAAGAATTAAAGCTGTTATAGCTGCAAAAGGTGGACCAACATTATATTGAACACTATGGATTAAGAGTGGGATGTCACTCAAGTTCATATGCGTGTGAAGGCAGACAAGTGAGTACTTTTGGCAATCTAGTGTTGCTAGTCTCATACTGTAATCCTTATTTTCCACTTTTGATGCTACCGTTCTGACCCAAATCAGTCCATGACATTCTTCTTCCGCCACACCACCCTGCCCTCACTCTCTTCTTCACATCTTTTAGGCTTTGTCCATTTCACTGCACAGTGAAAGACAAGCACTTAAACTCTTGCCTTCACCACCTCTGCTCCTTGCATCGTAACCCTTCCACCGTCCTCTCTCTCTCTCTCATTCACAAACGTATTCTTCCTCGGATCTGCTGAATTTCATTGCTCCAGTCTTCTTTCCAAAGCGTACCTCTGCCTCTCCAGCTTCCCCTCAACCTGCTCTGTCAGTACAAACCATGTGCTCTTCAGATATAGTCCACAGAGAGTCTGAGCTCGTCCATCAACGTGTCCATTGCTGTTGCCAAGAGGGGAGCCCAGGCTGTCAAATGTGCGCCATTTCCCATGTAAGATATGACCCCAAGCAACACTAACAGTGTACAGCCTTGGAAACAGCTCAGTGTGATTTGATTTAGATGCAGAATGCTTATCTGTCCCCTTTTTCCGTGCTTACCTGTCAATAAGGTTTAAGGTAATATTTGCCATGCTAACTCTTGCATGCTGTTTAACAGAGCTTCTACTTTGCTAGAGACCCTTCCCTATTGCACAGGTGGTCAAATATGAACTTTCAAGCTCATTAGAACTGCACAAACTCTATTTTTGCCTTCATATACTTTATTTCATGCATGTTTGCAAGTTTCAATAAACACTTCACTTATTTCCCATTTTCCAAACAAAATATAGAGAGATAGGAGGCGGCTCCAGGCTTTTGCACAACACTGTATGTTGCTTAAAAAAAACAAACAACAAAAAAACTTCATGGTGACTCCATTTTTCATATGCAGTTTTCACCATATGTAATTTTTTTTCTGGGGCTGCCACTGGCTCATACATTGAAGTCCTCCTTCTGCTCGGAGGGTTACAGCCAGGTCTTGAACACACTGCAAAAATAGTCCACTTTTACAGACATGTCGAGCCAATAAAGTAAAAAAGGGGTATTTTTTGCAGTGTGTTCTAGTGAACAGGGCGGGGAGAGAGAAGGAGGAGGAGGCTGTCCTTCGCTGGCGTGTGTCTGCGTGCATGTGAGAGAGAGCGAGAGGAGTCAGCTGGTCGAAAAGTGCGGAATGAGCGGTGCATGCATGCGTGTGTTTGCATGTGTGCGAGCGCGGGTGAGCGAGCGTTACTTGTGTGAGCGTTGTACGTGTGCAAGGAAAGCACCTCGGGGTGGGGTGGGGAGGGGGGAACAAGGTGAGGACAACAGAGTGGAGCCTGGGGGGGTGGAGGTAAGGGGGGGAAAGCAGTTTGTGCGGACATCCAGACGAGGATAGCCGGAGCGCACCGGGTGCTTCTCCGTCCTGGAC
Organism: Aulonocara sp. 'chitande type north' Nkhata Bay; assembly: GCF_057382095.1. Classification (NCBI taxonomy): domain Eukaryota; kingdom Metazoa; phylum Chordata; class Actinopteri; order Cichliformes; family Cichlidae; genus Aulonocara; species Aulonocara sp. 'chitande type north' Nkhata Bay. The sequence continues at coordinate 37,476,986 of NC_141364.1, forward strand.
ACGATTTTGCCTTTTCATTACCGTAAGCGCTTTGCATACTTGTTTGGGAACTAATATCTCTCATCAGGACTGCATATCGTTAAACTCAGTATCAGCCGGTCTATACATACTTACTGGTCATGCGCCGGGACGCAAAGGAGCTTTAGAGATGATGTAAACTCAATTTATGAGCTACCTTGTTGGTAGAAAAAAGGTATTTAATGACAGTTATTGCTGTGCTGTGAGAGGCAAAGTCATTATGTAACTCTTTAAATTTGCCACACTACTCTAAGTGATCAGATTCTTCGCTTTTATGGAGATGACTGTAAAGTTGTCATATATTTATTTTTTAATATTAGAAACACGCGTTGGCTGTAGTGGTGATAGTGAAGGAGGGGATTCAATCTTTCAGCTCACAGCCGTCATATCACCTCATAACACAGTCAGACTCAGATGCTCCATCAGTGCCTAAAGCTATTGTACCTCCTCCCTCTTCCACTAATTCCGATTTTGAACTGGGACAAGAGTTATCTGAAGCATCAGCATGGTAGGGAACTGCTTCCCCAGAGAGCACAAGCTAGGTGTGTGTGTGTGTGTGTGTGTGTGTGTGTGTGTGTGTGTGTGTGTGTGTGTGTGCGTGTTAATGGGCTGTCATAAAGCTCCAAGCTGTGCCTTAATGTAGGTTTAATCTTTGTATGCTGTTAAACTTCCTTCCTTCTTATCTTATGCACAAAGTAGACTTCATGTCTGTTTGGGTCTCAGGTAATATTAAGGAGTTTTGTGAGTGTGTGCTCTTCATAAGACAACAGACCGTGAGTGTAGCTAAAAATCTGAATCCTTATGCACTTGGAAAGATGTGGTAGTAGTAGTGGGTGTGTTAAACACACTCACACACGTGTGACATTATTAAGTTGCTCCCTGCCCTGTTTAATTTCTCCAGATCTCCCCATATGACCAGCGAAGCTGAATTGTTCCCTCTCTCCACAGGAGGAATCACAAATGTCAGGAAATGTCAAGCACACAGAGCTCTGTCTTTGGCACTTTCAGGCTTATTAATTTGCACGTACGACGGCGGCACTTGCCCTTTTGGCCAGGACTTTGGTTGCTGCGAACAGCCTGTGCAATAACATGTAATATATTAAGAAAAAAAAGTGTGCAGTTATCAGGAACGCAGAGGCTGCACTGCAACGTATGCCTCTGACAGAAGAGCAAACCTAAAGATAGCAGAGCCCCAGTGGAAACAGTAATTAGTGGGGTGAAGAGAGAGGGAGGAGAGGAGAGAGGAGGAGGAGGAGGAGGAGGATATTGTTTGAACCATCTGATATCTGTTATATAATGACCTGTACAATGGAGACATGCTGGGAGAGAAAGTGAAGAGGAATCGTCAAAGAGTGAGAGGAGCTATTTAGTGAGAGAGAGAGAGGCAGCTCTGTGTGTGGTTTCAGCAGATTGGGTTTGCTGAACCTTTGTTGGAAGCAGTATCAGTTGCAGCAGTTCCCTAAAAAATGTGTATGTGGGCTGCATAACATCATTTCTCTCTTTGAGGAAGCTTATTATTTTTCCTCGAGCTCACAGATGAATCCAGTCTGTGAGCTGGGCATCTCTAATATGTTATTGCAGCTCTCCGTGAAATTGGACAGGCAGATAGGAGTTAAAGAGGATCAGCGATTAGATTTCAACAGTGATCTGGGACTTCCACCAGCAGGCGAGCTAAGACGATGAAACAAGTTTAAGACAGAAATCTGATTGCAAAGTGACATTACACGGGGCTTATAATGAGCCTGTTTATCTTCATATGAATGTGACTGCAAGGAGTTTTTGGTATGTAAATGCAAGTAAGAGTGTTTTTTCTTTCTAAATGCTGCAGACAAATAAACAGAAGACTAAGTGCTGAACAGCTTGAGATGGATTTTTGTGTGTGTGTATGTCTGTGCTTGCGAGTCCTCTTTCCAAACACACACATGCGCGCAACTTCCTGCTGCTTACTCACAGCAGATAATGCAGTGGAAATAGACGACTCCTAGACGACACACACACACACACAGGTGGTGGAGAGTGGTCATGTGTTGCTCACTCGGAGAGGAGAAATTCTTATTTAGTTCTAAGCCACTGGCTTTGTGAAGGAACTGTGTGTGTATTGTATACAATGACTGTGTTTACACTGTGTGTGCACATGTTCAACCGTGCATGCACACTAAGTCGCACAGACAAGCTTTGCTGTTTAGGTGAGAAGGAGGTGCAGGACTTTTGTCTTTAGAAAATTGATACCAGTTGTGCAAAGTTGTTGTGTAATGTATAGCACAAAATCCCAGATCCACCTTTAGTAGTTAATGAAATTTGTTAATTAAAACTTCATTTTAACCCTGTGTTTTTTTTTCTTACTGACTTTTCTCTGTGATTTTAGTGCTGTTCTTCATTCAGTCTGTTTCTTTTTTGTGCAGAGTGCTGGTGAGACCAGAGGGTTATTCCCTGCAGAGGGAACGCTGAAGGAACATCATGGCATTAGCGGGATGCCCTGACTACTTCTTACGTCATTCGAACTACCAGGTAAACATTTAATGTTCCAGCTGTATGTGGGTTTGTTGGTAGAACGGGAATAAAAGTAATGTTAAACTGGAGTTAGTTTTCACGTAACAGTTAATCAACTTTAAGACTAAGTGACACTTGCTGGTTGATGAAGAATTCTTAATTTATGTGTAATTTTAGACAAATTTTGGTATAATCTTGGACCGAACAAAAATTATTTTATTTTACTTTTATGAGTTTGCCTGTTTGACATGGTGCACATTTACCATCATGCTTTTAGAAGATGGTGCTGTCCTGTGTGCATGCTAACACTAAAGGCCTCGGTATACCAGTTATGTTGGTTGTTTCATGCAGTGTGCACTAGGGGACATTGCTTACCTAGCGCACTGGTTGGTGGCTCGCGTTGGTTGGTAGCTAATGTTGGTTGGTCGCTTTGTCCACTAGGCAACATCACCTAACAGTCACTTATATTTATTCCTGTTTTTAAGGCCTTGGTCGCTGCTGCGATACAATAAGTGTCGCCACTAAGACAATACTGCCACATCAGCGCTGTTATAGGAGGAGAAGTCAAAGCCGGGAAAAAAACCCCATTGCCAAGTGGGGTTTTTTCACCAAGTATTTCCCATGTCTCATGTTTTCAAATTGTTGTAATAGCGCCCTCTGTATAATCTTTGACTATTAAAATGGCCGTAAAAACCAACATGATCATGCACTGGTGTCTTCAGCCCAGCTGCAGCAGCACAAAGTTTGCAGTTGGCTAACTGCTGTGCTAGAAATAAGTTGGAGACTAAAATGTTATCAAAACGGATACAAATAATAGAAAAGATTGATATTCTCCGAGTAGTAAATAAAAAATATGACATTATTATTTTATAATATTGTCAAGAGACTAGCAAACGGTTGCCTATTCATATATAACAGATAGTTAAATTATCATTTGTTTGAAATTTGTGTTGCTGCTCCAAGAATAATTGCAGTTGTTCAGTTCTCCGACTTCCTAGTAAGCTAGCCACCTTTGAATGCACTCTGGTGCTGAGTGCTTAGCAGTAACGATGAGCAGAGCTTTTTTTGTGGAAACCAGCTGCTGTACTGAATATGTCAACTGGGTAACCAAGATAAACATTAACAGATGAAACCACCGAAATATTGATTATGAGGCAAGACCAAGGTTAAAGTTTAGCAGTGGGCTAAAGTTTGCTTGCCTCAAAGTGAGCGAATCCCAGCTTAGTTTGGTGAAATATGGCATTGGTGCAACACGACAGACCTGGTTCCACTGTCCAACTCCTGCAGAATGAGCCCTTTGTTTCTCAGCTTGGATTTTCTCCTTTCCAACCCTCCAGTAACCTAAAGAATTTGGCTAAAGAGCTTCATGGAGGTCTATAAATAGAGTGCTAAGCAAACAACAATAACAAGTTTGGGCTTTGTTGTGTGACAGGCCTAAAAGCACTGGATTGATGGTATGATGTCTTGCTGGGACCCATGGAATGATGGAGGTGATGTAGTCTCCGCTGTCTTTTTTTTCTCTTAGTGGAGGGACAAAAATCCTGCTCACCCAAACTGCGGGACTGCTGAGCCCCTGCTGAGCTGACATTAAGTTAGACTGGTTCACGTTAGCTTCCAGGAAAGAGTTTTGCCCCAGTAAGGCTGCAGTGAATAGTGAATTGAATCCCCATCGAAAAACAACATTCCTCCACCCTGCATGTAGCAGAGAAAAACCAAAGTTTGATAGTTTGATGGAGAGAAGTGGGTTACAACATTGCTCTGTTTGTGTTGGTCTGTGTGTATGTTGCTCATGTAAAGCTTGCCAGTTGTCATGAAACAGCATGGCACACATGGAGTCTCTGCGCGGCAATGACTTTATGCTCAGTGTTTAGAGATAAGGAGCAAATAAGCCCCTTTTCTTTGTACTTACATAACACTATACATAATGGTGGTCATGTTTGGGAATTTGGGCAGCAAAGTCTTATGTGTGTTCCTGTGTCTCGCACTCTTACTGAGAGCGTTGGACCTGTGCCAGGGAGGTCTCAGATTAAACGGGCGGCGACCCTTGCTTTCCCTTTTTTTCTTATGGATGTATTTGTAAATGTGCACACACATGCTCTCCACAGACCAAGAGACCACTGTCCACAGTCTCAAAGCTCTGATGAGTTATGACTTTAACTGCTAAGAGCGGAAAGAATGAAGCGTTTAACCTCTGCTCCTCTCCTTCAGCGTCAGCATTGATACCATTTGTTCCTAAACATGTCTGTTCTGCCTGACAGTTTGTGTCTCTATATTCTCAGACGTCAGGTAAGTGGTTATGTGCGAGCATGGTGACGGGCACGCTCAGTTGTGTTTGTGCTTTCGAGGAAGCGCAGCCTTTAAAGCACTTTGTTGAAGTGCCTTGATGTCAGTGCTTTGGGCAATGGAGTGAAAGGGGAGCTCGCTATTTATGAAGGCGATGTCAAGAGAAGTTACAGGATGTCTGTCCAAAAGCAACCCCAGTATGTCAAGCTGATGGAAACTGTAGAGCCACAGCATTCGTTCAGTGAGATATAGCTTTAATGCTCCAAAACCCAGGACAAGAAATCACTCAAATCTTGGAAAACTGCTCTTCAATATTTAATGCTAGTTTCTGGCCCAGAGACATTCTGGAAATCAGCGTAATGCGACAGCGAGACGGAGAATCAAAGCATCGTTTTGAGAAAAAGAATGTGCAGCCAACACCGCTACCTCCAACGTAGCAAATCTTTCAAAGATGGTTTTAGCACAGATTTTTGTTAATGCATATAGAAGTATTTTGGCTAAGTCGGATGAGATTGTATGCTTTGTCAAAGATACAAAAGCTTCCCATCAGTAGACCGGAAGTATTTATAGTGGCACCATTAAGAAATTATAATTTTCTGTTAAGAACTAAAGTCAACTTCTAGTCTTAGGCTCTGGATCCACACACAGAAATTGCAGGTATTGCCCCACAAAAAAACAAAAAGATGTGCTTCTACTGCACATAAAACAAAGATGAACATTGTCCACAGTGGCTTCAGTGTTTACTTCCATATTACACAGTGCTGTGTTGTTGTGGTTGCTTTGGGCAAGCCAGTCATTTTAGGGTCATGATGAGAGTTACAGTGCTGTGAATAAGCATCTGACGCCATTCATTTCTTTATATTTTGCTTCCAATGAGACAGATTTTCGTTTAATATGTTAAAAAGGTTTTGAGCAGTTCTCTAGGCTTTCAAAGTTTTCTTTGGACATTGGCTGCTTTTTCATTAATTTTCATTCCATTTCAGATTATTTTATATGTGTCATTCAAACATAAAAAGGTATCTCACTCAGACAACGTAGCAGCTGTTCACCAAAATCTCATCAGAAATGATCTTGGTGGCTATCAGTGGGGAGAAAAGTTATGTGTTAAACACGGTGGAGGCACAGTAATGAATTGGGGGCTGCATTTAGGTCAGCTGTGTTGAGGATGTTAGCCAACTTAGTGCAATTATAAACGCAGAAAGGTAATATGCAAAACCATCTGTCAGCAGCTTTATTTTTCAAAAAGACAATGATCCCAAACACACTGCTAATGTAGTAAAAGCATACCGGGATAGAAAAACACACACACAGAGGACCAGTATCAGTCATGGACTAGCCCAAATCTCAACATTACTGAAGCAGTGTCGGCTCATCTGGACAGAAAACAGAACAAAAGGCAGGCAAGATCTAAAGGAAAGATTTAAATGTCCTTCATGAAGAACTATTCCTGAAGACTAGTTAAAGAAGACAAGAAAGCTTCCCTAAGAGGGTTCAGACTGTGTTGAAGAAGGAAAGCAGTTACACCAAGACTTTTGCACAGTACTGTATTAATAACCTTTGGTCCTCCGTGCCCCCTGATCAGACTTATGCTTGCCCATAAATGCAAAGCCACAATGCTAAAAAGGCTCTGTAACTGTAATAAACTTCTATGGAAAAATACTAAGATGAACATTCAAAGTAATTCAGTGTAAATGAGATTTGTTAAACGATGCTGTGTGTTGTGAAACAGAAAACACACGACTGCAGGAATGACTCACAAGCCGTAAAACTACAAGAAGAAAGCCTCCCTTCATGTACTGTGCCACTCAGTATGCCCTTAAGACTAGTTATATGAAGAATGCTGTTTTGTTTGCTATAACTATTGTGCAAAACAGTCCACATCTGGTAAATGATTTTAGCGGGAAATCAGTGCCTCTTTCTAAGAAACAGGTTCATGTCTTTCAAAATTGGCTTTTTCTACTCATATAACCACCCAGGTGACGGCTGATGTAGCATCACTACTCGATTTAGAGTTCCAGGTGAGTTTTTTATGGGGAATGTGGCCATTAAAGCTGACCCTTTTACTGCAAGAGCGCTGCAAAGGAAAGGGTAATTTTCCCTACGTTTGCTTGTAGCTATATGTTAACACTGCTGCTACTGATAGCTCTTTAAAGACCTGGAACATCGTCCTGCCTCCAATTCCAAACAGTGTATACCCTTGTGCCTGGGAAAGCCCAGACTCTGAACAGTGCCAAGAGAAGATTGATTAGTATGATTGCAGTGAGTAAATCACTTGATCACTTGATATCATCAGATTAAAAACATTCACTTATAAATTCTCTGCGTACTTTTTCCAGCTTTTCATTTTAGCTTTAGGTATCAGGTTTTGCTGTTTATGGAGATATTCTGTCTTTATAGGTGTGGTGATAAAGTTTTTCCATCTGACTTAAAGGAGTAGCATCCCTGATTTGCTTTTGTGTTCAGGGTTTGGTGTGAAAATTAAGATTAGGTCCATTAAAAGGGGTTACAGCTAGCACTTAGCTTAGCACAAACACTGAGCACTGGATTAAAGAGGTGGTCTGGCTGAAAACTTACCTACCGGTGTATTTAAAGGATATTAAATAATATTTTCATAATGTTTTCTTAAGATATATATAAAAATTGAGGTGGATATCCACATAATCATGGAAGGTTTTACTCTCGTTGCGCTAACGTAGCCTAGCTTACCACTAGACTATTTGTTTTGGAAGGTTTTAAAGAAAGAGCCACAAGTAGATCTGCTAGTAGTTAAGATGCAAATAAAAGGTCATCTCAGTTAATTTGGTAAAAGTCTCACTTTCTGTAGATTTGGAGTAATGCCTGGTGTTGTGCAGTATGTATGTATTTGATATATATGTGTGTATATATTTATGGGTGTTTAGCAGCTTGTAAGTTATTGTGCCTCAGTCTTAGCTATAGCCTGGCCTGCAGACTTTCTCTTTCAGCCCATAAGCCCTGCAGCCAAGTTGCCTTCCTTGGAAAGCTTTTGGCTGATGCTGCTTCTCAGAGCTATAAATCTTACTCTGGGCATTTATGGATGTTTTCGAAGCACCGAGGGGAGCTGCGAGTGTGTGTGTATGTGCATGCATGTGGACTGAGACCTCTGGCCACGAGCAGTTCCTGGAAGCAACGCTTCCGCGTTCTTCTTTTTCCTGGAAAAGAGAAGATTGAAAATTTCATTGGCTTTTTTCCCTCTCTTTCTCCTCTGCAGCTTTCTTGCCTTGAGGCTGCTTCAAATTAGACAATGTGTGAAGAACTTGGCAGGATGTGTGCGTGTATCTTCAGACGTGTGAAATTGTATAAGTGGGCTGGGACTGGTGGGTTTTTTTGGGTGGATTTTTTTTTTTCTAAAAATTATTGAATTGATTGATAATCTTTTTTTTCATGAAATACATCAAGGTTTAGTTAATTAGTGAGTTTCACAAGTTTAAAATAAAGCTCAGTATACCTGATACAGGGAGAGAGTGTGCATAAAGGAAAGGTCAGAGGGGTCAGAAAGCCAAAGTGACAAAGTGTCACCGGGCTCTGAATGCCTGACTTGGCATTCCTCGACAGCCGAGGCCTGAACCCACCCTTTGCCCGACCATTTGAACTCTGTGAAAATGACACGCTGTCTTCCCGTTTTACTAAAATATCTGACATCTTAAACACATTGCATGAGGCTTTTTTTAACCACGTGCTCAAAATTGTTCTTTTTTTAAATGTTTTTTTATGTCCTTTACTTTTTTTTTGGGACAGGAAAGGATGGACCGCACTTCCACTCGCAGGCCTGACGAGCTTATTGTTCCTGGCTTTCAGCGCTCAGCCAGTCAGAATTTGCCACATCACCATGGTAACTCTTCTCTCTTCTCCTTCTTGAACCTATGTTGGATTTATTAAAAAAAATTGGAACATTTAGGTTGGATTATAATAACTGGTTATTACCATTGGTCTTTTCTGGTATGTCCTGAGTGATTAATGAAATCCTTCCATCTAGGGCTGAACGATTATGGAAAATAATCTAATTGCGATTTTTTTTTGCCCCAATATTGCGATTGCGATGCGATATGCGATTATTTTTTAAGGTATTTGTCTTCTGTATTATTAAACAAAGACAAGCAATACATCATATAGTATGGCCAATACTATATTACATTAATTTTAAACTGTTCTTTCCTGGAAGACAGACCTCTGTTATGATGACATGAGGTGATGCATGAATTGATGACTGACATTTTTATTTAACTTCTTCAATCACAACAGTATATTTGAACATACACAATAGTTTATTTTTAGCTTACAAACATCTGAGCATAAAGTGGTGACAAGGAACCCTGGTGTAAACATTAAAATGAAAGTCAGTACAATGTGCAGATTGCAGAAATATACATAAAAAAAATCAGTGGCTTTACCACACTCAGTTTTTCGACATCTGTGAACTACTAGACTGTCATTCAATTAAAAAATAATATTAAATAAATAAAACTAATTAAAAAAAAATACACACAGCTTACTGATCTCTGCAGTCAGTAACATTACACATAAAGTGCAAACATAATAGCAATTGTATAAACACACACACAAACACGCCTTTAAAATTTAAAGGCGTGAAATTGGACGGTCTAGCCTTCTGATTAGCTAATCAGAAGGCTAGTTCTGATTAGCGTCACCGCTGTCTCGGTGGAGTTTTAATAAACTCGGCCGCCTGCTTCTTGCTATCTAAAATATAACCAGACACTGGTGTAAATTCTCGACTGTCTCATACTTCTGTTTAATAAGTTTTCTGTTTGACGTTTAGTCAGCTGTGTGAAAACCAAGGAGGAACCCACCCGGGGGATTAATAAAGTTTTATTTTATCTAATCTAATAACTTTAATCTCAGCCAAACCGATTTACTCACGAACAAACAAAACACTGAAAAAAGCCCAACAATAACATTTTTAGGTTGTCTAAGTGACTTATATATTACGTTTAACCCGAGCAGCGAAACTCCGCGGTGATCTGAAAATGATGTGCCGGGAGTTGTGCCGTTCTCGGCCGCATCAGTAACCCTCGAGCTCCCGGCTAGCTGTCGAGCTGGTGGGTAGCAGACGCCTCTGAAAACGTCGAAGCACTTTTGCAAATATGCGATATCTTGATAAACCGAGCAGATATTTGATGTTTACACAGCTACTTTCTCGCCTGAAAATATGTTAAAAGTTTATTTTGTGACCCAGAAAGATTAGTATGAGTAATTTTAAAACTTAGTAGCGGCCGCCATTGCTGGAAACTGGAGTTTGGCTGGGCCGCGCTATGAATTCTGGGATATGGTAGTAATTTGGACCCCTCCCTCTACCGCTGCTCGGCACTATTTTGAACTCTTCCCTTCCCCACAGTGCCTCAGTATTAAATCTGCCCCCATTATATTTCCAGAATTTCATTCACACTTCCAGGAAAATCTTGGGAATTCTTGGCTAGTGGTTATCCTGTGGATTAGCTTTTTTTTTTCTTTTGGTTTGGTGATTTATTGGACTGGCTTCACTTCTGCTGCTTGTTGGTCATGCTCGTGTATTGTAAACATGGTTTCACAATAAGTGAATGGGTGCTTACATAGGTCTATAGGTCAAACAGTTCAGGGCAGAAGGGAGTTCATAGAAAGTAAGCCATAGGTCTGTGGGTCAGGGTTGTAGATAGTAGGAGGTCAGCAGGTTCATACTCTATTCAGGCAGTGACGCCACTGGAGTGATCAGCCGTTTGCCACTATCACACACTAGACAGTAAAACAGCACTTCCAGAATCTTTTCTTGCTGTTAGTGATAGCTTGTAAAGTGTAACTGCTACAACTAAATATGGGGTCAAGATCATGCAAATGTAAATGCATTGGCACAATAGACGCAAGAATCTCTCAGTCTGTGCACAACTTTTTATAGTAACTCAACAAACCAACAAGGAACAAGTCTCCACAAGGAACCATTGAAATGATGCTTCTAGTTTCTGGAGCTTTTCTCTGTTTTGTTTTTTAAGTTAAACATTTACCAAGTTGAATTCTCAAGTACAACAATAAAAATAAAGCAAAACTAGCCTGCAAAAATTTATGGACATGGCCAATAATCAGTATATGCATCCATTTCCCAAACCCAGCTGATAACATGCAGATAAATAGTCAGCCCCTCAGTTATGTAATATATGATCATATATTTTGTACACAAAATAATAGACTGTTCAAACAAATTGGTTTGTTTACACAGGGTGAACCTGTTCTAAACAGTGAAAAGTACACAGTGCCTATTCTGGTATTCTATGGCAAATCAATCAAGCTCCTCGGTGCTGGGCAGTGAGCACAGGGTCCACTAGGATTCTCAGGTCACCCTCATGAAGTCAGTTTCTGGTTGTTTGGTCAGAGACAGTCACACCAGTGACCTGCTGGAGGTCATTCTGTAGCTCTCGCAGTGCTTATCCTGTTCCTCCTTCCAAAAAGAAACAGATAGCAGTCCTCCTGATAGTTTAAGGGCCTTTGACGGCCCTGTCCACTTCTCCCAGAGTAACTGCTTGTCTCCTGGAATCTCCTCCATGCTCTTGAGACTGTACTCGGAGATACAGCAAACTTCTGGCAATGGTACGTGTTGATGTGCCATTTTGGACAAGCTGGGCTACCTGTGCATCCTCTCTACGCTTCACGTATCGCCTCATGCTACCAGTAATGACGCTGACCGTAGCTAAATACAAAACTACTGAAAACCAGCCAGAAAAGATGTGGAGGGAAAAAATGTCAGTGGCCTCCACCTGTAAAACTATTCCTGATTTAAAACCACTGAAACTGATTAACGACTCCCTCTGCCACTTGACTGACCGAATCAGTGTCCCAGAAGTTTAACTAATTTGATGCTATACATATAAAAATGTTTCTTTGTATTTTCAGCAGTGTACTTACCTCTCTTGATATCTGTCTATATAATTCACAGGGCTCTATGTAGTACTAGAAAAACTAAGTACATGATTTAGAAGCTTGCAGAAGCACCTTTAGTAGTAATAACTTAATAATCATTTTCCGTAAGACTTGCTAGAGACTATCAGTCTCTTACATTATCATTCCAACTTTGCATCAATTCACTGAGGTTTGCAGGCATTCGTTTGTGCACAGTTCTCTTGAGGTCCCACCACTATTCTGCTGTAGGTTCCAGTTTCCAGCCAGCTTTAGCTGACAGTCAGATAGCCTCACATTTGTCACTAGAATACTTTGGTATAAAGAGGATGTGTCCAGGTCTGTAGGTGCCAAACAAACCCAAATCATCACACTTCCACTACCGTGCTTGACAGTTTGGTATGAGGTATTTGTGCTGTATGCTCTCTATCCGGTGTTATTCCAAATATGGTTCTAGAAGTCGTGGTTTGTTCAGATGAAAGCATGCAAACGCAAGCTGTGCTGCCATGTTCTCTTTAGAGAGAAGAGGTTTTCTCCTGGAATCCCTTCCAAATAAATTATACTTGTTTAGTCTTCCTCTAATTGTACTTTAATCATAAAATTTAACATTTAACATGCCAAATGAAGTCTAGCACCAAATCACAACAACAGTCGCCTCAAGGCGTTTTATATTGTAAGGTAGAGCCTACAATAATACATACAGAGAAAAACCCAACAATCAATGAGCAACTATGAGCAAGCACTTTGGCGACAGTGGGAAGGAAAAACTCCCTTTTAACAGGAAGAAACCAGGCTCAGGGAGGGGCGGGGCCATCTGCTGTAAACCAGCTGAGGAGAGAGAAGGAAGACAGGATAAAGACATGCTGTGGAAGAGAGCCAGAGATTAATAGCAAGTACGATTTAATGCAGAGAGGTCTGTTAACTGAAAAGGAAAAACTCAGTGCATCATGGGAGTCCCCCAGTAGCCTACGCCTATTGCAGCATAACTAAGGGAGGATTCAGGGTAGGGCTGCTCGATTATGGCAAAAATGATAATCACGATTATTTTCACTGAAATTGAGATCTCGATTATTTGACGATATTTATTTAACAATAACAATGTGTTGAATAATGACTTTAAAGATTGTCAAAAAATAATATAAAATAGTGTGCAAATACTGATAACAGTGCAAATGTTTGCAATATAAAAAATAAATGAAAAATGTAAACATCTATGTTTAGTGAACTTTGCAGTGTTGCTCTGTGGTGCAGCTACGACACCGTAGCAAAGTTTACACACTATGTCTATTTGATCCATGTCTGACTCCGCGAACCCATAATGTTTCCACACCACTGAAGTTTTTTTACCTCTCTTTTCAACCAACGGCAGTCACTCTCCTCTCCAAATAACTTCTGCTTAGCTTTCCGAGCTTCCCTCGGGTCCTCTTAATCAGCGGTCCCCAACCCCCAGGCCTCGGATCGGTACCGGTCCGTGAGTCGTTTGGTAATTCAGGGTCACCTGGTCCAGCCCTAACTATATGCTTTAGCAAAAAGGAAAGTTTTAAGCCTAATCTTAAAAGTAGCGATGGTGATTAAAGGGGAATGATGTTCAGTAATCAGGTTAGCAACACTTGGCTGCTACTTCCCCTCTTTTCCTTGGGGGCAGTAGGGATGTACTTAGTTTATTAAAGGACTGTATATAGTTTATCTGATAAAATGTTGTGCAGGACAACACTTCACTTCACTGAAAAGGCAAGAGTCAAAGTCACCCATCTCCAGTTTCATTCTGGCTTTGGTTGGTAGCTGAACCTTACCTCAGCCTCACTGATGGATGTGCTGTATTTTTAGATCATGACTGGCTCAGATTACATGCCCTTCATTTATGCTAGATGTGGGGGTTTTTTCTTACAATCTGATGACATGTTAACAGTAGATTTAATATTTTGTTCATAATTTTCTTTTATCTGATTTATGTGCTGTCCTCCGGTCCTGCAGCTGAGTAATAAGCAGATTTCTGCAGATAGCTTGAGGCTTTCACAGCAGTAACACTCATTGTCACGATAGAAAATCATTCATTTTATGCACCTGTAGTTACACACTAAAGTAACTTTGAGAGTGTTTGTGCCTCCAACAATGCAAAATGTAAATGCACTGACAACATAAATCCTTTTCAAATAAAAAACAGCAGCAGCAAGAAAAACCTACTGAGAAAGTACCAACGCAAAAAGGATGCTAAATATAACCCCTGTGTTTTTGTTGCATAAAAAGAACTCCGTTGCGCTTTGCCCTTGAAAATCTGAACATTCAGCTCTCTTCGCTGACCTCTAGACTGCTGTCAGAGATCGATGATTGCAGGTTGTCGTGGCCAGGGACAGAGAGCACTCATTCAGTATATTTTGGGATCTTACAGGACTGAACTGGCCACGTTTGTATGGTAGGTTTTGTCATCAGATGCTAGCCAGACGGCTGGAGCGAGTCATCTACATTCCAAGTTATAGTTAGCGGAGGAGACGGAGAAGACATTTTCATTCTATATGTCCTCTGGGTTCCCTGTCCATAGCCAGCAGCGCCGTGTGGGCCAAGCCACAGGGGGAGGGGGAGGAATGCCAATGATACCATCATTATCCTCTTAAAGTGGCACTGGGATACTTTTTTTTTTTGTAAAAGTTCTCTTTTAGCAGCAAGAACAAAACCTTTCAAACTCACAATAATTAGGATGATGAAGAATCTTCCTGTGAGCAACTTTAAATATTATTGCAAGTGTTGTTTGCCATTGCATTGATGCACATTAGCAGTTGAGAGAAAAATAGACTAAATGTTAAGTTTTAGCATCCTACCAAACGTACAACACTGTGCAAAAGTCTTGAGCCACCCTCATTTCTTTGTATTTTGCTAGTAAAATGGGAAGTAGCTGCAGCCATTTAGAGAAACGCATGTAAACAGATGGAAATACAGCATATAAGATGAAAACAGAGTTTGTACATTTCTTAGCTTTAAAGTCAATATTTGTTATTACTACGTTTATTCTTCAACAAAGGCTGAACTCTCTTGTAATTTCTTTAAGTAGTCTTCTGGAATAGTTCTTCAGACTTCTTGAAGGACTTCCAAAGCTCTTTTTTGGATGTTGGCTGCCTTTTGTTCTGTTTTCTGTCTAGATGAACCCACACTGCTTCAGTAATGTTGTGGTTTAGGCTTGTGAGACCAACCTATGGGTTGATACATTGGTATTGTGTGTTTTTCTATCCAAGTGTGCATTTACTGCACTGGCAGTGAAGGCTTTGCTAATCAGACAAAAAAAATCTGTGTCGAGATCTGATGGTACTTTTCTGTGTTCATCGTTTCATCATCGTGTTGCATTCAATATAAAATGTCGCCCCAAACCATGACAGAGCCTCCACTATGTTTCATAGATGGATATGAACACTCACCGTTTGTTATACCTCAGACTTTTCTCCCCATTTTGCTTCCCAAGCAATGGTTTCTTTAAAGCCATCCGTCCACTGAGACCATTTCTGATGAGGCTCCAGGGAATAATAAATGAATTAACTGAAGGGCCAGATGTATCTGTCAGGTCTTGGCTGGACTTGTCCTGCTTCTTAAGGACGCAACTTTTACTAAAAATCACAAAGTAGCATAACTTTTATTATGCTATGGAAGGAAAAACACAGGCATTAGTAATGAGACGAATGACAACACCTCTCGCTTTTACAGATCATGAGTCCACATTATGTTACATCTTTATATAACAGCCATGACTGTCTCTCCTCCTGCGTGGTCTTGTTCTTTTCCTAGAACATCTTTTGCACACACAGCCCCCACCCCACCCAAGCAACCATGTCCCACTCATGAACCCCAGCATCACATGACCCAATGTCCCAGACTGTGCTCTGTGTTTGTGTGTGCGCGTGACATGCATAACTCCTTATAACCTAAGATGAGCGACTCCTGTTGTTTTTGGTGCAGCAGCTTTTCCCCCCTGCTCTCACTGTGGATGTTCACAGTGTTTGTGTACATTCGGTGCACTGCTGCGTTTCCTTTTAAATTTCTCCTCTTTAATTAGATGCACATGTACATCAGCACTGCAGAGTGCACATACATTCCTGTGTGTCTGTTTTGATGTCCTACTTTGTCCCAGTCATTTGGCCACCATGTGTCATGAAAAGGCCTGGTTAACGTTCCCAGAGTGCTGTAATTTCGTCTGAGAGGAATGTCAAGAATTCTGTGTGTGGTGTTGGGGTGGGACTCACGGAGGACCAAAGGCCTTTAGACACACATACACACACATAGCGAAACACATTGAGACCACAGTTGTGAGGACGTTTAACAGAGCTTATGTAAAAGTTGATTCACTAGAGAGATTTCTCTCCCGCTAGCAGGCTTTTCCCCCACAAGCTGACAGTGCACATTTACTTTTTAGAAAGTTAAGAGTAGAAAAATCTATTGCTGCGAGGTTGGAAAACTGTTAGTAATGACTGCCATACACAGGATTATCTCCATCTGTCCCCAGAGGGCATTTCATTTTGCATTATAGAGTGCTGCAAGAAGTGAACCAATTCATCATCAGATAGCACCACATGAACAGCATCAAAGCCTTGAGGGAAGCCCAAAGTGGGGCTTGCAAATCCGGGCCTGGCTTTAGCTAATTAATAACAGTTTACGGTAAAAGATCGGCATCGACATCTGACCTGCACGACCAGGGGCCCATTCACTCTGGTTTGCTTTGGTTAGTCGTTTGGTCTGTGGGCGAGTGCTGGTTCGAAACTGCTGCTGGCTGCCAGGAAGGCTTGTCAGCCCCTTGAATGACAGTTTACACACAGTTAGGCCAAAGGCAAGCCAGGGAGGTGGTGTACTACACAGGAATTGAATGAAATCCAAGCCAAAGAGGAATCCAACACAAGGAAGAATGATACTTCACATCAGGGCTGTGCTTTCTCTCACTCTCTCTGTCTGCTGCCATGCTTGATAATTCAGGGCCGTGATGTTTTTCTGGCAATATTTTTATTGCTTAAATTGCTGCTCTATCAAAGTGCCATTGAGGTTTCAGTGTCATTGTCTCAGTATGTACTGTAGACATGATACAAAGGTTATGAGCTGTTTGCTCAAAGTAAAACTAGTGCCCAGTCTGTGTTTAATTGCAGACATAGATAAAGAAAAGGTTCACTGACACAATTGTCTCTCTAATCAGACTTTATTGGTTCCTCTTTTTTTTCTTTCTTTTTTTTACATCTTATAATGAGTCTTTTATTTCAACTGCTGAGCCTGCCAAGGCGGGAAAACTGTGTAGATAGGTGTGGGAACATGTTTTAATAGGGTTAGTTGGGCATGTGAGTTGAAAGTATAAGTTGGCAATTCTCGTCCTCCGGAAGCATTCTTGCATCGGGATTCTGTTTGATGAAACTTCTAACTCCTTGGCTACCTTTCCTCTTGCTGGTAAAAGTTTACCTGAGATACTCGGCAGGGATGCCTCCAGAATTTTTTCATAGTGGTGGCCAGAGATGGGCAGTAACGCGTTCCGCGTTACTGTAATCCGATTACTTTTTTCAAGTAACGAGTAAAGTAAGGGATTACTATTGCAAAAACGGTAATTAGATTACCGTTACTTTCCCGTAGGAACGCTGCGTTACTGCGTTACTAAAACCGTGATTTTTTTGCGAGAATGTCTCATGACAGTGACGTAAGCGAGTGCGCTGTTAGTGACAACAGCTGTGTGCAGATCAACAATCCACATATCGATTGTGGGAGAGAGTATGAGCGTGCAGTGTTTAAAGCGTGGAAGTACTGACCTTACTTTGAGTTTGACTCCATAAAAAGTGACAAAAACATTAGTGTCCGCTGTGCGTGGGAAGAAAACTTCTTTTTACAGCGAAAAAAACCCCTAAACTTCCAAGCAAACACCGAGTAGCTACGACGTAATGGGAAACTCACAGAGAAACTCGTGGATTCTTCCACTGACCGCGGCACACCTGCACCAGGGTAAACCTCCGCCTACCCTGCTCCTGCTTTACAGGTGAAAATAGAGCAACAGGACCGCTGAGTCTTTGACTTTATTTATTTTCTGCTGTGTTTTACTTGCATCTATTTGAAAGACTGAGTGTAAACACAAAAAATATTTTATTTTATGTGCTGGAATGTGCAGAAAATAGGTTTAAATGTTAAACTAATTTCTTCCAGTCAGAGAATGTTGCATATAATTAAATTTTTGCTTGATGCATAAAGTTAAAAGATTAAAACTGATAAAACAAGTTTAAAAAAAGAGACTTTTCCATTTGATTACATTTTGTATGATGGATTATGCAGAAAAAGTAGAATTGGGCTGAAAGAGATATCGCTTTATCACCTCTTCAGGTTGTAAATCGTGTTTTAAAAAAGTAACTAAGTAACTAAGTAATTACTTTCTTTTGAAAATAAGTAATCAGTAAAGTAACGGGATTACTTTTTTGGGGAAGTAATCAGTAATTAGTTACTGATTACTTTTTCAAGTAACTTGACCAACACTGGTGGTGACCATATGAGGGCCACTAAAAATATTAGGATGGCAGAATTTCCAGTTTTATTATGCTATTGTCAAATATAGGTTAAAAATAAAAGAAATATGGCAAAAAAAATAAAATAAAATAAAAATGTTTGTAATAGAATGTGAAAAATAACTTTTTTAAATTTCTATTTTAGGTTGTAGTCCTGCCACCCAGCAGGGGGCGCTGCAGCATTGTCACCCTTTCTTTTCTTTACTGTCCTGCTTGTGATTCCACAGCTGTGTTTTCTTCATCACTAACGTTGGTTGCTGTAGTGTTAAACTACACTGGGATGATTTTGATGACTGTCAGCTGCTTGTAGATGCAATGCATCACTGTCACTCATTTCATTCTCCCTTTGCTCATCCCGCTGTCCACCTGCATCCGCAGATGATGACGTGGATCTGGAGCAGCTGGTGAATGACATGAACTCCTCTATGGAGAGTGTGTACTCCACACAGACAGACACGGCGGTTCTTCTAAACAACGGCCACGCCCCTCACCACCACCATCAGGTGCACTCTTCCTACCTGGGACACAGCCGTCGCCACACCCCAGCCCTGCCCTCTTCTTCCCCCTCCAGAGAAAGGCTGAGACACTCTCAACCCATGCACATCAAAGCTGTCAGGTAAATGCTCATAACCTGGGCCTCTACATTGATCGCACTGGTTTATGTTCAAGATAAAGATAAAAAGATCGCTCTGCTACACCTGCAGAAATAAAGATATGAATAAAAGATAACGTAGCACTGCCAGCAAAAGAACACTCTGCTATTATATATCTGTCTGTCTGTGCCATTCTTGTAAACATGCTATCTCAGGAACACCTTGGACGAGTGATGACGTTTCATAGTGACGTTTCATAGTGATGACGTTTCCCAAAGGTCAAAGGTCAGCTTCACCGTGAAATCAGTTTTCTGCAGAAACCTTTTTTTTTCTGGCCACTATTAAAGGCCATGATCAGGAACAGAAGGGGAGAGTGTGACCATGAATTAACTTCTGGTAACTCTGTAGTTGCAGTGATATTATATATTGCTTTTTTGTGTTGCCACATTTAAGATGTGTGTTGAACTTCTCTGTGGGTTTAATCAGAATCAGCTTTCCTGGCCACAGCATGTGTATACATACAAGAAAAGTGACTGCTTCTAATCACTGTCAGTGAACCTACGCACTAATGAAATAGAAGTTCAACAAAATAAGTCATAAATTAAAAAAACAAAACATCAACAACATAGACATCAAAGGTCTGAAGCGCAAACATCATCCACCGTCCTTACACCCTCAACTGAGATGATGAGCATTTCTCATTTTCGGGATCTAAACTGCAGTCTGACTGCTTGTCCCACACAGTTTGCTCATGTTTTTACAAATCTGGCAGGTGCACCATGTGATCAGGCAACCGATCTGTCTCCAGTGTTCCCTCACTCTATTTCAGTTCCATCTCACCAGACCTTCAGATAGAGTAGACTCAATAAACACTTACACAGATTAACTGCACTCATACAGCGTGTTATTTCATTCACTTTAAGCCCTTTGGCACCCTCACATTGCCAGTTAACCTAAGATTCTTGTCTTTGGAATATGGGAGAAACATCCCGGCTGACCAGGACATTCATACCCAGAACCTGCTTGCTGTGAGGAGACAGTGCTGACCACTGCACCGCTGTGTTAAACAAGAGAGTGCGATACTCTGTAAAAATCATATTTATTGCGTTCTCCAGCGTTTTAATGTTACTGTAACTGTATTTTGGGGTCGTCAGGGTATCTGCTTCCACAATTTCCAAAGAGTGGGACATAAATATGTACAAACCTAGAAATATTACAAATGTAATAGTTAGAAGCCGACAGATGATGAGAGGTTTAATGTAATTGACCGACGTTGACGTTAATAACAGCCGATAAGTTAAAATTACACACGTAAAGAAGAGACGACACCCTTCAACCATGTTACGAGTGTTGATGTTGCATATTTTACTCACCAGAGGGCACTGCAGTTTCCTTTTTGGCCACATGGCACAAACAAAAATGAGCTGATCCAAGCAGAGTCAGAGTAAACAAGGTTATAAATGAGTACACATAACAAATGTGTCTATTGAAAGAGATTAAAGGACTAGCATTAGCTAAAGGTAGTCACTTGCTTACATTAATCCCTGCCTGTCCAAGGTGCTTTGCAACCCACCCCCATCCCAGATCCTTCAGTTCAAGCTGTTTTTGCTTTTTCTGACCATCTCCATTGTTATTGTCAGCAGCTCTTGCAGTTCTTGCTACTGCTCTCTCTTACTCAGGCTTTCGTTGTTTATTTAGACAGAAGTGGATTAATATCTAGGCCAGAGGCCGTCCAGTGGTCAGTGAGCACCGACTGTCTTCTTGCCCTTTTCCTCCACTGTTGACTCTGAACTTTAACAGAATATCCAGATCAGTGTGCCCTGTTTGAAAGTGTCATTATTCAGAGTGACACTGAACAGAGTGAGCCTGGGACAGCTTCTGCTAATCTGTGTGAATAAATTA
Source organism: Aulonocara sp. 'chitande type north' Nkhata Bay (assembly GCF_057382095.1). Classification (NCBI taxonomy): domain Eukaryota; kingdom Metazoa; phylum Chordata; class Actinopteri; order Cichliformes; family Cichlidae; genus Aulonocara; species Aulonocara sp. 'chitande type north' Nkhata Bay. The sequence continues at coordinate 37,497,672 of NC_141364.1, forward strand.
CAGTAGCTAGAATTTAAACTTTTTAAAAAGTTTAGTGGTCCAGTCAGAGTTCAGATTAACTTTTAAGCTGAAACCATGTTGATTTGTATTCCTTATTATACCCAAATGACACCCATAATCATGTGTATATATATCCTCCAGTGTTAGTCTCTCACTGGTAACCTGAGGCAGTGTCATGAATGTGTGTCTCCCTCTGCAGGAACCTGCAGGAAGAGCACCAGCTGCGTCCAGCCTCGCTGCCAGCCATCCCCAACCCTTTCCCTGAGCTCTGCAGCCTAACTGGATCCCCTATTCTGAGCCCCATACAGACCTCTGACAACTATGTAAGTTCACCTACACACACGCCACGTGCACCAGCACGCAATCACTGAGAATGGTACAGCTGATTTGGTAGAGGCACAAGTGGTCAAGGGATTGGCTACATTTTTGTTGCCCATGTTAATTAGATCTTGCATTTGTGTTAGTGTGTGTTTTCAAACCAGCTGACTGGCCTGTTATGTGCGGGTCAGAGCAGCATGTGTTGACTTTGGCTGCGCACATCCTTTATCCATTACACAACAACTCAGCCGGGGTTATCTGGCAGTACATGTGTGTTATTGTGGAATCATCATCAATCATATTTACACACGCATGCAGACATGTGACGGACATGTTTTGCTGTGGAAGAACGAGGTGAGCCGCGTCTCCAGGATGCTGCGGACAGAGTGCAGACTTCCCGTGGCAGAGCCAGGAATACGGCTGGGAACATCTGCAGGTCGGATCTCTCTGAACCTTCTGAATCCGTCTGCTGGCTCCGGCAAGACAGGCGCCCTTTTCCGGTTCACACGCTTCAACCTCGGCTCCTAGCGTCACTTCGAGAGAGTCTCTGTGTGTGTGTGTGTGTGTGTGTGTGTGTGTGTGTGTGTGTGTGTGTGTGTCACAGCCTTGCCCTTCCTTCCCCCTGCTGAGCCTCCTGTCCCAGGAATGTTCCATCCTCCTCAAAGATGTTTTCAGGATGCCCACCCTGAACAATAAAAGTTATTTTAGATGCTTATTCACTCGCTCGCTTTCTTTACATACACACGCACACTTTTTTTGTGTGTTGTTAACGCAGTTATACACACACAGGTGGCATTATTCAGTTCACACACGCACAGAGACATGTGATAAGCCAAAGCATTATTTTTGCATTTCGTTGACATCAACTCACAAGGTCTGGAGTCAGAGAGCAAGTTTGCAGTTTGTACAAAGGATCTTTTGTGTGCGCGGTTGAGTCTGTGAGAGCTGACTAAACATTGCTTCATTTCTCTTTCCCAGATCATCTTCATTTCGTCCACAGTTCTTGTTCGTTCAGCGAGCCAAATAACCAGCCAGTAGCAGTTACGTTTCTATTTTTCTCTTATCTCACGCGGCTTTAACTTGTGTTTTCTGTCCAGTTATTCATACAGATAATGGCTGAGGCTTGGCAAAGGAGAAGAGGAGGTGGCTGTGAGACTGATAAATGTGTGGCTGAGGGTGATGGGGATCGTGGGAACTGGACACCACCCATGTAAAGAAACATCTCCACTGATTGTCAGCAATGATTCATTAATAAATAACTGGGATGGCTGTGTCAGGCGGGTGGATGGCCATGGAGTTTAGCCAGCCAACTTCTTGACTTTGGCTTTTACCTCTTTGGTTTGGGGTCTCATAGCTGGTGCTTGCAAAAAAGTCCAGAATTATTTTTTTAAGCAATTTTAATCATGTTTTCAATCGTAGGAGTCTAAGCAATAGATATAGTTCAGTTTTCAAGAGGTTTACAGCAGCAGCCTTCTGACAACATGTTCAATCCTCCCAACCAGCTATTTGGTTTAACTCCACTCTTAACGCTTGTTGTAAATACTTTTTGGAAACTGGCGCCATCGAAGGACTATTCCTTGCTAAACTGCTAAAGCCCCATTCATGCAGGCTTAGAGACCTGCCTGAATGGGTGTTTGCTGGCTGTTGTCAGTGTGAAACTGGTTACAGAGAGGTGTCCTACACAGAAACCGTCCTTCTGCTAGCAAACAAATTAATCACAAGGAAGTTTTGGGTGTGACTAATAACCAGCAACCACACACCAGCTGGTCAGGAAATACACATTTTTTTCTAATTACTGCATATTACCAGGTTAGTCTCCAAACCATAATCGACTGAGGTCCTAATCAACCAATCATCAAAGTGCTAAAGTTTTATGGACAAAATTGAAATCCCTGAAAGAGAAATGCAGGAAAACTGATATTATATCAAGTCCAGTCACGGGTCTCAGTCAAGCAACTCCACAGCCACACGTGGCTCGTTTGCTCACCTCCATGCTACCTGGCTTAGAGAAAAAGAGATTACAAATGTGATGAATATAAAAATGGGGGGAAAAAACTTATTTTTATTCATGATTCTTCAAAATAATTAATCAGTTGTTAAAGAAAAAAAAATAATTTTAATATAGTTCTAATATCTGTGTCATAGCTTGCGTGTGTCATCTGACACCATAAACTCTACATTTTGCTGAACCTCAGTTGTGCGTCTAGCATGTAGGTAAACACATGAGGACTAGTCAGGATTCTAGTTCTAGCGGTATGTCTGTGAAGGTTCTCAGAGCGGCTTTTGGTGTAGCCTGTAGATCCTTTTTTGTTTTGGGTGTTGACCTTCTAGAACATATAATTAATAATAATCTTTGTGTAAACTTAACTAGGGCTTAAGTAATCATTTGAGCAGTTTAGTTTAAATTTGTCAGTACTTGATTAAGTACAGACAAATATGACTTTGGCTCATTACTAAATACCTGCAAAAGTCATGTAACTTGCTGTTACTTGTAACCAGCGTGCTTCATACTGATCATAATGCCGATAAACAAACTGGTGAATGCGTTAATCCTTATTTTTTTAAATGTCTGTGTTAGCTTTGTTGCTGAGCACAGTAGAGAGGGCAAGGCTGATGTTAGCATTTAGCTCCAAGCACTGCCGTTCCTGAGTACACTCTCACAGAGCTGCAGGCATGTCTGTGGGCTGCTTATTTACTAATTTGTTGACTGTGTAAGATCTTCCTAAACCAGCCTCCTATTGATTGGGCTGCTTTGGGGCATGCCTTTTGAAACATTGTACACTTTAATGGATTCTAATGCTCTAAAATGAGCTTTTTCTAAATCAAATTAAGTAAAACGTCCACTGATCAAATTCCTTAAATTCAGCAAATTTAGGGTTAGACTGTCTACAGCATGGCCTTTCAGGCTTTCACTGTATCTAAGATAACAGAAAGTTAGCGAGTTTAAATTTTACTGGCGCTGGAGCAAATATGTGCATTGATGTGTGCAGATCAGGTGAATTTAATTAAGCCTGAGGAGTGCTGAGTATGACTTACACAACAATGCAGATGGGACCGTCACACATGCGTGCGTTGGTCTGCAGACATACTTGCATTGTATTTGCATTGGCAAAGGTTTATCGGAGGATCTCGCTCCCTCCAGCTGTAGAGTTGGAATCTGGACATTCTTCACTGAGCTTCGGTTTTTCTCAAAGCGATATGCTGCTCACATTGTGAGCCAAGTAGAGCAGTGTCCTCGTAGAATCATAAGCAGGCTGGAAATATAAAAAACTAACATGATGCTGCATCTCCATCAGATTTGTGAAACTTTCTTTCAGTGGTCTGATTCTGCTCAATAGTGGACTGGATAATGGCCATTTCCCACGCATGTTGTTGCAGTATTACACCATAGAGTTCAGTCATGTTCCCCTGGCTTTCACAAGGATTTGGTCAGGTTTTGTCTGTCATTGCTGGGCAAATGAGTTTGCTTTGGCACCGCGACCATGGCTGCAATGCAACTTGTGCTTTTATTTGTGGCCAGAGAGAGCATTACGAACATCAGTGACAGCAGGGAGCCCCGGTAGTTATAGAGACCAATCTCTCAGCCTCAACCAAAGCACCGAAGCCCCATGTGTTGGCTAACCTCCATTCTTTTGAAGTAGTTAGTGAGCAAGACACCGAACCCTTTTCAGTGACCTTGACCTCTGACCTCTTCTGGAAAGATTTAAGAGAAAAGAGGGTTTTAATTTAAAAAAAGGATGTGAAAAACCCCTTTTTCTCATGGTTTGTTGTTCAGCACATGGTTTCATTATTGAAATGTTTGATGCTTGCAAAATATTTCAAAGGTTAAAGCTGATTATGTACAAAGAGGAATCATACTTGGCTGCGGTCTACGGTCTTTAGCTGTGCCAGCGGCAGGACTCTAGGGATGATTTTTCAGCAGTGTTGCCACCACTTCGGTCCAGACTCAGAAATCAAAACAACTTCTCAGAGGGTGAAATCTGATGGCTTTGTATCTCTGCGTTGGCTTAATTTAGTCATTTAAGATTAGACCATCCTAAAATAAGAGTTGCTTATTGGGGCATAGCAAATTAAACACACTGTAATGGCTAGTTTTGGCGAGTCCTTAATTGAAACATTAAACAAGAATTTAAGGATTCAGATTCTGTTACTGATATCACTTATTGATTCCTTATTGATTCTCACTGGGTTCTCATTGGCTTTGAGAGTCACCACCATTGATAAACAGCATATCAAAGACATTACATTCATGCAGATTTATTGATTGCATTGTGGTCAAATCTTTGTGCATGTTGGAGGTATTTCCCCTCTTCGTTGTGATCATTTTGTGGTCGTTACTCAAAAAAAGTAATTATTACCCCGAACACTTTTCTTAGAAGTAATGCATTACATTACTTGCTATAATACTTGTTACATTACTTTCATGTTACTTTGTAAAATAGCTGAAACACAATGTCTTAGAACTACCATTTAACAGTTTAAACCTGAGGCTAGAGTCCTACACACCAACACAAATCCCTATTCTAATGAGAACACACGTGGTCTTTCTCTTAGTATTACATATGAACACAAAGCCAACAACACAAAAAGACTTCAAAGTGATCTCCACAGTGATTTCACTTTGAACAGGTAGAAACAGAGGCTGCAGCCTGACTGCTCAGGCTGTGGCTGCTGGGCCGGGGTCGGCGTTGACTCGGCGTGTTAACGTCACTCTTGGTTCTTGGCTAGCTTAGCGTTAGCAAAAAAGCTGAAGTTGTGTTAGCAACATAATGCATTTGTGTCTGTCCTGGATGCACTTCGCTCTTTACCATCACTCTCCATAACGCTGTAGACTGCGCCGCTGTCACCTCAGATGTACGAACTGAAATCAGCTGATTGTAGCGTGAGGGCAAGTAGAACTGATTAGTGGGATCGATAGGCAAGCAGACTAACAATTCCCCTAGCAACTCCAAGGAATTGAACTACTGGGAACCAGTTCAGGCTAACCCAAGAACTGGTTCTTGAGTCCCATCCTACTGTGGCGTTGTCCTTGAGCAAATGTCTGCAAACATCAATGAACTAAAGCAAATCTGTAAAGAAGCGTGGACCAAAATTCCTCCACAGCAATGTGAAGATAAAGATAAGAGAAAAGGTCATATAAAAAACAATCACTTGTGGCTAAAGGTGGTTCTAAAACCTGCTGAATCATTTTTCACAGGACTGTGAGTACAACATGTAAGTATTCACTGGTACACACAAGTTTTGAAAACATTTATTAAATAAATAATGCAAAATATTGTTGTGAGCAGCTATTTAATAGCTGTTCTGTATGCAGCCGTTATTCTTATACATAAGTGTTAAAAGCAGATTCATGTGGTGATCTGTAGCTGTGTTATTAAAAACTAATTTAAGACTAAAGCCCTGAGTCATTCAGTCTCTATTTAGTACTCCTACCTCCCTCTTTGTCTGTGGTCAGCTGATGTACTTCTGCACGCAATGGTCTGCTGACCCACTGCAATCAGATAAGGTGCATGTGTGTGTGTCTCTGTGCATGTAAAGATGGCAGTGAAAGCTTGCTCACCCAAGTCAGCCTGTAATGACAGGATGCACAAGCTCCTCGTTGCATAGTCACGAGGTCGCTGCATAGTCTCGCATAAATCATCATGCTTTGTGATCAATTTTAATTTAGTTACTCACCTGAATAGGATTCAGTACAGTTATGTGTGTGTGTGTGTGTGTGTGTGTGTGTGTGTGTGTGTGTGTGTGTGTGTGTGCGTGTGCGTGTGTGTGTCATGATGATTTACAGGACTCTGACACACATACTCACTCAAGCTTGAATGTAATTTCTGAGGATTACATGGGTCATTTCTGTCATAATAGACTGTAGATTCAGTTTTCCCATTGAAATCATAATAATGAACGGAAACAATGAAAAGTCTTCTAAGGGATTCAAAATGTAGTTGCTAGTGTTGTAATATTGTGGAGATATTTCCCTGAAATGACCTTGGTGTTCTGGTGCAGGAACTTTTTGCATGTTCTCTGCTGAAAAAGCAGTCACAGCAAAGCCTCCGTAGATTTCATCGTAAAGCAGAGCAACAGCTGTATCCACAGCTGCATCCTCAGCTGCATCCTCCTGCTCTGACCATTTGGGGGTGCTGTACAGATCAGTGCTTGTTTCAGGTCCTTTTCTCCCAGTTTGGAAGACAGAAATTCTTTGTCGGCATCTGATTGCTGCTCTGATATTAACATGTGCTCAATCCAAATTCCTGAAGAGGGAGTTTACCCACATTCTTTGGACTTTTTTTTTATCAAAAAAGATCAGTGAGACTGTATCCTCTACATAACCAAACTATGCAGCAGGTATTGATTTTGCTGTGGAACTGGAGAATGGTGAGCTCAGACAAACTAGATGAAAGAAGATGTGTGGAAGGGATGTGGACCTTTGCATGGAAACATAATGTGCTCTTTTAACTCTTTTTAAAAAAAATATTTTGCTGTGTGGTGGAGCTAGAAACTTGTTGTACATTCTGTCTTACTGGATTGATTTCACCGTGCCCACATGAGCGATCTTTAAACCCGATAAGTTCCTCGAACTGAACAGTAGATATCCATCAAACTTTTGGCTGATATATGTTTGTGCGTGTGTTTGTGCGCGTGCAAGTGTGTGTGGGACAGACGGTGTGCCCTGTCCGTGGTGGGTCGCAGGGAAACGAGCCACTAGACGAAGTTCTGCGATGGCTCTCCAGTGAGGTAAAATTGAGTTTGGCCTGTCTGCAGAGCTAATCAGCTCTGTCTGGCCTGAAACCCGACCACTCAGACATGAAAGGCAGATGACGCTGTAACAGAGCAGGGTGGGAGTCACCAGCAGCCAGCATTCAAAAATTGGCATTAGTGATGGGTGTGTTAGCTGACTGTGGCTGCATAGTCAGCTATCAGTGGAGGTGTTGGTTTCTGCTGGTAATACATTTTCAGTGTTTGAAAATATTCAATTAAATTCAGTTTTATTTATATAGCACCAAATCACAACAACATTCACCTTAAGGCTCTTCAGATTGTGTGGTACAGAAACTACAATAATGCAGAGAGGACCTAAACAATCAGATGAACCCCTTTCAGCAACCACTTGGCGACAGAGGGAAGGAAAAACTCCCTTTTAACAGGAAGAAACCTCCGACAGTTTGTAAATGTTATTTAAAATATTTAGGAAAGTCTGCCTGCTGGTGAGCATTTGCAGCTTTTGTCTGTTTATATGGATTGTACTGCTGGCTACACTAAATGTCCTGCGTGCCAGAAAACAGGAGAATGAATCTATATTCTGAACATTTCATGGTTGATGAGCAACAAGAATCACATTTATATACAGTATGTATGCAATTTTCCATTTCTCACAACGGCCAAGAAACAGTAAAGCCTTCCAGAGTTTATCAGTTGTGCCACTTAAAGTTTTTACAAGATGGAAAAAAACATGTTAAGAAGTTTCAACTAGGCTCCCTGTGGATCTTCTCACAGTGGCACTGGCATGGATTTACACAGTAAACTCAAAGTGTGTGTGTGTGTGTGTGTGTCACTTTTAGCTTGTGGTTTAAGGTCCCATAAACTTCCTGGTCAAGTGGGTTTGACCCTGGTGTAAGTTATTTTGTTTGACCTCTGACCCGATGTGTGCAGTGTGTGTGCACGCGGGTGTCTGTACATGACCTTCCAGTCCGGTATATTGTTGCTCACGGCCCTCTTTATGTGTTGCTATAAGCAGCAGCAGGCGTGTAACCTCAGCCTCAGCCTGGAGAGAGATGAGAGGGAAGTGGAGGGGGGGGGGCGGCAAGGTGAGCTAAGTTTCATGATGGAAACATGAAACTAGGTAAAGGGATTTTAAACTTTCCAAGGACCCTGGCAGTAAAGACATCGACTAAAAAAAGTCGAAAAACACAAATTGAAGACTCCAAAAGTGAGCTCATTATCTCTTCCAATCTTTTCTCTCATCATATTTGGGATTCTCTAATATCTGTAATCAACGTAAACTCTGAGTGCCAAACTGCAGCATGAGGCTGGAGCAAACGTCGAGCAGTAACGTATAGGAAAAAAATCTCCTGGAGCTCGTCTTCATAGTTTACATTTTGTCTTCCCCCTTTGTACCCGTGTCTGTGCTGGAGCGCATGCACCTCATAGTTGGCGTGCACACTGTATTAGGGGCCAGCTGGGCTGGCCTGTGCTCTACACATGAGCCTGATTATGACTCAGTATTGCATTACTGACATTCCTCCATAGCTCTCGCTCTTTTCTCTTTCTATCCCCCCCCCACACACACATGTTATCGGCATGTTCCTTTTTCCTCCAGATTTGCTGACCAACCTACCCGCCTATCCATCCATCTATCCATCCCTCCATTTCTAGCCCTCCCCTCCATTCCCACCCCAAAGACTGTTTGCCCAGCCGGCACGTGATCCGTGCAGCTTCAGATCGAATCACCCCAACTTTTCTTCCTTTTTTTTGCCTTTAAGACTTCCTGCTGCCTTCTCAGCGACCCTTGAAGCCGTCATTGTGCGTTACACATGTTGCTCTGGTCCTAACACCGTCTCACAGTATTTCACATACAGCTGAGGAGGAGGAGAGGAAGAGGAGGGAGGACAAGGGGGAGGGAGGGGTTAGAAATTGAAACCATTAGGCAGCTCAAAGAAAATGTCAGTGTGTGTGTGTGTGTGTGTTTGCTCAGTGATTGGCTTAGTAGTTTGAGCTTGTTCTTTCTGTCCTCGTGCATGTGAGGAGGTGTGGGTGTGTTTCAGGGAGAGGGACTGCTACTTCTGGTGCGGCGCCATCAGTAAAAGGAGCTGACAGTGTTTTGTTTTTGGGAAGTCGGGTTTGGAGGAGAGGATTGAAAAGCAACCCTGAAGATAAGAGTGGTAGCGTACGTGACAGGTAGCAGCTCACCGTTTTAAAAATCCCACACTGGGTTAATCCTGTGTGAGGAGACGAACGGAGGGAGGGGAGTGGTGGAAGAGGAGGAGGAGGAGGAGAGGAGCTACTGTTCAGACCACTCCTTGCAGCTCAGTCTTTATGCTGCCCAGCACGAGAAGACTGGAGAAGTCGGGGGCTGTCTCTCTCTCTCTTCCTCTCTCATCCTTCCTCTGTCACTTCCTCCCCCTTCTTTCCTCTTTCCTCTCTAGCGCTCTCCTTGCCAATCCGTCCCTCCCTCTCTCTCTCTCTCTTCCTGACTTCCTCTCCTCTCGCCTCCTGTTTCCCTTCCCCTCCCCTCTCTCTCTCTCTCGCTCTCGCTCTCTCTCTGTCCCTGTGTGTCACTGGAGAGCGTCTCAGTGTGAAAATGCCATCCTGCTCTCCAGACTGTTGCCTCTTACAGGCTGTGGAGGTAAGAGACTTCTGCATGTGTGTGTGGGTGTGTGTGTTTGTTTCTTTTATGGGTCTCTGTCATCAGTTTTGTGTGTGCGTGTCTGGTTGCCAGTTTGCATCCCCCCCCCCCTCAGGTCAGTGTGTTTAAAACTTTTCTCAAACAAACTAATGCGTCATAAATGCAGTTTTTGTCCCCCCTCCTTTGTGGCATCTGGGAAGAGAGGAGGCGGTCTTCGGGCTCTGCAGGGGCAAAGAGTGCCGTGACGTTGTTTCTGGTTGCGCTGGGAGTTTTTCTCCATGTCTGCATGCTGTTGCTCCTGACGCTCTGTGTCGTTTCCAGACCACCGCGGTTGCCGTTTACTTGGCGTTTTTACGTATTCCCGCTCTACGGGGGCCTTGGTCTGAATTAATTTTCCGTGAACCCCCCAGCCGCCCGCCAGCCGCCCACCACCTTCCAACCCTTCGCCCATCACTAGGTTTTTCTCTTGTTTCATGTAATTTTCAACAGTTGCTCCCTGGTTGGCAGTCTGTGAAGTGCAGGGCAGCCGAATCCCCGGCTGTGACCAGAGGATGTTGGGACGTGGGCGTGTGAGAACACACACAAGAGCCACCTACCATTTCTGAGATTTAGAAGATAATTTTGCCTCTGTGGTTTGCTCATATTTGTGAGGGCAATCTGTCCCTATGTGTGTGTGAATCTGCTCGTAGAGTGTGAAGCAGCTGGCCTGTGGTTGTCTGTGCAGCAACACACTTGAAGAAGCCAAAAAAAAAATACACCCGGCTTAAATGTCGGTCTGGGCACTTTGGCTGAAATGGTTCAAAATGGCGCAACACTGGGAGGTACTTTGAACTCTGCCCGCTTGCTGCTCCCAGCGGTGACATTTTTAATGACAATATACAACACGTATAAATCCACCACACGGTTTCGCCATCAAAGTTCAAATGTCGGGGTGGGGGGGCAGATTTTTAAGCTTTTCCAAGTGCAGATATTCTCGTATGTGAGGGGAAACGTCCGTTTCGCTGACGTCCGTTTGCTGCGGACAAAAAGGGCTGAACTAAACACTCAGGGACCAGCCAGCCTTTCCTGGACGTCATCCTTCTTCTTATTTTAAGACCTTCTTGTGTTCGAGTGACAGAATATTGTGAACGGGACCAACCAGAGCACCTGGTTATGGAGGTAACTGCAGCTGGTCATCTGTTGTAGTCTCAGCTTTTGTTTTTCCTCTCTCTGCAAATGCTCCTGACAGCAACTTCATGCCTCGTACCTGTTTTTGAAAACATGACCTTTGCTGCTGTCATGTACACATATCCTCACCATCCCTCTTATGTGTGTGTGTATGTGCTTTCAGATAGTGAAGGTGTGGAGCGAGGATGGGGCCGGCAAAGTCGTGGAGATCCCGGCCGACATGACGACTCGAGATGTGTGCCAGCTGCTGGTCTACAAGAGCCACTGCCTGGACGACAGCGCCTGGTCGCTGGTGGAGCACCACCCCATCCTCGGCATTGGTAAGAATCTCAGTGTTCTGTGTGGATCCCAGTGCGGACAGCGATGCTCGATCCTCGCCTTTTTTTTCCTCCTTTCTTTTTTGCAAGAAAAGGGATTAAAGCTACTTTGGTTCTTGTATTGTGTTTATGCAGTGATGAAAAGGTGATTAAACACCATTAGAAGTCTCAGTGAGGTCGTCAGATTGTTACAAATCTGTTACATTATAACATTTTCTAAAAAAACCTGGGAGCTTTGATTTTACTTTCCTGTAGATTAAAAGAAAAAAGCACATAATGCGATCCATGAAAAAAGGAATTTTTTTCTTGTAGCTTCTAATAAGAGAATAAACGCTTCCTGCTAAATCTCTGCATATTTGCCTTGCGTGTGCTTTTCTGCAGGTGTGTGTGCCCTGTGTATTCACTTGATCACAGCACCAGTGTTTGCATGGCTTTACCACTTGAGAGGGAGGTGTGGTGCTTGTAGGATTAAGCATTTTCCATGTTCTACTCACATGCTTTTCCCTCCCAAATAGTTTGCTCAGAGAGAGGGTGGGGGGAGCGAGAAAAAAGAGGTAGAGGGGGCGGGGAAAAAAAGGAAAACATAGGACTCGTGCTTCGTTTCTTCACTTTTGCCGTGTGTCCCTTTTTGAAGCTTTATTTTTTTCCTTCTTCTTCTCTGGGTCTGCCTTTGTCCTCAATGAGGCTTTCCTCCTCTCGAGTCGTATTTTTAGAGTCAAAGGATTGCTTTGTGCTTTCCTGCTTGATCTGCGTTTCTGGGGGGGGGAAAAAGTGCACCGGAGCGATGGAATGTGAGGTGAGGAGAGGAGAGGAGAGGGAAGAAGGGAAGGAGAGATGAAGGGAGAAAGAAAGAGAGAGACAGACAGAAGGTGGGGGTGGAGGGCGGAGAGGCCTGGGACTGAAGCGTCATACCAGAGCTGCGAGGAACCAATCGCCGGTCTCTATTGGACGAGCCCCTAGCCTTTCTAGCCAATCGGCCCTTTCCTGACTGTCCACAGGAAATTCCCCCGCTTGTAGCCAACGAGGGCGTGCACGAGCGGACGCGCGCAGAGTCCAGACATTTCCACCCCTTAACTACAGCCAGAGCTAAGCAAGAAAAAAAGAAGTGAGTACAGCTTCAGTTTAGAAATGTGTGTTTGTGCCTCAGTGAAACAGGAGAACCCTGCCTGCACGTCCACGTCTAACTGGAACATCCCACCACTATCAAATTCTTACCTGCATCACTCTGAGATCATGTGCCCTCAACTTAAGATAGACGAGGACACGCACACACAAGCAAGCACACACACAAAGAAAGTAACTGGGCCTCCGTGGTGCACAGTGAGCAGGTTAGGTCTATGTGAGCCTGTAATGTGTGGTTGTGTGTTTGTCTGTGGTTTGTACTTTGCTTATGGCTTTGCTGCTCTCAGCAATCAGCCTAAATAAATGACATCATCTTCCTGCAAACCCCCCCCCCTCCTCCTCTAACACCACTACCTTCACCTCCTCCCTCCTCTGCCTCACAGCGCTTCTTCCTCTTCACCGCCCCTCCTTATTTAACCTCTTAGTTCCTCGCCCGTCTCTTAGTAACAGGCGATGTTTTTAAAAAAAATCAAAAGTATTTATTTCTTGCTGCGTCATTGTACACAATGCTGATGTGGGGGTTAATGTGGCTAAATTTCTGCTGGAGACATCTTATATGGATCTCTGCATGTTTTTAATTCATGGACTCTGGCATAGCAGCTTTCCATGAATCACAGTTCTAAATAATCCTTATTATTATCTTTGTTCATCCTCTATCTGAAACAAGCCAGCATTCTTCTGATTGGCAGCAAGCAAACAAAAGGTTCTTGTATTTATTCATATATGTGAACAGCTTATTAATACTCTGTTACTCTGCGAGACACTTTAAAATAAAAATATCCTCGACGGTTCCAGTGTATGGCACTGGAATTACATTCAGGTTCAGCGCCTCAAAAGCTGTTTTGTTCAGCCTGCTAGGGGATGCAGTTACAGCTCACAGTAAGTCCTTTAGTGACAAGGACACTTCTAAATATGCTGTCAACACAGGAGGGAGGAAAAAAAGTGGAAATGTATGCAAAAGAGCTGCTTGTTATGCTGTGGATGAATCCCTAAAATGAATCTAAATAAGAACAATGAACGGTGTTTTTGACATGAAAATCTTTTTAGTATACAAATGAGCCCTAAAAGCCGCGCTCGCAGATTTAAAACCGGACGGTTTCTGTTCGACGCCGTCCCCAGAGGGCAATTTCTTTTTTTTAACATTGCCTGTGTCTGTGCCCTCATTCAGAGAGATGTGTGGAGGACCACGAGCTGGTGGTTCAGGTTCAAGCCTCCATGAGCGGTGACAGTAAATTCCTCTTCAGGAAGAATTATGCCAAATATGAATTCTTCAGGAACCCCCTGGTGAGTCTCCTGCATCCCTAAAGTGACCTTTCTGTGACTGCCTCGGTTTAGCACGCATCCCCCACAGAGCCACGTAGACACAGCAGCACACACACACACAAAGAGTGAGAGAGGGGGAGAGAAATTGGGGTTCAAAAGGTTTTTCATCTTTTGATGTTTTTGAAATGCAGCAACAAATTTGTTGCTAGCAGCCAGCACCTCTGTGTTTAATCGTTTTAGCCAAAAATTAGAGGATTGTTGTGTTTTCGGGGTTTTTAAATCACCTTTTAGTCATTTTTCTGTTCAGGAATCGTCAATTAGTATAAGACAAAGAGTCACAGCTGGGGTTTTAAGCCCTCATTACATGACGGGTAAATGGCAATGCTAAAGTATTTTAGCTACACTCTCTGCATTTCCCGTTTCATTCTTCCTCCTGGAAGAAGCTAACGGTTTCACTTAAAACTCATCATTATCCTTTTATCCTACCTTCAGACAGGTGCTAAAATCTCAAAATGCAAAGCCGATCGTCGTTTTTTTAAAGACGTACACGTCCCTACTTCTGGCAGCCAGCGACTCTGCGCCGAGCGGCCTGCGTGGCATCTTTTCTGGCGATGGACGCAGCGTGGGGCTGTTACTGTTGTGTGCTGGCCGGGTATACGGTGACATTATTGCTGTGGGTGATTTAGGTGTGTGTCAGAGCCAGCAGGTGACCTCAGCTCTGTGGTAATGAGCACAGTAAAACACAGGAGTGCTGGCCACGGCTTGTCAATCACGCTAAGAGTAGCGCTGCTGGTTAAAGGGGATTACATCAGCGGGTGAGATCATACTGCATCTACTCCGAGGGCTGGAGTGCCCTCTCTCTCTGTCTCCGCACCACTTTGGCTCTTAGTCCTTGTGTTGATTGAACACTCACACATCCCATACACACACACACACACACACACACACACACACACACACACACACACACACACACACACACACACACACACACACACACACATTCTGGATAGAGAAGCACTATCCTAAGTGGTCTGTAGTGCCTCTCTCTCTTTCTTTGTCTCTTTGTCTCTCGCTCACTGGCGATCTCCGTGTGTCTTTTCCATGCAGAACTTTTTTCCGGAGCAGATGGTGGCTTTTTGTCAGGAGTCTGATGGCTCAATTCCTCCGTCACAGCTCTTACAGGTGAGTTGATGACTCAGTGAAGCAATACTATGAATTATACGAGCCCTGATATCTCAAGAGCGTTACCATCTGTTCATCCAAAAATATGCATGCGCATGCACAGACAGATTATGGTGCTGCGCTCAATTTGCTTCCCGATTTTTAGAAATATAAAATAAGCTGCCTCATTATTTCACTGCGATATTCATTTTTAATTCAGATTTTCATTATGATCTATTTTAAAAGCAGATACCCAAACAGTGCTGCATTCACTTCCCCTGCAGCAGTGCTATTATAGTTATTTTTATTTTATTTTGGCTTGTTCTTTTTAATTCAGTTTAGTTTTTAATATTTGAAAATGTTTGTTTAGTTTTGTTTTCTCTTAGCTTCAGTTTGAGTTTTAAGGTCACAGGTCAGATTTGGGGAAAATCACAGTTATTGCAATAAAAACACAGAACGTGTTGAACGCGGTTGACTCATAGAGACTCATCCAGACTTTCAGCAAACACGTCCACTAATGCCTCATCAGGCAAGCTGTAATACAACTTTTTACCCAACTAACAAACACTCAAACTAAGGATATTTATTTTAGTTTGTTTTCCAAGTTCCACCAAATTATTTCAGTTAATTTTATTTATTTATATTTTATTTTAGTTAACAAACCATATTTAGTTTTGGTTAATTATAATATCCTTGCCCTGCAGCAGTATTAACGATAGATGTTGTTGTGCGTTCGTTTTCCAGAACTTTCTGAACTCAAGCAGCTGTCCAGAGATTCAGGGCTATCTGCATGTGAAAGAGCCTGGACGCAAGTCCTGGAAAAAGCTCTACATGTTCCTGCGCCGCTCCGGCCTTTATTACTCCACTAAAGGAACATCCAAGGTGAGAAAGTATTGCTTTATTGATTGTGGAAGTGGTGTGAAGTAAACTAGATCTAGGGCTTGTCAGCTGCCTAATCCCACAATTTGTGTGTGTGTGTTTGCGCTTGTTGTGCATTAGCTTAAATCATATATCGCCACCCTCACAACCCCCACAGGAGCCCCGGCACTTGCAGGTACTGTCAGACCTGGAGGACAGTAACGTCTTCACCGTCATCACGGGCCGAAAACTTCACAACGCCCCCACAGACTACCAGTTCTGCATCAAGGTAACACACAGACAAACCACAGACTGTAAATAAAGATGCAGCCACAGTGACATCACCCACTGGTTTGTGAAATCATGTTTTGAGGCTTCAGATTTTTAGGATTTTGGCCGCTTGGTTGTTATTTTTGTGGAGCCAGAGGTGACTGCGTTTGGGTGGTCAGAAAGCTGCATCCATAAACAGATATGTGCTATATTTAGCCATGATTTCATCCTAATTTTTGCTAAATAACATGGAAGTAGAACTTGACTCAGCAACACTGAAGCTAAGAGTTCTCGAATAGTTTGTTAGTAGAAGTAGTCACACTTCAGGCCTTATTATTAGCCACATAATTACACACAAAATGCTCCAAAAGGTACCAAATGCACAAACGCAGTTAAAGTGCAGTGATTCAGATTAGCTGAAATGTAGCTCAGCGGGCAGCTAGCGGCTACAGCTGCTAATCCGCTAATACTGCATAACTTCAACTTTAATAAAGTTTCAGTGCATCAGTAACAATGACTGTATACAGTCATTGGTCAGTAACAACACATCTCACCTCTCATTCTGTGGTTATAGAGGAAAGAACTGGCTGAACAGACTGTAAACATGCTGGGAAGTTGTGCTAACATGGGAGTCTGTGGGGATTGGTTCAGTCTTAGAGTCAGCCTCTAGTGGTCATTACAGGAAGTGCAGTTTTTAACTTCAGGGCTCCCACTAGAGATGAATATTATTGTTCTTTAATAGCTAAAAAATGTCTCATTTGACAGATTTTTTCACAGTTTTGAAATCTTTATTTAAAGTCAGTACTTCTCTGCATATGTTGTATGTAGTGGGCATGTCTGTGAGGACACATGGGTTTAAAACAGCACAGCAGGGGTTTAAACACACTCTCAGTACTGTGCCCCGCTCCGGGTGGTATCTGCGGTGGGCGTACCTGCTGATCTGGGATAAGCTCAGGGGGATAAGCAGGGATGGCACAGGGAATCTGGCCCACCTGACCTCTTCACCTCTCTTTTACACACACACAGACACACACGTGCTAGACGATTGGCGTGTCAGATGCTGTCAGCGGGGGTGACAGTGCAGGATTGGGTGAGGGATTTTTCTTGGTGGGGTGAGGGGGTGGTGGGGTTTGTTGCCATGGTGACATGAATGAATTTATCAGTATGGGGTTGTATTTAGGGAGCAGTGTGCCTCATGCCCTTATTGGTGGTGGAAGGAGGAAAGGAAAAAGGAAAAAGTCTAAGCTGTGATTTTGGACAGAGTTGCCTGGAAAGTCGCAACTCTGTCCATAAATAAATCATAAAAAAATAGATTTTCCTAACCTTACTGTATCACTTACTTTCATGTTATTTGACTGCATGCAGTGTATAAATATTTAATAAAGATTGGGTCATGTGGAAAATGCTAAATTCTTTTCAATCGACTCCTGATTGCCAGATCTTTGCTGTGATTAGGGCGCAGACCTGTGCTGCCGAGCACAACAGTGGCTGCACTGTGACTGTGTTCTGGCACGGTCACATGAAGCCTTATTACTGTTCATGTTTGCGATGTGCATCTCGTTAATCTAATTCCCCGCTGCGTCCTCTGTTTGGTCGACAGCCCAGCAAAGTGAGGAGCGACTGCAAGGAACTGAAAATGCTGTGTGCGGAGGACGAGCAGAGCAGGACTTGCTGGATGACTGCCTTCAGGCTGTTCAAAGTAAAAACCCTGCACTTTTCTTGCGTCGCAGTTAAACATTAATGAGTTAGTTGGTGCTTGGATGTTAAGCTGATTCCTTCTCCTCTCTCCTGCCCCCGTAGTACGGAATAGTGCTGTATCAGAGCTACAACGTGCCCCAGCAGAGGAAGTCTAACCTCTCGCCTTTTACTGCACCTGTGGTGAGGATCTGCTCTCTGTGACATCGCCTTACTGCAGCTCTGCTCTAACAGCAGGGACGAATCCAGATTGATGCATGAATTAGCCGATAGTAATCTTGGGACGAAGCTCAAAGCTTCTTAAGAGGAAAAAACTTGTTTTATTGAAATGCTGAAATAGATTTTTATATTCGGATGACCAGGCTACTGCTGACGTTTGCTGCTAATGTAAGCAGACAGTTTACAGCAAAATGGCATCCATTAAAAAACATCTTATCCTATTTTTTTAATAAGTGAATATTTACATACTGTTCCAACACATGCACAGTTAACAGGAGAATTGTTTTTTGCAGGTGTGATGTGTAATCCCCTCGCACCATGAGGTGTTGAAAAAGGTGTCATAAGCTGCTTTGGAAAGATTGTGAATAGAATTAGTCGCAATTCTCCACAATTGAAGTCTGTGCCCTAACCTTAAGATTAGATACTTCTACAGCGAGTTAGCCTGTGTTTAAAACTTCACACACATACTCACAAACCCCGCTATCTGAAAGTGTTAGGCGATCAGTGGCAGCTCAAACTAAAAGCAGTTCCACTCAGTTTTCCTGATGTTTCCTGAACTCAGCGTTCAGTTTAGAAGCTGAAGCTGGGTTTGCCACTGCGCTTCTTCAATAGAGTAATGGTGTATGATTATCAAAGCTTTTAGGAAACGGTTAGAAAGACCGTGAGAAAAAATTAACACAGCAGATCTTCGAGCATTATGTTTAATTAATGTAACTTCTTCTGAAAGGTGTTAGGATATAATATAACAACGACTCCTAAAAAGGGGAAAAATTAATGTTGGATTATTTTGTGAAGAGTAATATTATTATATTATATTATATTATATTATATTATATTATATTATATTATATTATATTATATTATATTACATTTATTATAAGAAAGTCTTGACTAATTTGAGTCCCACAGCCAGATAGCCAGCAGAGGCTTGTGCTTTTCCTCAAAAGGGGCATTTGTGGATTGACTAAAGTGGGTCTGTGTGCAGACAGGATTTGTCATGCTCCAGTGAGTGTGTCTGGCTTGTTTAACCCTTGACCCTTGTCTACCACCCCTCCACCCTTTTTCTTGTATGCCCCCTCCCTCTAACCCCTACCCAACCACCATCACCCTCCACCCACCCTGCCGCTCTCCAAACAGCGAAGCGTATCTGAGAATTCCCTGGTTGCCATGGACTTCTCCGGGCGGACCGGTCGCGTCATCGACAACCCCATCGAGGCCCAGAGCGCCGCCCTGGAAGAAGGGCATACCTGGAGGGTAAGCAGAGGGAGCAAGGATTCTGTTCTGCAGGGTGGGCTTAGATAGGAAATAGAGGATATCTGACTAGAAGTGCAAACGTATTCAAGCCGCAGCTGCTTTGTGTGATTACCACAGAATATGCAGGAGTTTCCCAGTATATTTAAAAATTGACTGCTTTTATGGATGGTATGCACTGAAGCCTTTCATACCCTACAAGGCTGCGTTTTCTTTGTGAATTAAAGTGTGTAGTAGTTGCACTTTACCAAAGCTGTGCATCCTTCAGTAGAGTGTTTGTTATTGGACTAAAAAGAATTGAAGAGAGTGATTCACAGTAAAACATTCCTGTGTTTGTTTTGGTCCAAAGTGATGTTTAAACATAGTTTAGTTTGCCATGAGGGTTACACACGTGATGGGCATGGCTTAGGGACTTTGACTTTGAGGGAGTTTTGTTTTACATGATAATATCTAACGATAAATGTGGTGTTTATAGAAAAGGAGTCAGCGTATGAATGTCTTGGGCAGTCCCAGTCCCCTGCATCCATCTTCTCTGAGCACAGGTACTCTCATGTGACACTGGCCTAGCAATAACACCATGAGCAGTATAAATACATTTACAAATATATATAATATGGTTGTGTCTGTCTGTGTGCGTGAAAAACTTCCCGTGTTTTTCAGTGATTCACAGGACACAGGTGTGGTTTCATGGTCGTATCATGAGAGAGGAAGCCCACAAAATGATGATACAACAAGGCCAAGTCGATGGGTGAGTTACGACATTGTCGAACGGAGAGCGCTCCTCACGTGAAGGCTCCGGGAGGAAGATAATTTTGTCAAAGTAGTCCAAGTGCTGTCAGGATGATTGTGCTTTGGTTCGTCAAAGCAACAACACACACAGAGCAAATTTTAATGCTTTCCAGAAACTGCAAAAGAACACTGCTCAAAAAATTACTGGAGCACTTTTTAATCAGAATATTGCATCAAGTCAGTTAAACTTCTGAGACCTGATGTGGTCAGGTTAGTAGCAGAGGAGGTTTTAATCAGCTTCAGCTGCTTTGGTGTTGATGAAATAAACAACAGGTGAACTAGAGGGGCAACGATGAGACAACCCCCAAACAGGTGGAGGCCACTGACATTTTTCCCTCCTCATCTTTTCTGGCTGTTTCTTTCACTAGTTTTGCACTTAGCTTGGGTCTGTGTCACTACTGGTTGCATGAGACGATACCTGGACCCTACCAAGGCTGGACAGCTTGGACAGTACAAACCAATCAAGATCAATGCGAGCCATTACTAGAAGATTTGCTGTGTCTCCCAGCACAGTCTCAAGAGCATGGAGGAGATTTCAGAAGACAGGCAGTTACTCTGGGAGAGCTGGACAGGGCTGTAGAAGGTCTTTAACCCATCAGCAGGGTCCACTGTGCAAGGAGGAACAGGGTGAGCGCTGCCAGAGATACAAAATGACCTCGAATAGGACACTGGTGCAAATGTCTCTGACCAAACAATCAGAAACTGACTTCATGATGCCTGAGGGCCCGACATCCCCTAGTGGACCCTGTGCTCACTGCCCAGGACATTGGAGCCAGATCTGCTTTTGCCATAGAATACCAGAATTGGCAGCTCTGTACTTTTCACAGATGAGTGTAGGTTCACCCTGAGGACGTATTAGAGACATTAAAGGATGTGGAGAAGCCGTGGAGAACATTATGCTGCCTGTAACATAGCATGACCGATTGAGTGGTGGGTCAATGATAGTCTGGGAAACACACAGACCTCTACAGGTTAGGTGACAGCACTCTGACTCCCATTAGGTATCAGGGTGGAATCTTTGGAGCCATTCTCAGACCCTACTCTGGTGCTGGGTGGATCCTGGTTTCCTCCTGTTGAATGTTAATGTTAGGTTTGTAGCATAAACCTATTCGCTGGAACGTTAAGACAATATAATTACACTGCAAGCAAGACGCAAGTAGGCAAACTTCTTCATGGTACTCGTGCACGGGAGAGAACCGGACAAACGCCGTTCCTTCGCTTGGCCCCAGTTGCTCTCGTCCGTCCTCCCGTACACTGTCCTTTTATTGAGGTTACATGAATATGCATAGGTTCACTAACATGTGACGTCTACATACACAAAGAGTACCTTGCCTGTGTGTGTGTGTGTGTGTGTGTGTGTGTGTGTGTGTGTGTGTGAGGTCAAGATGTGACCCTGTGAAGCCTCCCCAAGGCTGGCACCTAGAAGTCTAACAGATTTATCTAAACAAAAAAGCACTTAGACTAGAACAGATGTAACTACGTTAATCCTACCATAACAATTAAACAAGGTACGAACTTTCCCATGCTCCCAGTGTGGAATGCACACCAGGCCTCTGTAGCCTGTTAAAGATCACACAACTTATCACTACACAATGGATTATACACTTCTAAGCATCTATGGTTAAATATTTCTAAGCATAAATGAGTAAATGTTTCTAAGCATAAATGACAATCAACAATACAACTCTATCAGGAATCTCTGATCTCATGTGGTGAGAGTATCCACTCAATTCCTGGAGGATGAAGAAATTGATACCATTGACTGGCCCTGCTGGCCTGACCTAAATGCAACAGAACACCCCACATTATGTTCTATGTTTCAGTGCATCTGAGCAACCAGGTTGCACCTCAGTCATGCCCTGGTCCAGATCTGGGAGGAGATGCCCCGGTACACCATCCATAACCTGCTGCATCATTTTAAATTTTCAGGATGTCTTTGAATTCAGCTTTCTGTAGGTTGATCATTTAGTTTTCATCAAACGATGTGGCATCTTTTCATCCTAACACATTACCCAGTGGAGTAATATCCAACGTGATTTTTCAAAGTGGTCCATTAATTTTTTTGAGCAGTATATTCAAGGTGTGTATTATCAAGCATATGGAAATTCATGGTAGATATGTCAGTCCTTTTTATAAGGTGGTTGAACTAGTTCTCATGATGTAATCTTTTTCTTTCAGGTTATTCTTGTTGCGGGACAGTCAGAGTAATCCCAAGGCATTCGTGCTCACCTTGTGCCACCACCAGAAGATCAAGCACTTCCAGATCCTACCGGTCAGTGTGATTACAAAGCAAGAAAAATCTCACCGCCTCTGTTAAGATGCACTGAAATGAGAAACGGTGTGAAAATGACACAAATTTGACTTCTTGTTATAGTCTGACTGCTAAACTGCAGTCACAGTCTCATAAACCAGCTGCTGTGGCTTGTTGGCATCACCGGCAAAGGAGTATATTTGTCCCCAGAAGCAGGTCCATCTTTAAAAATAGTCTGCGATGCAGTTTAATTCTATAGTGTAAAAAAACCCTACGGCAGACTCTGCCCAGCGAGCCTGCTACACTCATTTAGCATCACCACCAACCCGTGTCCAAAGTACGCTGTGCTTTTTTAAGATTTTAAAATGTGTTTTTTGCTTCCTCCCAGGCAGCCGTGCACTTAGATTTGTTTTGCTGCAGGACAGAAATCACCTCGAAACAGCTCAGAGGAAACAGATCAATCAGTTATTGACAAAGATGCAGTTGCATGGAGAAAGTGTTTTAACTTTATTTGGAAAAAGGTATATATGTATTTCAGACTGATTACATTGAACTGATAATAGATGGCCATTCTCCTCCAATGGAGTTTCTGTCCGTTCAGTCAAAAGTGTAAATGTTAAAAATGCCCAGTTGATAAAACTCATTCATGTTCATCCATCCCTGATATTCTAGTGTGGATCAAAGTGACTGATAGACAAACTAATCTGTAGGAGTATAAAATTTGTTGGTTTGTAGTTTATATCGTCAAAGAAATGCAAAAAGTAGCCAGTCGGATCACTCCACAGACTGTACTGAGTATTAATGTCATCTCCAGGTCTGAGAAGGGATAATGTCCTAAACCTAACCCTAAACCTAACCGGCTTCATTAGTGTTTGATATTAAATCATTTGCTTATCTTATAAATGCAGTACAGTGGCCTGGCGATGTAGACCTGGATGTGATCATCTGTTTGCACTCCTGTCAGATGTTCCATGTTTTATCGTTACCTCATAAAGATCAGTCTCTGTCATGTGGTGTCTAAACTATCTCCTCTCCTCCGTCTGATTCTGCTCTGAAGTGTGAGGAGGACGGTCAGGTATTCTTCAGCCTCGACGACGGCGCCACCAAGTTCACCGATCTGATTCACCTGGTGGAGTTTTACCAGCTTAACAGAGGAGTGCTGCCCTGCAAGCTCAAACACCCATGCACCGCTGTGGCCTTGTGACACTCCTCCCCCCCAAACCTTTCTTTGCACACCTCTCTCCCTGAGATCTCCCTCCCTCCCCTTCTGTCCCCTTTACCCCTTCCCTTACCAACGCAGTGGGGGTTGAGGAGATGGAGAAAAGTTACGTCCTGTTTTGTGGATGTGAACAACTCTGCTAGGAGCCAGGACTGGAAGTCGATGTCCCCCAGTGGGTAACGGCCAAGTGTCGAAGACTGTGGACTCCTGCGGTTGTTTTGTTATTGGTGTTCAGACCCCAGAAAAAGACCAGCGTGATGTGAAACCACAAGATGGCTACAGTATGTTTCCAGTGGGTCTCTTGGATGGATCCCTTCCTTTAGAGTCCCAAACCTTTCAGCCCCACCCACCCACCT
Organism: Aulonocara sp. 'chitande type north' Nkhata Bay; assembly: GCF_057382095.1. Lineage (NCBI taxonomy): Eukaryota > Metazoa > Chordata > Actinopteri > Cichliformes > Cichlidae > Aulonocara > Aulonocara sp. 'chitande type north' Nkhata Bay. The sequence goes on from NC_141364.1 coordinate 37,521,268, forward strand.
TCCCCATCCTCCAGGCCTGATAAGCTGTGGTGCCCGCCCTGTCCTCGATACCGAGGTGGGCGGGGAGCGCCACCTTCTGACTTCCTCAATGATCATCAGGGATGGACGGGAACCTCCCTGGGTCCCATCAAACTTGATCCAGGAGTTTTCTCAACCTGTGCAGTCCAGTCTGGATAAGCTGACACCCTGCCCTCCACCCCCCGGAAACACCTTAGCGGGGCATGACGTGGCATCGCTGCCGTGTCCCGACCCACAGACCCCTGATGCAACCCCAATCCCGCCTCCACACGAGCTCAGAAAAAAGTCGGGAGAGAAACGAGAAGTCGCTGAAAGGCAAGACGAGCAGAGCAGGGGCGAGGGTTTGCTGAAAGGACAGAGGAATGTTTATCAGGAAGGCTGTACAAGCCTCTCTTGTAGAGTTGATTACTTGATGTCATTTTAATGCTGTTTTATTACTGTTGATTCAATGAAGAACTTGTTTTGCACTCCCGAGCGGACAGACGACAGCTCTTTAGCTAAGAGAAGCTGCCTCCTCTTCCTCCTTCACTCCCCTTCTGAAAAGCACGCATGTGAATTTCCATCAGCTCTGGCTGGATTACGGTGGTGTGGGAGCACAGTCACATCATGCAGTGCTTTCCAGTAAGGTTTAAGAACATCTAACTAACCTCCCCAGCCGTGTGTGTCGTACCAACAAGACCACAACAATTAAAAAACATGAATGTGCTCTTGAACCAGCTGTAGGTGTCTCAAGACTTTAAGGAAGAAGAGGAAGATTTTCAAATAGACTCACTTTAAAGTGTGTCGAGCCCAAGCTTTCTACCATTTCGGTCTTTTTTTTCCAATCAAAATGGTTATTTTATCTGTTGGTGAATTTGTCTTTGAATGTTTTCCTTTTACTAAATAATTTCTGAGCTCTCTGCTTGCACATTTTTAAAAAAATCAGCCTGATTTGTTGTCGATGGGTTGGAGCTGTCGTGTTCGGATTCTGACCACTGTTCCCTCGTTGAAAGCAACAAAAGCACTCTCGAAACTTTTATTAAAAACATTTTAAATATGAAATTTGAACAAATTACTTGAAACGTGAACTCAGTTGTCTGTGTGTCAACAAGCAGTCAAATGAGCTTCACTCGCCTTAAGTGAAAATTGTGAGCCTTGTGTATAAAATTGAAGCTATGTTTTAAAAAGTAATGCACATAGAGTAACACGTTTGGGATTTTTTATTCAGGGGTGGTGGAAGAACATCATGAGTGGGGAGAAATGGTGGGAGATTTGGGAAACAGTCCTTTTTTGCTTTCTTGTCAAGAAATGTAACACACTCACAGGATCTGTACATTAAATATGAGGCTAATGCTAGCGTGACTAGCAGTCTTGACTCTGTGCAGTTAGAAAGTCTGCCTAAAGCCACCTCTAAAGTCAGTAATCAACATGTTTTATCATCCTGGAAACAACAGTTTGTGAAAGTTATCTGATGTTTTTACTGAGCTTGGCTAGCTGGCTGTAGACTGCTAGCTAGCATCACACATAACTAGCTAGCTTCTCATCTCTGCCTTCTTTTCTAACAGGAAAGCAAAAAATATATTTTCCAAAAGGTCTAAAAGATTCCTGTAAAGTAAAAATCCATTGGAACAAAACTTTGAAAACATGTACTGGTGATGAAATCTCAGATCTGGATAAAATGTCAGTTAACTCTATATTTAGATATTTCCATTAGCTGCATGAAGTGAGCACCATTGCTAAACATCAACAGGGTCGCTAAATTACAATCAAGCAGAAATGGCTTCTTTCTTGATTTCACAACCAATCCATCAAACAACAAATCCACCGCTACAGAGACATAGGAAGCTAACATTACAGAGGGGTTTCGCTTAGTTTAGTAGTACCAGGTCATTGTTTGAGTAAATTAAGGGCCAACAAGTATTTGTTTTTGTTCTTTCATTTTGAAAAAGTAAAAGTATTCAATTATTCAAGCTTCTCAAATAACAGGTTTAGTGAACTGAACCTCCAGTTTCAGATTGTTGTACTAGCTGTCACCTTTGGTTCTTGAGATTTTTTTTTTCATTCTTTATTTTTTGTAGACACATGACCCCTAACCATGTGACATTAACTTGTCGGCCATTTTGGACATGTGACAATGTAGGATAAAGTGAACAAGGCCCCAATCACACAAGCCTACAGACTGGTCTGCAACCAGCTGGAAACCACTGGTCATGATGGGGAAATAAGTATTACTTGAATGCTTGCAAGTAGTTAATGGAGGTTGATGGTTTTCACTCGAAAAATAAAGTCTCAGTCACACATGCCTTCCGGGTGGTCAGTGGCCCCTATTTTTCCCCAATGACCCACCTGTCAGTATGGAAAACATTTTGGAAACTGTAAAAAGTGCAGCAATAAAAGGAAACAAGGAATATTTGTATTTATGTAAAAGTTGTCCTTTTTTGAAACATGCTGGTTGTAAATCTCAAGCACAGCTTTTACTTTGAAGAAGGAATCCTCTCCATCTCTGGTTTGTGTGACAATTTACTACTGCTCAGAGAGTAATTACAAATATCTTTCAGACATACATGACACACAGCGATGCAAATATGCTAGCAACCAAAGGAGTCATTGGGAGGTTTCCATTATAGCACCTACTTTGCAACTGATTTCACCCAGCGAGAGCCACCAACCTCCTGGAAGTACTACCAACCAGTCCGTAAATATGTTTCCCTGACAACTAGTGGTTGTATCGTTTCTAATATGATGCCATGTGAGAAATCTCAGTACACCAAAATTTGACCAAAATCTTCTAAATTGACTAAATTGGATATTAGTGATGGTTAGTCTGTAAGTCTAGCTGCTGTGATAGTAGATCTCATGGAAAACATTTGTCACGTGAATGTGTCCAAAATGTGTTACCATTTTACTGTTTCGGTTTCCTTGAATTTTTGGTTGAACGCTAGCTTTATACTAGAACATACCACATGTATGTTACAGAGAACGAGTTTGCTAATAGGTGGCTAAATGCTAAACACAGAACCTTAACCTTATGCCCAATCTTAGCATTCATGGTTCAAAACTCATTAAAGTGGCATCAGTTTGTGAATCAGTCGGTATCATAAGCTTTTTCCCCCCTCTACCTAGTTGGTCTACTGAAAAAAAAATGAGCTGTCATCAACCAATTCATGACATGTAAGAGAAAATGCCAATTGTTGATGCTGTTGCCAGGTCTCTAAAAATGAATCTGTAATAGTCAGCATAGAGATCAGTTCCAAAGAATTAGATTCACATAGAAATTCCTCTCAAAGTAGCTTAAACAGATCACGAGTTAGTTTATTTTTGACCTTATTTATAGTAACAGGAAAAAGATGCCCAAGAAAGGAGACGAGGAATCCTTTTTGTCATTCCTACTGTCACATGACCAACTGAACCTGTGTGACATAACACCTGCTTTTGTGCAGCACCCGTCCCGCCCTCACCTGCAGTTTCCATCCATCCTACCCCAGATTCACAGGGTTAGAATGAGGTCGGCAGACTCTAAGCACCGACACTGATACACACACACAGACACACACACAATCCACTGCCGCCACCAGCCAACTAATCGCGTGACTTAAACGACTCACCAGCTCTGCACTCCACCAATCAGGCCTTTCTGGTCAGTCAGGTCAGACTCTCTCCAGGGATTGGATAATGCTTGAATCCCCCGCCCCCCTCTCCCACCTGTGTCCAGCCTGTAAGCTATATGACCCTGTGGTAAATGTGTGTGTTGGTGTGCGGATGACCAGACTGTTATATTCACTCTTCAGGAAGTCTGCTGGCTAACGCGCTTGCCCTTTTAGAGGCGGTAAGAAGACAGTCTGGTAAAGTCGGGGGGGGTAAGCTGCAGATTTAGAGGAGACGGGAGTTTGACTGGAAGTTTCCCAGCATTCCCAGTCATCAGTTTAGGTTCTTCCCTGTCTGACAGAGGATGAAAGCCACGTCACTATGGGTCAGCGGGGACAAAATCACCGTCCTCCCTCCATTTTTTTTTTTAAGTCACTGTGCTACAATGCAATCGTTCACAGAAGTCCAATCATATGAATATATACCAGTATAAAGTCTTGTTTTCAAAGTATGTGAAGCTATGGAGAAGATGTAGATCTAACACTGTACCTAGGTCACAGATCACTATGTATGGGCTGTTATGCTTTTGCTCATAACTCCATGTAAAATGAAGAATGATTTGTTTTTTCCTTTTTTTTATTTTATGATTGTGTGTATGACTTTATTGTGTATTGTCTTTGGTTTGCCACAAAATGACGTATACCACAGCATATACAGTATTAATTAAATTAAACTTCTTTTTTTATTTTATTTTAAGAAATCAAACTGGATTTTTGGCATGTGTCAAATTTCTGAACTTCAGTTGTGTTTATAAGCTGACAGGCTGTCGGAGTCTTCATCTCTGCCAGGTTTCAACTCTTTCAGTATTCCCTCTCTGTCATTTATACTCCATGTTTGGATATTAAGCCCACACACACACACACAGCATTGTTTTTTGATGGAGAGCGCACACGCTAATTCTTAAGCTTTTCATCACAAGTAGTGCAATTATAAGCTGTAGCTCCAGAGGATTGTGCATCTCATTATAATGTCTATGTTGTCTGATTATTTTTCTTAAAGGTGCGTAACATTTTTTTGTATTCTCTCGCAGCACGTGCCTCTTTCTGAAACGGTCACAGCTCCCTAGTTGCCGTCCGTCCACTCTCACACTGCGTTTCAAATTAGCTGTGACTGTGAAATGCAGCCTTACCGGAACTAAATGCTAATGTGGACGTCACACGTCAGTCCCACTGAACTTCGGTGACTTACACTATAGGTGCAAGTGAAGCTAACTCATTGTTTTTATTGCTGGGTCAAAGTCATCATAAGTTGAAGTCAAATATAAAATTCCAGGGAGGAAAAAAACAAAGGATCAAATGAACTGTAATCATTTTTTCTGATGTACACTCCTCCACTGTGCTTTGCTTCATTCTGTCTGTGCGGCTCCTGGATCTACATTGTATCCTTTTCAGGTATTTTTTGTACAAATAAGGGACTGATATATTCTCTGTTTATTGGAAATTAGAATAAAAGACAACATTGCTATAAACCAAACATGCCTGACTCCTGCTCTGTTGTTCTCTGCTGTTTGAAGTTTGGATTAGATACGCTATGTACTCTCACTCGCTTTTATTCTTGCAACCAGATTCCAATTTTGGACATTTTCATTCTTCATGGAAGATTTTCAGGATTAGTAAATCAGATACTCCTTAGAGTATTCCAGTCTAATAAGGTACAGGAAGCTGTCTTTCTCATTTTGCCTTTTTATCATCAATTAATCTTTCATTTGAAATGTGAAGCAAATATATTTAACTGTAATAAATAATGTAATTTAAAGGCTACAGAGATAGCTAGTTAGCTTCTAGGATTGTCCATTGTATCCAAAAAACAGTTACTTTTGAGTATTGTGCCACCCCTTATTTCTTTATATTTTTCCAGGAAATGGGAAACAGCTGCAGAGATTTCTGGGGGGAAAAAACACCTGACACCTTTTGCCGGTTTCTAGCACAAACTGTGATGGAGCCTCCACCGTGTTTTACAGGTGACTGTAGATCCTGCAAGTCACTGTAGAGTTTCTGCAAGTTTTTGTTGCACCAGAACTTTCAAATTTGGATTCATCAAACCTGTTCCTGGTTTTCAATCCAGGTCTCGCATACTTTGCATATCTCTACATTTCCCTTCTCGTGCAGAAGATAAAGTAACATTAAAAGGAAATTGCTTTTGTTTATTTATTTTATTCTTTTATTTACTTCTTTTGATAAAACCCACTAGCCATTTGAGTAAAAATAGATGAGCCTTAGACCCCAACCAGTCACGGCAGATGGCTTCCCCTACCTGAGCCTGGTTCTACTGGAGATTTCTTCCTGTTAAAAGGGAGTTTTTCCTTCCCACTCACTCATACAGAGTTATCTGATTGTTGGATTGTTTTCTGTGTTGCTGTATGGTCTTCATCTCACAATATGAAGATCCTTGAGGTGACTGTTGTTGTTAGTTAGCGCTATATAATTACAACTGATTTCAATTGAACTAATAATTTGTGCGCAGTGTAGTACAAATGATACTTTTTGTTTTTAGTCACATCTCCCGGATGGACCACTTCACTGGTTACCTGGCTCTCACTAAGGTCCCCAAATATTCCGTTTTTTACGGTGGCTCGAGATTTAGAGCACATTGTCCAACACTCATAAGGTCTTCAGGTAAGACAGTGAACCCTCACTACCCCCCGATCTGTCCATCTAGGTGTGTGGATGCAGCTTGCAGTGCAAAAAGCCAGTCCAGTGCTTTTTTTTTTGAGACCAATTACCACTAAACCAAGACAGGGTAGAACACTAACTAACCTCACATGTAGTTAGGCTAATAAATGTGTAAGTATACAAATAGCTGGGCAACACAGTGGTGCATCTATCACCTCACAAGTTGCTATTATCAGTGTTATCAAATGCTACTGAAGCAGAAAAGGATAACACCTCAACCTGCACCACTGCATCATTGGAGCAACATGTTGAATGTCACTGGAATTACTTTTGTTTACCTGAATCAAATAATTTATTTTATTAGTTTGACTTACCTACAGACAAAAGCACGAGTAAAGTAAATCGATGCAATTTGATCTTGCTTGTGTAACATGTTATATTCCTGTTTGCACACTTTAATCTTTAATCTTGCCCGTCCTGTGCAAAAGCTGTCAAAGCCAGTTCAAGGCATGTGGAGAGGTGTGCCCATGCTGAGGTCAGTTTTATTTCAGTTAAAAAGTACTGGAACATCCCACTGCACGTGAACGCCCCCAGTGTCAGAAACCTGCTGACTTTGAGTCATACAAGTTCAAATAAGGCACCAGATGGTGCAAAGATCTGTTCACACATAAGTGTTTCTAACTGGTCTTTAATGTCTTATAAAGAGTGGAAACTGTGAGCACGAAACGGAAACACCGTATCGGGTTTTTAAACCCACATTTGTGCACATCTGGAGAAGAAATAATAATTTCACGGTATTACAGCAGCAAAAAATATTCACTAACCCAGGATTAGAAAATTATAAATGCTGCTTGCTTCAACCCTGCAGTAACAGGTTTTATTATATACTAATTAACCAGAGCTACATTCAGCTGCTCCCTTATTTCCCAAGAGGTCACCACAGCAAAATGATCCAAATGTCTGATTTGGCACAGATTTTACACCGGATGCTCTTCATGAGACAGACTTCCCAACAATCAGGGCTTGTGAACTAGCTAATGACCCTCTGAGGGTGGGTTTTGTGTATCCTCACAGTACCAAACCAGGAAACTTTCACGTATAATGCAGATGTTTTAACCACAATACCAGAAAGCCACATTTGACAAAAAGATTAAATAAATACAATAAAATATTTAAAAAAAAAGATTAATAACGGCTCTGCTATACCTAAAAAATTGTCTTTAGAAGGCATTTTCTACAGAAGCTTTTTGGACATTCTGGATGGTTTAAATGAATGAATTTGGGCAAATGTTATAGGATATTTGACCTATCGCTCTGTTCATAAGGTGAAATGTAGATATGTGTACACAGAATATCTGTTTCCCACCCAAAACAACTTTTAAGTCGTCAATATCTGTGAGGTTTGTAAAGCAGCCGCTCGTCAATATAAGAGAAGAGCCACTTGGGGGCGGTACAGACCAGGTATTTGACTAGAACCCTGCAAAGGCCGCTTCCATAGCTGTTAAAGGGTAACATTTTTCAGTTGTTCTTTAAAGAAACTTCACTACTTTGTAGCGGATAGTCAAACAAGCTTAGCTTGCTTTACTACCTGTGGCAGAGATCACAGCCAGGCCGACAGGGGAGACCGGGGATAGTTGTGACATTTTTGACATTTCTGTAAATTAGAGCTCTTTTAAGGTAGTGGATTCAAAATGTAATGCAAAGTATTTACATGTCTCTGCTATTACATAGTGCAGCTATTTTCTCTGCAGCACAATTACCCATTGCATGGTATGGTCTCAAACACAAAGAGTGAAATGTTACAATTAACCCCATAGTCTGGGTTAGTTGACAGTACTGACAAAACATTAACATGTAATCTTTTTTATTCAACACATGAATGCACTTACATCCATTTATGTAGCTGTGTGTGTGTGTGTGTGTGTGTGTGACAGAATGCAGAAATCTAGCTTTTGAACATATTCCAACCCCCCAAAAAAGACAAGTTATGGAATTTTCTGCAACTGAATATTTCATTAATTTTGGTTGGTCTTCCTTGAGTTTGGCCTCATTGGCTCAGTGGGCATTATAACCTACAACTCTTGCACCAATTTTGAACATAACAATGAAGCTGAAAAAATGTAGTTGTTCACCAGCATCGCAATTCCATTACTTTTTATCATGGCTTACCTTGGTGTGGTTTGCAAAGTGCTTCAGGAAGATGAGGAAATCTGTTTCTTGCACCCATCCTGATTTATTTCCACTACCAGTACTTCCTACTGGTCCATCTCTGACACAGAGGTCTGCATAATGTGGGAACACAAACAGTGGAGGAATTGTGTTGCCAATGGCATTAACCGCATATACAAAAGCGACCAGTGAACCTCTCTCTGCTGATGTCGTTGCCCCAACTTGTTTAATATAAGTTAAAGTAATAGTGTGGTAAGTTGTAACATCTGCATTATTGTTACAACTGACCCAGACTGTTGCTGTTACAACTGACCCAGACTCCTATAGCCATGAACTAGCTAACATTACAGCCAATGGCTAAAACATTAGCACTAAAGACCTACACAGAATATATCCCCATAGACATACAAATAACATAATTCAAGTTTGATGAGTTTAACTGCAAAGCAGATAATGCTATTAAACATTGAAATAAAGTAGAAAAACTTACTTTTTGGCATACAAATGACTTTTTTTCGTGTTAAATTGTCTGTGTTTGACAAAATGTGCTGATTTTTCACATGTGATAGCAGAACTGAATTGGGCATGCACAGGATGAGTCACATCATTTGAAACTTAGCCCTGATTGGAGAAACTGGAAGTAACTGACCCACGTTACAACTATCCCCGGTCTCCCCTACTGATCTTTGTAAATGTTTCGTGGTAACTCAGATGCTAAATGGCTGCTAATCTAATCTAACTACACACACACACACACACACACACACACAATATAAAATGTTGATGTAAAATGATGTAATCGACTGATTACGCATATCGGACAATATTAAAAGAATCCTGTGGAGTTTTCTTCATTCATTTACTTACCATAACATGCCGTTCAGTACAGATACATGTCCTCACCTGTAAGCAACAACCAGTGGCTCCACAGCACTACTAGTTGTGGGAGTCTTTAAAATTGTTATTCAAGTATTAGGAGACGTAACAGCTGACAAATTATGAGTGTTATGGTGAAGAAACAGCAGATATGCAGTGTGCAGATAAGTGTCTGTACCATAGACCACATATAATAGATGGATGCAGCCAACTGTGACATTTCTTCATCTTGTGGCCTGATATATAAACAGTGGACACACAGAACAACCTTTGCTTTCCCCGTGTTTTTCATCTAATATATATTATTCATATAAATTTATTTATAAAATACTGATGAAGTACGTACAGTTTAACAGACAACGAGCTGAAGCGCAAAATATGCTTAAAAAAGTAAAGAATGTTCACTGAAACCACTGTCTTTACCTTTCACGCTGTAGTTTTTAATATTTATTTTAATTTGTTCTTGCTTTTCTCCCATTGCTGGTGAACTGTTTCACCTCACTCGTCAACAACTCAGCATGTGAGCGACACACAGCGTCGTCCACGTCGAGCAGAGTGCAGCAGGGATTTCTGAGGATTGCACTGGTTGAAAACCTGTCTTCTGCAGGCAAATACATGCACAAACGAACATGACTGCCCTGCTGTGAATGAAGCGTGAGGCATTCCCAAGCCAGCTGAGGGACATCTTCTTTCTCCTGGTCTGGGATGCCTGAAACACTTCAACTGCCTCCCATCGATGTGGAGGAAACTTTGGGTTTAAGCATAGTCATTTCATAATAACACCGTGTAGGAACAGTTAAAATATGAAACCATGGACTGAGACCATAATTGTATCATGTGCATTTTTAATTGCATCCCCTTTTAATTTTCTTTGCAAATGCATCAGTCTCCCCCTGCTGGTCACTAGGATTAATGCCGCTTTAAAGCACATGTGCACTGGCTTTTAAATCCTGAAAGTTCTGTTTATCTTTCATATAGAGCTCAAACGGTATGAGTTTCCAATGCAGAACAAATCAAGAAAAGAAAAAGTCCCAATGAAGAGTTTTGAAAGTGTTAAGTATTTGTAGGTATTTTAGGCAAGTGTGAGCGTCAGTTTGTTACCAGTCCTGTAAATGATGACGTCAGCCTACGTCACTAAACTCCAACACGGAATTGTACAAAATCAAACCATCTGACCTGTACAGAGAAAAAAAAAAAGAGAAAGAAAGTGGTGAGCAGATGATGGGAAAATGAACAAAGTCTTGAAAATGTTGCAACCCGATCTAAACAAAACTTGCTTTAATGTTTATTTCAGCGTTTAAAGACCCTCCGCCCCACTCCCCCCACAAGAAAATAAATAACTAAACAAACAAACAATAAAAACAAACACAAAAGAACGTAAATGTCAGACGGGGCCTGTGTGTTCATGAAGTTTAATTTTCAAATGAGTGATGGCAAAATGACACTATTTACAGGAGAGAATATGTATGATTTGTACAAAGAAATATACATGCAAACATAATAATAATAAAAAAAAAAAACAATTTATGAAACAAAAACGGGAAAACAAAAACACAACAAAGTGACAAAAACAGAAAAATCAACAAAAAAACCCCAAACTGAGGTATCCAGTCCAGTCTTCTTGTTTTAAAATGGCCTGTGTGTACACCTTTTGAAGTAAATTAAAAAAGGTTAAGAGGGGGCTGATTTGATCATAACCCCTTACTGGACTTATCTGTGCTATTGTTACCATAGTAATCTTGTGTGGTTACTGGTTAGGTGTTTTTTTGTTGTTGTTGTTTTTTTTGTTTTGTTTTTTTTAAATGGAAGAAATATTTTGGCAACATGTATCTGTACATAAAGTGAAAACAACACTTTGTAAGTAAAATCTTGCATTCAGCTCCCATCCAAGAGTACATTTCAGTCCTTTAATCTCCCACCTTTTTAATAAAGGTATAAAGAGAGTAAACTAAAAGTGTTCCTCTGACATTTACTCGTGTAAACAATCTTTTAACATGGTCATGGATGGCCTAACGCAAGTGAAACGTAATCACAATAAAACCATTTCTTTATTAAGTACTATAAAGCTAGAGCAACTTTGGTGTACCAATACTACAGAGGCATACAGTACAAAAAAAAGTGTTAAATTAGTTTTGATCAAAACGTGATGATTGTAGGTCGTGACCTCTGACGCGGCCTGGCCCCGGAGCGGTCGTTAACACTCGGCGATCGAATGAACACAAACTACCAGCAGTGCTTGCAGTACCAAGTACATGCTTTTCTCTAGATTTATTACAGATACAACAGATGTTTTCATAAATAGTTGCATAAAATGTTAAAGCCGCAACATTGCACATGATAATCAAACATAACATACAATGAGTGCATTTACAGTAAATTCATCTTCCGCCGCCTCCACATTCAGCGCTGCCACCGAGGGCTCCAACAGTCTCGAGTCCACTGCGAATGTGAGGGGGAAGAAGGCCGAAGTCTCTATACAAGGTAAGGCTTAAACATGTCATATCTGCGCAACACAGGAAAAGACAAAAGAAAAAAGAAAAAAAAAAAGACGAACGTCTATTGTTTCTTCTCGGGTTGGACAGTGCAGCATTTGTTACTCACGACACGGTCATCATGGTGTTCTCAGATTAGATTAGGGTACATTAATGTAAGCGCAGCCATCGAGAAGCTCTGATGTATAAATGTCTCAGCTGATGAGCTCTGTCGCGGTTTCCGCCTGTCTGCAGTGTCCAGAGTAGCACACGAATCTTCAACTTATGAGCGTTTTCTACAATGATGTGTTTGTTTTTTTCCTCCTTGGAATCAGAGACACTACTGTGCCTTTCTATACACTGTTTCTATAAGAAAGGGTTGCTTCTCAAAAGTATGCCAGTTACTGTTTAAGGGTAAAAGACAAAAACACACCGTCTGTTCCTGGAGGGCGATTTGCTCTCTGTGGCGAGCTCCGTTGGCATCGGTTTCTCCTGAAGGAGCTGCGCCCGTGTGGTGGCGTTGAGGCTCGATCGATTGGCTCTTCTGATCAGCTTCAACTCGCGCAGAGGAAAATAACTTACTTCATAATAGTTTTTTTAAAACAGTTTTTGTTCACTTAACTACAAAAAGACGAAACCAGCAAGCAGCAGTAGACGAGGGCATCCATTCATTTATGATTGGTGAGAACTCCGTTCTCTTGGGCTCTGATTGGCTGAAGACCTCAGCAGGTCTCAAATAAACAACCTAAAAGGATAACAGGATTTTATTTAGTGAAAAATCTGTGAAAGAGGATGAGATCAGCTTTCATTTTTTTCTCCTTCTTTTTACATCGAGACCATAAAGAGTCTCTTCAACCTCAGTGCTGGACCCCAAACTGAGCAGCGTCTCCTGCTGTGGTCGGAGCACTGAGGCTGAGAGCTGCTCAAACCCGAGGCTGAAGGCGACCGTGAATGAAGCTCCTGACCCCTCCGATGGGCCGGGCATCGGTCTGATGTTTTCTCCTGTCAATGAAAGAAATGAGGCGGGAGGTGTCCAAGCAGCCCTCTGCCCGGCCGTCGCCTTGGCCAGCCTGCAGCCACGGCTCCTGGAGGCAGAGGCCGGCCGGGGGCCTTCTGCCCGGGTCGGTCTTCAGAAGCAGGCAGACGAAGTCCCGGGCCGCCTGGCTGACGCCCTGGAAGTAATCCCTGGGGAAGCTGAAGTCCAGCCTGCAGATGTTCAGGCAGGTCTCCTCTGCGCTCTCGTCAAGAAAGGGGGAGGCGCCGCTCAGCAGCACGTAGGTGACCACGCCCAGACTCCACAGGTCAGAGGTCAGCGACACGGGCTCTCCGAGGACCAGCTCTGGGGAGGCGAACTCAGGGCTGCCCAGCAGAGGGTGAACATAGTGGGCACTGTTGAGCTGCACGGCATCACCGAAGTCTGTGAGCTTGACTATTGGCTGGCCGCTGGCGGTGTGGGACACCAGCAGGTTCTCAGGCTGTAACGAGAGCAAAGATTAGCCTCATGGATTCTCATTCATTCATCATCATGGTTTGTACATGACCGCACTGCATCCACATGTCAGTCAACCTTTTTATGGCTTCAATGTTTGGAGGAAAATGAAAAAGTGAGGACTCACTTTTATGTCCAAGTGTGCTATTCTGCAGTTGTGTAAGTAGTGTAAAGCTTCTAAAACGTTCCTCAAGTAGCAGGCCACCTTCTCCTCAGTCAGATTCCCCCAGCTCACGATGTAGTCCAGCAGACGGCCTTGGTCGGCCCTGAAACCCAAAGCAAAACATCAGGTCGGAGGTATGACGTGACAGAGCTGTGTGTGTGTATGTAGGGTTTAACTCCGCCTTTGCTGTTTACTCACATCTCCAGGACTAACGCGTAGCTGCTGGGAGTTTCGTAGGTGTCAATCAGGGTGACTATGTGCGGGTGCTGGAGTCTCTGGAGCAGATTGAGCTCCTGGGTCACTCTGTCTCTCCTCATCAGCTTCTTGTTGACGTGTTTCACAGCCACCGCGCGTTTGGTGCCCCGGTGGTCGCAGCGCTTGACGACAGAGAAACGACCCCTGACGAGAAGACGACACAGTCGGTCCGTTTACTTTATCGTTTTTTGTTGCCGTAGCTTTTATATTCTGAATTCTCACAGCGTATCTGTTACCTTCCCAGTTCAACCACCTCAGTGTAGTGAGACTCAAAGTTATCCTTCCAGCTCACTCGGACCCCGTCAGTGGACACGGCTGAGACACATGAAAGCAGGAGGTGGTTCAATAAAATCTGCAGTGACACTCATCGCATACGTTTCACGTCTGTCTCTACGCTCACCCAACACTCTGAGGCTAGCTGATGATGTCACACTGCCCAGCTCGTTGGTGGCAACACACGTGTAAACGCCATCGTCCTCAGAGGCTACGCCGATTATCCGCAGAGTCGCTTCACCCGTATCACTGAAACAAACACACACTCCTTTATTCATCTATTCCATCATAACAGGGTGAGTGTAGCTGAGTGGGGCGGCAGGTTCACTCTCGAGTTAGTGTGTTCAACAAAGCTGATGCGAGGAGTAAAACCTGCTCGGCTATTTACCTGTAGGCGATGCTGAAGTGTCCGTTGTTAGTGAGGTTGCTCTGGTTGGGCCCTTTCCAGCTGACTGTAGCCCGGGGTCGCCCACAAACCTTACACCTTAGGGTGACGCTCTCTCCGTTGTCACATGTCACATCACTCAGAGGTACAAGGAACTCTGGGGGAACTGAAAGGAAAGAAGAGATTTGTTGTTGTCATTGTTTGACAGACAGGCTCCAAATCTGTGTAATGCCACATTGAGCCAATGAGAATGCAGGTTATGGAAAATCTGCAGGGAGCAAGTGAGCATCACATGTCCCGCCTCCAGCAGCACCCTCTACCCCACACCTAGCCTAAAGCCAACTGATATTTGCAGTGCAGTGAGAATGCGTCTGATACAGACAAGCTCCTGCAGTGTGCTGCAGTGACAAAGAGAAACCTGGAACGATGTTGAGGGATCGGGTCTGGAGCTCAAACTCACCATCATAGATGTAGTTTGGGTTTAGAAGCTGGAAAGAAAGATAAACAAATGTCAACAGTCTGTAACTTCGAGGCATCGCTGTAGAGTTTTGAAGTGAAGTGAAACTCACCTTTACAGAAACTTTATTGGCCAGGCCATCTCTGGACTTCCTGTAACCATTTTCCAGCTTTGTCTCCTTCTTTGCCTCCTTCTCCTTTTTCTCAGACTTCTTGCGAATACGCAGGGACGTGTGCCAGGATGAAGACTTCCTGCTAGGAGAACGAAAATGACGGCAGTGAGCTCAGTGTCTTGATAAAAACGGCAGATGAGAATCTCAAGTGCACATATTATGAATTTGAAAATAATCCCCCCCCAATCATCGTGCTCTTACTTGATGGATCCCTCGGGACAGTCGGGGACAATGGTCGACGTGTGTCCCAGCACAAATCCGGGGATCCAGCCCTCGGCGGCGGGGCCCTGCTCGGTGGATGCTCTGAACACCAGAAACATGTTTTGCTGGTTGCTGGCCAAGATCTGGACCACCTCGCCCTGAATGACGCTGATCTCATCCTCCTTCACAGCTGTGTAGTCCTGGGTCACCAACATGGTGGATACGCTACTGCTGCTGCTACTTTCACTCTGCACCACAGGGATGGAAAACGGTAAGGGCAAACTCAGATGGACATGCAGCGATTATGCATTAAACACGGTAACTTTTTCAAATCTAAACATGTGGGGTGACATCTCTAGCGAGTGCCACTTTTGATGAGATAAAGAGAAAAAGAAGTGGAGGCTTTGTAAAAAGAAATTCGAGCGGAAGAAAGACAAAACAGGGAGCTATTAATTTCTTCTCGGAAAAGGCTAACTGGATGAAGAAAGGCAGGAATAAGATGAAGTTTTCCATTTCACTCGTCTTTGCTCTGCAGCTCGACGCAAAGACGAGAGGAGAAACGTTAGGCTGAATGAAAGGATCTCTGAGTACGTTTGCAGGTGAACCGCAAACGTCAGAAGTTAGTTGCAGGAAAAGTACATTTAAGTAACACACCATGAAGACGGCCCAGAAGAAGTCAAGTGTTAGTATAAGCTTTGTTAGAGTTAAGAATCTAGAGACAGCCTTAAAAGATAATCAGTGAAGAGGTGAGCGAGGTCCGCTAGAAAGATTTTGAGCCTGAAAACATGTTGACAGTTGAAGCCTTGTCTAGAGATTGTCCTCAGAAACCGTCTAAAGCTACAGAGGATGATGCTGAAGAGCAGTGGAGGTTGTCAGAGATGCGTAGTAAGGGACAGATTAGTAGCGCTGGCAGCAGGACAGGAGACAACAAGGCAGACGGGACAGACCGACCCCCCCTCTGCCGCTGGGTTAGTCGGATCAGCACTGGGCAGCAGGTAGTGGTCTTACCCCGTTACTCTGGGTGGACTGGATGGACTGCTCGCTGGCCGATGAGCACGTACTCATGCGGTCGGCCTCCTTGCTGTGCGTGGAGTGTCTGTGGGTTTGGCTCTGATTTGAGCTTTGTCGCACCGGAGTCTCTCCCGCCTCACCCGGAAAGGTAAATGAGCCAGGCCGGCTGGCTGGAGAGCCCGGCATTGAGCTCCAGAATCCAGATCCAGACTTTTGGTTTTGGCCTGGGCTGGGAGGGGGAGGGGGGAGAGTGTCCTTGCCAAAGGCGGGAGTGGCCATGGGGGAGGCCATGGGAGACACGGCTCCTGGCCGTGGTTTAGAAGTGGGTGTGGAGGGCAGAGGCCCAACGGTAGCACGTGGGATGGGGGTATAAGCTTGGTCCTCTGTGGTGTGGATAGGGCGCTTGCCCTGCGGGCTGCCCCCCACAGGGAGTAGAGGAGGAGGGACAGGACGAGGGGACAAACCTGGATCACAAGCGAGTAAAACTCAGACTTCAGTCACATCTTTCATTGGGTCAAACAAGTCAAATTTCACAAGGACAGACAGACGTTTCATACCTGACATCTTATTGGAGCCATCCGGGTCGGCCCCGGGGTGGTGACGTAGGGGTTGGGGCAGGCGGGAGGGTTGCGGGATCCTGGACGGCCGACGAGAGCCACCCTGGGGTCCCGAAGGGATGGAGCTACTCTGGGAGCTTCCACCTCCACCTCCGGGGGCTGCACTAGAACCGCTGTTGCCCCCACCTGGAGCTCCGATGCTGGGCGCACTGCTTGCCCCTACATGGTTCCTCTGATACTCTATTGGTGAGGTCAGAGCTGTGATAAGATGCAAGAGACAAGGGTGGCCATGTACACAGCAGTTCTTTTACATCACCTATAAGTCCTCTGTGTGTGTGTCTGTGTGCGTCTGTGTGTGTGTAGCAGCCTACCATTGAGGAAGTTGCGTTGGCTCTCGAGTATTTGGCTGATCTGAAGGGTCCAGACCTCGCGCACCCCTGGATGGGAGGAGTGAAGCACGAAGGACTCCACGGCGCCGTTGGCTGACCGAGAAGTGAGAATGAACTTGCAGGGATCACCTTCCACATTCTCCTCTAAACCCAAACAGCTTATCTGGTGTAAAAAAAGAAAACAGGGAAAACACATCAAACAGAGTCAGCGGCACAGAAATATTGAGATTTAATCATGTCAACCTTTCCTAAATTTGTATTTTTTTATTTCCCATGGGCTCAATTTCCTTACTTTCCTCTGTTATACGCAAAGGCTTAAAGGTTCACTACAGGCAGAAGGAAATGTTTGAGAAATAAAATCAAATGTCATTAAAAGCAGCCCTGAATTTGAAGGGTTAACGCCAACTGAGCACAGGGCTTTTAAATTAATGTAACTACATGCTCCATCAAGAATGGTATACAGCAGTAGTTCCCAAACTACCGTACGCGTACCCTCGGGGGTACGCAAGTGGCTGTAGGGGGTACGCGTGGGTTGGGGTTGGAGTGGGGATCAAAAGTTTTAAAAGCCGAAATTTGCGCTAATGCAGTTTTTTTTGCCTGTCAAATACATGACTATATACCACCCTCTGGTGTTCAGCAAAAAAATAGCTCTGACAAAATACATGGGCGTGATTTGCCCAAATGACTGACACCTAACAGTTGAAGTTGCCTCCAAGCATTCAGTGCAGCGCGAAAATGGACAAGTGGTTAACAAGAAAAAAAGGCCCTACCACAGAGACACCGGCCACAACAACCAATAAGCTCATATCTGAAGATGCATTTTCCAGTGACCGCACAGGTGATTGTTCAACAACAATGTGTTCGTCAGATTTGGATGCTAGCAGTGCTAGCAGGGATGTATCTGTGGTTACTAGCCAAGTGGCTAGCATAGCTGGAGCCAGCCATGTGGAAAGTGATGAAGTGTCTGATGCGGAGCGTCAAAGTGGGAGAAAGCATGACAGCACGGACTGTAACACAACCTCATCAAAGAAGCGCAAATATGATGACAATTATATTTCGCTGGAGTTTACGTGTATAAATATTGGTGGATTTCCCCGGCCACAGTGTGTTATTTGTGCAAAAGTATTGTCTCAGAACTCAATGAAACCTTCACTTTTGCGCAGACATTTAGAGACAAATCATCCCCATTTGAAAAATAAACCAAGGGAATATTTTGAGCGACAGCTAAAATCACTTTCAACAAGTAAAACCTGCATTCAGGTGCCAGATCTTATGAATAAAAACAGACTACAAGCATCTTACATGGTCAGTTACAGAGTGGCTAAAAACAACAAACCCCACACTATTGTGGAGGACCTCATTCTCCCTGCTGCTTTAGATATGGTAGGGACAATGTTGGGGGAAAAGGCAAAAAAGACGATACAGTCCATTCCATCATCAAACAATACTGTCTTACGGCGCATCAATGCAATGTCAGAAAATGTTTTACAGCAGCTACTTCTGCGCATACGCCACAGTGAATGTTATGCAATACAGCTACAGCTAGATGAGTCCACGGATGTGGCTGGCCTGGCGCATCTTCTCGTATATGTGCGCTACATTCATGAAGGAACCATCAAGGAGGACATGCTGTTCTGTAAACCGCTGGAACAAAGGACAACTGCCGCAGATATTTTTCAAAAGCTGGACACATTCATGAACACACATGGACTCGTGTGGGACAGATGTGTTGGCATCTGTACTGATGGCGCACGGGCCATGACTGGGAGACACGGAGGTGTGGTTTCGCGTGTGCAAGCAGTCGCGCCAGATGCCTCCTGGGTACACTGCAGCATCCACCGAGAGGCTCTTGCTGCAAAGGGAATACCTTTTTACATGTTTTGGACACGAGCGTAAAAATGGTTAACTTTGTGAAAGCCAGGCCGCTGAACTCCCGCTTATTTGCTGCGTTGTGCAATGAGATGGGCAGCGAGCATGAGACATTATTACTCCACACAGAGGTTCGCTGGCTATCTAGAGGGAAAATGCTGACCCGTTTCTTTGAGTTGAGGGATGAACTTAAAGTTTTCTTCAGTAACCATCCCTTTGAGCTGTCTGAACATTTGCATGATGAAGAGTACCTTACCTGCCTGGCTTATCTGTGTGATATATTTTCTCGTCTGAACGAGCTCAATCTCGGATTACAAGGCGTTTCTGCAACTATATTCAATGTTCAAGATAAAGTTGAGGCCATGATAAAGAAGTTAAACCTTTGGAAGAACTGCTTGGATACAAACAACACTGAAGTCTTTCCTGTGCTGCATGATTTTCTGTGCTCTAATGATCTCACACTATCTAAAAGTGTAAAGCGCGAATGTAACGTGCACCTTGAGGAGCTGGCGGTGCAGTTACGCCGATACTTCCCAGAGACGGACGGCTCAAATGATTGGATACGTCACCTGTTCACCGCCGTGCCTACTTCGTTATCACCGTCTGACCAGGAGAGCCTAATTGAAATCGCCACAGATGGATCTCTAAAAGTTGAACACGCTCAAAAGAACCTGGCGGATTTCTGGATAGGGCTGCGCACTGAACAGCCCGCGCTGGCTAAGCGCGCTGTCAAGACTCTGATGCCTTTCGCCACCACATACTTATGCGAAAAGGGATTTTCTGCTTTAACAAACATGAAAACAAAATACAGAGCAAGACTTTGTGTGGAAAACGATTTAAGACTCAGCCTTTCCCAAATTGAGCCAAACATTGAAGAGCTGTGTGCCTCTGCTCAAGCACATCCATCACATTAAATAAAGTTCTGTTTAATGAAAGTTCATGGCCTTTATGCTCTCGACAAAAAAGTGAATTCTAATAAATCCTTTGATACACTGCTAGTATTAAGTAGTAAAGTTTGTTATTAAAACTCTGTCATTACTAAAAAATATTGATAAATTCATTTGGTGGTGAGAAATAATCGACTGTGCAGTATTTATCTTTATGCATGCGATATTGCAATGTATTTATAGACACTAATTAAGAGTCGTTCGTAGTAGGGGGTATGCGGCTGAGGGTGACATGTCTCACGGGGTACGTGGCTGGAAAAAGTTTGGGAAGCACTGGTATACAGTATTTTGTCCCAACATCTCGACCCCTCCCTCTCTCACACATGTGAAAAGTGCTCTTGCAGAGTACAGCGAAGTTCAGGATGCGTTTTGAGGCTTAACCAGCACTGTTATTGAAAGCGCGGACACGCCGTCCTCTCACCTCACGCTCACCTGCCTTACAGATTTAAACTACTCATAAGAGATGTTTAACAAAGGCAGCTTGGGACTGCACTACTATTGTGTGTCAAGAGTCCATTGCTAAAATCAGTGCAATGCAGCAACTTAAAAAGAGCAGCGTCTGAGCTTTTGTTACATGAACTTGATGAGGAGCCAGACAGACTGACAGACTAAGCTCTGCTTCAGGTAAATGTCTTTTGCTTTTGAAGCTGAGCCAAACGAAGCCTGCGGCCTATTTTTATAGAAAACATGGTTTATTCTTCTGAGAAAGATATTCTTCTGACTTTAAAACTGCTCACTAAAACAAGATTACACAACTAGGAATAATTAAATCAAGTTAACCTGCAAACAACAAGGAGAAATGTTCGTCATTGTTAGCATATTAACAGACATTCTTCAAGTGGGGAAAGTAACAAGTGTACATCCTCCCTCCTTAAATCATTACCTTGATGCTGTTCTTATAGAGGAAGCCTGGCAGAGAGAACCCTTTCTTTTTGTCCAGGGGCTCACTGAAGATGACAAGCTGCTCAAACAGGAAAACCCTCCTCTCCTTCATCCGGCCGAGCAGACCGCCGTCGGGGTCGGACACCATGAATGTGTCCTGCAGCAAAAGGCGGCCCTGAGCCACAATCTTCCCCTGGAGGCAAAGAGAGAGAAATGTTAACGCACGCTTTAAGGAAGATGTTGTATTGCTTGACCGATCACTGAGAAAAATGGCTTCTTACATCAAACCCTTGAAGCCGGCCGACATTCATCATATCGTTACACCTTTTTGGAACAATGCACATGACCTCCACTGCTTTCTGGAAGAGTCAGAAATAAACAAGACTGGTATAATCGCTCAAACTGTTTTGCATAATTTCTTTTTCAAATTTATGTTTTGTGTTTTCTTTTTGGGTTTTTTTATTTGGATCTCACTTCCAAATCCGGAGACTCGAGCCCAGCCTTTTTAGAGTGCTTCAGGAAATCCTAAAATGCACAAACAAACACAAGTAAAATAATAGCTTTGTACATTACGTGTAACAGCGAGGGGCATTTGGATACAGTGCAAAATATAAAGGGTATGTAAGCAGCAGCTGGGGCTCTGGCGCCCTCTACTGCATAGAAACAGCCTAACCTTGAGCAGCAGCTGGTACTTCATGATCCTCTGGACTGGCTTGATGAGCAGGTCTGTGATCTGCAGTCTGTGTCCCAGCCGCTGCTTCAGGTCCTACAAAATCAAATGTGTCTCTTTAACAGCTGCATAATGAGTTACACTTGAACCTAAAGCTGCCAAAATACCAGAGTCTAACCTCAAAGTAGGTGTCGATATACTCGGACACGATGTGCTCTGACTTGGGCTTGTTCTGACAGTACACTACGTACATGTTTAGTCTCCGTTCCTGGATAGATAAAGCACACACACAATTACACTTTGATCAGATGTGTGGAAGCAATTACAAAGAAGGCAGGAGCTGGAAATTCCCTGCAGACCAACCTGTTTGAGAAAGAGTGGTCCCAGTCTGTCAGGGTCCTCCAAACACTTCTCCAACTCCCTGAGGAAGAAACTGAGCGACACAGAAACAGAAGTTACTGAAGCGCCGATTCTGGACAGGGAAAACTCTACAGTCTCCACACGTCTGTGTGTGTGTGCATTCCCCTACATACTCTTTGTGCCAGTCGTAGATCTGATGGATGTTGCCAAACACAATTTTGTCTTTTCCCTTCATATCATCAGGGACACCCTCCTCCTTCATTCTGCTCATGTAGCCCTTGTGATGGAAACACACGAAGGATTCACAACAGGAAGTCGCCAAAGCTCGCAGAACTCATTTTAAGATCCATCACATAGAAAATGTTTCACTAAACTTACCTCCACCACCAGGCCGAGGTCTCTGACGTAATCTCTCTCCGTCTCCACCAACTCCAGCAGAATGAAACTAGAGCAAGAGAGGAGAACCACAGATGGCAGACTTAAAATGAGAGCTATAAAAGCAGCGTTAGAGCTCCCTAAACATTAGTCTACTGTTGCGTGAGATCGCAGTAGACTTACTGTCTTTTTTTGAGGATGCTGGCCCTGCGTTCGTCCATTTCTTCAATGGGGGAGGAAGAGGAGAGGAGGGAGTTGTCAGAGGGGTTGAAAGAGGGAGAGCTGCTGTCTCCTTGTTCTACAGACAGAGAGCTGGGTCTGTCCTCCAGAGCCTGCACAACAAAAGCAGTTTGTTCACAAGAAGAAATCCTTCTTTCCTTTATATAAAGTCTCTTAATCCTAATGACTCTGAAATGGACACAACTAAGCTTAATAAACAGAAAATGCAGAAAAATATATTTAATTTAGCTGATATGAAGCTAACAAAGAATTAATGCGATTGAATCAAGCAGAAACTTCTGGAGCTGGAAAACAAAGGAAAAGTCTAATGCCAAAACCTGCAGTTCCTCTGATGGCCACTTGAGGCAGACTCATTTTCATCATACTTACTTGATTGCTAGATGGTTTCTAAAGCTACTTTCGCTCTTCGTAAACACTGGACTGTTGTTTTTAAACTCACCTAATTAGATTTTGTTCTTTAAAGTTTAGGGCATGTGGACACTTTCAGTGACAGCTATGCTAACGTGGGCTATAGCTATAGCTGCTAGCTATCTGTCCTCACCACTTTTACTCAGAGTCACTCAACTGGACCTCAAAACCATGTTTCCTTTCTTTTGTTTTCTTAATGTTGGTGTATTTTTGAACATTTTAATCAAATTTTGGACAAACAATGCAACCTTTGTTCAAGAAGTTTATACTTCAGCTTTACTGAGTGAAACTCAGCAACTTGCCAATTTAAGCTTGCTAGCATTATCTTAGTATTAGCTTAGCACTCCACCCTCTCGTCTTAATATGTTCACTCCAGGCTCCGAAAATTCACATGATGGCAGTCAAAATAAGGATTTGGCAATAGCATGGTTGCTACGTCCATCTTTTATATACAGTCTGTGGTATCTTCTGATAAACTGGGCCTGGTTGGTGTGAGTATTTGATATTTCCTACCATCTTGCTTTTGACTAGCTCCTCGATGGCGCTCACCAGCTCAGCGGCACTGGGCGTTTCTGAACTGGACGGGCGGACCGACAGACGAGAAGAGGTCTAGGCAAAAAGCAGAGAGATGAGAGGAAGGAAAACCAACAAGCGTGAGAAAAGCCATGCAAGTCGACAGTCTAAATTTTGAAGTAATAACTCTCTTTAGGGAAAAAAGGAACCACTAAACTTTTCAGAACTGAATCAAGCCTCATCACACTTTAGGAGTAATTTCCATCCTTTCTGAAACAGAAATAAGTCTGTTTCTAACGTAATCCTAAAGTAAGTTGTAAGAGCTTACAGTTAAAAGCCATGCTGGAGTTTTCATTGAGAATAACTTGAAGACAAGATTCAATTATCTTTTGGTGGTGGCATTTAAGTGGATTTTAGTTGTTGATGTGAACAATGACTTAGTGAAAATGTTTGTTATATGTTGCAATCTGAAGAGATTCATCCACGATATGCTCCCATCAGTGAAACCCCCAGGACAGGGGGTGGGGTTTTTATAACTCTAGGTTAAAGAAAGTCAAAACGTATATGAACTTCATAAAGCGGCCAATGAAAAGGTAAAAAAAACAAAACATGAGGCTGAAAGTAGGGTGACTGAAATGAAGATAAGAGAAGAAAAATAGAAGTCTTTGAAATAGTGATGGGCAGAAGGTCAAAAAAATGGTGATGTGTGAGTGAAAGATGTTTGTGTTGCTTTCTCAGATGGTGATGAGCGGCCTTTGGAATAAAAAAAAGAATGCTAACAGAGCTAGAATGAAAGAGGTAATATGTAAGTATGCATATATAGATATATATATATATATATAGTTCAGGAGACTCTCACCCTTGCTGTGCTGTGCTTCAAGACATTCCCCAATTAGGTTTTCTGGGTGATGCTGTGTGCCCTTCTGGCCTCGCCAGCATTTAGAGATGCCAATTACTCGCATGGTTAATGAGGTTAACGCACAGAGGGTAAAAGGAGATGAGGACGAGCAGGCGGGGGACGGAGTGGGTGGTGAGGAGTTGGGGGAGAGGAAGAAGGGGTGCTTATGAATTTTCACCTCATTGTGGCCTCTTCGTTAGATTATCCAGCGGGGCTGCTGGGGGATCTTACCGCTTTATTTTCAGATTTAGATCCACTAATTTTATGGTCAATCCCAGCCTATAACTGACAAACATGCAGAAAAAAGCTGGAGTCTTGCGCTATGCTTACAGACTAACGAAAACAGAGTTAGGAGCTACATGCATCCTCTCCTTATGTACATTTTGCTTTAAAGCCCTTACTCATCCGCCAGACACCTCTCTGCTCCAGAGGTGTGATCAAAGAAACGAGGCAGAAGTCAAAACATGTAAAGCTTAAAAAACATAGACGAAGAAGAAGAAAAAGGGGGAAATCTTAAGTAGAGAAATCCAGGAATGTTTAAGAGTTTGCAAAAAATACAAAAGTTAGGCAGAGGGACAGAGAAATGTGGATTTCAAAAAAAGGAAAAAGAAAAAAGCTTCTATCTTCATGTTTCAGGTTTTAGAAAATACAATTTTGAGTTGAAGAGTAAGGGGGAAAACGATAGAGAACTGAAGAAGTGACCGAGGGAAGAGACAGAAGGGGAAGAGCGGGACACTTCAGATGGAGAGGTATGGAAACTGAGACAAAGCAAAGACAGGACATAAATCAAGGTAATGCTACAGCATGGAAAACAGCAAACAATACAACCAGGAAACAAAACAAAAAAAGAGAAACAGAAATTAGTGTCAGAGGAGTCTCCACTTGAGTCGAGGAGGAAACGTGGGCTGCGTGAGACTTTGCATTGCTTTCTGTTTTAGAAGAGAGGGAAGAATATGATGCAACACGCCAAGATAAAATGCTATGCACAACTGAAACTAAGGGTCACTTAAACCGTGTCAGGAAATGGTCCTATTTGGGAAAAAGTGGGAGAAACTTAAATGAGTGAAAGTGTTTTCCAGAAACCAATGACTGCAGATGTTACACCACCTCTTACACCAACCCCCGGCCTCGGCAAGCGACCAAATGTGGGTTTGATTCGGTTGCAGATTTAAAATGAATACTTACTAGATCACAAATAAATGTATTTAAAAAACCTTTAGGACACACTTCTATTGAAAGAAAACACTGCAGGCAGCTAGAGATGACTTCAGATATGCATCTCATCATTTTGAGCAAAACAAGCCAATTTTGAATGGGGTAGATTTTTGTGGATAGTAAATTTAACACTTTCTAACACTTATAAATACTGAAGACAAAATCTGTGTGACTCCGTTTGTCTACCAGAAGTTCAGAACACAAAGCACGCTGGCAATTTCCAGATCAACACAATCCTAAAAAGCAAGCCTCACAACACGATTCTTCATGCCCTTTCTTGACCTACAATCTTAAAGAATGATGTGAGCTGATTACATCTGGTCCCCGGTCCCCCGCTGTAACGCCCCAACTCTCCTCACCTTGTCATCCTGTGAGTCTGGCTGCAGCAAGCTATGCTGCTGGATGGCCATAGGTGGAGGCAGAGGTACTGAGTCTGCACCCTCCTCGCCCTCCTCCTCTCCGCAGCTCTGCATTCCCGAAGAACTGGACTTGGACAGCGTACCGCTCGATAGGCCCTCGTTACGAACCCTCTGCAAAACACGAGGACGACAAAGCACCATTTAACTCTCTTGTAACAGGTTTGAGGAGTGTCAAGCGTTCTGCATCCACCCACCTCCTCCAAAGTTTCATCCTGAGGCGTAGCAGCACTGTCGTCCGAGTCTTTCTGAGAGCCTATCGTCATCTCTCCGCTCTTCCTCACCTCACGGCTCTTCTTGTGCTTGTGGGCCAGCTTCTTCACGTGGCCATCTGCCTTACCGCTGCTTAGCCGTCGCACCGGGCTGGTCAGCCACTTCCGTAGCGTGTTACCTAAGAAACCAAAACACACGCACAAAGCACAGGTTAAAGTTAATTCACCGGAACTGCAGCGAACAGTTAAAAACTCTGGATTTTATCTACAACTACAGTTGACAGCTTCATCACTTTGTTCCTCAGTTTGAAATTTAAAATACTTTGTACTTTTTTTTTTAAACAGATTTTTTTCAAAGCCTTTCAAATAAAGGTTGGCGATCTCACCTGGTCGTTTAGGCCCCGGGGAGGTGTGGGAGCCGATGCCGTGACCGGGCTGCAGCGTAGCAGAGGAACCTGGCATGATGGAGTCATTGCTGCACACTGACAGTGTGTCTGTGAAATACAGAGCTGTAAGTGAAAACAAGCCCTGTGATGCCAATTCCAGAAATGAGACCAAAAACAACAGCTGTACTCAAAAAAGACAAGAAACAATACAGTCATCTGTAAAGTTAAAGCATATTTTTTAAATATTATTAATTTTTGTAGATGGCAAATCAGAATGTGAAGGCCGAGAAAATTCATTTTAGTGGAAGAACATCATCTGATTTTGAATATGATGCCAGCAATATGTTCCAAAAACATCTGGACACTGAGGAGACCAAATGTTGCAGCTTTCTAAGTGAAATGCTTAGAAAAGGCCAGGATTTCAGCTGCTAACCAGCCTGCGTCCCAGACCCTTTACTGCAGAGCCAATGTGTGTAATATGTGCAGTGCATGGTTAATAAGACAGTTCTTCTCTGAAATCATCATCATAATCATCAGCACAAGCTA
Source organism: Aulonocara sp. 'chitande type north' Nkhata Bay (assembly GCF_057382095.1). Classification (NCBI taxonomy): domain Eukaryota; kingdom Metazoa; phylum Chordata; class Actinopteri; order Cichliformes; family Cichlidae; genus Aulonocara; species Aulonocara sp. 'chitande type north' Nkhata Bay. The sequence goes on from NC_141364.1 coordinate 37,548,327, forward strand.
GATAGCAGCATCTGTCCCCAAAACAGTATATAGTTATTCAGCATTAACGGTGCCTTCAGAAATATGAGTGTTTCCATGGCAACATGGATGCAAGCTTGGATTTTCTACACTTCATCATATCAGTGACTTTTTGCCAGTGAAGCAAATTAGGTTACATTTTTGTACCTTTGTGATTGAAGATGCCTTCCATCTCCATGGAGGACCTGGAATGGGCGATGCAGAGCATAGAGCAGGGCACCAGGCCCTCCTGGGCAGGAGAGCGGTCTGTGGTCCTGACCAGGCACCAGTCTGGTTTGTCGTGACAGCGTTCCAGGACCTCCACAGTCTGACCCCGCCGCACCGTCAGCTCGTTGCTGTTGCTGGCCATAAAGTCGTGTATGACCACAGTCAGCTCACAGCCGCCGGAGAGCTGTGGAAGACGAGACCATCACTGAGACCTTTGCTCCAGATGACATTTGTTTTTAAAGCTCATAATTGCAGAAGGTCTGGGCATCATTTCTGAGCTCTGTGTGTGTGTTCTCACCTTGTCGCTGTCCAGTGTGTTCTGAGAGGTGCGTGATGCCAGAGAGATGGTGTCTGGTTGGCTGCTGCCTTCACCCTGACTGTCCAGGTCCTCTCCATCCCTAGCGGGAGCACACACGATCAATAAAAGGTTTCTTCCCTTCTTGTATAAAAACAGTGAGATAAACTTCCTGTTCATAGATTAATCCCCATTTAGAGCTGTGTTTACCTTCGTCCCTTGTGGTGCTTGGTGGTGGCTGTTTTGGGAATATGAATGGGTTCTTTAAGTGCTCCTCTCAGGTGAATGGTGCGCTCTTGGATCACCTCTCTGATGTGTTTGATCCAGTCTTGCTTGTTCTCAATGCTGGATGCCTGTTATCGGCAGTCAATCATTGTCAAGAAGGCAAAGCTTGTCAAAAAATCCTCAGTTTGAATTCTTGATTCACACATATCTGATCTCTTAATACGTTACAAAGCCTTTATTTCACATATACATTTTACTCAGGTTCTCTCTGCCTGTAAATGCCTAACACAGTGGCTTCCCTGCATTTATTTTGTACAGCCACTGCAACAGCTCTCAGAGATGAAGAACCACTTCCTCAACACCACCCACCATCTGAATAATCTGAGTTAAAGTGGATGTTACTTAATGTATTAGTCATACAAACATGAACAGTGAACAGTCAGTGTTTAGGTTTACTTTACTACCCTCATTTGGGAATCACCGTTATTGATTATTTTGTACCTTTCAGGTCTGAAGATGTGATATTGCTAAGGTTACAGCGGCTTGATGCTAAAGCTCAAATATGCTGCTTTAACCCATTACACTAAGCTAACTTTAAGACTTTTGAAAAATGGTTGAGGACTGTGTTGTGGGATTGTTTGTACTCACCATGGCTCCATGTTTGGATCCCTGACTTAGCTTTGAATTTAAAATATAAAAAAGGGAATTTCACTGGTTTGCTTTTAGAAGGTGTACAGGACATTTTACAAGCTGACAGAATGATTTGAAATGATAGAAGTGCACAACACTGACATTTTGGTTTGACAGTATAATGAAGGCCAATAAAATGCCTAGTGAATAGTAATGGATAGTGTGTGTGTGTGTGTGTGTGTGTGTGTGTGTGTGTGTGTGTGTGTGTGTGTGGTTAGTAACAAGACACACCTAATTTACAATACACATAACACATGACTGCTTCTCAGTGGTTAGTCTGGGAGTCGGTGTGTATTTATGTTGAAATGCTCAGTACTGAACGTGCTAGGACTCTGGCTTCATGCTGGTCCAACAGCTGACAAGTTTTAATCCATCTGTGACACTACTCAGCAGGAAGAAGTCTTACATGGGTGATACGATATTTAGAAAAATTAATTAAAAACTTCAACAGTGGCTGTAAATCATTATTAAAACATATATTTTGTGGTAGAGAAGGATAGCTAAGTCGCTGCTTTGATAAAGCAGCAGCGAGTCAGGCTGGGCGATTGTGGGCGTTCAGGGGCTGAATCAGCATCACCAGCGTTGGTGGAAGCATGTCGGCCCACATAGAGAATTAGAGATACAAACATCCACAGAAAACACAGCCCCAGATATACACATGTGTGCCGTGTTTTGTTAACAGATGGAACAAAAGCAGAAATCTAACCAGGCTGGAAGACGAGAAGGAAGGAGGAGACAGAAGAGTGACTACAGAAAGCTTCTCAGCCACCCTGAAGCTGCTCATGCATTTAAACGGGACAGAAGAGAGGACAGTAGAGATAAGAAGAAGAATAGAAAAGGTCTGAATGTGGAGAGGAAACTGGGTTAGACCAATATTTATGCTTTCAGCACACTCACATGGAAGATTCACGTATTTTCAATGCTAGTATTTGGACTTTATTGAGACCAAATTACTCATCAGATTTGCTTCAGGAAGCTATATTGGTCCAACCCAAGAGGAGGAGTCTGCGAAGCAAGGAGGAGGAGGAGGAGGAGTGTTTTACCTTGAGTACAATCTTGTTGTCAGAGGTCGGGGTGCGTCCCACCCATAGAGCAAACTTACAGGGGTCTCCTTCAACGTGTTCAGTCACCCCTAACTCTGATGTCTGCAAGGAAGAGTAATATGAGAAAACGTCAACTTTACTTTGCGACTGTCAAATGATTTAAATTTTTGTAACTGTGTAAAGTTCTGAGGTTTCCATAATCACAAAAATGCTCCTGACTTCATCATCGTGTACTTACAAAGAGTTTGCTCTTATAGATGTATTTGCTCCGGCCATTTGAGTCTTTGACCTCCTTGCTGAAAACAAGAGACATCTCAAAGAGGAAGAGGTGGCGCTCTCGTCCCTTTCGGATCAGAGTCTTTGGATCCCAGACCTGGAATGAATCCTGGAGAATGAGCTCACCCTGCGACTCGATGTTTTCATCAAAACCTGGAGAAAAAGGCCAGAGGATGACTTGATGAAAAATCATTAAAGAATAAACACACAGAGGTTTGCTGTGAAATTATAGCTAATAGTACAAATACGTGATCAATGTCTGACCTTCCAGCATTGAGAGGTGCATGGCATCGTTGGCTTTCTTGGGAACACTGAGCATCACCTCCAGGCCGTCCTTGATCTCTCCTTTACCTTCTTCGCAGCACGTCAACAACTCCTAAACAGGACGCGGGCACAGAAACCATGACAACAGGAACCATGGAGATGCTCAATACAAGCATCTTGTTGTTTTTTTCGCTGTGGTGGCTTACCTTCAGCAGGAGCTGATACTTGGTGATTCTCTGCACTGGCTTGATCAGATAGGATGAGATGGAGTTGGCCAGTCGGTGCCTCTGTTGAATTTCCTGCCATTAACAGAGGAGAACAGTGAGGTGACTGTACGTGACTGACATTCAGTCTCATCTCAGTGATCAAAGGTGGTACTCACATCAAAGTAGTTGCCAGCATGCTCCAGTATGAGCTGGGTGGAGTCCGGCTTGTTCTTACAGTAGTTCACATACATCTGGAACTTATCAGCCTTGACCAAGAAAGAAACAGATGACAATGAAAAATTAATACCCATCAGATCTCAGCTTATGAACCATTTTTCTTACTTCCAGAAATATTAAAGGGACCATTGATGCTCATTTCCAGCTCCATTTTTTTAATTTGTGGACACTGCTGGGAATATGTCTGCAGAGCCACTGTTCAAAATAACCTTAATTTATGTTTCTCTTTCTGAAACAAGCCTTTTGCTTTTTACTTTAAGCCAGCCTTCTTTTGATTGGCTACTCCTTGTAAACAAAAGGTTAGAAGAGCAGGTGGGTGGGGCTTCTGTGCTAACAGCCAGAGCTATGTTCCTGACATGACATCATACTGAGCCAGGAGTAGAAAAAAGCTCATATGCATTACTTAGAAATCTAAATGCACACGTACACAGTACAAAATACATTTCTCTGTAAGACACAATAATACATACCCATGTGACGAAGCAATGCCCAACATCCTCTGGTAGCTGCTCATATTTCTCCAACTCTTTGAGGAAGATGCTGATTGAAAGAAAAAAAGAAAGAGAGACAGAACCATGAGATACCAGAAGAAAAGATTAGAGCTTTCTCTAAAAATGAAAAATAGTGGAAGGAGGACACGTTTCTTACTTATGGTGGAATTCATAAAGGTCTTGCATGTTTCCAAAGATGATGTGCTCCTTGTTGAGGATCCCTGGAGGAATCTCCTCCACTCCACTGGTCATCTCCCACAGGTAGGTCTGCAATGGAGGAAAGAGGAGATCATAACTATAAGAATAATAATGGTTTTATTTTTCATAGTAGGATTCTGAAAGATTTTTAAATTTAGTTGAAAAGTTGTTGCACAACTCTGCACTAAGCAGGTTAACAGTGGTGGGTTGACAAGTTGAACTTACATCCATGCACTCCCGCAGGTCTCGCACGTAGGCTTTCTCTGTCTGAATCAGCTCTGCCATGATGAACCTGAACACACACAAAACACACAGCGACACAAATTAGCAATTTTCATATCATCCTTGTTCACGCGGTGATAAATCAGCAGCTCCCTTTCAGCCTGTCGACTTCAACCATTTACATTAATGAACGATGACTTATGGGCCATAAGACGTGGTCATAAAGCAAGCCATGAATGACGGAAATCATGCTTGTGATTTGTGCCGCTCATATAAAAATGATGCAGGCGCTTTTTCCTGGACTGTGTCCGTCCACTCATTTGTTCTGAGCCACAGCTCGATGGTTCAGTCTGCAGTTTTTGTGCTGGCACAGCAGAGAGGAGGCCGGACGGAGGAGCGTAAATCAAGCAGGTTCATTATGTATATACATTTACACTGAGCTCCTCTTCCAGCTATTGACCAGGTTCAGTGCTGACACTGCTGTGGACAGGGACACTGGCAGGTAACCTGCTCATAGTCTGTTAACTCTGAGTGCTTTGCAGTAATAAAACATTTTTCAACAAGTGGGAAAAAATGTTGCTGACGTACAACAAAGACGGTTCACACGAGGAGCTTTTAACTACTAGCTAAACAATTCTTCAGGTATAACCTGGAGCACTTGCCAATTTGCTAAATAAGAATTATTCTTCATCTATTAATTTTTCTGTTTTTCTGATATTATAAAGCAGGAGGTGGTAACATACTCCTTTCTGCGTGCAGATTTGCGTTTCTCCTCATTCAGCTCATGGGCGGCAGCATCCCTCAGCTTGACCTCTGACCCTGGAGCCGTGGCTGGGATGATGTCCAACTGGAGATCCTTGCTCTGACACGGAGAGAAGCAAAGTGAAAGTTTAGGTTTCGGGGTACAGAGCGAGCAGCTGCCTAGCAAAAAACCTGAGCACTCACCGCCTTGTTGGAGTCGGAGGAGATGCCCAGAGCTTTCTCAAGACTGCAGCGGTACTTGTCCATGCGCAGCGAAAAGTCTCGATAGCGCTTGTCCACAGCTGTCACCCATTTTTTGATCTCCCCTGCATGACTGTGGCCTTTCTCGCAGAAACCATCGGCCAGCTGGATCAGCAGCTTAACGCGCTCCTTAGTTTGCTAAGAAGGAGAGAAACAGAGCCAATGTGGTCCTGACGCACATGCATGCAAAGATCAACACAAGGTTTCTGTGCGCACGTTCGCGAGCCCAACCTTGGCTGTGATGTGGAATTCCTCATGTTCCTTCAGCAGCTCCTGCGTGTGATGGATACTCGAGCCTGTGGATGTGTGTGTGGACAGGTAAAACTCCCCGGTGTCGTGAATCCACTCCAGAGCCTTAAAAACACACAGAGGATGTTTGTCATAAGTAGAGTGTGTAGATGTGTCGCTGTAAAATTGCAGCGTGCGCTTTGCGTACCTGTTTGGCGCTCCGTTCAAACACCACGTACTGCTGGCATTGATCCAGCCTGCGTTTCTTCATCGTCCAGAAGTGGAGAACGCGGTTCTCTCTTTGCAGTAGCTCATTAAGGATGTCTACACGCAAAACAGGGAGAAAGAGATTTAAGCCAAAAGGTAAGAACCTTCCTGCAGCCACAGTGCAAAGTGTAAGAACCATTTTGCTCAAACTCCCCTCGCTATGATTTGGCTCAGTGTTCGTCACCACAGCTCTGCTGCAGGGTCAGGTTTTCCCAGCACCACCGGCGGTGTTCCAAACATGTTTGTAAGTAATCTTTACTTACACTGTGCTCCTACTTCAAACGTTCAGAGCCAGTGGTTTTGATCATTTATCGGTTATCGGAGTCTTTCAGAGTGTTTGACTCCATCATGTTTGAGTTCCTATATTTTCTTAGATGTTTTTTCATTTGAATACTTTTTAATATTTTTTTTCAATTCGGTTTAGTTTCAGTTCGTTTCTAGAGTGAATTAAACTGTTTCTGTTTGTTTACTGTTCTTAATCCTGAACTTTTCTTAATTCTAATATGAAGGAACAAACACAGACTGAACCAGCAGCCATGTAACAGATTATTTTCTGCCACTGACACAATTATTTTTTTTTAAACAATGGTGGAAAAATCTGAAGGAGGTCCGTCTTCAGACAGATGACTGACTGCACGAGTGAATTATTCACAGTTACTATAACATTAAATAATTCACATGTAACAATATCAACAAAGGTGCAGGCAGCACCGTCGATCGATCTCTTTCAGAACCGAACATTAAACATAAACTGTAGAATCTTCCCACCACGGTGCCATCCTATTACAGCGTCACATCTACAGGAGCTGCGCAGCACTGTTTTTGTCAGCAGAGAGCTCGTGACGATTATGCGCTCGGCGACATCGCTCTGTGACTTGTTGCAACAGTGCCATCCTACTACAACATCACAGTGGTGTTCTTGTATTTAGTTGCTTTTATTTAGTACTTTTACCCCTAAAGTGAATCTAGTACAGCTGCTCAACTGTGAACTGGCTCCAGTGATCTCAGTGCTCAGTGTAGAAGCAGAGGTAAGGTTCAGCCTCTGGAATCAAATCAAATAAGTACAACGTCTCTGCAGCAACCTCCCACGATGCATCAACGGCTCAAACGAGCACACAGTTTAAATCTCTGTTAGTTCAAATTTGTCTGTTTATGGTGTTTTAGTGCCTCCACTTCAACTGCAGGGGAAACATTCATTTTCTTTTAGTGTCAATGCGAGAAGTGAGCGCACAGTTGGTGTGCATCTCATGTCTTACGCAGCGCTATTAAATATGTGTCAATGTGAATTCAAATGAAAGGTAAAACAAACTTTTGCTGGACTTTATCAAAACGAGGGCTAACGAGGCTGTTGATTAGAAAGTCTGCATGATGTTAAACGTGTCTTCTTATACTCACTTTTGACCTGCTGTTCTGGTGCTTTGACGTGGCTCAGCATCCCGGGCATGTTAACACTGTTCCTGTGCATGTACTTGAGGAAGACATCCGCATTTCTCCTTGCCAGCGTGCACGCCTAATTAAAACGTAAAACACGCACAGTAAGATCAGAAGTGTGAGTTAAAGCTTTGCTCCGCTCTGATTCTGACTCATACTCTGTGTGTGTGGGAGTGTGTGTGTTACTTTTAGGAAGGCCTCCTTCTGCTCCAGGTGCTTGCTGATCATGGGGGTGACGTGGTCTGTTTCACAGTTGGGTCCCAGTTTGTCAGCTCCTCCACACCAGTCCTCCTCTCTCTTGTACTCTTGCTCCAAGCTCTCCAACACGCTGCACACCTGTTGAGAGAAACGTGCAGTCAGTTGTGTTTGTGTGGACTGTCGAGGAGACGGTAAAGCTAACTCTTCTCTCATACCTGTTCAGAGGTCTTGTAGAAGGCGACAGAGGCATTGACAAGCTTGAGTCGGTCCTCCATCTTCAGCATGAGCTGTTGCCAGTGTGAAGCCACGCTCTCGGCACAGTCTCTGATCAGGTCCATGTCGTAGTGGTTGGCCTGAAGCAGAGCCTCCGCTTTCTGCTGAACCTGCAGGGCACTCTGGTGTGTTTTCTGCAGAAAGGGGAAAGATCAGGATTACAGTTAGTCAAAGAAGAGGAGAAATCTAGCTTCAAACGGGCTGATGGGATAACACAAACTCTGTTACCTCAATAGCATGCTGAAATTGTTCGTGTTCCCTCTGCAGCTGCTCAGCTTCCTGCAGGGAGCTGGCTGTTATCAGACCAGCGTTTAGCATCGACTCGCCATTACGAATCCAACCCAGAACCTGTAAGAGAGACAGAGAGAGCTTTTTCCTCACAGAACTTGCAGATTTCTTGGTATTCTGGCGTTTGAACCTGTTTAACCTGCAGATGGTGCCTTGCTGCAGGTATGTGACCAGGCATTTTACCTGCTTGACTTCTGCCTGCAGGTGTCTCAGCTGGACACACTGCTCCAGGTGTCTGCGGTGCTGCTCAGCTGCTAAATCGAGCTCTTGCTGCTTTTCATGAAGAAACTCCAGCAAGTCCTGAACCCGCGTGGCCATGTCCACATCCCGATCGCACAGCAGCTCCACACCTGGATGGAAGACGCGTAACCGTATAAGACTTGGTGTGGAGGAGCAAGTCAAATAACTTTCCCGACAGTCTTAATTATCAGTCACGTGTGCATCAATTCAAACTCATGTTTAATACACGTGGCATGGCGCAACCATTCCTTGTGCCGTTTTACAGAGCACCTATTAGCATGTGAGATCACAGGTGAGTTATTATGGTTAGTGAGTGGGTGCCTCTCATCACAAACGCTGACTGAATCTGACCCGCGACACCTACACAGCATCAATATTAAAACTAAGGTAGCCAACACAGAAATCTGTGCAGCAGCAGCCAACATGAGCTACATCCTGACTACACCCTCAGATGGAAGATGACAGAGGTCTGAGGGAGGCCACCGGGCGACAGTCAAACACCTCCACAGGTTTACTTTACAGCACTTAAGGGCAGATGAAGAACTGGTAATAAGAAAATGTCTAAAAAAAATAATGGAGTCTGAGGAGCGGACTCACCGGAGGCCTGGACTTCGTTGACATACTGCAGCAGCTCCTGGCCCTGGTGGATCACATCGAAGGTGAGGTTGTTCATGGTCAAGGCCTTGTCAGCGTGGTGCTGGAGCCTCTGCTCGGCCAGCGTCAGGTCCTCCGTGTCAAAGTCATTCATCTGACCTGTCAGCTCCTCGTTCCACGACTCCAGGTCAGAGATGATCTGAGGAGGGAAGAGATTGAATTTAAAGGAAGCGTAGTATAGAGTAGCTTTAGTGAGTCACGAGTCTGTGAGATTGCTGCACTAAGGCACAATGCTGCGTGGGTAGATGTTTTTCATACAAATTACACGCATTATTCTTCCAATATCATTAATTCTAAATGAAAAATACTTTTGCATTTAAACGTGTGAACAGCACATTTTCACTTATACATTATACAGAAGCACAGGCTGTTCGATTCTGTGTCCACACGCAACCGTCTTTGTACTTGAAGCACCCGTGACCTCATTTTCAGAGCTATCGAGGGATTATTGTTGCTTAGCTACAAAAAACGGTTTCTAGTGCTTCTGCATTCCTTCTTTGTGGACATCAGGTCTCTACAGTTTGCTTAAGACTGTTTAAACATTCTTATAATGGCAGATAACTGGGCTGTCACTGAGAACAGTTCAATTCTCCTCCACCCGTCTTGACAGTGTTTGATGTCCTAATTTCCTCCCCTTTCTTTGAATGTTTACCTCTTGAAAGCCTACTAGGAGTAAGCACTGACGCTCTTTTATGAACGGAGCAGTTTGTGTCACATTTCAGACCTTGCTTCTCAAATAAAATGACTGGGTTTGCATCAGCAGTTAGCAAAGGTAGTCTAACCTTGGAAAAAATACACAAACTATTCTAACGATCATTAGAATAGTCAATAATTTGTAATTAAGGGTACAGGGGAGGTATTCAAATGTCTGATGAGAGAGAAGTGACACTGATCAGTTGTAGCTGAACCATTTACAGCTAAAAGTGCAGTGAGTGAGGCTGAACTGAGAGTTTCTTTCGTATAAACAGCTTCCTGTGGAAACAAATCCACCTATGAGGACTCACATCAATGGCATCCCTCTCAAAGATGCGGAGCTGCAGGAAGAGCTCCAGTTTGATCTTCCTCTCCTGGAAGAGCTCCTCCATCTGTGCCTGGGCTTCATCCAGCTGCTGGAGGACGCTCTCGATGTGGTTGATGGAGCTGTTGTGGGGCGTCTTGTTGCTGGAGATGGCGGAGTCCCTGCAACACAAATGCACAAACGGCTATTAAACCATGTGATGAAGTGCTGACCATAAAAACAAGGGACGCAGAGCAGCTTTAAAGGGACACCGCAGCACAACAGGGAGAGCCATTGTGCCGATATACTGTCTTATATCAGGATTTGGTTCAGCCAAATCACAAGCAGCTGCCCCTTTATGTTTTCCTTCTTCTGATTGGCTGTCCCTCTTAAACAGGAGGGTTGAATGACTCCCGAGTGAGACTTCTGTGCCAGTTATGTTTGTAAGGGGACAATATTTGGGATGTCCGCTCACTTACACCACACAGAGCAGAAGAAACTGAGACGCTGTATTTGAGGAATTACATATTCAATGCACATATTAAAACTGTGGGCATGTTTAATAGGAGCACCCAGCATCGTGACAGACTCCCTCTGTCCTTCATTTTTGTGACAATATATTGAGTGTTTGAAATCCTGCAGCCTGTCAGCAATCTTAAATGGATTTCATTACTTAATGAGAAAGATTTCTAGTCCATAACACAGCACTGGAGCCAAAATAGCAACATATATTTTACTGTTTCACCACAAAGGAAAACTGAAGTCGTGCATTTAAGCCATCGAGCTGGGATCTTCATAAAGTAAGACAAAACATTAAACCTGCACAGAAGTGTTAATGCGAATATTAAATTGAATAAACAAATCAGACGACCCTCTGTGAGCAAGCACTTGGCAACAGTGGAAAGGAAAAACTCCCGTTTAACAGGAAGAAAAATCCGGCAGAACCAAAACCACAATCAGAGCCGTGACTGGTTGAGAGTGGGGGGAGGGAGACGGGACAAAAGAGAGATTAGAGGTGTCTGAACACATTGAGAGTGAAACTGGATCATGGGAAGCCCCCAGCAGCCTAGAACTATTACAGTGTAACTTGGGGGGGTTAGTGTCACCTGAAAAGCACAGACAGCATCTGTGTCCCGATCTCAAACTGGGAGCTGGTTCCACAAAATTACAGAAGCTCCTCATCTCTTTTTAAAGAGAAGGACTATTGCATATTTTCAGGGATTTTAGAGCTAGAAAAAATAATAATGAATACGTATTTATTACAAGAGGTGAATGAATTAATTAATAAATACAAATTAGTGGCAACTGTGGACCCAGTCCCAGCCTTTCACAGCTCTCACTCTCAACCAGATGCCAATCGTTCAAATTTATAAAGAATTAAAACGGCCTAAATCGCTCCGAAGCGCACATGTCGCGTGGGCAACGGGGTCTGCAAAGATGCATATATTTTTGTTTGAGAAGAGAGAGAGAAAATGAAGCAGCTCATACACATTCTGACTCATCAGTCTCACAGATACAACAGTTTTGGGGAGGCTAAATATGAGCAAGCAAAGAATCGGAGGTCAGGTGTGTTCTGATTGGCCGATCGCATTGGTTAATCTGTGCAGCGGGTGCACTCCTAGTCCTGCGCACACTCGTTAGCAGAAGGTGTGTGGAGTTACAGTTGCCTCCTGGGGAGAGTGTCACACCATTGGACACGCATTTTTAAAAGCAGTGTTATGTAAGACTTCACCGTGGAGCCAATACACCGTGGAGAGCGAGCAAAGAGAGAAAGAAAGAGGAAAAAACTGGGGGGGACTGGAACGTCCTCTGCATAAAAATAAAGCTGGATAATGAGGGTCAACTGAATCCTCTTCTCCAACACCTCCTCCTTGCCTCTCAGCTTTGTCGCTTTTCACGCACTGCCATTAACGTCTTCAAAATGACACATATTGAATATTTTGCGCTTTCGCCACAAATTTGAATTCCAAACTCATCCCCGGTTAAATTAACCTGCCAAAACTACAACTGAGAGAGACACGGGACGAGTACTATTACATAAGGAGACATGAGTTTTTTCTTCCCTCCTTGTCTTGACACGTTTTAATATCCCTGCATATACGTGGGCAGAACATGTGCACCATTATCTGTTACTAGTAGCTGAACGGATTTTAAGGATCGGTTGGATTGCATTACTTTTGCATCAGAACATCTTTGTTTTGAGAGTCCATACTCGAAATACAATCTCATTTGCACTACCTGAGCTGCTGGATGAGGTCCTCTCCCTCCTTGATGACGTTGACGGTGACCTGCAGCGTGGTCTGCTGCTGCTGGCCGAAGCGCTTGATCAGATCCTGGACGGCCTCCACAGACTCGGCATAAACGTCGTCCAGCAGCTCCTTCTGGAGCTCCTCCAGCCATGTCCACAACTAGAAGAAGGGTCAGATTTTTTAGAAATCTTATTCAGTTTGATTGCAGGTAAACTAGTCTAATGGTTTATCCACTGGGTTTCTGGTAAGTCTCATACACTGCATATACATGAGCCTGTGTGACACCTCTTTTTTGTTAACACTCGTGTTCTCACCCTGACCACAGGACAGGATCCGGCATACATTAATCACCTTTTTCTGTATTACAAATGGCGATTATCAGAACCTAAAGGGAGGACAGTATAGTTACTGACCGAGTCCTCTCACCAGTTTGAACAACGTTAATTGCGCTCTGACTAAGTCCATTAAACACAAAATATAAACATTTCACCTGGTAATTATTTCCCTCTTGCTCAGAGAGCCCTGTGAAAGCTCTCAACCACACACACACGCAGCCCACCATCCACTTCAACGTTATGTCATCCCTCCTGCCCACCTCTTTGACGTGCGTGTGGAAGGCGACAGACATGTCCAGCAGGACTTTGCGCTGCTCCACGCGGCGAACAAAGTCTTGGATCCTGTCTTCGAGCTGGTGGGCGGCCTGGTAGATCTCCTCTGGGTCGCACTCTCCTGTCTGGGCCAGCTGCTCGGCCGCCTCCAGCAGCTTGTCTGCATTGGTGTACGTATTCTACACCGAGGCCGGAGGTAAAGGGGGAGACGGATTAGCTGAAGAAGGCAGTGTAAAACAAGCGCAATGCAGTTCGAAGATGGGCAGAGAGAGAGAGAGAGAGAGAGAGATCGTACAGGCAGAGACAAAAATAAAAAACAGGATATGAAGACGTGTATACTGATTAAATCAGTGACAGCAGAGCTTCACAGAAATAGGTAGTGAAAGGAAACATACAGACAGCGGGTGAAGGGGATATACAAAGAAAGGTGCAGAAGCAAACGGAAACAAATGGCTGTGTTACGGTGGGACGTCAACAAGTTGTTGATATTTTTTGGTTAAAGTTAATGAGGCTGTCGGAGTATTCTACACTACTAGTGTGGAAATATAAAAGGATTACAGCTGTAACAAATGCAAAACATAGTATTTTTAAGTATATGCAAGTAATATTTTACATGCTTGCTGTATAAATATAGTATGCAGTAACTGAAGGTGTTAGATAAATATATGCAAGCAAAGAGTAGGAACACAGATGTAGCAGGTGCACACCACTTCTTAGTGTTTATATAAACAGATAAAAAAATAAAAATAAAAAACCAGTACAGTTAATACAACATCTCAACCATATATGGCAGTATAACCCAAACTGAAGAGTCACGGGGTAAGCTGACATTAAGACATTTTTACTGCAAACAGCTGCACATGCAGATGCAAGTCTGTGTGTGCAGCAGGTGTCTACACATTACTTTGGGTGAAATTGTTAAAAACCTACTAAGAGCTTATCTAGTTTGTAAAATTATTTTAATCAACTAAAATCAAGGCAAGAACCTGACCTTGGCCAAACACCTTCACAAAATGCTGGGAATGCATTAACTTTTACTTGGGACAAATACTGTTCATAAAAAACTATTTAGAAAATAGAGTTAAGCTAACACTGAAACTAATAAAACCAACAATGTCAAACAATAAAACCTAGAAACTAAGTCTTTATAAACAAAAACTAAAGTATCTCTGCTAGCTTGAATAGCTAATATTTTACATTAACAAATTAAAGCTAATAAGCTTTAGCATAGCCGAGATTTGCTAACCCTCACTGCACCTTTACTTTTTTTCCATTTTTTCCCCCAATGAGTCAGAGTGTCTTTCACTAATAGTGAAATGCCCAAAGATTGTAAATTAATATAATAACATGGAGACACAACAGAGTAGAAAACATTACAGTGGCAAAAGAAGAAGAAAAACAGCACACAGAAACAATACAAACACCAGCAATGCAGTGACTGGTGCACTGGTTTAAACCTGACAAAAGGCCAGGAATCAAGCTACCTGTGCCACTTCCTCAAAGTCTTCATGGCGTTTCTGGAGAGCTCTGGCTCGGTGGAGAGACTTTCCCACCCCTGTGTGTTTGCTGAGGAAGGCCTCGCCATGGTTTTCTATCCAGTCCAAAACCTGTGCAAAGACCACATTACCCACTGTGAAACGTATAACACCACAAGGGGGCGCTCTGACGTGGTATTACTGCCACAAGTGTTAATGATGAAACCTGTACATGAGTGCAAAGGAATGGCAGAAATAACCATGAGCGCGGTTAACAGGAGCCACAGCACGGAGTCTTTCTTTGCACACTCCCCTCTGTGCACTTTGTCCTTCTTAGGATGAACAGCATCTGCATGGCCATATGACCCAATTCAGTTGCCATAGCAATAGTTGCCATGTCAACACACTGAGGAATGCCTATGATTTTTGGACAGTGTGCAGCGGTATTGTCATGTTGGGACCATTTGATTACAGTATGCAAGCTTTTATTCTGCAGAAAGCCTTTTTATTTCAGGCCTTCATCCAGTGCTCCTATCCACAGCGACATGTGAGGACTGAACGTGCATCGTCCCAGCAAATAACTCAAGGACATGTCGATAGGAAACATGCCTGCGGTTGCAATCAAACCCTCTATTAAGTGTAGTATTCATCTAGCCATAAGCCTAGCCTGCTATTTTCAAATTAATGTCTAACCCTGGCAATTAAGCTCGGTCCTTGGAATTGCAGTGTGCTCGAACAAATGCGCGCATGCATGAAGGTATAAACAAAAATACACGCAGTAAACTGGAAACGTGTGCGTACCTGCTGGACGTCCTGCTGAAACACGCAGAGCTGCAGGCGCTGGTGCAGACGCACTTTACGGTGCTGCCAGATGTTTTCCAGCTGTCTCTGGTGATGCAGCACCTCGTGGATGATGTCCAGGACGTGGTGCACCGCCTTAGAGTAGTTTGCCGTTGCCGTCAGTGAATCGGCACTGCCTGGGGTCAAAGGTCGCTGCAGCTTGTCCAGCAGAGTTTTGCCATCTTGACTCACCTGAGGTTAGAAAATGTTTTGAACTCTATGTGAATCGGAAAGATAAATGCCACTAAAGCTAATTCTGCCCTCTGGACAGCAGACTAACTCCATCGTGTGTGTGAACTTGCCTCCGAGTAAGCAGCTGTGATGTGCTCGTACAGGCCTTGGTGATGGTGGATGGCATCTTCGAGGTCTTGTAACTCAGAAGGCAAGTCCACCTCGCCACATGCCTTACACCAGGAGTCCACATTACTCATGTACTGCAGCGAGAGGAGAAGCATAGTTCACATGACACACTGGTGGTTTATACAGTGGGGCAAAAAAGTATTTAGTCAGCCACCGATTGTGCAAGTTCCCCCACCTAAAATGATGACAGAGGTCAGTAATTTGCACCAGAGGTACACTTCAACTGTGAGAGACAGAATGTGAAAAAAAATCCATGAATCCACATGGTAGGATTTGTAAAGAATTTATTTGTAAATCAGGGTGGAAAATAAGTATTTGGTCAATAACAAAAATACAACTCAATACTTTGTAACATAACCTTTGTTGGCAATAACAGAGGTCAAACGTTTACTATAGGTCTTTACCAGGTTTGCACACACAGTAGCTGGTATTTTGGCCCATTCCTCCATGCAGATCTTCTCGAGAGCAGTGATGTTTTGGGGCTGTCGCCGAGCAACACGGACTTTCAACTCCCGCCACAGATTTTCTATGGGGTTGAGGTCTGGAGACTGGCTAGGCCACTCCAGGACTTTCAAATGCTTCTTACGGAGCCACTCCTTTGTTGCCCGGGCGGTGTGTTTTGGATCATTGTCATGTTGGAAGACCCAGCCTCTTTTCATCTTCAAAGTTCTCACTGATGGAAGGAGGTTTTGGCTCAAAATCTCACGATACATGGCCCCATTCATTCTGTCCTTAACACGGATCAGTCGTCCTGTCCCCTTGGCAGAAAAACAGCCCCATAGCATGATGTTTCCACCCCCATGCTTCACAGTAGGTATGGTGTTCTTGGGATGCAACTCAGTATTCTTCTTCCTCCAAACACGACGAGTTGAGTTTATACCAAAAAGTTCTACTTTGGTTTCATCTGACCACATGACATTCTCCCAATCCTCTGCTGTATCATCCATGTGCTCTCTGGCAAACTTCAGACGGGCCTGGACATGCACTGGCTTCAGCAGCGGAACACGTCTGGCACTGCGGGATTTGATTCCCTGCCGTTGTAGTGTGTTACTGATGGTGACCTTTGTTACTGTGGTCCCAGCTCTCTGCAGGTCATTCACCAGGTCCCCCCGTGTGGTTCTGGGATCTTTGCTCACCGTTCTCATGATCATTTTGACCCCACGGGATGAGATCTTGCGTGGAGCCCCAGATCGAGGGAGATTATCAGTGGTCTTGTATGTCTTCCATTTTCTGATGATTGCTCCCACAGTTGATTTTTTCACACCAAGCTGCTTGCCTATTGTAGATTCACTCTTCCCAGTCTGGTGCAGGTCTACAATACTTTTCCTGGTGTCCTTCGAAAGCTCTTTGGTCTTGGCCATGGCGGAGTTTGGAGTCTGACTGTTTGAGGCTGTGGACAGGTGTCTTTTATACAGATGATGAGTTCAAACAGGTGCCATTCATACAGGTAACGAGTGGGGGACAGAAAAGCTTCTTACAGAAGACGTTACAGGTCCGTGAGAGCCAGAGATTTTCCTTGTTTGAGGTGACCAAATACTTATTTTCCACCCTGATTTACGAATAAATTCTTTACAAATCCTACCATGTGGATTCATGGATTTTTTTTTTCACATTCTGTCTCTCACAGTTGAAGTGTACCTCTGGTGCAAATTACTGACCTCTGTCATCATTTTAAGTGGGGGAACTTGCACAATCGGTGGCTGACTAAATACTTTTTTGCCCCACTGTACATCTGTGCGCTCTTCCCAGGGGTCAGAAACAGCAGAGCATAGAAAGACATCGCCTGGGTGTAAACCTGCAGAAATCATCTTTTGCCCATGAGATCTATTAGAAGAATTATCTATAGCTGAACCTGCTGTTCATTGGCCTGTGGTGACTTCCTAGAAGCTTCCTGTACCCCCCTGTAGGAGTGATGGGTGAAAACATAACAATCATTAAGATTGACCTCTGGGAAATATCTCCATCTTAATGATTTGCCTTTTAAACACCTCTCACATCATAATTGGAATCACATACAGAAGAGAAGCTTGTTTTAAGTCTTTGTTCGCTTCATGTATGTGTGGAGTGGAAAAACCTCTGGGAACAAAATGCCCTTTTCTATTTCATCTTACAAACATGAAAGGCTGGTCTGATGACGGCAGCATTCCAGGTCGGAAAAGTCGCACCGCCCATGTTCCCTGGCTGTTATTCTGCTTGTGTACTTTTTAAGGCCATGAATCATTCCATAGTGGCCAGACTAATGAGCTCGGGCAAAAATACCAGCAGACACACACACACACACACACACACACACACACACACACACACGTAAATGAAATGTATGTGCTAGTGTTTATTCAATTAAGCCAAATGGGTACTTTACTATCCAAAAAGTGTGCACGTGTGTATTCATTTGCATTCATTACAAAAGGTCAACACCTCGGCTACCTGAACAGCACATCAGCACGAGGTTTACCGATTGGTTCCCACTGAACCAGTGTTCAAGGACTAGTTAAGACTTTTGAGAAACAAGCTACTTATCATAAGAGCTAAAAATTGATAGGGTTGAGCTTAATTACTAAAGTGAGGGTACAGGATCTATTCTTTTTTGACATTTCCATTCATTTATAAAGAAAACAATTAAAGCATGAGTCCAGCATTTTTCAAATCACAACATTAAAGGCTCAAACGATAAATTCTAACAGATTCAGTCCATGAACATTTCTTGCCATTTACCAAACCGTCACACTCACCTGGTCACATTTCTGATGGAAACTGGCTGACATCTCTAACAGCGTGCTACGTTCATCCAATGCGGCGGCGAACGCCTTCCACTCCTGCTCCAACTGACTTGAGATCTGCTTGATCTGCTGGGAAGCGTAGTGACCCGACTCCAGCAGCCGGTTCCCCACGGACATGATCCGGTTGATGTTGACGTACACATTCTGTACAGGACGATGAGGAAGAAAGGTGCGAAATGGCAGAATATTTTCAATCACTAATTCATAAAGAAGCAAAAACTTGGTCTAACATCCGAGGCCACAGGTACGTGCAGACGAGAGAGGAACTGAGAGGAGGAACCAAAAGAAGGTTTAAAGCGGTATATTATTGTGAGAATGGGTCGTTCTGCACATTGAGCATGTTTACTTCAGGTACTCAGGTATATTTTTAAGGTAAAGCTTCCACGATTACTCAATTTACATTATAACATCGGTATTAGGTCACACGGCTGCACATTACCCAGAAAATAATGCACATATTTTTGTGTTTTTATTTCTGAAATACCAATAAATAGTTTTTTTGTTTAAAAAAAGTATTTTTTTCCATATGCAAAAAAAGACAAAAAAGTGCCTTAGACGTGAAAACACGGTTAATACATCATCGTTTAATAAGTGAATAGGCCAGAGAAAATGGCAAACTGAGGAGCTTAAGACACTATTGGTCTGCTACTGTTTCTTTCTCATTCGTGAGCAGAAACCCTCAGCGGCTGGATTGATTCCTCGTCTCAGCAGTTTCATAATGGTTATGTAAGGCGGACTGTGGATAGAGAATAGGATTACTTAATACCTGGTTGTGTTGCTCCTAACATGGAGAAAATGTGCAAGCGCACGGAAGCGCAGGCTGCTCTAAACAAACACTCAAACCCAGCAGTAGAGCTTGACACTAAGTGCAATAACTATATTATTATACAGTGTAGGGCACCGACTTGAGTCCAAGTGGGAAGAAAAGCATTATCTCCTGCTGCGAATCAGTGTGTGTCTCACCATGCAGTTCATGGCGAAGTGGCTGTGCTGGGTTTGCAGCTCCACAGCATGGGGGTGGTTGTTGCCGATCTCTGTGTAGCCTGCCAGGAACAAACCCTTGTTGTGCATGATCCAGTCGAACATCTGAAGCATGACGACAAATACACACACAGAGAAAAAATATCAATAAAAAAAATGAAAGCACAGACACACAAGGGTTGGGTTCATTACTAACTCCTGCAGATTGTTGCAAGAACAGGCACAAACAGCTGGGACTGAGCCGTGTGGGCAAACCTGAGCGTGTTTGCTCACTGCTGCAGTGTTCGAACATCTATCCAGGCCAGCATACAGAGAAATGGACTGCCTCTATTAAGAGCATCCTCTCTGGCTCTCTTAGAGAACAACTTGTGGCCTATGGTGTCCTAGCAACAAGCTCCTACTACTGCAGTGTATCCAAGACTGCAGCTCGCTCTGTGTTGCTGCAACCTGCTATTTTATTCTACTCACTCCAACACAGATCTGTGCATTTCTCTCCCTGTCTCTTCTTATTTTGTGACGCAGCTGTCATCGCCCGAGCCGTCTGTGTGGCAGCCAGAGTAGGTGGCGGTGCACCCGAGTGAGCTAGCCTCCATCTTCCCGCCTCTCACGGTGGAGGAGGGCAAACCTGTTTAGTGTTTAAGATCCCGAGGGCTCGACTACAGTACACGAGGTCTTCGCAAACAGCATCAGTCGATGCTTCTCAGTGTGTGTAATTGCATTTTTTTTTTAATATGTATATTGGCATTTGTGTGCCCTGCAGTGATCACCAGCTCTGGTTATAGATTATCACTACATCACAGCTCACAGAGAACCAGCCACAGACCTTCTCTGCATCCTGCTCGAACAGGCGCAGCTGGAAACACTGATCCAGTTGGAGCTTGCGGACGTGCCACGCCTGGTGGAGGTGCTGCCGGGTGGAGTGCAGCTTGTCCAGCAGCTGGGTGATGCGCGGCACCAGGCCTTGGGTGTCCGCGTTGCACACTCCACTGCCGCTACTGCTGCTGCCGCCGCTGCTGCCATTGCGATTGGAGAAAGACTCGCTGCTCTGAATGCGCTGGAGCAATCTGGAAACAGATTTGATGTTTGCATTAACATCAAAGACTTTTTGCTACTGTTTCAGTCAAGCTAGCCTCCGTTGTTAACTGATAACCCCAAAAAGGAGAAAAAAAGGGGGGGGAAAGAGCACTGCCCAAACTCTTGATCACGCTCCAACCTGTTGCCCTGTCCATCTTTCATACAAATGATCTGGATTCACATACACAACCAGAACTAAGACTTAAAAACAGGCATTTCTGATACATTATATATGATATATAGAAAGATGCAAAACCACTGTTTTGTTTTTTTACCTTTGCCCTTCAGTGTCCAGTTCCTCTATAGGAGCTTTAATGACTTTCTTCTTCAGTGTGGCGTGCTCTTCTATCATCCGTCTGGCTCCTTCCAGGTCTTGGGGAAAGTCTTTCCTTGACACGGTTTCCTGCATCTCTTCTAGTCGAGCCAGCATTTGGGTAGCATGGCCAGAGAAATCCTCAAATGCTACACGCACCTGGACGGAAACACCAGCAAACAAAAAAAAACACTGAGTTATGGTGACCCACTTATGGGCAGTTTGGTTGACTGTCTTAAGAAGGAAACAATCAGATCAGAAAGAAGAATAATCCTGTGTCCACTTGTGTCTTAATCATCCGATTTGGACATCACTGGGGATTTGGGGGATCTTGGCACAGACAGTCTGAAGTGACAGGACGGCTGAGCTGATCGTACCTCTATCCACTCTTCGTGGTTGTAGTCCAGGCTGCCGTCAAAGTCTGCTGTCAGCTGAGAGGGGTCCACCACTTTCGTCAAGCCTTCGAGTGACACCATGGTGGTCTAGTGGAGCGAGAAGCAAAGAACGAGGGTTTAAAGGAGGGAGTTCAGGTGGACACTTGAGTGGTAAATGCTTCTAATCTTTCACCTTCTGCCGTGTTTCGTTGCTGAAAAGTACGATTTTTATTTACTCACAGAAAAGACAATGCGGAGATCGCGGAGCTTCTGCTGAAGGTCACATAGAGATGTGACCTTCAGCAGAAGCTCCGCGATTAATAACATTGAGATGCTGCTAATTTAAGAACACTTCTCCCCCATCTACCAAAGAGATCCTCCCCAAACCAAAATGTTGTCTTTGAGACTTCAAAACTCAGAACTAAACCTTTAACAGCCTGCCGCAACGTTTCTTTGCCTCCTTGATGTTAGACTTAAGTGAATTTCAAATCCCCAGCATGATATCAATTTCAGTGATACGCCGAGGAAAAGTCTCCCTGTGTTGCCTGTGTTTCCACCTCCGCACAAAACACCCCCACACACATGGCCAGAGATGGATGGAGTCGGAGCGATCGCTTGGATAGGCTTTGTGTAGGCCAAACAATGCAGAGATGCACTGTTGTCCTTGGGTAAAAAAGCACAGCGGCTCTTGCCAGGGAAAAATACTTATGCTGCCGCGTTCGCTATTGTACCGATTTGTACTCTGCTGAATGGAGCGATAGTCGGCCAGGGACGTTTGGGTAGCATTTTATGCTTGTGCTGAACTGTGCCATTTATCAACAATCGAACGGAAAAAAGAGAGATTGCGACCGGCTCTCTGAGCTTTGCTTTCTTTGTGTATGAACTGATGACAAAAAGGGAGGAACATGTCCTACTTCTGGTTTCTATTGCACAAAGCGAGAGAAAAATCCTTGATGCACACACTGAATGCTGGACGCTCACACACATACGCAACTGTAGTCCTAGCAACAGCCCTATATCAATTTTGCATGAAGAGTGCAAGATGAAAACTTCTGAAATCTTAATAAAACATAAAGCATGGACAGGGGGGATGAAGCCTGCACATGAATGCACATGCACGCTATCCAATCAATGCTTGTGCGGCATGACAGACCGGTGCATGGATAACTATAACGTTCCCTGTGGCTATTCTTCCTATCAAAAGATCAATATGATATAATGAGACTACAGTGAGGTCGTGTTCATACACGTGTGAGCAATCACAGTAAATTTTCACACTCGTGCGTTCTCCTATGTAGCTATAATCAGAAGCTAGAGGGGAAAATTTCCACTCCGTATCAGAAAAACGCACTGCATAAAAAACCAATAAAGACAACACAGGAGCTTATGCCAACCCAAGTTTCACCACAACAAATGAGAGCTGATGATCATCGTAGTAAGCAAGGCTGGCTAATGACAGATCAAACAGGGGGAGGGGAATTGTTATTCCGCTCTCATCAGAAGACATTTACTACACAGGCTTGTAATCAGATGAAGTCGAGAGCTCCGCTGGTGCACATTTCAGTGTCGAGTTGATGACGACGAAATGGTCAGAGGGTAAAAAATAAGCCTGTTCGTGTGAACGCATCACTTAATTAGCTGTGAAAATGCCTTCTATCACTTGACTGACAGCATAACGAATACTCGTCCTCGTGATCTGCAGCGAGCCGTTTTTGGGTTCGATGTGATGAAATGTTTTTCCCTATGGCAGACAGCTGGCTGGTGGTGTACGCACCCAAAGCAGCGGGGAGAGGAAAATAATGAAATGTGCTGACAATGAGCAGCTCAGGGGTGTGGAGGGAGGGGCGGCGGCAGAGCGGTTGTTATCACAGCTCAGCTGACAGCAAATTGGAGGGAGGTGAGGGTGGGGGCTTTTTAAAATGCTTTTGTGACGAGTTCCTTTAAAATGCCAAATGTAAAACTGATACGCTTGACAACAGGCAGCTGTGAGATATATATGCTCACATATCAACTGCAACAGTTCCCTTAAATCAGGGATGTCAAACTCATTTTACATTGTGGGAAACGTACCGCCCACTCTGAGCTTCAGTGGGCCGGGCTGGTGTAAAGAAGTTATTTTAACATAAAAAGAAGGGCAAAATAACACATCTCTATGGCAGAAAACAGGAACTTTCTTACTTTTAATTGTTTACAACTTATTAACTTTGGTCTAGTATGAATGGTGATGGGGGAGGTCCTTATCAGCAGAAAAAAGCAACAAAATACAGTTAAAAGTCCAAAATTGATGCCCTCCTTCACACTTCCCAAAGTCAACCAGTGAGCCGGACTGGAGTCTTTGGCGATCTGGTCCGATTCTGGTCCCGCTCCCCTGAGCTTTATGTTTAACGCCCTCGTCCTAAACCTTCCTTGCTTTAAAGACCGATATAAATCGTTAGATAATAATTTTTAATCCTTCTGAGGATTAAGGTGATGTACACTGGATGAAAAAGGTACTTTCGGCATGTAGATGGATACTTTCATTTATCCGAGCTCAGAATCGGCAGTAGGAGTTCACCGGGCAAGGTCTGTGTCTCCAACCGTGGATCTTTTGGATGTAAGGTAAACGTTTAACCACTATGCTGTGGACACAACGATGACGACATAGAAACATCTGTTTATTTCACAGTGTTGCAAAACTGTGTACACCAGTGTTTATTTCATCATTTGGATGGATTGTTTTCCACTTTAAAATGCAAAATTTTAAATGTAGAACAAGTCCTTTGTATGTAGTCATTATATTATTTGACAGAAAATGTACTATACTGTTACTTTTAGCACAATCGGGGTATGAGATTTTGGTCATCCAGCCCTGCCACCTACTAAACCCTCTCGCTCTTATTTTGAAAGCTCAGTCTCTGCTAAACATCCAACACCTGCCGACAGTCAAACAGACTCAAACTCCACCAGCTTGGACTGCAGCTGGTGACGCCAGTCCTTGTTCTTTTGGGGCCACTTTAACCAGAACCTGCAGCAGGTGGAGGTCTGCTCCGTGCGCCGCTACGCCAAGCTCACCGACCGAGGCTGCACAGCAGAACGAGCATTAGCAGCTGCAGTCCAAGAAGGCGAGACTCCCTGGAGAGGCAGCTGATTATTGCGAATGTTATTGCTTATCGCATAACGTTTATTAGAGGGAGGGAAAAAAATGTAATGAAATTCTGGACAAATTCTGAGTGAGAATTTAGTTGACGGCAATATTGTTTCCCCCTGTTATTTATTATTCCCCTTTGCACCAGGGAAATAAAATAAATCTTCATTTAAAAAACAAAAAGAAAAAACAAATTAACCCGTTTTAAAGTCTTTAAGCTCTTGATTGATAAACTAGAGCAAAACTGATGCCACACACTCGATAACTACCATCTTGTTAGGTGATTTCAGTCAACATGGCTGATATCTGCTCATATTTGGATGATAAAGCGCCGCATCACCAGTGTGAATAGTACAACCCCTCCACAAACAGAGTCCGAGTCTTTAAATCTAACAGTGTTAAGATCACTGATTAATCTGGCAGTGCGAAACAAACCAGAACCTGTTATTTCAATGAAAATCACTGTCTGTTGCTTCTATTCACTCAACAGCTTCCAAAGCTATTTTTGAGTAAGACATCAAAATATTCTATCACTGCCTCGAACACTGGCTCAACATCCTACCTCGAATTCAAACTTGGAGCTGCCGAAGTTGGTCCTCTGCTTCTGCCAGAAGTTGTCCGGTTTGATGATGAGCGCGACGTGGATGCAGGACGGGAACGACTCCTGCAGGATCTTCAGCAGAGGCTTGATGCTGTCCCACTTGGAGCCACGCATGTCAACAATGACCGTGAAGCCATGTTTACACACCTCCTCGCTGGGATGGACAGAGGATGGAGGTCGGCGGGAGTGGGAGGAATTAAAGAGAAGAGATGGGGGGGGTGGGCATGGGGTGGGTGGGGGGAAGGGGGCCAAGAGAGATTGGTGAGAGTTTAATCCAGAGAGAGAGAGATGACAGTCGTGGGAAAGGATGAAAGAGGGATGATGGAGAGGAAAGGACAGATGGAAGAAGGAAGAATAGAGAAGAAGAGGAAAGAGAACCAAAACAAACAGTGAGATGACGCATTTTCTATACTGTGAGAAGCCTACGCAGCAAATCCCACACACACACCCACGCACCCCTATGCACACACAGTCACACACACACACCCACACGTACGCAGAAACCTGCGACGAATGAATCACAAACGCATATATGCATACATATATATGTATATATATAAAAATACAGTTCAGTCCGTTTGTGCATCAGCAGCCTCTTCCCCCTGTGGTGCTCTGCTCTGACCATCATCATCTTTATTATCGCTGCACAAGCTTGCATACACGCACTGAAGCTGAAACCTGTCACAGTTATCTGACATGCCACAACAAACAGAATTTGTCTTTAGGATTCAGAATATTTTGCAGCTCATCTGCCATCTGTCCGTTTCCATGTCATTCCAACCACAACTACTTTATTCAATCCACAAACTCAGATCGCTGCGTTCCCTTCTAGTATGTCATCGTGTTGTTTAAAAAAATAATAATAGAAAATACATCACTTTAAAATCTTTCCATCACTGCATCCCTAAATACCTCCATGCTTTCCCAAGCCTCTCTCCCTCCCTCTCTCGGTGGAACAGCTTGTCGCTACACACACAGTGTGCAGCGATGTGCAGATGTTCCCTTTCACAAACACAGGGATGCCAAAAACCCCAAAGTTAAGAAAGATGTGCAAGATGTGACACGATGACGTGAGGTTTTCAAAGCCCGAAATTCAACTTGGAGTCTAATTTAAAAAAAGCAAAAAAAAAAGCAAACATAATGTTATGGAGGTGAGTGTAGATGAAGAGGGTGGATGCTTTTGAGAGATACGCAAGGAGGAGAAGAAGAAGCAGCATGCCGGGTCAAAAAAGGAAGGAGAAGGAGGCGGATGAGCGACGCTTTACCTGGGAGGTGAGGAGCTGCTCGCCTACAGGAACTGCTGCTGCACTGCCTCGGCTACTGCGACACTTTGTTTTGCTTTCATACACTCGCTCGCTCGCTCCCTCCCTCACACACACCTCCTCACACATGCGCTCTCCATCTCTGTCAGCTTTAATCCTTCCACCCTCTGCCCATCTCAGCAGCCTCCTCTCTCTCTCTGTTTAAACCTCTTTCCTGTTTTTCCCTCTCCATTTCTTTTTCTGTTGCATGTCGCCTCTGTTAGCTCCAGGCTTCTCTTCTCTGTCTCAGCATCTCACCATCTTTAGAAGCGATTTCTGGCAGCCGAGAAGCTGCAGCAAGATAACTGCTCCTGAATTATTACGCTCTCCGTTCCTATCACATGCTCATCTCAGCCCTCTCACGTGTTCGCTTATAGAGCTTTGAGCACTTGCTGTGGGAGTTCATGTCATTCTGAGGCACTGCCACACACACCCACCCACACAAAATCACATGCAATGAAATAAGTAACCTGGGGATGCCGGCGAGGTAAGCGATCAGTCTCCTCAGGTCGTCTGTTCGTATTCTGTCGTGGTTGCTGCGTGATGGGAACGTTAACACAGGACCACCACGTCTGTCTCTGCCACCTGAGGTGATGCAGACACACACACACAGATAAAAATTGGAGTAAGAACAAGTGTGTATGTGGAGTTTTGCAGGTTTAGTGGTATCATTTGCACCACTGGAGCATAACAGAGATGATCGTAGGCAGTTGGTTAACCAAAAAATGAGCGACAGGCTAGATAAATGTGTGACCCCGAGGCCGCTGAACCGAATGCTTAAAAAAAAAGAAAAAAAAAAACAGAAGTTTTTGGGTTTTTTTTTTTTGTTTTTTTTTTTTTTTTTAAAAGGACAGGAGATAATTTAGACTGAAAGTGTTTTATCGTTGTCTCTCTGTGCAGTCGAGCTGTGAAAAATGAAGTGGACCTGCTTGCAATGGGCTCGTGGCCACGCTACAGGCTGTTTGAGACTGCACGGCGGCACGGCAGCACTCACGTTAGCTGATGAGCAGCGCGTGCAGCAGTTCTTCACTGTAGTAGTGGTGGTGTGCTTACATTCACTAATTAAGAATAAACACAAAACACAGCTGGTGATGACAATGAAGTTAAGCTTTCATTTATGAGCAAAAAAGGGAAAGACTATCTTAACAGGATGAAGGTCACAGACGATAAGTGGACCTTTTATCTTTGACAGAGTCCTGTGCAGACCCTCAGTTCATCCACTGTCTGAAACAAAACATACAGAAATAACCCCTGACGCCCCTCTCTATGACCTCCATTACTCCTGATGAGCTACTAAACACATTTTGTTTTGTAAATGATCGTCACCATTAGGGCCAGAAAGGAGGAGAAAGCTTTACTTTGTGTTAAGTGAATCATGACACTGCGTTTCAAAACAAAGTTTCTTCAATTATCTGCACGATGGCTGAACAGACTGATTTCAGTCTATGTGCAGGCAGGAGGAAACTGTTTCTTCAAATATGAAGATTCCTTTGATTTTCAGTAAACAGAAAGGATGAGAGTGCGATGGCCAAGTGCAAACACCATCCAGGGCAGAAATGACTGAATTATACTGCTAACACAACATCTGTGCAGAGAGCCGAGAAGAACTCAGAGTGAAGTTAAAGATGAGCTCAGCTCAACACAGAGGCAGCGATGAGCAGTCCGGCTTGTAGCTTACATTTCTACCTGCACCTTTTTCTACAGTGCGATCACCGTGACGACTGCTCTAAAGCCTCTCTGGGCTGGTTCTCAACGCTGCTTTGTTTTATTGGCTTTGTGTTCGTAATTAATCGCTAGAAGAAAGATCTTGTGTGAGCACGTGTTAGTATAATGATTTATTTTAGGGTGTGAGACTGTAGCCTAAGCTTGGTAATTATGTGACAAAGCATTTCAGGCCATGCTGCTGAGTAATGTGAAAACAATGTAACGTCTATTATATCAAATCACTTTTTCCTGGCAACGTTTAAGTAAGGCAATGCACTGCTTTAGAAACAAAGTAGCGAGTCGTTTGTGACACACCATTTTTGTGCACGGCCCAACATTGCTTGTAAATGGCTACATGGTAGCATTTAAATGTGCAGTGTTCAGGTTCTTAGTTAGTCGCCCCTTCTGAGTCACATCTTCTAAACATCAAGATGGTAACGCTGGTGGCTACATCCATCTTCTATGTACAGTCTATTCGCATAGCCATAGCTACGTGCCTGACCTCACCTGATGTCACAGAGCCCAATGTTAAAAAAACAAAACAACTACTGTCTGAATTGAAGCATGTAGAGCAGTCTGAAAGGGTTTTGTTTAGACTGAGCATTTTCTGAATATTATTAAAGCCATATCTAATATTAACACTGCACTATAACAGAATACGACACAACAAGGAGAAGCAGAGTCTGTTCCTTTAAAAGAACAGAAAAGATAAAGAAATAAATCAAACATGTATATATGATTGGCTCTCTCCAAACAGCAAGCAAGCCAAATGCATACATTTTGTTATGCAGAAACTGTGCACTGTTTTTTTGTACATGGTGTTTGAATTCTGCAGTGTTTGTTTGTGATATTTTGTGGTCTTTTAAAGGATTTTTCAGACCTTTTATCTTCTCTGCAGTCATATTTTGTGCTGTAATAATATTTTGCTCCTAGTTTCTGGCCACTTGCAGAAGAAGAAGGCTGCTTCGCTCACGTGGGAACTCATAAACACAGGCCCTCTCTGCTCAGCCCGCAAATTAGTGAGTTCAGTCGGGTTGCTGGGCGCCTGTAGGCTTGACCCTGCCGCTCAGAGGAGAAAATCAAACGCTCACGTGGCAACAGACAAACATGAGAGAGGGCGAACATGGCCGATTTATTAAGGGGCCAAATTGGGGATAATAGGCTTAGCTTATTTACCCTGCTTTTCACTAGCGGTCCCTCCTCTACCTTCATTTCAAAGCCAATTATTCCACCAGTGTCCACTATGGGAAGCTGGCAGTAAGTCATCTCCATGGCAACGCTGCCCTGACTCTCCTTCTCTCAATTTCGCTGTTTGTCAGAGTCCTTTTCCTCGTCATTGTGTTTCTAACTGTGACCTTCTCTGCCAGCGCACGACGCACACACCGATTTCACTTTGTTATTCCATTTGGCTCTTTGGAGATCTGAGTGCTTGCATTTGCACGAATACGCACAAACGTAACAGTAACACACACGCACTCAAAAAAAAAATGCTTTTGTGTGTTGTGCAAATAATCCTGCTGGATGTTCTTGGCAATCCGCATCTCCAGCTCAGCCTCCTGTGAGTTTTCTCTGGCACCACTCGAGTGTGTGAGTGCGAGTGTGTGTCGGACGTGGTTGCTGTAGCTCTCTACGCTAACTGTCCTGCTGATGACGGTCAAACAACAGATATCTGTGTGCATGTCAGCGTGTGTGCTGTGTGTCAACTGGGTGTACATGCGTGTGCTTAAAGACAGGTCAAGAGCCAAGTGTCTGGGCCTCAGCCTGACCCCTGCACAGCTTGTTACTGTGTGCGTGTCTGTGCGCAAGAAAAAGAGGAAGTCAAAAGTACAGCTTACTACCTAGCAACTGTCTGTGTGTGTGTGTATACAAACTAAGTAGTACAAAGTATACATCAGGCTCTATTAGCTTTATTTGCCATGATCAGACAGCAGGGGGTGGTACATTTTTGAGACCAGACAAACACACATAACCTTACCTGACAGAAAGGCAACCTTCTCTTTGAGGATGGGAAGCACCTCCATCGCTCTCATCTCCTCATTTCTCCTGAAACCTGTGAAGAGACGAGGAAAGAAAACATGGGGTTTGAATACAAGAACGAAATTTAAAAAAAAAAAAAAAGCTTTTCCCTTTTTCCCCGTTCTTGTGCAGTTGAAGAGCCCAGATTATTTGGGACAGAGCAGATTTTGTCTAGTTGTAATCTGGTGATCTGCAGCTTTTAAAACTCAGCGTGTTCAGTCCCAGTTTTGGATTGCTTGCATCAAGAGGAAAAAGTCTGTAAGATTCCCGCTCTCACGCTCACACATACACACAATGAGACAGCGGTCAGAAACAGTAATGGTGAGACTGTGAGGCCAGACGCAGAGCTGCTAAAGCTCTTAGTGTAGCAGAGGTGAAACGGGGTAAAGAAACATTAAATGTCACAGGCCACTTTAGCTCCCATCAGCTAGAGTAATAATAAAATGTCGCATTTATTGAAAAAGACTCTGAGTAGCTGGTGAATTTTCACATCTACCAAACATTGAGTGGTGGAAACGCTTGGACTATGAAGATTAAACATAAAGGAACCTTTAACTAAACTTTGCTCTGCAGTGTAGCGATTAACATATTCACCTGACATGTAAAAATAAGAGCTTCCCAGTTAGAGAGCACAGCAGACACACATACACAGTTCGTCCCACCCCTGGGTAAGAGAGTCACTGAAAGCATATGTACTGTGTTCACAGTGAAAGCAACGTGGCGACCACAGCGGAGCATCCACAGGCGACCAGAGACAAACTTTTCTCAACTTCCAGGTGAGCGACTGATGCAACGACCAATGAGAATGGCGAATACGGTTCGCATAAAAGTTTTGAATGTTTTACTCATTTATATACAGGCTTTGCAAATAACGGCTCACATACCAGGGCAGAGCTATTACCATGATGGTTACCACGTGGTGACACGGACTTTGATCCTGTTTTTCCAGAGAGTTGTTTTATAACAACTCTAATTATTCAATTCAATAAGAATATCTTCTATGTCCACGTCACTCTGTAATCACTGCAACTTTGATTGCAAGCAGATTGTGTTGGAGGTAACGAAAATGAACAAGCGGCACTCTGAAAGCGCGAGGCAGCTGGGCAGCATTTACTTTTAAGGGATTAGTGTTGGAATTTTTACATATTCGTTTTGCTTTCTTTGTCCTTTGTAAATGTACAGGTAAGATAGTCCAGCACAGAAGCTCAGACACAGCTATACAGAGGGTGATGTTGCAACTGATTAAAGCTGTTATAGCTCAAGATTCCTGTCTAACTTAAGAATTATAAAGTAGTGTGCTGTGTTTTTATTGGACAGTCATAATGGCACCAAGCGGACCAATCATAGTCGTCACAGTCTACACTGTACTATATATCAACAGATGACTATAACACATGAAGTCTACGGATTGCCAAATTGACTGCATTTTATTCACCTTGCAGGACTATAAAAGTCAGCACCAAAGTGCACAGCAGTCTATCAAATATCTATAAATGTCAACCTCATTGTGGTTTTAGGGGTCGTCAGGTCATTACGACTGACCTTCTAGAAAAGGTGGCTGACAAAATGTTGGAATGGCAGGCAAGAGACAAACACTGTTAACCATAAAGCCACAAAACAAATGATTCTGCTACATAAGTAACAAAGCCTGCCTCCTTATTAGCCCAACACAACTGTGTGTTTTAATACCACAAGCACTTCTGTCTCTGCGACTGCAACCCATAAATCCCGGGCAACTCCAACTGACTGTCAGCAACGAATGTAGAAAGCATCTCGACTTTCCTAATTCCCCTTCCTCTATCTGAGGAAAACATGATGATTTCTAAATGGCACGGTTATTGAAGGCCATCGAGCTGTCAGCCACAAAACATGAATATAAATAAAGTTACCTTCACCGCTTCCTCTCTTAGTCTCCCAATGACTGACATTTTCCTATAAATAGTACTTGCTTGTATTCACTGATGAATCACACAATGGTGGCTGACCCTTTGGTTTCCTCATGAAAGCATAAACTTTCTCTTCATCGCGGCTTCTCCGATACTGCCGGAAAAACTCCTCTGGTGTAGACCATAACGACTGATGTGTTTTACATACTGGTTTGTCTAGAATAGATAATGAGAATAAACTGGAGAGAAACCCTACAGTGATAATGTGGGCTGTAAACTGTCGCCATGGAAATGTCAAGCTGAACCTCATGGGTGTGACGGTGTCAAACAAGAGACACCTTGCCGGAAGAGAGTGAACAGCTGGACGGGGATAGTCAATAAGAGCAAACCTTTTCAAGCAACTCCTGTAAACACAGAAATCCCTGAAGTGATTAAACCCACGGCCTTAAAACACACACACAAACACACACAGGCAGAATAAGCCCCAATTTTGTCCTTCAGACAGAGCAGAGGTCTAGTTTATATGACTGATGGCCCAGACGAGTTATATTTCCCATGTGAATCTTTTTCTCTTATTCTCTCCTTGACATTCTGTGTCCCACTGACGTTTGCCTCCTTTTTATTGTCAACCTGGGTGTCAGAGTCATGCCGAATTTATTTTACCGAGTTAAACCTTCAGTGTGTGTAATGGTGTACATCTATCCCCTTATGGGCGATTCCAGAAATATAACTCCACAGCATGGCAGCAGGTAGGTGTTTGGCAGTAATATGCACTGTAAACACAGTGTATGGATTAGCACAAAGATAATACAGTGCTGTGCAAAAATCTTGAGCCACTCTCCACTCTTACATTTTGCTAGGAAAGTGGGAAATAGGTACACAGAGTTATTGTAACATGACTGATGGTGCTCCTTTGTGTGTTATCCTGTCCAGGTAAGCTTCTACTGCCCTGGCAGTGTGTTTGGGATCATTATCAGGGTAAAGAATGAAGCTGCTGCCAATCAGATGCAACCAGATATTATCGCAAGGTGGATTAAAATCTGATGGTACTTTTCTGCATCCATACTTCCATCAATTTTGACAAGATTTCCAACACCACTGGCTGAAAACCACTGTTCAGCCAAGTTCTTTTCCAATTCTGTATACCTTCTCCCTGTTTCCCTTCCTTAAGAATAGCTTCTTGAATAGCTTCCTAATCCAGAATTGTATTCAACATACTCCTCCTCGCATACAAGGTCTTGAACAATCTTATCTTAATGACCTTATAATACCGCATCACCCCATTACACTACTTCACTCTCGGACTGCGGGCTTACTCTGTGTTCCTAGAGTATTTAAAAGAAGAAAGCTGGAGGCAGAGCCTTCAGCCTCTTCTGTGGAACTGGCTTCCAGCTTGGGTTTGGGAGACAGACACTATCTCTACTTTTAAAATCAGGCTTAAAACTTTCCTTTTTGCTAAAGTATATAGTTAGGTTTAGATCAGGTGACCTTGAATCCTCCCTTAGTGCAATAGGTATAGGCCCAGCAGCCTTTACCTATTGCAGCATAACTGAGTATTTCTTTTTCAGTCACATTTCTCACTCACTCTGTGTTAACTGACCTCTGCATTGAATCTTTACTTCTTATCAATCACTGGCTCTCTTCCACAGCGTGTCTTTTATCCTGTCTAACCAGCCGCCCCTCCCTGAGCCTGGTTGTGCTGGAGGTTTCTTCCTTTTAAAAGGGAGTTTTTCCTTCCTACTGTTGCCAAAGTGCTTGCTCATAGGGGTCATATGATTGTTGGGTTTTGCTCTGCATGTATTGAAGGCTCTACCTTACAATATAAAGCACCTTGAGGCGACTGTTGTTGTGATTTGATGCTGTATAAATAAAACTGAACTGAATTGACAGCCACCCTTCCACTGTGATCATTTCTGATGAGGTTTCAGTGAATAAAAGATGGGTCAACTGAAGGGCCACATGGTTTTCCCAGGACCTGGATATTCCCACTTCTGTTACCCTCCATTTTTCCAGGCCCTGCAGGACACACTCCACACCATGCCGAGATTTGCCAAGTTTTAGGAACTCTTTGGGAATCACCACGTTGGTGCAAAAATGTGATTTCATTATTTATCATAGATTCAGTTAAAAAAAACAACAAAAAAAACAAAACCGGCTGCTAATAATAAACTGCCTAAAGATACGAACTCCAGATATCGACAGACTAAAGTGAGAAAGCAGCCGATGTCCAAGAAAACCTTAAAGCCTTGTTCAAACCCACTTTAAATAAAGCAAAACAAAGACTGGCTTCTTGGAAGGAAAATATAAAGAAATAATGGATTTTTTCACGTACACTACCTCCATGACAGAAAATGTAACAAGCAGTTACTGTATTTAGCTCATTATTGTGCAGTAAGTGTGTAGACACACACCATTGGTATTATTTCCATAGTTCTGGCAATTTTAAGTCTTGTCTCCTTCTGAGAGTTCAGTTACATTAATCATTTTCCAAGATTTATCAGCTCCAAATCCAGCTCAGCTTCGTGATGACAGAGCTAACGTAAATAATAACACTACCCGCTGCAGAGGAAATTGAACGCAGTACTACAAATTAAACTCAAGAGCCCTACGCTGCGTCCTCTCAAGCACCTTCAATACGTGTACCTTCAATAAGATTAAATAATAAACAAACGCTCAGAAACACACCCCTCTCGGGCACTGAAGTGTTTTTGAAATTGCACTCCAGTCTCTGGTCTCTGCATGGCGTCGTATTTACGACTGTATGCTAATGAGATGCTAATTCATTCCTGCCACCGGAGGAGATGGATGAGAATCAGGACTTGTCTCTATTTTTACTATTCTTCTCTCCTCTCATTTGTCTCCTTCCCTCCCTCAGGGTGCCACAAAAAACAAATTAGCATGATCAACTACATTTCCCACTGCGCTCCTGTAGAGAATGAGCTTGTAGCTCTTTATAGATGAAGCATGAGAGGAGGGGAGTGCAGACAGAGAGCGCTTGCTCTGGCTCTATTTCTGGGAGCTGCACATGGTCCAGATCCGCTCTCTGAGGAGACGGAGAGCGCTGGGGGAGTCAAACTGGGTTGAATCTCAGGATTATTTATTGATCGCTGCGTTTCAAATTTGACTTCATCAAACTTAAAAAGACGTAAGCTTGGGTTGTCCGAGCAACACTTAAAGCCAAAAAAGGGATGGTTCCAAAATGTCAAAGAGGCATTCATCTGTCACGTTTGAGAAGCTGCAGCCAGTGAGACATTCACAGTTATTCTGTGGCAGACTGGAGACCTGTGCAGGCTACACCCTGCCTCACCCTACGACAGCTGGGAAAGGCTCACCCCCACCTCTCTCCATATGATCCTGCTGCATCGGCAGCTTTACCTTTAAGTCTCTTTATGAAAAATTAGGACACAAGGTATTAGGAATCGCTAAATGTGCTATCAATATGGGTAAAAGTTAGCCTATTTTTCTCATCTGTCACAGACGGTATGTTCCAACAACACACCGTCATAACAAACAGTGATGTTTTCTACCCTTAACTCTCTATAATGTGAGTGAGAGTTGCTCACTCCAACATGGTCCTCTCAGGCACAAAGCTTTGGCCTACCGACCTGCTGATCACAGCTTCCGTTTACAACGAGCAGCCAATCAGAAGAAAGACGTCTTAAAGTCATGGGGAAGGGAGCTAAGGCAGCTTGTTTCAGGCAGAGGAACTGAGAAGCTGCAGAGGGCCCAAGTAAAAGATAAACAGGGATTGTTTTGTTTGTTAACTCATGTAAAGCTAGTGTAGTGGAGTTAGAACTGAAAAAAGTCACTTAAAAAATGTTTATACTTCTTCTAGGTGTTTTTAATGTTACATTGAGTGATTAACACATTAGCAAGAAATGAAACACCTATTCAAGGTATATTTATTGTAAACACCGATAACAATTGTGAGCATTTACTTGTTTTGACTTACATGACAAGGTTTGGTTGGATTTTAGAAAACTGGGCTAAATGCTTTTCATTTTCTAGACAAAGAGGTGTGAAACATGTGACCTGGGAGCCAGAATTGGCCCAGTAGTGACTTCAGAAAACCTGAGCTGTGCTATTTAAAAAAAAACAAAAAAACAAATTTTTTTCTTATACAAGGATAACTCAGGAATTAAAAGTGTCTAAATGTCTTTACATTGACAGAAGGCAGAGTTTCACCAGTTCGATCTATCCTATGAGCTATATGTGCCGTACGTCCCCTTTGATTGAAGATGAGTTTGACATCACTGATCTAGACCAGCTATGAAAATGATCATACTTTCTATGAATTACAACCTTACGCGACACATACAACTGCTTTGGAACAGATTGTCTAATGCTGTGGTCATCATGTGACAATACGGCCATTAAATTACAAGAAAGCTGCTTTTGTAGCAGCTGCCTACACGCTGCTCCCTGAACGTTACCTCGCAGCTTAGCTCGAGCGCGATGTTTATCGGCGCCACTTATTTACAGCAGCGATGCCAAGCTAAATGCTCAAGAAGCGCGCTTATCGAGGTGAACTGCAGCATATGCGCACAAACAGATAAGTCAGCATGTTTTCACCACAGAGTGATTCATCTTCTGAAGCAAAGACAATCTTTGATGTTGCTTGCAAACCTGCTGTCTGATTGGCCGGCTGCCACTGAGCAGGAGGATAATCAAAGGTCAATGAAAAACCTAATGTTGACAAGAGACGAGCAGAAAACCGCTGCGTGTTTGGAAGAGTGTGAGCGTGTAAAAAGAGCGCACAGTGAGGCCTTGTAGTTGTTTGAATTTGCTACTGTACGGCGACTTTTATCAGATTAAGGTTTCACGCAGACTGACCAAAACACACACACACACACACACACACACACACACACACACACACACACACACCTTCTTATTTCCAGAGTTTATCTGAGCAGTATTTTGGGTGGATTTCTTCTTTAATCATCAAAAGTAAAAGGTAAGTTTAAAGACACAGCCACCCCATCCTCCATCACCTCCCAGCACTCTGCAGTGCTCTGGGAACAGAGAAAGTGGCACAGCAGCTAAATATAGAGTGGCCAGGTCACACCCACACCCGCACAGAAGCAGACTGGAGAACAAGGGTTTCTGGGTAAATGATGAACAAAACCAACTAGGAGGAACCAGGAAAATTAGTAAGCTAATGAAACACATCATTGTGTCATAACTAGGCTGAGGAAAGAGAGAAGCGGTGTATGACAGCGAAGGAGGAATAAAGTAGACGTCAGGGAACGATGGAGGGACGACTAAGTTCAGTTTCCATTGGGTTGATTGAGGAATGACGAGGAAGAGCACAAAGGAAAGGATGGTGCTGACTGCATGGTAGATTCTACGTCCCCCTCTCCTGTGCATCACCAGACAGGCAACACTGTACCTGTCAGTGGGACGAGGGAGGAACCAGTATAAGCATACTGCCACTTGTGATTGGCTGTCCAGCAAGCCATGCTTGAAAATTCTTCCCTAAATTGTAAAACCTCCATAAATTGCTGTGGATTTGGCTTCGGCTGCTGCTGGAGAAATGCAGCCCGCTCGCAGCATCATCTAATCATAGAGTGACTGGCCGATGTGCCGACGGGATCCCAGTCCGCTGCGGGCAGAGCTGCCGCAGCTGAAGCTAATCCTGAGATTCCTGAGGGGAGATATTCCAACCCTGCAGACAACCAAAACCACCCATTTTTGGTGATGTCTACACATCCATATGGAAAACTGGAGCAAACATTTCCAAGGAGAAATTGGGTTACCGGTGCAGACACTTGGGCTCTGTGGATAAACAGTGAGAACCTCATGTGGCATTAGGTGAGCTGCTAATCTGTCTGTCTTTTGGAGAGACAGGTAAATGGAGGTAATCCTCAACGTGCAGGAGGGGCAGCAATTATAATATGCCTGCACTGCATTTATGAACGAGGAGAAGCCGCTTAGCACAGGAAGTGATTCGTGAGGTTGTAGGCAAAACGCTTCAGCTCCGCCCACGTACAAAGTGATCTTCTCATAGTTCACTGCTTTGCAGCTACTGTAGCTAACCCTCTAAGGTACTTAGCAGATTGCCATATGTCAATCGAGTGCTTTTCCTTCACTCGTATAGGTACTTGCTTCAATCGGCTCAAATCACCCATGTTGTTGCTCTGCAGCCGCTCAGTATTAACCTATGCTAGTAGAGGCTGGGACTGTATATGTAAACGTTGACTGTATCGACTTGGATTTACGGCACCTCCTCCCAAGAGCCAACAGCACTTAACTCGATGGTGATGGTATGCCAAGACAGATTGCTGACTGGTTGAAAGTGGGACTTGCACACCAAAAAGACCGATCATAGCTGTGTTCACTTGACAAAAAAGAAGCAGAAAAACGAAAAGGAACAAAGTATGACCCGATGATGGAGCGTTGTTATGTTTATCTCTTTACTACAAAGAAGTTCTTTATATATCAGGATTTCTGTCTTCTCTGTTGGGCTAAAGTGAAGAACCAGAAACAGCACAAAGTACTGCATTAAACATTAGTTATTATTAATCTAATCTCACCTCGCTTTCACTGTGCATCTTTTCCTTCGTCTCCGTCCCCTCACTGGTCACAGCAGATGGCTGCCTCTCCCTGAGCCTGCTTCTGCTGGAGGTTTCTTACTGTTAGAAGGGGTTTTCCTTCCCACTGTCTTCACTCTTTAGCTAACAATCTAAAGCACTTTGAGGTAACTTTTGCAATTTGGTGCTTAATGGCACGTTATTGCTACATCTTTAATGCATTAAACAGATGTGATTTAATTCTAGGGACCTACAAAACTTTAAAGTATTAGTATAGTAACTACATTTCAGCACTACATGCAATGTTCAGTAAGTGCAGAGAAATTCATGCAAATTGGTTTTTAGTTCACCAAGTCTAAGAATTCTTAAAACTTAAAGAGGACAGTGTATTAAATACAACCATGACTCTGTATAAGGACGTATTAACGTCACAGAGTTTATGTTACAACCAATGATTTAACTGAGTCACGTTGGAATGCTGAATTCGAGGAAGTGCTTGCTACGAGAGTCATCAAACAGCCTAACAAGAAAATTTATGATCCATTCACAGCGCAATGAAGTACAGCGCAATGAAGTACACAGCCAGTGTTCATTTGAACTTTTCCAATTCAATGACAAACTGTGAAAAACAAATTACATTCCTCTTTTCTTTATGATCAATAAGCCATTAGCTACCAATGAGGAGGTCATTACCTTGCTGATGATGTCTACATTCAGGAATTCAGGGAAACTGGCGTCCAATGCCAATCACTAAATGAAGAATTATCTGAGAAGTCGAGACAGAGGAAAACCGTATCCCATAAGACGAAAAAAAAAGCACACCTGGGTGAATTTTTCCAAGGCAACAAAAAGTCCCAACATTTCCCGTGTTGCCTGTGCTGTATGAAGTGGGCGAGACAAAGTTATCACTGATATGACTACACCCATGGGGGTGATGCCAGGAATGTCCATCATCCTTTGCTGAAACTCCCGGATCACGGCCAGTTCTTCTTCGTTGCAGGCCACGACTGGAACTGGGCTGTGCTTGTGTTACAATATGTACATACTTGGCACACACCTCAGAGGCCTGAGATTTGTAGTGGCCTCTGAGTGGGCATTACTCAGTTTGCTAAACACCACAACAACAACAACAACAACAAGTCTTCCCCAGAGGCACTGTAACAAATACCTCAGGGGTCGGTGTGTGTGTGTGTTTCTGAGTTCAATATGAAGACAGAATGCGACAGCTGTGTGCACACCAACAGATGGGACGGGTGGTACAGTCAGCTGAGAGGAGGAGGAAACACTCGCAGCATCTTCCTGTGAGATTAAAGAGCAGTTATATCTCATGAGGGCTATCCAGCAGCTGACTGGGAGCCATCGCTCCTAAACCAGCTGTTACGGGTCAACAGAAACCAGATTCGCGCGCAAGAGTGTGAATCAGTGCATAGCTGTGGACTTCCCACATTCACAGCGTGCCATAAATTCCCTGCTGAGGGATGTGTGGGACTGGCAGGAATTCCTCTGGGATAAAGGAGTGGACAGCAGTGTCTCCATGACAAAAAAAAGATACCAGACAGAGCAATTTTATTTGATTGCATGCCCATTTTACTCATAAATACTACACGCTCAATGGATTTAATTTCATTTCTACACTTTAAATTGATTTAACCGAAGCGTGCATTAAGCTATTTTATGTTTCCTGTGGTCTAAATGTTAATTTGAAGGCATTTCCTTTCCTATGAAGAAAAAGCAGTACTAGAAAAATCTAAATGAAATACATTTAAGACTATAATCTTCCAGACAGATTCATCTCAGATAAATCCTAAACTGCTAAGCCTTACCTCCTTAGTAAATATTAAGCTTCTCAAGCTCCCCCCCCCCCCCTCAATTTGCATATGAAGTTTACAGTGCCCCTAGCATTGTTCCACAGAGTGCTGCTTTTCTGTGTTAAACACATTAAGAATATTGTTTTAAGAACAAACAGAAAGGGAGACACAATGGGGAACAACAGCAGCTCTCCTCCCCCTTTGCAACTCTGGTGAGGGCCTGGTGGCGCCAGTGTCCGGCAGCCTCGCCTTTGTCAGTGCGCCCCAGGGTGGCTGTGGCTACAATGTAGCTTACCATCACCAGTGTGTGAATGTGTGTGTGAATGGGTGGATGACTGGATATGTAAAGCGCTTTGGGGTCCTTAGGGACTAGAAAAGCGCTATATAAATACAGGCCATTTACCATTTATTACAGCTAACCTGGCTGTATCGCACTTAATAACAAACATGACACACAAGTGTTCGCAGGTGTGACTGCAGTTCCAGCTCTACTGAATCGACTGTATTTGTCTTTTTGTCAGCAGTTGGTTAAACTCCTCTGTTACTTTTAATGTTCTTCTGCAATGTTTCTATAATGCAATGATGCCATTTTGCTTAGTTTTAGGCAGGCACATCAGCAGATACACTTCTACATATCACATAAGATGCCTCCGCCACACTTAGAGACTGGTTGGTGAACTTCTGGTTGCTAGGAGGAAAACTGCCACAAAGAGGGTGCTGTACCAAAAACCTCCTTGTGATTGCCTTAGTTGCAAGCAGTCTGCAAATGCTCACTAACCACTAAAGGGGTGCAACCCCATTTGGAAATGGAGAAGGTCCATCTTCAAAGTAAAAGCTGATTTTTATCCTAAAATCAACCCATTTAAAACAAATAAAAAATGAAAAAAAAAATGTGCAGCTTCTGCTTTGAAGAATGACAAAGACAGTTTCACAACCACTTGGTGATTGGTCAGTGAGTTTTGCACAAAAGTCTTCTCTACAAACTAAATGTGACAATCTGCTAGCAACCTAAGCATTCCCAGTGAGGTTTCCTCTTCGAGACTGCCAGCAACCTCCAGCAATCACCCAAAACCAGTCAGTTAATGCTAATTTTTCCCTACCAACTGGTGGTTGCCATGCAGTCGCCTACAGGTCTCTGCGTCTGCGTGACCAGGGCCTAATGGACTACTTGAGCTGCTACTTTTGCACAACCTGCAAGCAGCTTAATAGCCCACCTGTGCCCTAGCTCTGCCTTTAGTGCCGTTTATGATTTTATCACAGTTATATCTGTTGCCACAGACTCCTGTTCTGTGAGATCTCAGAACAGAGCCACAACGCCAGATCAGTGCAGATGAAAAGAACAATCTTCTTTTGTCTATATGTGGTTTGAATTCTTGACAAATGGCTCATGTCCCATCTATCAGTCCTACTGAAGCAGCTCTGATTAGCTGCTGCACAGCTTACCTTTGACTGGCTGCTGTGCCAATATAACAATGACCTCACTGTGGCCACAGCTCACACTGACTGTACATACACACAAAGTTAGAAACCAGTTTAAGTAAGAACGTGTTCATCTGGTCAATTAGTCATGTTTAGGTGCCATCTAAGTAAATTCTGCATCAAATGCACTCTTTCAATCCAATACAGGGACAGTGTCACTACTTTCCCTTTACCACCCTTACACTGATAAGGTATCTGTG
This sequence comes from Aulonocara sp. 'chitande type north' Nkhata Bay, assembly GCF_057382095.1. Lineage (NCBI taxonomy): Eukaryota > Metazoa > Chordata > Actinopteri > Cichliformes > Cichlidae > Aulonocara > Aulonocara sp. 'chitande type north' Nkhata Bay. The sequence goes on from NC_141364.1 coordinate 37,589,983, forward strand.
TAGCACTTTCATTGCAGTGAAAATCATTTGCCGTTGATGAAAACGAGCAGCGATCTAAAACACCGAATTGACAGCATTCAAGACTGAACAGCACAGCCTGGGTGTTTGTTTCCAGTCCGTTCAGATTCTCCGTGTCCTTCCCAATTTTCCCCTTTGTGTCCCCAAATCAGAGTTTTGGCTTGGGAGACCGAGACAGAGCGCACACCATCTTTCCCTTACCCCCGCCTCTTCCTGTTCTCCCCATCCATCCAGACCTCTAATAGCAGGGTAGGCTAACCGAGCGAGAAACAGGCCAGGGTTACCCCAGCGACCCAAACACAGCAGGGGAGAAGGGAAAAGGGAGAGTAGAGGAAGCAGGAATAAAAGAAAGACAGTGAGAGAGACAGAGAGAAAGAAAAGGCAGCTTGTTATTGGTGCCAAGCGTTCAGTCGGCCGGGTCTTTTAATGCCACCTGATCCTATTCTGACGAACCGTGACGAGACAGAGAGAAAAAGACCGTTACAACAACAAGTTGTTTTGTTTTTTTGTTTGTTTGTTTTTTAACCCTCCACCCCAAAAAACCCTTCTACTGCTGTAATAGTGAGAATAAAAACTCATTTTCCTTCCACACGTTGCTCCTGTCACTTACTGAGATTACACAGTAAGTGACAGAGGAGTGGCTCTTCTACAGACGACTGCTGCAGATCAGACACTCCTGCAGCATTTTTGTGCTTCAGCTCTTCCAATCTGCTCGAACACGCCATCTTGAGGCGATGCTTTCAGATTGCAGATTGCAGCTGATTGCTGAAGATTTATGCCAAATCATTTCAACAAGCACTGAGGCAGATTACACCGCGGAACTTCTGGACAGACACAGACGAAAAGGGTTGAGAGAGAGAGTGAGACGGTGATAGAAAGCACATCTGTCAGGGTTCGAAAGCTTTAACATCATTAGAGCACTCGCCTCACCCTCCCATCCCTTGCAACCCACTTTCCAGTCACCCAGTCAGACCAGTGGATGAGGAGGCCCAACAGATGGACAGACATAATCCCCCCCACCCACCACCTAGTCTAAACCACGAAGTGATAACTGTTAAGCAGCAGGATGCTTAAGAAAAGCACCATGCAGAAAGGCTAAACAGTCACACTAAAGCCAAGTGTTTTTCAGATATAACCGCGTTTGTGTTGCTTTCATCGCCTTTTTCCTACGGGCACTGAAGCTTTCTCTATAAAGACCCTGAGGCTTTGGAGCAACCTGCCAACTCACTGTCCTCCTTTGCGTGTAGAATTTGAGGGCTGTTTTTGTTTCTCTTTACAAAGCCAATACTGCTGATAGTCTTAGAGTTTCTAATTAAGAGGTTTGCACAAATGGCTCTATTCTAATTTCCTATGAAATAGTAAAATTTCTCACTGAAGAACAGAGCAGAAATAACTTTATATGTCAAATTGGTCATTAAATGTGTCGTTTCAGCAGCACATATTAACCCTCACATGAGGAACATAGCCTACTTTTTAAGTGTCAGCTGCACCATGAGGATAATAAAAGGGAAGATTTAGTACAACTGATTGGAGAAAGGACACAAGGAAAAGGTCATTTAGGGTGAGTGATTCTGAATGAATGGCAGTTTGTGTGAATAAATCATGGAGCAGGCAGCGTAAGTGTCCATCTCAACTCATTGCTAATAGCCTGTTATAGCTATGGGGAGAGGTGCCAGACATGGGTAGCTGTCCACATCATGCATGTTTTGGGAATAGATGGGAGAGGTGGAGACGAGGATGACAGGAAAAGTGAGGACATGTGAGATTTAGGATGACAATGACCTGTATTGATACTGGGAGGGGCAGAGCATTGAACCGCCCTTCATCAGTGCTATTAGACAAGAACCTTACAATGTCCAACACCAGCAGACAAGAGAATGGACAGGAACAGGGGCGAAATTTAACAGAGCATCCAAAAAGTATTCACCCCATAATGACAAAGTGAATAAACTCTGCTTGAAATTCTTGCAAATTTATCAAAAATGAAAAACAAAAATATAACAAGTACATGTATTCACAGCCTTTTCCATGACACATACAAATCGAGCTCAGCTACCTCCTGTTTCCAGTGATCATCTGTCAGATGTTTCTGACACTTGATTGGGGCCCACCTGTGGTAAATTCAGTCGACTGGCTATGATTTGGAAAGGCACACACCTGTCTTTATCATTGAGGATAGTAATGAGCACAGTGGCCTCCATCATCTGAAAACAGAAGAACTGTGGAACCGCCAGAAGTCTTCCTACAGCTGGCTGGCCAGTCTGGGCAATCGAAGTAAAAAGGCCTTGGTCAGGCAGGTGACCAATAACCTGATGCTTACTCTGGCAGAGCTCCAGCATTACTGTGGAGAGAAGAAAACCTCCCAGCAGGACAACCACTTCTGCAGCTCTCCAACAATCAGGGGTGTATAGTAGAGTGGCCAAGCTGAAGCCATTCCTCAATAAAAGGCTCATGACATGACCTGGAGTTTGCTAAAAGACACCTGAAGGACTCTCAGAGGATGAGAAACAATTTTCTGGTCTGATAAAACCCAGCTTGAGCACTGTGGTCTGAATGCAAAGTATCACATCTGGAGGAAACCAGACACCGCTCACCAGCTGGCCAATACCATCCCTAAACTGAAGCATGGTGGTGGCAGCATCAAGCTGGGGGATGTTTTTCAGCAGTGGGACACTAGTTACGGTCAAGGGAAGGTGAATCCAGCAATGTTCAGGTCCACCCTTGATGATGACCTGGTCCAAAACGCGCTGGTCCTCAGACTGAGGCAAAGGTTCATCAACAGGACAACAACCCTAAGCAAAGAGCCATGATACCAAAGCAGAGGCTTCAGAACTACTCTGTCAATGTCCCCGAGTGACCCAGCCAGACTTGAATCTGACTGAACATCTCTGGAGAACATCTCTTTACCCACTTAATGTATGCTAAAACCCTTAGCAGGATAATACTTTTTAAATTTAAAAAAGGTCTACATTACATCTGTAAAAGGGCTTTAGTCTGCTCGTGTGCATGTAAAAATACACCAAACACACCATATTTCTTTTGAAATATACCGACCTCCCCGACCCTCCACCCTCAGTAAAATACACTCCCCTCTTGCACCACCAGCACACACATGGATATAAACGGGCCTTGCAAGAAAAAAAAAAACAATCTTATGTTTTACCTGCTATCTGGCTCGATACATCTCCTTTTGGCTCTTTAGGGAGGGATCCATCTGTAGAAACACAGATAAAAAAAGAGCAACTGTTTTTATCCCCAATTAAAATGCATGACACAGAAATAAAAATACACATCGCAGCCAAAACGAATTTGGCAAATGAATTCACTCAAAACGAAGTGGAAAGAAGTCCTGTAAGCATGACTACATGAAAACATATTAAAAGAACATTGTATCTTTAACAGCATTAATGATAAACATCATATGAATGTTTTTTTCAATATCAGAGTTACTATCAATACCAGTGTATCATAAACACTTCCAGTTAAAATGCTCCTACATTTGCTATTAAATAGAATAAATGGTAAGTACGGCTGAAGGAAAGTTTGTGTTTTAACAGTTTCTGGTAAAGTAGTGGAATAATAACAACTACGCTCTATGCTACAAAGTGATTAAAGTTGATCTGAGCAGGATCAGAATGTTAGCGATCAATTCCATGAAAAACCATCCCATATTTGTTGAGGCTTTAAAACTCCAAAGCACAACAAACACAAACTTGTCAGGTTAACATGCCTTCAATGTGGCTAAAAAACAGAAGACTAATCAACTGCCAGAAAAAATCTCAATAATTAAGAACACTGTTTATTACCAGCAAAGCCTTGGATAAAGAAGATAAACAAGAACTCGCTGTCTTGAAAGGGCTTCCGCATTACTTAGGATGGAAAAATCCCCAACATTAATAAGAGAAGTGATATTGCCTTAGTCACAGGAAACACCTTACTATGGGGGGAAGAGACTACCTTCATCATGCTCTCCTCCCTTAACTAGTAAAACATTATAGCAAGGCACCAGGAACGTGATGATTCCCACGACCCCTAAACAGCATGTTCTGCTTACACCGGACCCGAGCATGCCGGAGTCATCTTCTCATCAGCCTATAACTCATGACCAAAGCCCGGTGGTTTCTCTGCAAATTCAACAATCAGTCCATTGATGCAGCCTATAGCCTGTGAGTGAGTGAGGCCGCTGCTGTGACGGAGGGGAAGATACCGTCAGCGTCATGTGCTGTCAACATGTAAACAGGGTGGACGCTCAACTGGCTGACTCACTGACACATGCTCGATCTATTCTGACTCAGGATTGCTGCTTCCTGTTTAATGGTACAGATCGCTGCGCTGAGGCAGAGAGATGCTGACTGTGGTACTGAGTACATGATCTATACCAAGTATCTACAATATGCACTGAGGTACGTGCAGTTTGATTTCCACTGTTAAGGTAGGTGCTCATATGAAACATGGCCAACATTTCAAATAATAGGGTCGGTGTATAAATGAGCAGAAGAATGATTTTCCCCCTTTATGATATCACAGAGAGCAGATATCCCTAATATGGCCATCCCAGGCATAGATCTCCAGCTGTGAGCACACAATCTCTACCTACTGACCCTCTCTTTGCAAGAGACAACCAATCAAAAGAAAGTATCTTTAAAGGAAGGGCAAGGGAGCTAAAACAGCTAGCTTCAAACAAGTTAGACTGAGTGCATAAAGGCCTTTTCACATAGGAAGCAGTACCTACTACACTGTGAAACCTGTCTATCCTATTACTGAGCAAAGCGCAGCATAAGCTCATTGGTGAGGAGTACTCACGCATGACGTGCTGTGACCGACGCCTACAGTTGATTCTGTGCGTATCTCAGTTTAAAGAACTTCATGAGAAATTTACGTGCAAAGCAGTGTTGTGGAAACATGCTTCGAGCTGTCGATCCTGCAGAGTCTAGCAGAGTCCATCACTAAAAATATGGAGCTGGAAATCAGCATTAGGGCGTTTTCACACCTGCCTGTTTAGTCCTTTTAAAGCAAACTGCAGTTCATTTTCTCACTTGGTGCAGTTAGTCTGAGTACTGTGTGACATTGCAAGTTTGGGTAAAAATACTTCTGTACTGGGATGTGTTGAGGAGCTGTAGATGTTCAAATGTCAGTGTGAGTCGGCAACTAGATGTGAAATGAATGTAAACTCTCAGTATTTTCCAGTTGTCCAGAACGCAGCACCTTGTTCCTGTATTTACATTTGTTGCTCCCAGACACATCTGGCCAATAAGCGGACAGGACATTCTCACGTGGTCTGTAATGACACGTTGTGGTTTGCTCAGCGTTCACTTAGATTTTTCTCTGTGTAAAAAGAAACCAAATCACAGGGAAAAGCTACACGTTTACAAACTCATCAAAGGATTCGGACCAGAGTAAACAAACAGGTGTGAAAACACCCTCAGTGTAGAAGCTCATTTGAGACATAACTAGAGGCTACCTGGATCCCTCTGAGGAAAGCATGCAAATCATTTGTGTTGCGACACACTTTTGTTTACCAGGAAACCCTTTCGGCCCGGATGGCACTAAGGCATCCCTGTAAATTTCTACACTGGCATTACAGTTCCTCTCTTACAGCTGAAAAAAGATTTCTCTGAAGTAATAGTTTAAGCCGCATTAAATAAATTCCTTAAATCACACCCAGAAGAGTCCGCTTTTAATTAAAGCAGCAGCAAAACCTGCTCTTCACTGAACTTGCAAACTTATGAGACATCTATCCAACATATACCACGTTCATAATCAGGTGGTTTAAGGTAAGAAAATGAAATCCAAACCAGGAAGTCCAACAGCAGAATAATGCTCTGGACAAAGATTTATAGCACTCTTTGACAGGATTGCAATTATTTTTCATTAAACAATGATCCATCAGGAATCTGCACCTGCAGGTGTGTGACCGAACAGTAAAAAGCAAAAGCTGCACTAGTTTCAAACTTTTAGCCAAGATTGAAACTAGTGACTCTGCTTTGTTTTGCAAAAGTCTTCTTTAAGGAGGTCCAGCCTGGCTCCATTCATGCAAAAATCAAACATCTTCTGCTGTGAGCTTAGGTAGTAGGTAAGCAACATTTTGCTGGTGGCAGTTCTCAGTAATGAACATTTAGCAGCAGAGTACACATAAAACTACACAAGACCTAACTTGCAGGCAACAGCAGCCTCACGCACAAAACACTGCATGGGAAAGTAGAGCCGAGCTGTCGAGAGAAGGCCAAAGATATCAAGGAAATGTTCTCTAAAGCCGTGTACCTGGAAAAACAAAATCTTCACAAAGACTGAAAGAGGTGAAGGGAGAAGGCAAGAGAAAGACCAAACACCTACATACTTCACATATTTGCCATGCCAAAGATGTCCGCTTAAGCCACAGTGTGCAACAATGTAATACCAGACTTACAGTTGTGGCAGCCCACAGCTTATCCCAATCTAAACAACAACACTTGTAGCTGAGCCAGTAGTCAAACATGCATGAAGGGGGGGTAAAAACACAACACGTGTGCACGAAAACAGGCTTTTCCTCTGCGATGTGGCCGTTACAGCAGTGGGTTAATCCAACCGCACACAAACAGACATGCATACACTCTGAGCCAACTTTGTTAAGACCATAGTAGGATAAGCCCACTGCTGAACCGTCAGCCAAGCTCTTTGGATGAACTTAAACAGAGCTCGCACACATACACACCAAACGGCTTTTGAGGAAATGACACGGCGAAAACTCCAACGGCCCGATTCCCATTGAACAAATCCAAACTTTCCTCTCCCAAAAACTGAGATAGAGTGAACTCACCGAGCCCTGCTGAACACTGGCTGCACTGTATCCTTATGGAGCCCCTTAAAAAACAGACAGCTCTCTCTTGTCCCGACACACACCGTTTCTGACTCTTAGCCCGCATTAACACGGGACCACCCTTTCTGTGGGCCCCTGCCTTCAGCTTCTCGGCAGGCACACTCATCGTTTGACTCACACACAAATAGGAAAGAGTCCCTTTCATTTAAAAATACCGACTGTCTGGCTCACACTGACTGAACTGAGGTGAGTGTCTTAAAAACAATGAGCAATACCCAGCTGTCAAGGCTGCGTTGGAGAGTTTAGAGGCAGATATAGCTGCAGGGTGGAGAAAATGTTTAAATGTCAGAGGCCACAGAGAGAGCACTTAACAACATATTACCTAAGGGATCATCTGTGTGAGAGGGGTTTTTGTTGCTTGCCATGAATCATTACACAATACACAGATATTTGGGAAACAGAAAGTACCACTACTGACTGAATTAAGGGGTGGGAACTTGATGCAGTATAGTATAACGGTCTTTTGCGTGGTGATTTTGCATCCATAGAGGAATACCAAATACTACAAGAGGGCTCAAGTCTCATGATAGAAGGCCACCTTTCTGAAAACAGTCGCAGCCTGACTTGGACGGACTGCAGTCGCTCTCAGAGAAATTGTCAAAGCTTTGAAAATAATTCCTGTCTAATTTACAAATGCAGACAAATTATCAACATGTTGCCATCACTCTGAATGAGTGTGTCAATAAGCACAACACAAGGGGACTCAACTCCAGCACAGAACGAAGGATCAAACAGATGTGATTTTTTTGTTACAGTTAATATCTGTTTTATCAGAATCAGACTGCATATAATTGCCAACTTGACCCCATTCAGCCACAGACTGATATCAGACTGACTCAGGTATTGACCAACTTTAACTTTAAGGACATCATTTGCAGTTGGGGGAAAGAATAAAAAGGGGTATCTGTTCCCACTTTAAGCATCTTTATAGGTCCTGTGACGTACCCATCCCACTGACAGCATTTATCCTGGTGTTACTTCCACTGCAGCTGCACTGCCTAAACGCTAACTGATAGTTACAGTGGGGCAAAAAAGTATTTAGTCAGCCACCGATTGTGCAAGTTCCCCCACCTAAAATGATGACAGAGGTCAGTAATTTGCACCAGAGGTACACTTCAACTGTGAGAGACAGAATGTGAAAAAAAAATCCATGAATCCACATGGTAGGATTTGTAAAGAATTTATTGGTAAATCAGGGTGGAAAATAAGTATTTGGTCAATAACAAAAATACAACTCAATACTTTGTAACATAACCTTTGTTGGCAATAACAGAGGTCAAACGTTTACTATAGGTCTTTACCAGGTTTGCACACACAGTAGCTGGTATTTTGGCCCATTCCTCCATGCAGATCTTCTCGAGAGCAGTGATGTTTTGGGGCTGTCGCCGAGCAACACGGACTTTCAACTCCCGCCACAGATTTTCTATGGGGTTGAGGTCTGGAGACTGGCTAGGCCACTCCAGGACTTTCAAATGCTTCTTACGGAGCCACTCCTTTGTTGCCCGGGCGGTGTGTTTTGGATCATTGTCATGTTGGAAGACCCAGCCTCGTTTCATCTTCAAAGTTCTCACTGATGGAAGGAGGCTTTGGCTCAAAATCTCACGATACATGGCCCCATTCATTCTGTCCTTAACACGGATCAGTCGTCCTGTCCCCTTGGCAGAAAAACAGCCCCATAGCATGATGTTTCCACCCCCATGCTTCACAGTAGGTATGGTGTTCTTGGGATGCAACTCAGTATTCTTCTTCCTCCAAACACGACGAGTTGAGTTTATACCAAAAAGTTCTACTTTGGTTTCATCTGACCACATGACATTCTCCCAATCCTCTGCTGTATCATCCATGTGCTCTCTGGCAAACTTCAGACGGGCCTGGACATGCACTGGCTTCAGCAGCGGAACACGTCTGGCACTGCGGGATTTGATTCCCTGCCGTTGTAGTGTGTTACTGATGGTGACCTTTGTTACTTTGGTCCCAGCTCTCTGCAGGTCATTCACCAGGTCCCCCCGTGTGGTTCTGGGATCTTTGCTCACCGTTCTCATGATCATTTTGACCCCACGGGATGAGATCTTGCGTGGAGCCCCAGATCGAGGGAGATTATCAGTGGTCTTGTATGTCTTCCATTTTCTGATGATTGCTCCCACAGTTGATTTTTTTCACACCAAGCTGCTTGCCTATTGTAGATTCACTCTTCCCAGTCTGGTGCAGGTCTACAATACTTTTCCTGGTGTCCTTCGAAAGCTCTTTGGCCTTGGCCATGGCGGAGTTTGGAGTCTGACTGTTTGAGGCTGTGGACAGGTGTCTTTTATACAGATGATGAGTTCAAACAGGTGCCATTCATACAGGTAACGAGTGGGGGACAGAAAAGCTTCTTACAGAAGACGTTACAGGTCTGTGAGAGCCAGAGATTTTCCTTGTTTGAGGTGGCCAAATACTTATTTTCCACCCTGATTTACAAATAAATTCTTTACAAATCCTACTATGTGAATTCATGGATTTTTTTTTTCACATTCTGTCTCTCACAGTTGAAGTGTACCTCTGGTGCAAATTACTGACCTCTGTCATCATTTTAAGTGGGTTAACTTGCACAATCGGTGGCTGACTAAATACTTTTTTGCCCCACTGTAGATTCATTGCTGAAGTATAAGTGTTAAATCCTTCCAACAGATTAGGACTCCACTACTGGCAAAAGCAGTGTTGGTAGTGCTGAGCACTTTAAAGGAGGAAGAGGCAAGCTTAACAATATTGCTGTGTTTTAGAAGACTTTGACTGTTAAAAGAAAATATAAAAGAACAGAGCAATAATCCTCTAGTTGCACAGATAGAGTAATTGTTCTGTGCACGGCGGTGCAGGAAGCAGTCAAATACCCCCTGCAGATTCAGGTTAGAGCTGCAGTTTGTAGCCAACTTCTCCAAAGAGGAACGAGGACTACCATCACCAGCTGTGCGGTCTCTAACTGGGAGATGAGAGACTTAACCAAATAATCTAAAGTCCACGACAACAGTGACTGGACTTTCAAAATAAAAGGGAGCAAAACATGCACCAGTGTACTAACTGCGGATGACAATACATAAAGAGCTTTTTTGCCAAAGCCAACTGTTTTGCCAAGTTGCCAAATGCTTACACCGAACTTTGGCATTCCACCCAAGTAAAGTCTAAGCGTGGGAAACACTGCCTGTCCTGACAACTACAGTCAAGTAATTTTGTGTTGCTCATGGCTCCTGATATTTTTAGCAGTAGCCCTTAGATCTCAGGATAACACCTTCATACCAGCTTTATGAAGCTGAGATGAAAAACATCACATGTACGCTTGCTAATTTGTCAAAAGCAACGAATAACTGTTAATAACTTTATTTTACACCAAAATATGGAGATTAGAATCAGTAAAAAATATGTATGTCATATGTCTGAGATAATGAAATATATTTGCCAGCACAGCCGGTGTGCTTGCAGGATTGAGTAGTGATCAGGACAGAAACGCCACAATTTCTTCTTTCAGAATGATTAATTCTCTATAAGAAACATAAATATACATGACTTTCATCACTCCGACTGATCTGAGGTTCAAGGAATGTGACATTCCCACGTCCTCGTTTGTTCTTGGCATACGAACCTCACTATATACACGTGCTTACTTGCACACTACTGAGAGAAAGCAGTAAAATATACATGACCAACAGTCCGGAGAGCTTGGCGTTCACGCACACGCAAACACTCAGGTAAAACAGAGCTCTTATCTAACCCCAAACATCATTCACCATAACTCAAATATCAACCACACTCCAACGCTGCTCACCAGGAAACACGCCAGAGAAAGCTGACTCAATCTTTACTCAAAACCTCAACTGTGGCAGAAAAGAGGAAAATAAATGTTGGGAATGTACTTTATATTCATTTATCAATTACAGACGTGTTTCTAGCCACACTGGTATCTGCCCTCAGAATGGATCCCAGGTGTATCCATGCTGAATGCCAAAACAATGAAAAAAGCCTCGCTCTGCCCCCCAAGATCAGAGCTAAAGGCCACCGCTTTAAACTATTCTTCATTTCGGCTGGTACCTCTGGGACCATCTCAAGGAGCTCAGCAGTCAACAGCCTTTTGCTTTAAGACCTAAAAAGCTACAAATTGTGATGTTTGCAGTGAATTGGTTTCTTTTCTTTCTTTCTTTTTATTACTCGATGCTAGGAGAAAAAAAGGAGGTGAAAAGTAGTCAAAGGAAGTGAGCGAGATGGGGAGGGCAACAGTGAGATAGCAGTTTTGAATGCACTGGAGACCCAAAGAAAAAGGAGTACAATGGTCTTTCAGGACCTGTCCTAGTTCGCTTCACTCTCAGTCTTTCTGCTCTCAGAAAAAGCCCACAGATCCCGGCAAATATTTCAAACCGATCCAAATCAATTGTGAGGTAATTCAGTCTTTTTAGTGACCCCTTTCATTAACACAGTTTGCCACTCAAAGGTGCGCTTCTCTCGTTGTTTTTCCAACGTCTGCCTCTCTCGCTCTCTTTGAATTTCCCAGCTCTCTCTTCTTTCTCTTTCACCTGCACTGAGCAGACTCTCTTATCTCGCTCAAGCACAACCCAATAATCACTCCCTCGCTCCAAAAGCTGGCTGTTTATGCTCCTCTTAGGAGGTTGCATAAAGACAGCAGCTATCAGCAAACAAGATTTCACAGCAACTCGCAACCTGCGCCCGCCCCCCCCCGACTCCTCTCCCCTCAAAACGTACCTCCTGTCTCCTTCTTCTCCATCCTCTCTCCATTTTTCTCTTTGCCCCCTCGACTCGCTCGCCTCTCTTGTTCCAGTTTGGGTTTTTTTTTTTAAGGAAGACGGCGGCGGGGCAGCAAATCTTTCCCGAGCTTGCGCCAATTAGATATCGCGGCGGAGAAATTACAGAACGAGAGCGCGGTAGATGAGAGGGAAAAAGTGGGACAAGCTCCTTTTTATAAACACGCAGCGAGCGGCGAGAGGTTTGCATATGTGTGTGCGTGTGTGGAGGTGCGTGCGTGTGCTGTTCACTTGCTCCTGAGGGGGATTTTTAAAAAAGCCCAAATTATTTCCATTTGCACATCTGACAAACACTTTACCACACTAATGGCCTATATTTGGCATTATTATATTTAATTTTAAGCAACTTTAATTCAACAGGGGGAAAACAGTGCTTGTAAAGGCCAACTGCTGCTCGACACCCCTCCTCACTCCCGCCCGCCTTGTAAAAGTTTTAAAGACGAAAATACCTCGTTTTGCAGGTTGTGATTAACACGTATTCTCGTGGACAGCCACGCTGCTTCACGAGCAGCCCTTTAGCTCTGCCTCATGTTCACACCACACAGCAAAATCTGTTTGTAATGCAACCGAATGCAGAGCGTGATCCGCCCTTGAACTGCAGATTGCAGAAGCTCACTGTGGTTATTAGCTCTTATCAGCTGGCCTTTGCTCTTATCTGGGCGGTGACTTACACGCCTGTGCGAGCATAAAGGCTCAGTGAGAGTGCAGGCGTTTGCCGACCTGGTTTACATAGACCTGTTTGTACAAAAAATAAAAAAAACATAACACGTGGTCAGACAGGATGACATGGATAGCTGCTGTTGCCATGGTGACAGACTGAAAACTCAGTCTGGACATTAAAAAAAAAGGGAAGATAAAAAATGTCCCTATAGCACTAAAAGACTTTTCCCCCCTTTTTGTGCAAGTGTTAAACGTTCATACCCGGATACAGCGATGCATAAAACCTCAATGCTGCTTTAAATATGAAAACAAAGTATCCCTGGCACACTCAGTGTAGTTATAACTGTAGCTGCTCTGTGCAGAAAGTATTTTTCACTCATGAACAGATTAATTCGCATAAAATAATCTGTGTAAAGCATACCATTTAGGATTCTCTGTTTTATAAAGACACTGTGACAATTCTGGATACTCATATGAAAAAAACAAAAACCCCAAAACAGTTCCAAATAATGAAGTCAGCATCTGTGTAATTAATCCCTGCGAGCCAAAATCTCAGGCTTTAAACTCCTCTAAATGCTCCTTTTAAGACTCTTTTTGTTTTTTTGTTTGGCTGTAAATAAAGAAGGTGTACAACCACACGATTTTTAATCAAAGAACTTCTAAACACTCGTGAAGACGGACTCACTGAACTTCTTGTTTCACAGAGTTTACTCAAAAGACAGCCCAGAATGACAGGGCTATGCAGCTGCAGGAAACACTTTTAAACAAATATCTGTATGTTTTTAATAGATGGGGCAGAGATAATGGATGTATTTTAATTTTTAGACTTTTTACAGCTTTGACTGTAAATTATTAACAACATCACAGCACTACAAGCCGCTTTATGGCATCTGCTCTTTTGATTTTATGCACAAAGCCAGTACCCGGAGATGATCTCCACTAGTAGCCACCTGATAGCGGGCACCTCTGAGCAAAACAAGCAGCTGCTTGTTTTACACATATAAAAAAAATGGTGTGATGCAACAGTGTTTCTAGAGTATCGTTAGAAAACGGTGCCATCAGTATGGAGTATATCCTGCTGTAAATCCATAACCAGCTGACCAATCAGCATTCATTCATCCAGAAACGGAGACAACATTTTTCTTAGAAGTAAAAGTTGTGCAACTTTTACTTTTAAGGCAACCGTCTCTGTTCTTGGTTTTTATCAAACTGTTCTCAGTTTCACTACCACTTGGGGAGCAGGTGGCGAGAGTTTGCAGATAAATAGATCTGTACCAACAACTGCAACAATCCGCTACTGACCAAAGCAATTGCAAGGAGGCTTTCAGTCAAGAGTTGTGCACCTCTTTGCAACCAATTTTACCAGTGAGAACAAGCAACCTCCAGTCCAGGATAAACCAGGCCCCAGTATAAAATAAATAGAGGTTATTTTGAACTGTCAATCATGCAAAGCTACTCTAACACTCCAAGAGAAAAAAAAAGCTGAAAATTAGCTTGGTAGGACCCCTTTAAAGTTTTGCCAATTTTTATGTATATATGTGCAAAACTGTATTCATTTTCTTAAGCAGATGATGATAACTACTCTCATACCACTGAAACCCACAAACAAGCACCTGGAAGCAAAGGGATACAGCTAGCTTGGCACTGCTAACATTTACAAATCACCACATTATGTTTGTTTAACTCTACACACCTCCTCTGTGCGTGTGTAACTGTGGGTGGTGACTCACACAGATTTGCTCCACCCCTATGTGCACCAAACCCACACACACAGACTCACACCAAATCCACCCTTTGCTCCACCTCTATGTGCGCCACATACGCGCACGCACGCACACACAGTGTAATCCCAGAGAATAAAACGCCAGATTGGATTAGGTCAGCGTGTGTAATCCAATGAACTCTCACCTCTAAAATGCCTAATGCTGTTAGAGCTCACATCATCACACTGTCACACTGCTCGGCTGCCTAACACATCACATAGAAATACATCTGTACAGTTTAATCGTTCAGCATAAAGCACTGCACACATCTGGAACATAACTTCACTGCACATATACAGAAACACCCCCCCCCCCCTACTTAAAGATTTCCAGAACTAGTCCTCCCTGATTGGTAAGCTCCTGCAGAACATTTTGCATTGGCATGTATGGCACATCTGAAGACGTACAAAACTAGTTTATCTGCATTTGACTGTTGAGGAAGTGAGCGTTGTTCCCTCTGAAAAGAAATCTAAGGCTTTTTGTTCGAGTTTAGGTATTATATTACTGTGTACAACTAAAAGTTCACACTGACATCATTTCTCCTTTAGGCTACAAACAAATCAAGTGACGCTGTTTGTTCTACTTCGTGGCTCTTGATGGCTTCACTCACTGCCTTCTGATTGAAAAATTACAGCCTTTATAGTCCAGCCAGTCATCTGTGAGTCGGGTTTTCCGATCGTTTCTGCAGTGGACCCCAAGTCTTTCAGGTCAAACAATAATCTTTCCCTCTTTGTCTGTTACTATGATATTTCCCAATATCCATTTATCCATTTGGCACAGGAGAATTGTGCGTCTAATCTCCTTTCTGGACTGCATTTTAAAATTGCTGATCAGTTGGTTATAATCTCATAAAGTTCTCCCTTTTTTTCCCTTCAATCTATTTGCTCGTAATTGATAAACTTGGTACAGTTAAGACAAGACGACCATTAGAAAGTCACCTCTTGGTTCATCTCATGACATTAATTCAAATTCGACCAGAATAAAAAAATGCTAAAAAGATGGCGGGGGAGCAAATCTTGAGTTGGCACACTAGAACACGTCATTCCGACACTGAACCAGATGACCGGTCTTTACGAGCCTGTGATACGATACACAGATGAGCGGCAAATGCCTTGAGCGGGATGATGCAATGTGCCAGTTGGGCAGAAAGTTTACCCACAGATGTTAAGAGCCAAGCTGACAACCACAGCTGTGTGTTTAGCAACCTCATGCTAAAACCAGAGGCATGGACCTATAGTGACCAGTTGGCCAAAATTATTTGATTTTTTTATATTTTGGAAATGAAGCGCCTCCCAAAGTGTCCATTTAAACAACTCTCTGAGCTCACAGGCTCTCTTCACGCTCTTGATTCGCAGCTAGATTCTTCTTCTGCTTCTTCCAGATAGCTAAAAGCAACCTAATCCAGCCAATTTTTAGGGGTGGATTGCTGGACTGATGAAGGCTGGCTGAAAATACTTAACAAATTGTCCAACCCTAAAGTGCACTTTCTCCCTCTTCTTCTCAGCGTTAATTTACTTTCTCTTTGCCGTCCTTGCTGGTGTGAGATTAGCTGCTTTTATGTGTCTGCGTTGTGATTGTTAAGACGACTGTTTGATGTTAGGATGGCTTTCGCAACCTGTTAATCATTTACCAAAACTTTGACGATAACGCCTCAGCTTTCAACAGATTACAGTTTAAACAAAACAAAACCCTCCCACAAAAAACAAACAAACAAACGAACAAAATATTAGCCTTCCTCTCAAACTGACCTCAGAGCAGATTTAGGGGGTCTGGCTTGCTCTGCAAAATGCCTTTAAAATTTAATGCGCCTGCACCTGTTACAAGGGGTGAAAAAGATTATGTGTTTACTTAGCTACTCATGGGAAATGTAAGCACTTTAAATTATTTAAGCCAAATTTTGCTAGCTGGCTGATTCTCAGCATTTTCTGAGCAAAAACACGAGTATATCACAGGGGTTATTTCTTATTTGGGACATGAAGCAAATGCTGGCACAAAAGCGATCACATATGGCTCTCAGTGATATTATTTGTTGTAGTTTTAGCACCAGATATAAAAATTTTTATATGTTGATGAAATCCCTTGAAATTTCCATCCTTATCCACGTGTAAAGACGTTTGCGCCCCTCTCTGCAGCACTAATGGTTTCCAAGTGCCTGAGCTGCTGGTCTTGTTGCCATGTGCTCCGCGTTATATTAGTGCTTCATTTTAAGGGATGAATGCCTTTCTAAGTGAAACATTACATTTTTAATGCCACAATAAAGAGAACAGTTCAAGCAGAAAGAGGCTTTTTTTTATCCTTGTGTTTTAGCCTAATCTCCGGCCCTTTTCAAAAAGGCTTTTTACTCAACCATCCATTTGCTTTTGATTGAAGCTGCTTCGGCAAATAAAAGCTTTAACTCTCATAACCATCATCTTTCCCTCCAGCTGGCTCCCATTTACTCTGCCCTTTTTACTCTCTTCTGCGTGGTTACTTTGAGATGCGTCGACTACCTGATTCTCATGTGTGCCTGAGTAAAACGAAAAACAGCCACCCTGTGTAGTGAAGCAAGGCAGAATGTAGCACGCCGTGACAATACCAACACAAATGACGGGGGTCAGTGGGAACAACAAATTGGGAGAAAGTGCTCGTGTGAGTTAGCGTGAAACGCCATTGACAGAGAACAGTGACTACTGGTTTCACAAAGAGTACTGCGAACCACGTGATGCCCGAGTGCAGAGACGAGTTCCACTTGATTACTCAGACGGAGCATCTCAACATTTGGGTTTCAAACGCACTGATTTCTATATTCTGAAACATTTAATGAATTCTGACTGAATTAAACAGTACAGCCATACACAACACACCTTTGCCATCTTCAGGATGCAAGCTTGTCATGTCTGCATTTGCCCCTTACTGTCCTATTACCTGATATTTGGCAGGTTATAGCTGTTTAATGCAAACACTTATTATTAAAACAAAGAATAAGAAAAAAAAAAAAACAGGTTAAAGTATATGCCTGTTTAACTGCTCGTTAATGCAAATATCTCATCAGCCAATCATGTGGTAGCAACTCTATGCGTTGGCTTGTAGACAAAGTCAGCAGGACCTGCTGTAGTTCAAACCAGAATGAGGGACTTCAGCAGTGACTTTTAAGTGACTTTGAACGTGGCACGGTTGTTGGTGCCAGATGGGTTGGTCTGAGTATTTCAGGAACTGCTGATCTGCTGGGATTTTCCCACACAACCATCTCTAGGGTTTACAGAGAATGTTCCGGAAAAGAGAAAATATCCAGTGAGCAGCAGTTCTGAATGAAAATGCCCTGTCGATGCCAGAGGTCAGAGGCAAATGGAGGACTCCTTGGAGATGATAGGAAGAGAACAGTAACTCAAATAGCAACTTGTTACAAGCAAGGTGTGCAGAAGAGCTTCTATGCACCAACAACATGCTGAACCTTGAAGCAGATACAGCAGCAGAAGACCACACTGGCCTGTTCTCCTGTCATCTAAGAGCAGGAAGCTGGGGCTCTAACCGGCACAAGTTCACCAAGATTAGCCAACAACAGACTGGAAAAATGTTGTCTGGTTTCAAGAGCTAAAATTTCTGCTGGAACATTTGGATGGTAGGGTCAGAACAACGTGAACCCATGGACCCATCCTGTATTAGTGGTTCGGCGTGGTGATGATGAGATATTTTCTAGGCAGACTTTGATACCAGTTGTGCATCATTCTAACGTCACACCTTGCTGAACATGTCCATCCCTTTATGCCCACTGTGTACCCACTAGGGCTGCCACGATTAGTCGACTAGTCACGATTATGTCGACTATTAAAATCGTCGACGACTAATTTAATAGTCGACGCATCGTTTGAAGCTTTGTAAGATCACAAAGGACGCAGGAATGAGTAGTAGGATTTAAGGGTGTAATAACGGACTGAAACAGAAGATGGCAGCACTGCATGTACAAGGATGCCAGCTGCCGTTAAACCCCGAAGAAGAAGAAGCTGTGTCCCAGAATTCATAGCGCAGCCCAGCGCAGTTGTCAACAATGGCGGCAGCTAGTTAGTTTTAATATTATTCTTATTATTCTTTCTGGGTCACAAAATAAACGTTTAACATATTTTCAGGCGAGAATGTAGCTGTGTAAACCTCAAATATCTGCTCAGTTTATCAAGACACCGCATATTTTCAAAAGCTCTCCGACGTTTTCGGAGACGTCTGTTACCCACTAGCTCGTTAGCTAGGCGGGGGCAAGGCTAACTAGAGCCGTGAGAACACCGGACTCCCGGCAAATCGTTTTCAAACCCACCACTGTCTTTCGCTACTCAGGTTAAACATGATATATAAGTCACTTAGATAACTTAAAATGTTATTGTTTGGCTTTCTTTAGTATTTTATTTGTTCCTGAGTAAATCGGTTTGGCTAAGATTAAAGTTATAGTTTTTGCACAGCTAAATAAACTTCAAGCAGACAGCTGATCATCAGAAGTTTGAGACGCTGGATAATATACTCCGGTGTCCTGTTATATTTTAGAAAGCAAGGAGTTTATTAAACTTCACCGAAACAATCTGCAAATTTCATTAAAAATTAATAAAATACCATCTTGTCTTTATTTTTAGTTAGCACAAACACTTCAAGCTGTAAGCTAATGATAGTTATATAAGACCAGATGCTGCTGGTGCAATAAGCTGTACGCTGTACGTCCAATGGATGATGATCTGATTAGTCGACTAATCGCAAAAATAATTGGTGACTAGTCGACTATCAAAATAATCGTTTGTGGCAGCCCTAGTACCCACAGTCACAAAGCTCAAATCACCTCAAACTGGTTTCATGAAAATGAAAGGGCGTTCACTGTACTCAAATGGGCTCCACAGCCACCAGATCTCAATCATAGAGATCTGATGGAATGAGAGATTCCCAACATGGACGTGCAGCAACTGTGTGATGCTGTAATGTCAACATAAACCAAAATCTAAGGAATATCTACAGCACCTTGTTGACTCTATGTCTCAAAGAATTAGGGCATTTCGAAAGGCAAATGGTGCCCCTAATACAGTGGCCAATGACTCTACATGCTAGGTTGGTTTTTACAGAGGAGATTTTTGTAGCTAGTTCAACATTTTTATTTAATTCTTCCTCTTACAAGTCTCCAACATTTCTCAGAGAAAGTAAATAGATGCCTCAATTACAAATCAAACTATTGATTTGCTGATTTGCATTGATAAAAATTCAAATTGCAAATAGAAAGAAATGTAGAAAAATAAACCAGTTTGTGCAAATGAATGCAGTAAATAAAACTGATAAACTTAAATTTTAATAACTTGATCAATTAAAGAACAGAATTAATACCACTTCTTTGTTTAATTCATCTAGTCATTTATTTTGGATTTTGGCCGCTCTAGGCTAAAAGAGCAAAACAAAGTGACAACAACCTTAGCCTTGACTTATTTGTCTGTATTGATCTGCGATGCACCAATCCTTTCGTTTGCCTCCATCCAACAAACACGGGATGATAAAAGAAATCTGCTTTGTGCAGCATTAGGCTTTAGCCTCTGCTCTGCGTCTGACTTGGCAGCTTTAAGCCTGGAGGAAACCTTCACTGAGGGACCTCAATCAGTCTCCATCTCCTGGATCAATATCCATTAGTCTCAGAGAGAGCGCATGTGTGTGTGTGTTCGCATTGAGCGTGTGCAGAGATCTCAACCTGGGTGAATGGGCCTGAGTCATAAATGCAAACTCTGGATCACATTTCTCCCTCCCTCTTTCCCTGCTTGTCTGTTTCACTCAATTTCTTGCACACACAGACGCACACAAACACACGTACACACTGGTGTCCATTCAAACACAGGCCGACGTTATGAACGGTACTTTGTAGCCTCTAAATGTTCATTCACGAGGGGCCAGTAGTGAGGACTGTAAATTTTCCCGCTGCGAATGGTGCCCCAGCACTACCAACAAGTAATAAATGTATGAAACTGACACCAAATCAATCTCTGAGTCATCGTCGGTGTAGCTAAAGATACATTCGGAGTGGAATAATTTGAGGATTGACAACATGCCACAACAAAGCTCCCTGTATCACAGCTCTGAGGCCTTGGTATTAATTCCAGTCTGGGAGACAGAGAGGAAAGAGATAGACAGAGACGCAGGGAAGCATTTTTCTTTTTTAATATTAGTTGTCATTTTGCATCAGGACGGAGAGGACCGACACGACGCAGCATGAACGAACAGGGAGGGAAAACATGAAACAGACATCGGCAAATGAACGCTCAGCCAGCAGGCAGAGAGACAGACGGACGGATGGAAAGCGAGAAAGGAAAGAGAGAAGACATGGGAAAGACAAACGCTAAAGGATGGAAAAAAAGAGATGAGGATGGAGCTGGGGACGGAAAGAAAAAAAAAAAAAGCATAGCCTGCCCTGTGGCGAGACACTCAAACCTGTCAGAACAAGATTCCCACAAGTTCAGCAGCAAAACAAAAAAGGTGGAGAGCCCGAACGTGACACTTAAGCTCCCACCGAGCTGGCTGTATAAAGACAGTGGTAGGCTGAGGCCTGTATTAGTTTCAATACTGGTTTCACTACAGACATGGCTGACTCACAGCAATACAGGGATGCTCCATTTAAAAATGGTTTGAAACAATAAGAAAAAGCTCATTTATTATCAGACAGAAAAGAGAAAGCTCAAGGAAGTGGAGACTGCACAGTGTGAACCAGCATATCAGACAAATAAGCATTTCCTTATACCCTAAAGAGCTGCACACTGGACGTGGCTCGCAGGTTGTTACCCAGTCCAGTTACATTTACAGTAAATCTCCATCCATAACTAGAATGATCTCATAAAGTAGGTGGTCTTGTCAATCACTGTCCTGCTGAAAGCAACCCTGTAAGTGCCGGACACACGAGCACTGAAACCTTTCCACTAGTACCTACTCGACTTGGCTCACCTTCGTTTTAGGATCTTCCACTCAGATTCATATACGAGATGTATTGTTGAAATTGCCCTTCATTTCACGAAAATAAATATACTTGAGGGATTAAAAGTGTAGCTAAACTTCTGGTGCGGCCGACTCCTGATCAAAGTGGGCTTTAGTAAGGAAAACTGAGAATGTGCCGACTAAGAAAGTCTGGATGGATACAGATGTTTGATATTGTTTTTATACCTCCTTAATTTTTCTGTGTAATAATTAAGTTCCCCAATAAAACAGACCAGTTGTTGGGCATGAAGTCTTTCAGCTCTTAACTACAGTAAACTCTGAAAACTGAACTGACATAAACAAATATCAGCCGTCGATTTCAGACAAGAGGCCTAGTATCGGTATCACATCAGCTCATTTCTAAGGAAAAACAGGGATATACTTTCCCTTAACACAAACGGATACACACTCTTGTCACTCTTAGCTTCACATAGTGTTAAAAATCAGAAATAGTCGCCTAAAGTTTAAGGTTAGTGCTTGAACACAGGCAGGATTTGAATCTCTGCCCATTGACAGGTTGATTGAACGCATCAAGTACAGACTGGCCTGAAATATAAATGACACTGGTGTTAAAATATTCATACGATTAAACAAAGCCAGCTGCAGATAATGGCACGAAATGTTCATTCGCGACCGTCGAGTGTGTGATTTCTTCTCACTGTATCAACAATTTCAGTTCTAATAATTCGACAGAGGCAGCCCAAACCATGCTATGTTCAACCCCAAGCTCACACACACAACACAAGCTAATTATCGCTCTCACTGCTTCTCGCAGAGAAACAAAAGTTAATATAAGGCTGAAGAGCTCTTTTGGTAACTAAAGAGCTATTTCTAAACTATAAATTAAAACTGGAGCAGATGGGCTTGTGGTAATAAGAACAGGGGGTGGGGTGGGGGGCATATCTAGAAATTTCAATTATACAATAAATAAATTAGGAACGGATCCGATTAACAGTGAGGCAGAATGGCTGCAGCTGTGCAACATCAACAAAAACACACAAAGTGCGGTCGTTAGCGAGTTACAGGATGCCTCTTCTTGCCTCTCTTTCCTTAAGAGGAAGCCATCAGATCAGCTCAATACGGATACCAAACTTCCCTCTGTGGCTTATTATCTCACTAGACACAAAACCACAGGAGCCGAGGAGGCTGAATGTCAATACGCTGCATTCTCATCCTTGTTTACAGCCCCTCTAAAGTGTACTTCAAAATCTACCAGACATGATGCTGTAGTAGAACATGCAGTAATTTTTGGCAGAGTACATTAGCACCCGCTGCATTTTATTCCTCATACACTTCACTGTTGTATATTTCTGTGTCAGGTACTAAAATGCATAGCACCTGAAAACAAACAAACAAACTGCAGATACCATTACACATGATACGCAACCAACAACCGATTCACTAAGAAGAAATGGTTTTAGCGCTTCTCAGCAGGTTACTCTTACAAACTTGCAGCGTGCAACAGTAACCACTGGGGTGTATTTAAGTGGAGTTAGATGATGACACTTGCAGACATGACATCAAGCACTGGATCTCAATCAGCAGCCCCTCTGAGACGAGCTAAGGGTTATCCAGCACATGCAAGAGGATTTTCAACGGGATTTTCACATGAAAGACCCACAAACACTGCAGGCAGACCTTCAGCATTTCATTCGAGTATATTGTGATTATCTGTACAAACTGTGTGTTTCATGCTGCACGTTTACTGACAGCCATGCATAACAAACGCCATCCTTGAGTCACGTTTTCACGGTGTCAAATCGTGAAAGTGATATCAAATCGTACGGCCTGTATTCCACTGTGCTCAGACGTCCGGTAGTGTCCCCAGGAATTAACATGTTTTATGAGCTATTGTTGGAGCCGATGCAATGACTGTAGGCCCGTGTTAAGACTTCAACACAGTCCTCGCTGACAAATTAGCCTGCTTAGCTAATGCTAGCGATTATGCACATGCGACGGGGTAACATCTTTATATTGATATAATAAAGTGTGTGTTACATGGAGAAATGTGTGTCACTGACATTCGGAGGTTTGACCGAGGAAAAAGACGCTTTCGCTTCTGCTAGCCATGTTACAAAACTAGCTTATCCTGCACAGTGCACACCCAGGCTATACGTGCCACGCCGGGTATTGTTTACATAGCTTGCGCCGTTGTGCTATTTTTTTGACAGCATGGAAAACTACAAACAAAACCGACTTGACGGAATACCAAAGCTAAGCGGACACTCCTCATATACGTTTCCTCCCAATACACAAAAAAAACCACCCACCAACAAACCAGCTTTAACTGCCAGGCTAACTAAGCTAAACCAGCTAGCGAACAGGATTCACCAAATCTGATCAGGATTCACTAGCTCTGAGGTTAGCAGCACTGGTAGCTGCTGTTGGAATAAGCACGCTCCTGGGTCTATTATCGGACAGCTGTGTACGGCTCCATGTCTCTTTCTAATAAACTCTAAAACTACTCCGCTAGCTTAAACCTAAATATACATTAAAGTTGTCCCACTTTAACGCTTAATTAACACCAATAACCAAAAGTCGGCAGAATCCAAACCAGTCAGGCTGCGTTTGAATAGAAAACGCATATTTACAATTGCTGTTTTACCCCCTTCTTTTATTTCTCCTAACGCCAGCCTGTGCCATTTCACTTATTTTTGCTGTCAGTTTACATCGATGTGAGTGGTTTTAAGTTATTGGATCGGGAGGTTGGTAACACGGAGTGCTGCACTTCTTAAAATACTGCAATATCTAGGCGAGGTGTCCGGAGATGGAACTCTGGTCATTAGCAACCCGGCAAGCGTTGTCTTTCCATAGTCTGGTTGAGCTATAGGATGCAGCTGCTCAGAAAAGGAAGTCAAGGAACATATTTCGGAGATGCCCGCAGCTGTGTGGGTCACTGGCATTTATTGTGAGTTTCATTTATGTCGACAGTTATGAAATTCAATGGCTAAAACCTCCCATATTCTTCACTGTGCGAGCCCCAAACCTTTCAACATGGACAGGAAAAAATGTCCCTCACAGAGCTGGACCAGAGGAGAGCTCTCCGCGGAGCTCAGTCCGACCTCTCCCACTCTTTTCCTGGGCTTACCGGTTTTGAAGAACGCCTCTATGTCGCTGGCGTCCTTCGTGGTCTCATCCGCTCCTTCCCCGGAGCTCATGGCTGCCACAACCCGAATCTGGAGCTCGGTATCTCCCAAGTAGAGCCCCCCAAAATATCGACAAAAAGATGGCACACAATCACTCCTGTCCTGACAAAAGCGTCATTAAAGCCACACGGACGGTTGCGGGGAGTCGTTGACGCTAGCAGTGCCATCTGCAGACCTCCATCTTGGGGTAACGTAATTGGAAACGATCAGCCGGGGGCACCGGGTTCCTCCTCGGAGTGGAGCCGAGGGGAGAGTCGCTGGAGCGGTGACGAGAGGGGGGGACGGGAGGGGCTGGGTCGCTGCTCGGTGAATCTCCGTAAGCTTTCGGAAATGAGCAGAGGCTGGGTCATCGACGAACGACGGCGGTCACAGTTAACGCGTGTGCGACCAACTTACGGCGAAATATAGGTCAAAAAAGCCGACACACAAACACTGAAAAGAAAATAAAGTCCGACGGTTGTGGTAAATACGTAAAAAGGACCCGTTTAAAAGCTGTCTAACCCACACTTTCGGGGAAAGCACCAACTTTTATGGAGAAAAAATACAACCGTTCCACATGGTTCAAGTGCTCCTGATTGTTTCAGCGACTCAACCATAAAAAGTGTATAAATGTTACGTTAGCCTACTGAAAGCAAAGAGCAGAGATAAGATAACCTCCCGGATACAGCCATACATGAAAGGTCCTCTGTTTTGATTCAGGCCATCTCATGATAATATTTTCCCGGAGCGCTGATTGTGACCTGGACTACTCACGCCATCTGCCGGCCAATCCTGGAAGTGCTGCTGTATCAAGCAAGACATTTACCCCCCCACTATAACGTCTACAGCAGGGGTGTCAAACATAAGACCCCGGGGCCAGAATCGGCCCCTCAAAACACTCCCACTTGGCCTACTGGACTATATTTTAATACATTTTACAGCTTGTCTTACTGATAAACACTTCCTCCAGTCTTTCATACTACACCAAAGTAACACATACGTGACAGAAAAGTTCTTTTTTTTCTCAACTGCTTCACAGTATGTGGCAAAGCTGCTGTAATATGTTAAGAATGTGTCTCAACATTTATACTTTTCTTCAAAGATTTAATTTAATTCACTGAAATGAGCATGTGCATGTGTCCTAATACAGGTTGTGCTTTTCTATCGGATGGTACTTGATGGGCTGTCCTCCATAAAAGAGCAAAGTAGACAGCCGCAAAAGAAAAAAAGTGCATTTTTGAGTCAATATCCAGCCAAATTTGATGGAAAACAACAACAGTGAAGTATAGAGCTGCAGAAAACAATGTACAGTGACAGATAAATTGTAAATACATAACAAGAACTAAAAAGTAGCATTATAACTGATGGTATTCCTTATTTTCCTTATATGAAATTCAATCAAAACAAAATGAATTACAAACATAGAATTACTAAATTATTAAGTAAGCTCATAAAACAAATAAAACAACCAAAACACATCCAACATACCACTTATTCTATGTTTATAATAAGTTGTTTGTTTGTTTTTTAGAAATAACACAAGTATGGCTCACCCATAGAATAACGTTTAAACTATGTAATGCGTGGTTTTCATCAGCTTACCACTGGTAGCTTTGATGTGACGACCACAAGTGTGGGAGCAGGTTAGGAGCAAAAAACTCAAATTTCCCAAATTCAGTAAAAACACTGAAGTTTGAAATGCTCCAGGCCATTATTGATTGGTCAGATGCAAATATGTCACTATCTGTCGCACAACCTGATCTTTGCTGATTGGCTGGGAGAAATCCATGTTTTTCTAATAATCTCACAGTGGGTCATGTGGAGGGATAACTTAATCATGTCTGCACTATATTTGTGAATAAGAGTCATGGTTCATTGTTTTTTGATGACAAGCAACAAAATAGCAGGAAGCTATGAAAGCTGAGCTGTAACTGTGGTGAGGGGCACTGGTGTCAAATGAAGATTTGAGCTGCAGTAAAGGCAGGATTCATGTGCATTTTTGTGAAGATCGATGAAGTAATGTAAAACATTCAGATACATCCAGATGAACAAATGGATGACATAAGGTCTTATAAGACTGAGCCATCACTTGACTCTGCGAGGGACAGCAGGCCTGACCGAGAACATAGCTTGAGCTCATCAAGCAGAGGTCTTCCAGCATCACACAGCTGATGTTTCAGTTTAAAGTAGACTGGTTTTGCTCCCTTTGCCCTTCCTTTGAGCTCGCTTTCTTCTGATTGGCCTCTCACAGGCCAAAGCCTTGAACAGCAGCTGGGTGTGGCTACTGTGACTCACACTAACCTAGGTGTTCATTGTTTGTATGGTTTCTAAGCTCATCTTCTCTCTTTCCTTTCACTCTAACCGGTTAAGTCGGACGTCTGTCGAGCCAGAGGCTGGTTCTTCCTGTCTCTAGGAAGTGTTGTTGTTGTGTTTTTATGCTTGCTTACACAAGGAGGACCAGTTTGTTTTCTATAACATGAACATTTCTGTGTAACCTGTGAAAGTAATACACAAACAGACCCTTACCTCCTACACCCATATACGCAGCATGCTATCAAATAATTGAGCAAGTGAAAACAGTTATATTGACGTCTGAGGAGGTGTAGTGTCCCACAGCAAAATTGATTTATCAGTGGGATGACATTATAATGTACTCCTGACTGGAGTTCAGCATGAAAGTGACCTTTAGCTGTAATGTATTCGCTGCACTAGGTTCAGGACTGGAGATGCTCTGCAGTCTTTCCTCTGAAGCAGCTGTTAACAACATGATTTCAAATGCAGATCTACAAGTAAAGATGCATTTTTACCTGTGTTTGCAAAATGAGAAAAAAAACAACAAAACAAAAACAAACTATGATGCATGTGCTCACAGTTTACGGCCTTTTACGTGTGGAATTCAACTTTGGACCGAGTTTATTTTTTCTGCCCATTCATTCATTAACAAAAAGTAAAAAAAAAAAAAAATCCCTCTGAAATGAGAACTATTCTTGTTCCTTGTCTCACTTTAAAACAGGTGTGTCAAACATCAGGTCTTGGGGTCAGAAATAGCCCACCAGAGACTCCAATCTGGTCCGCTGGACGACTTCGGAAAACATGCAGGAGGGCAGACATTTGAGACTGTATTTTCCTAGGTTTTAAAGCTTTTATTAATGATAAAGACTTCCTCCATGGGTGCTCACACTTCACCAGTGGTAATAAGTAATACATAAACAATTAACTAACAGGGAGTTTCTGTTTTTCCACAATCTAGTACAGACATTTATGACATTTACATTGGCTCTAGCCCACTTAAGAGCAAAGTGAAATTAGGTTGACACCTGTGCTTTAAAGCAGATGATGAGTGTCAGTGGCTTAATGTGCATCCACTACAGCTGATGTCATTCCCAGCCTCTTACCTGTAAACCCAGTAAGACAAAGACCATGTCGGAGTTTGTGTTAAACATCACAGACCTCTGTGCTGATATCATAAGAAATAAATGATCTTCTTCGCTCACCAACAGCTGATTTAAATAAAGTATGTTGGCATTTTAAATCAGCAAGTGAAGCTCATTTATTACCTACTTTGCCTTCTTATGCAGGCGCTCATGTGTTGCTTGTGAAACATCCAGAAGGGGGCAGGCTGACACTAGTGACTGACTGGTCTTCTTCCACATGGGTATGTAAGGTTTTACATATCAGGATATAATAAACATCATGTGGTTCTTAGCGGGCCTTAAAATGAGGGTGAGTGGCATCCAAGTGCTGCTAATCAACTGCATTTGATAAACTGATTAAGGTGGAAAAATATCATCAATGACCTTAAGGAAGCTGTCTGGCTCATCTACAGAAGACCTTTTCCAAACATTCTGAACAGAAAGAGATTATTCAGGAGCGGTGAACATTAAAGCTTGTTGCCAACCTTCCCAGCAGTGGATGTCTCGGTGAATTCACCCCAAGGTCAGACCAGCCAGTGCTCAGAGAAACTACAAAAAACCCAAGACTCTACAGGCCTCAGTTATGTTAAATGTTAGATTTCATGACAGTACAGTTAGAAAGAGACTGAACATGTATGGTCTGATTTGAAAGGTTTCCAGGAAAAAGCCTCTTTTCTCTAAAAAGAACATGGCAGCGCAGCTTAGGTTTGCAAAGTTGCATCCGAACAAACCCTAAGACTTCTGAATCTTCTCAATGCTTGGCGATAATGCACAGAGTCGTGTTTGCAAAGAAACAAACATGCCATATCAGCACAAACACAGCCACGGGACCTGGACACTGTGCCGTCACTGAGTCGGCCATGATGTCCTCTGTGTACCAAAGTCCAAGGAGCTTGGAAAGAAAAGCGTCTGGACTTCTTTAAGTTTCTTCAAGTTCTCAGATGAAAGGAAGAAACTTAAAGTCCAGATACTTTTCTTTCCAAGCTCCTTAGACTATGATGACCTGGATGACTGAGAACCTTCACAGACACTTTGTATACCAAAGTATTCTAGAGTCAAATGTGTGAGGCCATCTCTCTTAAAGCTAACACTTGGCCGAGCAGCCGTTCTACAGCAGCATGGCTGGAAAAGACAAGAATCAAGGTGTTGCAATGGCACAATCAAAGTCCACACTTTAACCCCGTTAATGTAGCAGGACCTTAAGAGAGCTGTGGATAAACAAATGCTTGCAAACCTCATTGAAGTGAAGCAACACTGTAAAGAAGAGTAGGCCAAAATCCCTCCACAACAATGGGAGAGACTAAAACTTTCAAACTTAACTGAGAGAGGAGGTACTTGCTTTTAAATTAAGCGGCTGTTATTAATGATTTAAATTTTTTTTTTTTTTTTAAAAGAGCTCGAAATCTCTTGCAAAATTCTTCTCATATAACCTTTTTGTCTCTTCTTTGAACAAGAAACTACACCAATAAAGACATCATGCCTGGAGAGATATGTGACCAGTCAGTTAAAGGTTGCAACTTTCGCTAAAATCTTGTTTTCAGCGTGAACCAAACTGCTTTTGTATTGATACTGAATGAGAAAAACAATTTTGAAGGCCTTTAATTGTGAGTCCAAAGTTGATTTCGTTAGTACTTTAAATCAGTTTGGATTAGAATTTAAAGTGATGCCTGTATCGTTTCTAATTAGCATTTCATGAGTCATTTGCTGCTCAGGTGAGTTATCATTCTGTACAACGCTTCTGCAAGAAAAACCCCTCATCATCAGCTGAAGCTGTGCATCCGGCCTCGCACAGATGAGGACTTCAAATACCCAACGCTGCTCTGAATGACATAAACCAGGTGGATATGCCACATTTCATTCCGCATTAATAAAACACGATGTGAAGAGATGGGATGAAACTATACAGATGAGAACGCGGCTCTGTGGTGGTGATCTCTATTTAATAACTCGGAACCACCAAACGGCTGACTCCTTCCTTCAGGTTGTTTCATTCCCACAGTAACCCCTGCCAAATAGCAATATATCCCTCTGAAATGTCAGCAGTAATTACTCCTGTGCTCTGAGACAACCTCTGAAATGAAATGAAAGGAAGCGGGAAGTGATGGGGCTCTGTCTGTCCCCTGTCCCCCCCCCCCCACCTTTTGTTTGCACATCCCCGACTTTCCTCTACGTCACGCCTATTGAACTGTGCCACCGAACCTCTGCGTCAGAACCCGGGCTCCCCAGATCTGCTGCAGTCAGGGCCAGCTAACAGCAGAACGGTGTCCTCTCATTGGCCGTCTCCTGCTCCTCCGTAACAGTTACGTGGAAGGAGAGAAAGACAAAAGGGTGGGTGAGACTGGCACAGCCACAGAAACAGAAGGTGTGTCAGTGCATCACGGCTGCTAAATGGAAAAAGGCTGAGAGGTTAACTGGACTGTCATGTCTCTAACAAAAAGCTTTCTTTCAGTTGACTATTACTGTGCAAGACACACACGTGCACACTCTGCACACTGATAGATTAAAGCGTGCATGTGCGAGAAGCTCCTTTTGTGGTCATTTCTGTGCAAAAGTTAGTGTTTTGTCCCATCATAAAGAGACTGCTTTGGTAGCACGTGCAAATGTTTTAGGAAATGTAGACAGGTGACTGAGTTGTCTACAGTTTGGATGGACCAATATCGGTCGCTGAAGAAAACAGACAGCGTTCCAATATGTGCTGACATTTCTCTGTATAACTGTCAAAATCTGCAGGGGCCAGTGGTATAAAATACAACAGCAGCATGCAGGAGATTCAACAAAACACCAGCATTAACCTGGGAAAGGCTGTAACTCGCCCAGAATCTTTCCTCCATGTTTTTGAGTCACTGAATAAACCGTTTCCTCCAAAATGACAGCACATTTTGACAACATATAACCCGGGGTGATCAAAATGTTTGAGAAGGAATCTGGAAGAGTGCTCCTTCACTGACACCGAGTGTGCTGTCTTTAAACGAGGACATTTCTAAATAAAACTAACCTCTGTCGTGGATCAGAGGGAATACTCTTAAGATGCTGATTTCCACAGCATGTTGCTATATTTAGAAAAAAGAGCACTTATGTTTGCATAAACTGAGAGGAAAAATGTTTGCCTTTTTTAAATATTTATGTTTGAATTTTGCTTTTAACTGACAGTTGAGCAGTGATGAGCAGATAGAAAGGGAGGGCAGGCGGAGGCATACAGCAGACGGCCTCAGATCGGGGCTGATCGGCAGCTGGCAGCAGGTTCGCTCCTCGACCAGTGAGCCAAACTGACACCCGAGGAAAAATATCTTTCATCCAATGGTCACAGTTCAATAAATTATAATAAACAGCCCCCTCCACCCACAGCACACACATCCATCCTCTGCACTCTTCTGTATCTTCTATTCTCTTTCCTTCTCCTTACTAAACTGACTAAGTGACCAATTTATTAGGTATACCTTGCAAATACTAGGCTGGACCCCCTTTTCATGTTTTAATGCAGATTTTACAGCTGCACATCCACGAGCTGAGTCCCCCACTCCAGCTCAACCCAAAGATGCTCTACTGTGGAGGTCGTTTGAGTACAGCCTCAAACGGCCTCCACAGTAGGAGGAGGCCGTCTCAAACTGGTTTCCTGAACACGACAGTGTTCAGGAAACCAGTTTGAGATGATTATTTGGAAGCAGCCATCCAAAGATGGTCAGCATCAATACTCAGAGAGGCTGTGATGTTTAAATGAGGCTCAGTTGGTACAAAGAGGCCTAAAGTGTGAAAATCCCAGTAGATCAGCAGCTTCTGAAATCCTCAGACCAGCTCATCTGGCAACAGCAACAATAATACATTCAAAGTCACTTTAATGACCTTTCTTTTCCTTTCTGATGCTCAATTTAAACTTCACCAGACATGTCTCCATGGATAAATGCATTAACCCTGGAGAACCCATGGGGTCAGAGCCGACCCCATTGGTTTACTAGGGAAACCATGGGGTCCTGCCATGTGGTTAACTGATCAGATATTAACATTAATAATGAGTTCAACAGGTGTACCTAATTGGGCTTCCTCCTGGGTGGGTAGCTGCTGTTCACCTGAGCAGACCCCGCAATGTTTCGCTGTAAACCAGCTGTTGAGGTGCCGTTGCAGTAATGCTGTATGAATATGTTTTACGAGACTCGCATAAGTGACTCGACTTTGAAGACTAGATGGACTCCACTCTGCACTCACACTTAAATAATAAACAATGCCAACATATTTTGGAGAGGAGAACTATTCAGCAGATTGAAATATTACCCACTTATTCCTTCCAGACTTCGTTTGTGCCAGAATGTCCTAAAATGAGAGAAGTGAAAGATTCTTTTTATTCCACGTACACAAGTAACAGACAGTTTTCATAAACAGTTTAGGGGGCACGCCTTGTCCTCTTCCTGCCTGTAGAAGAGGAGTGAGGATGTGAAAGACAACAGAACACAAGAAGGCAGAGAAGATAGTTGTGGTGCACTCTCCAGCTCTTCCTCCCTAAGGAATGCAAAGAATAGCACTGAAGAGGATCTGTGATCAAACTAGAGGGCCTGGATGTCCACTAATCCACAGCACTGTTGTATTGTATGTATGCCCTGTTGTATGTGATATAGTATTGCATACAGTAGGCAATGCTTTGTTTCGTTTTCACCGAATGTGTTATTTTGGTACTGACAGTTTATGTGTTGGTCTGTTCAGGGCTATGACTGCTGTCCCGTGTGATTGAACAAATGTCATTTTGACACTAGAACTAAAGGTTCAGGGAGAGTTAGTCCCCGTTGCACACTAACTGTAGCTTTTCTGAAAATCCATCTTCAGGGTTGAGACCTTCAAAAACTATGTTTGAAGTCTTGTATTTCTAGCAGCTTTCTCGGTTTAGCCGCTGAAATCAGTCTGCCACGATGAACTCGAGGTGCACCATCTGTATCTTTATGCAGTGCTGAGGGACTGAGAGGTTATTTATACTTAATCTGAAGCCCCAGCAAATTGGGCTTCCTTGTCAGCCGTAACATAACCACATACACCACACCGCGCTTGAGGCGTAATCTGTCCGCTGTTATAAACTAATTCTGCTGCCAGACTCACACAGCAGATGCAGTGAGAGACCTTCTGAAGGGCCTCCGAGGGACAAGTGTTATTAGCATAAAGGAAGACAGTGATGCAGCTGTGCAAAGATGTGCCATCATTTGATTTTCCACCGCTGACTCTTAACAACCTTGTAGCAGTAATTCAACTGTGTACCGGCTGAGAACAGCAGGCTTTCAGTCATTTATAGAATTTGGGTCAGTAGACCTTCCTGTCTTTAACTTTAGTTAGAAAATATGGTGCACCATAAACCAGTTTCATAAACAAATGAAATCACAAGATTGTACTGGCCTCTCCACGAGTTGCAAATGAGCAATTATAGAATTGTTGATAATTAATGGCTGCATTAATGCAGCTGTGACAGTTAATAAGAAAAGCCCCCGTGGTTTGGTATCTTCTTCCAGTCACAATAGCTGAGAAGTCAGAAAATTAGACACCAGTAACGATTTCCCCAAGAGGTCGTTTAACAGAGTGTGACTTTCAAAATGTGTCCAAAGGCCAAAAGCAGCCAATGGAAATATCCCCTCGCAGCTGATAGTTTGCACACACACACACACACACACACACACACACACACACACACACACACACACACACACACACACACACACACACACAGAGAGAGAGAGAGAACAAACTCAGTTGAGTTAACTGTGTAAAACAGGGATGTCAAACTCATTTTTCAGAGGTTTAACTCCACACTGACTTCCTGCAAAAATCTCAATATAAGAAAAAGGAGGAACTTCAACAGCACATCTCACGTTTTACTTCATGATAGAGACATGTGGCTCTATTTCATGAAGGAAATCTGTCTGCATGACTCTTTGGGGCTTAATTGTTAAAGGTATACCTGTCAAATTACAGAAAAGGTTTTAGTAGCTCACACCACAGACTGTACTGTAACTAAAAAGAAGGCAAAGTTATTGTTAATTCACAATAAGGTCCTATTTTATTAATTATTTTAGCATGAGGATATTGTAAAAAGACAGAAATTTCTATAGTAGATTGTCACAGTCTGGCTGTGTTGCTAAAAAGGACTCAAGTGCAGACCAAAACTATGAAACGTGACGTGGATTAACAGAAAACAAGCAGTTTATTAAGGCTGGCAAAATAAATACAAACAAAGGGCATGGGTGAAACTAAATAATAACCTAAACTGGGTGAACTAAAACTAAAACATGAAAAAACCCGAAACATGGTGAACTGACATGGATACCTGAAGATGCGACGTGACGAGCAGACGACCTGACAAGGAATGACTGAAAACTAAACTAAAACTAAACACAGAACACAGGAACACAGGACTTCTTCAAAATAAAACAGGTAACATAATGAGATGCAGACATGAGAACATGAACTTGACAACACAAGACACACAAACATGAAACACATGAAGGGCAAGGGAGACTTAACAGGGGTTAAAAACACAAGGGGAAACTAATAAGCAAATGAACTTAGATAGCCTAATGAACTTAAACATACCATGAACATCAAAATAAACTAAAACTCAAAACGCTGGGTCAAAAGACCCAGGATCGTGACATAGATAGTGAAAAAAAAACCAAACTTTTTTTTTTTTTTTTTTTTTTTCAAAGTCAAAGTCAACTTTATTTGTCGATTCTGCCACATGTACAGGACATACGGAGAATAGAAATTGCGTTACTCTTCACTCCCTAGATAAATAGCAAATGAACATTTAAATATATTTAAATATAAAAGTGATTAAAAAATGCAAGTAAAATAATTAAAAAGTAAAAATTTAAATAAATACAATTTTACATATAACAAGAAAGCTATATAATATACAATATAATGGGTAAGTGACAAGTGACATTGAGTGTAAACTGTGTTTTCTGTCATTTAATGTTTATCTATTACTTTGGTGTACTGTGAAGAATGTTGCAGAGGTATTTCTCATTAGGAAAAGCTGTAAACGTTATGAAAACACAGTTAGAATTCCAAAATGTGCGCCCTCCTTCATATTTTCCATGGAAGTCCAGTGGGCGAGATTGGAGTCTCTAACCTGATACACACCTGCTTTGAAAACACTTGATTTAAAACCTTCAGCAGCAAGAGACTCGGAAGTACACGAAACTCCAAAAGCATGTGAAGGCAGCACATCAAGTTGCTAGGTTGGTATCTTAGCAACCCCAGACGCCTGCGGTCTGACTGGACAGTTTGACTGGACTTTTCTGGGGTTTTGAGACAGGTTTTGAGCTAGAACGATGGACGTTTCACTCGAGGCAAAAACCAAACCGCTGGCTACACTGTCAGCCTTCAGCTACGTCACACCGCGAAGAAATGAGCCCAAACAAATGTCCTACTTTAACAACGAAGCGAAGGTAACACTGGTTAGCTAACAGAACCTAGCCAGTTATATTTATTACTGAGTGTTATTTAGGATAACGCTCAGTTATAGTTATAGTTATAGTTTGTATCTATAACTATAACAATTAACAAAATCTCCAGTTAACAAAATTGGGAATATTAACGCGGGTTAATACATTAAATTGTACCTACTTAAAACTCCTTTCTTAATAAAGTTGCGTTGGTGCTTTTGAACTCCTTTTGAATTATAAACTATATAAAAACGGTTCACCACTCACCCTTTGTATATTTATACATGTATTATGTATTTGCTAGCACTCTTGCGTTCCCCTCTACTATTAACACCTACTTCTCATTGCCCAAAGTGACAAAAAAAAGCATCTCCTTCCACAACAGGAAATACTTTGAATGCTGGACTCTTTCTTCTCCACATTTAGGTCTCAGATGTGTCCATGTATGACCGATTACACAACCATGTTGAGGGTTTTGATATGTGGCTCCCCCGGGATGACAGAAAACACTGGAAAGGAAGAGGACTTGACATAAATAAAGAGGTAATGGTCACGTAATGTAGTGCATACACCTCTTACGGATGCAGAAATACGGGGCATTTAACAAACATTAATTGCATTAAACAACTGCCGCAGACTCCAAGGACAAAAAATATGGAGTTAAAAATGAGAATAATAATTTAAAAATGTTTCATTTTTTTTCTCATTAGAGCATGATGACAGTGTTCTATTTTTCTTCTTCTGTTTCCACTGAATGTAATTGTAAAAATATAGACCTACCAGAGCCAGAAGCACATACTGCCTGACCTTTCTGAAGTCAGAGGTTCCTGGTGTTAACAGAGCTATTGAAAAAGCCCACCCAGAGACACCTTAGTGCCCTCGATAATAATGAGCAGCATGTGTATTTCAGTTTTCCCAAAGACAACAGGGGATAGCTCATACAATTTTGGAGGGCAGCTTTCATTTCTGTCAGTGTGGGACGTAGCAATAAGAAAGAGACTAAATCGAATCTAATCAGAGGAGCAAACCACGATAGTTTCATTAAGTGCAAAAATACCTTTACTTCAACCGTCTTACTGATCAGAACAGTAGCAGGTTTAGTTATCGACCTGAAGCTGTACACTTCAAAGCAACAGATTCACTGGTCTGGTTTTGGGGTTTAAACAGTTAACAGTTAGTTGTTGTTATAGCATTGTTATCTAATGGACACACCCTAGATGTGATGTTTTTAATAGCAAAGAGCCACAATTTTACTTAATTTGCATCTTGTAATAAAAGGTGGAAATATAGCTGTATTATAGGAAATAGTTATATTGAGGTGATAAAGCTGTCCTGGTAGCAGCAGCTCAGAAATATGTTATACAAGGTGTTCAGCTGTATGTCCAGTGAGTGGTGAAGTGTGTGGTCACTAACCACAGCTACAGTCATTTTTTTCAATGAATTCTGTCTTAACTGATGGAGAAATCCATAAACTGTGTCTGCAGCAGCTGATGGAGGAATCCATTAGCTACATCTGTAACAGCTCTGGCGTGCTGATTCAAACAGCAACAGGAATGATGAATCCTTTCAGCAAGTAATACGGACACGTTCCAACAGCTAGCAGTTCAGTATTCATGCCACAGACACATTCCTTCTGTGCAACGCCTCCACATTTCTTTTTACCGCTCAAATTAATGTCTCTGTTCACCTGAAAATCAGGTACAGTTACACTGTGGTCCTTATGAAATGTAAGACACAAAACCAGCTATGTGTGTAACAATTAGCAAGAAAAAAAATCAACTTCAGCAGGAGATAATGTTGTTTAAAAAAAGGCTGCCTGGTGCCAGAAAAAAAACAACTAAATCTAAATGATCAGTGATGGGGTTATTTTATATGTATATGTATATCTGTGTGTGTGTGTGTGTGTGACATTACCTCAATGTAACTTTGTCATATGAACATAATTGCTGTGGAAACCTCCTGCTTCATGTTTCCCTAAACTTCCTCTTTTTAAAATATGCAACTTTGTGGAAAGAGAAGTCCAACACATGCATCACAGCTAGCGCAGCTTTAACACTTCTTCCATGTGGCCATGCTGCTCCCTTCCAGGAGAGGTCCAGAACTGTGCCGGTGCTGTCCTCGTCAGAGTATGGCCGTCGTCCCGCTCCCACACTCTACTTCACAGAGAGGCAGTATGCGCGTGTAGCCTGCATTAAATCTGAAATCTACATGAAAAATGGGATCTTATGGAGTGTGGAAGAAGGATACGGATCAGTGAGACCTTCTTAAAAGTCTGACGTATCAGTGCATGAAGGCGTTTTTTTCTCACTGTGGAAACTCTAATAATAAACAATGTTGTGCTCTGTAGATTGTTTAGTAAAAGAATGCAAGTGTAAACATTTAACCCACTGACATAACTGTTGACTGTAGTAGCAAGACAGATTTTTATTCTTAATGACTAGAAAAGACCTTTATTTTCTACGAAAGTCCACCTACATTTTCTTCTTCAATCAGCATGAATATAATGTTTCAGTCGAGACTGAAGTGAATCATAACGTATTTCCCAGATTTAGTAGGTGAATTCTCTGTATGGCTCAAAGATTAGATTTTGTTTTCTGACTGCCTTCTTGTGTGATGTTTGTTTTTACACTCTGGGTGTCAGGAATAATGTGAATTTTTGTAATGGGATTTTGTATGGAGCAAATTTGAAAGGTTGAAGCCAGCGTTGGAGTAGCTGGCCAGTTTCTCTCAGGTACTGATCATTTGAACAACCCATTCTTTTTAAATTAGCTTCTACATCAGTGTACGCTGCACTCCCTGCATTTGATCTGTTTTTTTCTTACTGTTTTTTTTTAGTTCACCTCGCCTTACATAAATGCATTTTTTTTACCTCACTAACCTCCTCGGTTCACTAAGTTCTCAGATTCTTTTTGTGTATAAATACTAAACCCACGCAACAGAGATCAGCCTCCTACACGATAAGATTATTTTTGAGTGCAGACAGCTCTCATTTGCTTCTGCCTTTGTACTGTGGCTGAAATAGAGCTCTTATTCTTAGAAACTTGACAAGATTTAAATGTATGTGGTGCTAGAACTGCAGTGATGTTAGGGAGCTGTTAGAGGAGTTGGTGTTTCAAGGTTACAGTGACAAGAAATACCCCGCCCCATAATATTTCCTGGTGTTAGTCCAATTTATGAAGTCCAAAGTCTATTAGCCATCTACCACAACTCTACCAGGCTCTTGTCCGTATTATGTCTTTTGTCCTGTCTGTCTCCCCCAACCTCAAACAGTCCATAGCTGCCCCTTTCTGAGCCTGGTTCTGCTGCATGTTTCTTCCCGTTAAAAGGAAGTTATTCCTTCCCACTGTCACCAAGTGCTTGTTCATAGGGAGTGGTCTGATTGTTGGGGTTTTCACTATTATTTTAGGGTCTTAACCTGGCAATACAGGCTGATACAAGTGTTGTGATTTAATGCAGTATAAATACAATTAAATTGAAATGAATTAAAATGAACTTCATCTGTTGACAGTCTTTATGGACATGCTCACTTGCTTTTCCAGCAGCACTCAGCACACCTGCCCACAGCACTTAGAGTACTACCGAATGGTTTTACTGTCCATGTTATTACTGTACATGATTGACCAGTCAACTCACCTGATCTGTACCTCACACTGTGGTGTATTATTAAACTACTACAAAAGGAAGACAGGAAACAGACGAGGTGAAGGCTATGATCAAGAACATTTTAGCTGTGCCATAAGCCATAAGAGCGCTGCATTGATCCTGGAATTAATGATAAACGAGCCTCAACCAAGCACTGAGTGTAGAAATATATATATTTTTCAGAAGTTGGTCATTTCTATATTGTAAAGCAGTTTTGATTTTCATCTATTGTGTATTGAATTTCTAAATCTCAGGAGCCATAAACCACAATGATATTTTCTAAAAGATTTAAAATCTTTGCAATCGTGAGCAATGAATATAGAGTATATGAACGGTTACCTTTTTATGAACCTGTACATATATAGTACATATATTTATAGCAAAAGATGCTCAAAATAAACATGAACAGATGTTCAAATAATCACTATCAAGCTTGTAATGACATTGAGATTAGCTGTTGGTTATCAGGGTTTTGACTCTTGGCTCTGTGCCATGTCAAAGAGGTAAAAAGTTCCTAATATATGTAAGTTGAAACCTTCTGTTTATGAGGGGCAGCCAATCAAGAGAAAGCTAGCTCAAAGGAAGGTGAATGGCAGAGTGAAATACTGAGCTTCACCATAGCTCTGAGCAGGTAAACACTCTAAGGGTTATTTTGAACTGTGATTCAAGCAGCGTAAGACTAAAGATACAGAACTGGAAATGAGCATCACAACTTTAAAGCTAATGAAACTAATGAGCTACTGACTCCAGTGAATACTTCGTGTGTTTACAGTGTGACAGATCTTTTATCGTGCTCTTCTGTTTAGAGCACTAAACCAAAGACAGACAAAGGACGTCAGTTTATATACAAATGTTTAATGAATAACAAAAGAATGGCAGTGGACATTTACACACATGCGGTTGGTTTGGTTCCAGATGGATTATAAAAAAGAAACCTCTACTTTTGAGCCCGCGCCTGAGTCCACCTGCTCGAGTGGGACACAAACGCGGCTCTGTAGTTATAAATACAAATCACAGGTTCTGGCAAACTAACCATCACGCTGGCATTTTGTTGGCAACAATAGCTCTAAATGACAATAAACTATTGTAACATCCATTTGCAATAAAATGGAACAAACCGGCTCACATTGCCAACCAAGCGTAGATAGGGAAAAAACAAAAAACAAAAAACCACAGCTCGGCAGGCGGCTCAGTTTGCTCGAGTGTAAGGCTCTGAAGCACAGCAACACTGGCATGGGTAATTAGCTCCACACCGCTACTATTGTACAGACGGGTGACTGCGGTCCTTGAGAGCTGCACTAATTTAGCAAACCTCCCTTTGAGTCAGGCACTCCTTTAGACAGTCAAGTGACCCCTCAGAGTGAAGTCCTTGTTACACTTGAGATGTGAAAACCATCTTAAGTGCAGCCTTGAAGGACTGCGGCGGTGCACCTTGGCTCCAGCTTACACTGTGCTGCTAAGGACAAAAGTGGTTCTTTACAATCATCTATCCGTCGTGCTGCTGGCTTCTGGTAATGGGTTTTACTTAACAGAGAATGACAAATCACTTCTACGGCCACTTTGTGTGCGCAATTGTGTCGTCAAGTCTATTTGTTCGGTTAGCGTGGCGTGCTCAAGGCATCACGGTCCCTTGTGACAGAGATCTGGTCATCTCTGTGTGAACAAAGTAGGTCTTCAGCTCTCCTTTACCCTTCACATTGATGATGCCGCGACATGAACACATGTACCCTAATTTTGTTAAGATTTCACGTGTCTCCTCTGTTACCTGCACAGAAGGACGAG
The DNA here is from genome assembly GCF_057382095.1 of Aulonocara sp. 'chitande type north' Nkhata Bay. NCBI lineage: Eukaryota > Metazoa > Chordata > Actinopteri > Cichliformes > Cichlidae > Aulonocara > Aulonocara sp. 'chitande type north' Nkhata Bay. Next base: position 37,630,398 of record NC_141364.1, read on the forward strand.
ATGTGATTAAAAAAAAAAAAAAATTCAATAAAATTTGGCAAGAAATACAAGAGTGCTTTGGAAGACATCCCACCTGTATTTTTCCCAGTAACCCAGTGGTTTCCATCCTACTGGCCACATTCACACTGTTTCCCCAGATGTCATACTGAGGCTTCTGGGCCCCAATTACTCCTGCAATCACTGGCCCATGGTTTATGCCTTACAAATAGACAAAGCAGTTAACATTTCAGAATGATTACACACCTTTATGTAAAGTGAAATCTGTGCCGTGTTCATGCTACGAGGAAGAGCTCTCACCGATCCGCAGTCTGAAGTCATTAAAAGAGTGCTTGTTGATGACATCCAGCTTCCCAACGAGAGCAAATGCAAACTCCACCATTGTGCCAATGTGCATGTACTGTCTGTCGTGTTCCTGAGGGTAATGAAGAGAAAACAGTCACAGGGGACACTAGTGCGAGATTGTGACTGTTTATGTTTTTAAAGTGATAGTAGCTTGGTTTTACACTGGGCAGTAAACGCTTTGGAGATGAAGTTTACAGCAGCACAGCTGGATAGCAACAGAAACAGGTTGCTAAGCCGGTTACGGTTGGGCCATAATAAAATGTTAAATTTATAGTTTATTACACCTAGCCAGCATTTCCTACATGAAAATACTTCCAAATCTCAATGCTCTTACAAGATGTTCCCCTTATTTGTTGTCGCATAGCTTAACTGAGTAATATTTCTGCCTCGCAAGGGTTAAGGCTTTTAATTTAATTGTCTAATTTAATAACTACGCATATCCCTAGTATCTGGGGAATACTTGTCTCTGTAACACCACAAAAAGGGGTTAGGAGTAAGCTAGTTTCCCAAACTTGCTGCTTAATGAGTTAATGCTAAAATCCTCAAAACCTTTTCATGCCCAGATGTAAGGCAAAGCATTTAAAGAAGATAAATCCTGGTTCTCTACACAGAACAAATGATCTAGCCAGGGCTGTGACTGATCTGCTCACATTCCATTTTCATTTATAATACTGGAACAAAAACACTTGATTCAAAACAAAGCTAATCCCCCCATGTTATTTACTGATGTCATGTACAGTATTGTGCGATCAAGTGTTTTTTTTTTTTTTTAGCTTTACATGCTTCTTTATCAGCAAGCTGGAAACATTAAAAAGTGACAGAGTTGGCAACAGCTGATACAATCAGCCTGCAGCAGTCCAGCAAATCAGCCATCAAAGAGACGCCTGCTTCTGTCTGCCCCTGTGTGAAATCAGCTACGCATTGTTATAAAAATTACCAAGGATTCTGAGTGCAGAGCGCTCTTATCCCTGCAGACTACATTATGTGCTCTGCTAGAAGATGCAGGTGCAGCAACAGTGACTGGGGGGTTTGGGTGGCTGGTGGGGGCTTTGCAAATGTCAATTAAGCACATTTCCACCAATCAGGAAGGTTTTTTTTCTTTTAAACAAAGCACAGTGCTGCCACATTTCTGAACGATGATCTAATTTGCTTACACTGATGTATTCAAAGTGCAGTAATGAATCACTGGTGCTTGAATGATATGCAGATTTTCTGGAGCAGCAGTAAACACTGTGTGGCTCTTTGTGAATGCAGACGTGTGTAGAAACTTGCCTGTGCACAATCTGGTCCTGGCGTCACGTTGAGTCCAGTCGCAGCCATGTAGGTAGAACCGATGGTCTTAATCTTCTCCACTCCGCTGAATTTTGGCTTGGACAGCAGCTGCGGGCGCAGGAGGAAAAGAGCCCATTATATTACATCTACAAGAAGCAGGAAATAGCGGTGGCTTTCAGCCAAACGCTGGCATTTTCTTCTGCTTTCCCTGCTACTTTAGAGCATAATAACCAAGTGTGATTGCTTCTCAAAAAAAAGCAGCAGGGGAAGGTTATTTTTTTCTTTTTCGTTTTTTCCTTTTTCCATTGTGACTGAGACAGCAAGGATGATCAATATGAGAGGAGTTTACCTCATCAAAGTCTGCTATGATCTCGTTGAGAAGACGGAGACACTCCAGTCCCTCCTTATTGACATCAGACTCAGTATAAAACTCTTTGAAATCTGGGATGGAGGCGAACATCACACACACCGACTCGTACGACTGATGATAAAGGTCCTGGTAACGAGCGAGAAGAAGATAACGGCTCTATGGGTTGTATTGATCTGGCACAGGTGAAGGAAATCTATGAGCTGAATAGCTCGTGCTGAACAATGACACCGACTCTTTAAATAAATACGAAGAAGCTTTAATCATGTCTGCGGGGGGACTCTGGGTGTTTGCAGGAGCAAAATAGTAACAGCGTTCATTACAAGACAGACAGAAGTAAGAGCAGAGCAACTGAGGTGAAGCACGGGAACGGAAAGTATGTTAAGCAAGTAGGCCACGTCTAATACAGCGTCTGTGGAAAGAGTGAAATAACAGAAATCAAAAGGGAATGTGTTTATTAAACTCCACTGGGAAAGAAAATGATTTGAACAATATGTGACAGATAAGGAATATCATTATAAAGGATATGTGTTAACAGCACATATAAAATATGCAGTTTTTATCATGTATTTTTCAGTCAGTACCACGATAGTCAAAAGAAGATTATTTCCATCTGCACTGATTTATGCTTGGTGGTGTGTGCTATTCTAGTAGATTATCATGAAGATGCCAACCACGAAACAGAGGAAACATTAGTGACGACAGATATGACCCTAATTAAGTCAAATATAGCATTAGGAGGTAATTAATTTTATTTTTGATATTTTTTTGATTTATTGATTAGCATTCAAATATCTCAGTGAATACAGAATAAAGATTACCACAAAGCAAGAAAGCGCGAGACAAGGGTAGACAAAGGTATTGGCTGAAGCATATGCTTATTACGCCAACCCTTTTAACAAAAGATCATTTAGCATGCAGCTCCTGTACACAGGGCTCGAAGCAAAGCTTAAAACAAAGCAAAAACAAACAAACAAACAAACAAAAACTTTCCACCTTAGATAAGTAACTACATCAAAGCAAAACAACCAAGAGTTCCAGTATTATTATTTTTGCTCTTTTCATTCTTGATTTATATATTTTTCTAATACTTTATTTTTAAACTTGTTTTTAAACAAGGAAAATGAACTCCACCTTTTTAAATCACTGTCATAACTATTCCACAAGTTATCTCCTCTAACAGAAACACATCTCTGCTTTATGTTTGTCCCAGGTGGAGGTGGGTAATCAGGTGGAGGTGGGTTGCAAAGTGGCTTGCAGGTGCACAGCATTGGTGGGAGGACTATGAAAGCGTAGACCTCATTCACAGAGGATTAGAGACCAACCACTGGTTGCTGGGAGAAAATATAACCTTCCTGACCAGTTGACAAGTGGTTGCTGGCTGTCACAGGTTGATATCGGTCACAATGTGGTGCTGCACTGAAAACCTCCTTGCGATGACTTCTGTTGCCAGCAGATTGCCATCATCACCTCTAGCTTGTATGGAAGATGCCAACTTGTTTGCAAAAAAACTACTGAAACTTAAAAAAGTGGAATGCAAAATGGGAACAAGGAATGTTCACCTTCAGAGTAAAAGTTGCATCTTACTGCTGCAAGGTTTAGGTGAACAGTTCCCATTTCCATATATTAGCCGTGGCCAGTTTCACATAGCGACAGCTTCCACAACTACCCACCAACCGACTGGGCCATACTTAGTTTTCCCTAGCAACAAGTGTTTCCCAAACAGTCTCTGACTGGTCTCTAGGCCTGTGAGATGGGGGCCTATGTGAAATTTGCTCATTGGGTCTTTAGAAGGGTATCAGCTGTATCTATGGTGATGGGGCGGACATCAGGATCAACGTATCTTCTGGGATAACGGCTGAGCTACCTGAACTACCTCTTTACACAATTAGTTTGATATTTTGTATTTTTCTGCATGGTATATTTGAAATAAAAACAACTATATTAGCTTAAGCAAGAAGATTTAAAACAGCGGGAAACAGGTTCTTTTCTAAGTACTAAATCTCATTTCAGTACTTAATATTTCTGGGAAGCCAGTGTTTTTTGGCCCAATTCAGTAATTTCCTGGGGAAACTGCTGATTTCAGAACATAACACTCACAATGTGCTATTCTTTACTCTTTTCTTTTCTTTTTTTTTGATTAAAGCCTTTCACCTCCTGAAAAAAGGGTCGGGAAAAGAACAAATGATGCAGGGATGTTACTCGAGGTGAAAAGATGGGTGCATTAAATCTCATTCTCATTTATTGAGTCATAACTCATTCGAGTCTCAGCACACAGTAATGTGTATCCTAATTTTAGGTTCACTGCTGGTTATTGTAATTAAATGTCCATAAATCTGCTAAAAAACTGCGGAAGGCTTTACCTTCTATAGTACTAGTGCTAAAAATGGGTACACTTGAACAGGAATGCATAACAATACAGCACTCTACCTCATTTTTCCAGTTTCTCCCCAGGAAGTGTTCAGCCACGTGAGCTGGTAGGACGTTCTCCAGCAGAACCCGGTTGAGGTTCTCCATGGTTTCGATCTCCTCACACTCCCTCTTGAACTTATCCCTCCACAGGAAGTCTAACCTACAGTAATATTCATTCTGTTACAGGAGGACACAGAGTAAAGAGACACCAGCGTCATTCACACCCAGCACTCTCAGTAGAAACTTGAACCAAAAACAGGGGAAAAAAACAACTAATACACAGAGAAGAAAGCGAATTTTAAATTAGAGTTAATTGCAAATATTCATTTTTTATAACACAAATCTAATCACAGACAGGATGCTGTAAAAACATCTTCCATATATTCGTCCACGATATGGGAGCATTTCTCAGCGACCGGCTGCCCGTATCCCATTCTAATCATCGCCACTGAACGGAAACTTCATAGGCTAACTCGAGCAACCTCACCGACTGAAACTAAAGGGCATGCTTGGTATTCATAGAAAATTAAAGCTCCAATAATACAACAATGAAACAATGCGTGAAGCTCCGCTATGATGGCTCAAGGAAATCGAGAACAGACAGGGCTGTTTTGCATAAAAGATAGCCACTGCTTTTTTTTGTTTTTTCTGCTCTTTGCTTTTTCAAGCTTGAGGTAGTTTTGAACCGTCTAAATATGTCAGGAAGATTCATATAGGGAGGTCAAAACATCCCAGGAGTGTGTGTGTGTGCATCAGGCAGCATCCCCTGAACGCACCATCATTATGCTCTCATGTATGTGAACGCTGCAGGCTTCTTGTGGGCTGGCCCCTACGGTGTGTGTTTGCGTGTGCGTGGGAGCATTTTTAGTGTCCTTCGAGATGTACTTCATGTGTGTGGTTCGTAGTCTGGATGATGTATGTGTGCACTAAATACGTTTCCCCTGAGATTAAAGTATGATGCCTATTTAGAAGACTAACAGCGCTGAGATCTTGCGCTATAGTGTTGATAGCCTGAGGCTGAAATGCAAATACAGAGGAGCTTCTTGCCCTCTGAGGACAGCAAGTCTGAACCACTTGTCACGGCGAGTGAGAAGAGCCGTGTGAAAAAAGGAAAAAGAGAAGAACTGTGACACCACTTGTTCGTGCGCATGTATATATGCGCCTATGCACAGTATGAGTATGTGCAGTTTTGTGGCACAATAAATTCCAGTACCTCTTTTAGGCTGAAAAAGTAGGCCGAAAGAAGTAGAGCTCATATCAGATGCTCTTTAGAAACCAGCTAAAAAGCCTGTAAATGAGTTTTGCTCCATTGCGCAGCTGTTCTTCAGGGATGAATTACAGATGCCTTGTTTACAGTAACCTGCTTTCCCCTCTCTTTGACTAAATGCCTGGGAAAAGCCTCATTAGAGCTAAAGATGAAGAATTTGTAAGGCAAATTTCTTAATAGCAGCCTAAAGCATATACAGCCAACTCCAGTGGAAAATGTGGGCAATACCACTCGAAAGACCTTTTGACCTGTTTTAGAAATGATATTTCTCAATAACCCAAAAGCATTGTTAAAAAAAACAAAACCCAATTACCTCATGATCTGTACGTGACAAAGAGTTTCACTCAGCAAAGTTGTGTTTCCATAACAAAGTCCCCCCTCTTTTCTGCTGAGAGTGACCCAGAATGAGAACAACACAGGGAGCTAGTTTGGACCAACTGTGCCTCTCAGAGGAGCCCCAGTTTGGGTACTAAAGCTCTTGTGGCTGTCCTTCTGTCCCGAACATCAGCTTTGAGGTCAGAGATGATGGATGGTATACCTCACAAAAAAAAAAGAAGATAAAACACAAACACCCAATGTGTGTCAGATGAGTTTGGGTCTTATGAAGTGAGGATGGTGGGCACAGAGGAGATGGAGGCAGTGGGCCAAACTGGCAGATCTAATGCTCCAAAGATATTTTGATCTTTCTTTATAATGAGCCAAGTCCTCCAACACTGTTTAACTGTCTTTCATCTGTTCCAGAATAATTTCTACAAAGTCATAAAAGTCGTTCCAGAACGACCGGGGCTAAATTTCCCAAAAACATCTCTGCTCCACTGAGTCAGTCGCTGATTCTGCGATTGTGCTGAATGACCTGAAAAGAATCGTAGCGTTCAAAGGGAAAAAATTACACGAGACCACTTTGAGGAAGCTGCTCACCTGCCTGGCTAAGACCAGTAGCGTAATGAAGAAGATGAACAGAGATACAGAACCCATGGTCTTTAGATCCTTCAGGACTCCCGGTCTGTAAGGAGAGGAAAATGCTATAACAACATTCAGCATTTTATTCTGAAAATTCAAAAGCTTAATGCTCTCACACACAAATTGTGGTTTACATTATTCCATCACACATACACTCCATCCTACTGCTGGAAACAGCTACTGGTAAACCAGGTTTGTGCATGAATCCACATGAAAGCCCATAAAATGCAATTTTTCCTCCTGCTTCAGTAACATTTGGTAAAAGTATGGATACCGACTGTTATTTTAGAAATCACTGAGCCCCTTTTAAACTAAGGCCATAAATAAATAAGTTTTAACATATATACATAAACAGTATATTGCCAAATGTATTAAGTTATCTGCCTTCATATGAACTTGAATGACATCCCATTCTTCATTCATAGTTTAAGATGATGTCAGCCCACCCTTGTAGCTATAATGGCTTCCACTCTTTTCGGAATGCTTTCCTAAAGGTTTTAGGAGTGTGTCTATGGGATTTTTTGACCACTTCCTGAAGTGCATTTGTGAGGTCGGACGCTGATATTGGACCTTGGTCCTGGCTCAAAGACTCTGCTCTAATTCTACCCAAAGATGTTCTGTCAGGTTGAGGTCAGGGCTCTGTGCAGGCCGGTCAACAAACTCGCTCATCCCTGTTGTGTTGTAACAGGAAGCGGCCAGCTCCAAACCGTTTCAAGAGTTTCTTTCATAGAACTAAGGGTCCCAGTCCAACTCCTGAAAAACGAACCCCCACCATAATCCCTTTTCCAGCAAACTTTACGCTTTATGCCGTTTTCCTGGCAACCGCCAAACCCACTGGATATCCAGATGAAGAAGTGCGATTCGTCAATCTGGAGAACATGTCTTTACTGCTCTAGAGCCCCGTGACAGTGTGCTTTACACCACTGCATCCGACACTTTGCATTGCACTTGGAGGTGTAAGGCTTGGATGCAGCTGCTCGGCCATGGAAGCCTATTCCTTGAAACTCTCTATGCACTGTTCTTGATCAAATCTGAAGCCCATTTGGAGGTCTGTAGCAATTGGCTCTGCAGAAAGTTGGGGACTTCTCTGGACTATGCACCTCAGCATCTATTGACCCGAATCTGATTTTACGTGGCATATCACTTCATAGCTGAGTTACTGTTGTTCCCACTCACTTCCACTTTGTTATAATCCCACTAACAGTTGACTGTGGAATACTTAGTAGTGCGGAAATTTCACGACTGCTTAGGTGGCATCCTATCAATGTACCACACCGGCAACACATTCTTTCACAAATGTTTGCAGGAGCATTTTTTCCCTTGCTTTTATATAATTGTGGCCATAGAAGTGATTTAGATAGGTGGTGAGTGAATACCTTTGGCAATATTGGCCTAGACACAGGGTTTGTGACATTGCTTCATCTGTGTCTATGATACAACATGCATCTGTATGTTAAACGTACCAACAGCAGAGACAGAGAGAAAACACTTGTCGCACTTGTGGAAATGAGTATTCTCAGCATCAGCTCTAGTTACGTGTAACCACACTTTTCAGCGTGTAGTTTTCTCTGCTATTGTCACTAAGTAAAGTGGCAAAGTGAGTGTGTTTGTGTGTCGCTGGGTGCTAAGGTGCTGCTGCAGCTGCCTAGTTGTTAGATGAATGTGCAAATCTTACTGGAAATAATAAAAGCTGATCAGACATTTGCAGATCTTTCACAGAAAAGTGCACAGGGTGCTTAAGTCACGAAGCTGACACATTCAGATGCTGTCAAGGACTGTATGTCTGAGAGAGGACTGACTGACTGCTAGGTTTGGCCTTTTCTTTGTAACTGTTTGCTGTACGGCTTCTCTCACATCGATGTGGAGGGATTTTAGTCCACTCTTCTTTACAGTGTTGCTTCATTTCATTAAAATCTGCAGGCATTCGTTTATACACAGCTCTTTTAAGATCTTACTATTTACTACTTCAGTCAGGTTGAGGTCTGGACTGATTGGGCCATCGCAGCACTGTGATTCTTTTCTTTTTGCTGCTTGTCTTAAGATAATTGTCCTGCATCACTCAGTTTGGGCTAAGCTTCAGCTGTCAGTAAGATGGTCTTACCTTTGTCTCTAGAATACTTGATATTACTTGAGTTGATAAGCTTTTTGTTTTGGTTAAGAAACAGTAATTCGATTGAGTTTTATTTTTTTAAGACTCTAGTTTTGAAGAAACAGAAAAGAATTTGGGAAACAATTAGCCCCCAAAAAATCAGTGTCCACAGTTTTTATAAATTGGCATAACTATGAACAAGCACTGCTAGATTCTTCTCTTTTGTATCTATTCATTTTTTGAAAACTTCCCTTATTATCCCATTTGAACCTTGTGTAAATTTTCACCAGTAGATTGTGGTCAGCCTAATTCTGGTTTTACTGCCCCTCCTAATTTAAGTTCATAATCCTAGTAATGGTAGATGATAAAGGACAAACACATTTTAGTTAGCCAAAAGAGAGAAAAAACATTAAGGTTAGACTGAGACCCATAGCAGTCATGGCTATGGGGTCCAGAAAACAGATGAGGTCAATTAAACATTATGCAGTGTTTTATATTTGGACCCCTGGCTGTGGTTCATCTGTAGGAAGTGTACTCAGACAGCAAAGTGACTCTTGACCTCTAAGTTTTTCCCTATTGAGTCAGCTGTTTACCTCAGCTGTCAGTGTTGGGTGAGAAACATCCACTTTTTATATTGTGGAGGAAGCTGTAAAACTTTGTGAAGGGACTCTGAAACGAACGAGTTGATGAGTCAGCGAAGCTCACTTTTGACTGAGTTGTTGAGGATACCCCGATCTTTTCTATTCATAACTTCTGCTGTTTTTGCTTTTGTTAGCTGCTGTTGGATGTCTAATCTGTTGACAATAGGTAACTGTGACAACTTGAGGAATAAATGAGCATGTTTATGCAAATGCTCATGTGTTAGAGCCTTGACTTTGGTTCAGGAGGTCAGGCTTGAGGTTAGGAACAAGATGACATTTTATCAATACTGCTTGTCTCTTTCTTTTTTTGGTAAAGGGGACCCTTTCTCCGATGATAAAATACAGGTATAATATTTCATGTCTGCAGTTTAAAAGGGCAGGCATGAATTGAAATGTGCCTCCACAGCATGCCCAGGCCTAAAACTTCCCTTCTCCTCCCCTCTCTTCTCCTAACGTACTTTGTATGTGGCTGATGTGTAGTCATATAATTAAAATCTATTTGGTCAGAAGGGAGATATCCTTCCTGGCCACTGTATTTAAAAACGGCAGAAAGCCTGCACCCACTCCTCTATATTTTTAATACATGAACTATAAATTTATCAACTTACTTCAATGATTAGTAGCTGTAGCTTCTAGCTCAACAGCCTGTGGATATGTAATCCTGTGCCTGTTATAACACAGACAGTACAACTAAAGTTCTCCTTCAAGATACTAAAGTGGAAATTACTATTTGTCAGCCCTGGTCTGTTTCTTTTTTGTTTTTCCACTTCATTGCTATTCTTATTTACTTGCCTCCGTGCTCTGGCAAAAGCAGTATTGTCTTCATGCTAATAACAGCTGAGGTGAAGAAGCCAAACAAAAGGAGAAATATGAGCTTGAGAAAAAAACTTTTTCTTTCCGCAGTCTCTCTAGGTGCCCTGGAAACTTTTTGCATAATGGGATTTTGTCAGCAGTGAGACTCTAGCTGTCAGTCAAAAGTGAATTGAGCTCCATCAACACAAACTGCTGCCATTCATCATCCCCATCTCCAGGGGTTACACTTGATCGACAGTCACATGGGATATCGCTGCCTCAGCATCAGTCTTCCCCCGTGGTCCGGTCTCATTAGTCATTTTAATAAGCTCTTTTCTACTGATGTGAGCAGGCTGCAGGGTCAGCGTGATGGAGGGTTTCAAACAGATAATATTAACCTAAAGTTGGCCTAAAAATGATTTCATCATTTCCTAAATAATGAAGCAGAAAGGATGTGTGGAGGAAGAAGGGAGAACGAGTGCATGCAGGTACCTGTCTGGTTTATCTGTGCGGTATAAGGCTTTGTTAAATCCATCCAGTAGAGTTGCATGTGTCTGCAGGATGATGATGTTGTAGATTACCACGGCGACCAGCATCACCACCATCTTCAGCTCGTAGTTGATCCTCAAGAACACGGAGCATGACACCAAGCCCAGTATACAGCAGTAGATAAAGTACTGAAAGAGAGTAAAGGAACATCAACAACAGATGACCCAATATGGCATGTGCTGTGTGACTGATAAGTTATATTGCATACTTTGATAAAAATGTGGGATACTTTTAGTTTTGTGAGGCCCAAATGCTGCCTTAAAGGGAGCACAGCTAAAACAGCTCGTTTCTGATAGACAATGAACTGAGGGGCTGCACCAAGGCTCACCTGTTCTACTAGAGTCCAAGAAAAGATACAGAGCTGGACACGAACACAACACAACACAACACAACACAGATGTCTCATTTTGCTTGTTTAGATGTCATTTTAGATGGCCGCAGTACTTTCTCTGCAGGTCATGTTGCTGACCTCTCACTGCTGTACTTACTGGCAGGTAAAACTTGTTTTTGCCTGTGTTGTCCACCATGTAGTCCAGCTGGCTGTTATTGGTTAGATTCACAGTTGGCAGGATGTCATCCACAGGTCCTCCAGGATCCTCCACAAAAAACTAACAAAACCAAAAGAGATGCAAGCAGAATACACAGAAAATAAAACATGTCAGGCGTTGACATTTCGTCAATGTCATTGTCAATACAAATCCATATAAAAATATCAATCAACAAATACATCAGTTTTTTTCTAAATTAGTTTCTGTCAGTCACATCACATGGGTCTCTAGCCTTTCTAAAGCTCTTTCCAAGGTTTTCTTTGGTCACTGGCTGCTTTTTCACTCCAGTCCGGTGCCAGACCATTTTCAGAGGGATGTGTTTGAGCACTTAACACTGACCAGTGAATCACTCAAGCATAAAAACGTGCCAAACTCAAGAAATGAAGCTCTATTTTCTCTACACATAACTGACAACTGAGCAAAGAACCAATTTAATTTGTATCTTAAGGCACTATGTTTTTAGCAGCCTGTCACAAAAACACATAATTTGTTCCCATTACTTTAGCTGAATCTATGAATATGGTAATGCCAAAGGTTACACATATTTTGACAGGAATAAAATAGCATTTTACCACGAAAAAGGTGATTCCAAAAAAAGATACTGATAACAACTTTGATTGCTATTTGAAGCTATTCATTTTTAAAGAAACTCTCTTATGATGAGAAATAGAACCAAGCCCACAAACCTGATTATGATTATAAATGGATTAGATTACTGTAACTTGAAGTAAGCTACATTTTTAACCAAAGATCTGTGTAATACTTTGCTATGGTATGACACCTGCATACCTCAACATCATGCACGAATTGAGTCCAGAGATGCACAAAAATAAGACTATTAGTTTATGAAAGTTCCTTTAGAAAATAAAGGCAAAGCCTCCAGTTTCATAAGTATATGTGAACATATCTGATGTATGAGCATCACATTCTGAAACATCTCCATTCTTCGTTATAGGCGTGAATCTGGATCAGTTCCAAGAGTTAATCTCTAATTCGGTGAAACATTGTAGCCTTGGGAGTGAATTTCCTGTTTCCATCATTGAACAGAAGTCATTCTAAGAGAAACATTTCAAGCTTTTGAAATATTCTTTTACACTTTGGCAGTAAAATTCTTTAAAGATTTCACCTTTATCGTTATTGTATAACATACATGTGTAATGCGCATATTCTGTGACACATTTCACGCCTGTTTCCTGCTGCATGCCAAATGATGCTGTTCACACTGACAGCGTGTCTATTTAACATTTGAAAGAAATCCCCCATTTAATCACCATAAGCAGGGACTCTCATGCTTGACCTGGACAACATATTGTATGGAAAACCACAACGCTAAAAAAATACAACCATCGCTTTTGGGAGAAAAACCTCAGCAGTGGTACAATTGACCTCCACAGCTGCTGTGGTGTAATCAAGTGGGTAAAAATAGAATAGAAACAGTAAATAATGAATGTGTATTTTTGATCTTGTGTATTTCTTCTACAATTTTCAAAGGAACAGCAGCTGACTGACACAGGTTGAATGCACTAACTAAAGGGAAATTCCTGAAATAGTCCAGTTTTGTGTGGAACAGTACAAACCCAGATTTTAATGACGGTCCCTGTTTTTTTGCAGAAAGTGTGCACCAGTGATATAAAACAGCAATTTTTTTGTGTGTGCCACGGGAACTGTATTCTTGCTCTCTAATTACTCACATTGCCTACAGCTACATGACATTTAGCTGCCAGGAGTTGAAGGTTTCAGGTGTAATTTGGGGGAGAAAAAGCTATTCTTCACAGACTTGTTTTATGTTGTTTTTATTTCTTTGTGCATTACTCCTGTGTGGGTTGTTTTGGGCCATCGTAACAGTGTGAAAGGCTCACGTGTATATATATATTTGTGTACTCACATTTTAATGTTTGTGTACAGTGATGTGAAAAAGTCTTGTGAAACCCCAGTTTCTTAATGTTTTGCTAGGAAACTTTATTGAGACATGTGCAAACATACATGGAAATGAAGCTCATGGGTAAGTTCAATAAGGAAGATCTGTGATCAGTCATCTGCCTGCTTTCATTGGTCTTTGGCTGCTTTTCTGTTGACATTATGTACCGCGTTCCCACGCTGTCAATCTAAATAATGACATCATTACTCTATTCCAATCATCTTCTCGCCTGCCTACTTTGAGCCTATCAGCCTCCACTTTGTGTTCAGACTTTCTTTCTCTGAGACTTTCTTCACCACCACTAGTGTCTAGACTCTGGGAGGTCCTGTCCTAAATCCTATCACCGTTGGGATTCTGTTCTAACATGTTGGGTTGGAGTCTAATTACTAAATACATTAATTTCTATCTCAATACATCATGTCAAATTCTTCCAAGTGATCTCTCTGTTATTGAAATACAGGTTATAGTTTAGACAAGTCTAACAAGCTTATTGACATGAGTTGTGGATCAGGACCCTGAATGCAGACTTAGCATAGGCAGGTGAGATGGAAATTAAAGCATACCTTTATTGAATGGCAGCTGAAACAGTCTAAAAATAAAGGGTAACAAATTTAGGGGAAGAAAGGAGAGCAGGAACAGAACTAACTGAAAATGCTTAAGAAGGGAAAACCAAACTAAAAGTGACTGAAAATATTACAAGTGTAAATAACAGGATCTAAGGCAGACTGGACACACCCTGCGAGGGGTAAAGAGATTTACTGATAAAAGAGAAAGGCCTGATTGGGCTCATATGCACACACAGTAGGGAATAATGGGAACTAGAGGCAGCTGTAGGGAACACACAGGTGCAGACAAACGGGGGAAACAAGACTCGGGGAAAGAAAACTGAACAGCCACATGAGACAGAGAGTACCAAAATAACACAGGAAATGACCAAACATGAGAACACCTAACACAGACGGAGACTTAACAATAAGAAAACACCAGGACATACAAGGACTGGACTGAAAGGGAGTGAAAAAGCATCCAGTGTTCAAAGAAAAATGTCAAAGATTTACAGTAAAGTCTTATTCCTTGGAAGGAAACCTCAGAGAGTGCCAACCTCTGCCATGCTCTGGGCAGTATAGTGCTGCCTTTTGTGCATACTCATTTTGTTTTCGTTGTCCCTTCTAAACATAATTTAAGACATTTGTAGTGCAGTAAAAACACATTTTTGGGTCAACTTGAAAGAATGGCTGGTGTGACATGTAAAAGTGAGGTCAGAGGTCAAACGTGACATGATATTTGGATGCAGACTTTAATGCATTACTTTAATGGAATAATTCCCATAATGAGTATCGTATCCTAAATGTTGCCAACACAAACAAAGGCAGAAGAGTTTTAATCACAGTTTTAAAAATTAAAGGCATTTTATCAAAGTTTGGCCTTATTTGACCTTGAAGACGAGGTCAAAGGTTCAAAGTGATGTGATATTTAGAATCCCCACATATTCACATTCCCTATATGCCCATATGTTGTCAATACAAACAATGGCAGTAAGAAACATAGTTTTAAATAGCTCTGTGTCGTATTATTATCACTCTGACCTTCGGATCAATCTATTGACCTTGAAGAAGAGGTTAGTGATCAAATGTGACATGATATTTAAGATACCATATTGTAAGATACTTTAGATATGTTGATCAATTGTTCAATTTTCAACCACTAAATCATTAAGTTGACCTTGAAGACCTTGGTGGGGGATGACTTTGGGTTGGCTTATGTTTATGTTACGCACGATTGTCTTTCAGGAATGACCATTAAGGTTCAGTTTATGCTCTGTGGGCACCATTTCCCTCTTCGAAACAATCTGGGTATTCATAGAATCCATTATGTCGACCACATGATCAGGTTCACCAGTTTCCTTAAAACACCTTTCCACAGGAAGGGCATTAACCTCATTTCAAAACCTCTGATTGCTCTTAGAGAAGTATTCCTGTTTCTCCCACTTATAAGTTTTAAACTTCCATTGATCTACTTGCCTTTTAAGGTGTAAGGACATTTTTCTGACCTTTGATTTTGAGACAAGACTTGTATCTGGATTACTGAAGAAAATTCAATGTAGTTATAAAGTTCCCCAAAAGCTTCATTTATAAAAACACACACTGGTAAACGTCAGTTGTAGCAAGTGGTTAAAATTATTGTTACTATTAAGAAGGTTTGATTGCAACCCCGTGGCAACTGTTTTTCTGCTGTTCTGTCTGCAGCACTGATTTATTTCAACTTGACATAGTCTGCAGTGCACAAAAAACAACATAAAAATGTTAACCTCTGACCTCAAGGTCAGGAAATCTTGTAAATGCGATAACTTGAGAACGAGGCGACATAGGAGTTTCAAACTAGGTACATCTACTAGGAGGCTGAGTTGAAGTCACCGGTGAGACTTGTGAGATTCCTGGGCTTCGTCTTTGCCTGTTTTTGTTTTGTTGTTTTTGTTTGTGCTGCGTCACATTTCTGTGATAAATAAGTGGCTGCTGCCCTAAAAAACAAAGAAATGCTTGACAGGGGCTGAGGCAGTAACTTGGGGGGGGGGGCTTAGCTAACGGTCAGCATGTTGTCTTGCACTTCGTCTGTTGGCTCCACGGGGGAACCTAAAGAAACTATTTTAGTAACGGAGATGATTTCTTCTTTTGTCACAAGGATGCTGAAATGTGAACGAGATGACAAAAACTTTGTGTACATAATACCGATTTCATGTAACATTTGGCATTAATCATCGTTATAAGCTATGTTTTTCTTTTTTTAAATGTATTATTGTTATTTTCCTCTAATGAAATGCCTTTTTTTCTTTTCTATTTTTTGAAAATTCAAAATTCACCAAATGGCCAAAGTGTAAAATACTGATATACATTGTACATAAAGAAAAATACGAGAGCAAATAATGAACACGGAGGCGATCGGAAGCGCTCACAGTTGGCAGTTAAGTTGATGCTGAATTTAACTTAGCAATTATCTATGCATTCTTTTGATCTGGAGAAATGGAAAGTCATGAAAAGCCTTGCATGCTCTGGGATGGCTGAGAGAGAGAGAGAGAGAGAGAGAGAGAGAGAGAGAGAGAGAGAGAGAGAGAGAGACTGTATGTATTGAACAGAAATATTTTTTATTTTATTTATTCTATTTTATAAAAGGTATATACTGATTTTTATTAGTTGGGGCAAGTAAAGTCTCATGGCTGTCATCGTCTCAGTCCCCGGTTAAGTCACAACGCTACAACAAGCTCCGCTTTGCAGAACACAGCAGGTTATGGCCTATATCTTCACCTTGTACAGTGTACCGAGAGCTGGGAGTCCACTGCTCCGTCTGAACCGCTGACCGGAGGGTGAGCGCACACACACACACACACACACACACACACACACACACACACACACACACACACATATATATACACTATCCATTTCCCACTGATGGATGTGTCTGTTTCCGTTTGCTGCTCACTGATTTGTACACTTTATCAATGTAACCAATTGTGAGAATAAACAGCATTATAAAAAAAAAAAAGTTAAAGTTTAAGCCAGTATTGGTGCAGTCTATTCAAACCAAATCATATAAATATCCGCTGTGCTACTGCAGCTTTTATCAGAAAATGCACGGCACAGTTATCTGACGCTTCAGCAGCACTTCCAAGAACCAGCAGTCAAACCACATTCACAACATTTAAAACTGGCTTCTCACCATGTTAAAGACAGCCATGACCAGCACGAGAGCGGTGGTCGTCATGGTGAGGACCAATCGCAGCCAGGGGTTATTGGTGACGATGATGCGAGAAGAAGTCGGAAACCATGTAAGAGAGCAGAAGGACCCCTTCCTTCCCTGCTGTGGATACAAAGAAACAGAGGGAATGACATGAAGGTGAGGAAACAGGGAGTGGGAGTGCTAAACAGAAACACTGCTTTCCTCTGGGGATTAATTAAAAATGATACTGTAAGCTGGAAAACAGTATATTTAAAACATCACATTTATTTTATTTATATACAGTCCAGGGTAGATGATTCCTAAGGCATAAAGATATAGCTACAGCAAGCACATGGCACAAGTTCAAGAAGGTCATTCATTCCCATGTGGTGTCTTGTGATATAGGAATAATTAGTGTGCGGAATTCAAAGAAAACAGAAAGATCTCTGAACTGGAAAAGTTGCATGCTACACATCCATCTGTTGTTAATATGAAGGTAATGCTGGCAGCAGGACCATCTTTGGACTCTCTTTTACTTAGAAGGCTGAGCAGTGTATTAAATTTGCATATGTGGTAGAATGTAATATACAGTAGAGCAGTGGTCCCCAACCTTTTTTGCGCCACGGACCGGTTTATGTCCGACAGTATTTTCAAGGACCGGTCTTTAAGGTGTCACGAATAAATATAACAAAATAAAACCAGTACCGGTACCCAAAAAAAAGAGATTTATTCATAACACACTGGAAACAGAGTTAACGATAAAAACGATAAAAAATCACGATGAAACCCTGAAAACCATAAATTTCACGGCCAAGCCTCAACTATCGCGGCCCGGTACCAAATGACTCACGGACCGGTACTGGTCCAAGGCCCAGGGGTTGGACCCCGGCAGTAGAGTGCAGTAATACTGTAATATACAGTAATATGCAATGTAAATATATTATGAGACAAGTAAACAGGAGGCAAGACTCACAGACATCTTAATGCATGCAAAAAACAACTAAATGGTATTAATAATGAGTTTTACCAGTGACCTGAGCTAAATGATAAACAGCAATAGATCCAAACATATGGGATTTGATTTTATAGTCAGAACTTATTGGTCAATTCAGTTCTATCTGTATAGCACCATATCACAACAACGGTCACCTGAAGGTGCATAATACTGTCTGGTAAAGACATTACAATAATACAGAGAAATCCCAACAATCAGACAAACACAAGAGCAAGAACTTGGCGACAGTGGAAAGAAAAACTCCCTTTAAACAATAAGAAACCTCTGGCACAAGCAGGCTCAGGCAGACGCACACATCTACCACGAACAGTTGGGGATGGGGGAGAGAGAAAGACCTCCTTATCTGGAGATGTGTTATGATTCCTCTGATAAAGGCTCCCTTTGCCAGATCCCTCACTGAGGCCAGTGTTGCCTTCACACATACTCATTCATGCTGTTCTAACACTATCACCTTCTAGGTTGGTGCATTTCAAACTGTGGCAGTTTTGGAACAGATGTGTGTAAATTAGAGGCCGACTGGACACCAGCCTGTTCCAATCACCGGCTTATTGATCAGTGCATGTCTAATAATAAGTTTAGATGCAGTAAAGGCCTTTGAAAGACTTCTATCCACTCTGCTCTGGCACACAGTACATTAGAGGGTTATGCAAGCAGAGCCTGGAGTGCCCACTAATGACCAACCGTCATCCCCATGTACATACACAGGGAATAATGCTGCCATTGGCTACGTTGGGCTTGCTTTTACATGCAACGAAAGCTCTACTAAGGCTTCGTTTTCAAATG
Source organism: Aulonocara sp. 'chitande type north' Nkhata Bay (assembly GCF_057382095.1). NCBI lineage: Eukaryota > Metazoa > Chordata > Actinopteri > Cichliformes > Cichlidae > Aulonocara > Aulonocara sp. 'chitande type north' Nkhata Bay. The sequence goes on from NC_141364.1 coordinate 37,649,067, forward strand.
GCAACCCCAAACCTGATTCGTAACAAGAGCAGAAAACCAATCAGTTGGTTTATTTCTTTAGAACAAGCAGAAACTAGCATTAATAAAAGGATAAGCTACAAAAAGAGAGAGGTCTAGCAGTTTTATTAAATAGTTAAGAGGATTAATAATGATCCTTAATCAGCGTGGCTAGATATGGAATTATTTAACCCAGGTAGGATACTATTAAGTCTATTCTTTGCCCTATAGACCCAAGAAAAATCAAGACTGATGTGGATAATAACATAATAATTTGAACTTCTCAACAAGCCTGGCAGGGGAAAAAGAAAGCTACTCAAGAACATTGTCCTCCCTGGCTGCCATACAGAGTAACATTGATTTCTCTGAGGCCTGTTCAGATGGAGGATTCAATACCAGGAGGAGGGAGGGGGATTTTGACAATGGGGCATCTGTTTGACAAAGCAGTGATGCTTATACTAGAATAAATCCAACACAATTATCGTCTCCTCTTAAGAAAAAAACCCCCCAACTTTTCAGGTCTTTTCAAATTGTAGCTTTTGTCAGAGAAACATTATTTTGTGCTTTTTCTGTGCTCAATTTAACCACACTACTATAGTTCCGTGTCCTCGGGACACTTTCAGCATATATCAAATGATACATTTAAGCTGACAAATAAAAGAAATTTGGCAATTTACCTCAGGCAGATATATGATCTAAAGTAAGTTATATAAGTGTATATTAGCTTGCCGGCTAGTTTCTGATTTGTCACCCTTCCGGACGGTATGTTCACACATGCTTTGTTTTGTGTCCTTGTATTTTGCGACACTACAGCAGTGACAAACAAACAAAAAAAACACCTACTCTGGCTGAAATGGTGAGCTTAGCTCATCTGACTTGAAAAGACATTTTCCAAGAAATGTGTTTGATCACAATAACCGTGTAATGCACTCTTTCACAGATGAATGGAACATGTCCTTTAGCTATTATATGCCCCATTAATAATGACTTACACAAACCCAACCGGGCGCACGGAACCAAAGCACACAGAGCATGCAAGGTTTCTCATTAGTCACATGCGTGACCACTGCAGCTTTAACTGGGAACATATTGACTGTTAAAATCATGGTTAGTGCAAACTCATCAAACTTAAGCTCTCCTTATTTTTCCTTTTTGAATATCTAGGTCAGGAGAGACCCACAGTTATTGATATCTCCCCACTAACTAGAAGTGACCCACGTCTATTGTGTGATAATACTCTCTAGAGAAAGGAGGACAAGGAAATGGGTTCTTAAGGGAGAAACCATTATTGATTGTCCATAAATCCTGTGTCAGCTTCTTGTGGCTGACTGAAAACAATACCCAAACCAATACTTATGTTGGAAAGCTAGCTGTAGCAGGGAATTCATGCATGCGCTAATTTATGAAGGAGAACAAAAGAGTGGATTAGCTCGTATACTCCTCACATGTAATGATAGCAGCTGTTCCTCTGCTGAACATCTGTTAATCTTTTCTCATAATCAACCATCTCTCAAGTATAAAGGATCTAATTACACTGTTATTTATAGAGATACATTTTATGTAGGAGGTAGTAAGTGCAAAAAACATTGTCGTTTTACTGTATATATAAAACATAGTTACGTGTGGGTAGGACCAGGCTGGTTAATTCCTCGTGGCACTAATTCAATCAGTTGCTGGAAACATTCCTCTGAGAGTTTAGCCCATATTGACATGATAGCATCACACAGCTGCTGCAGATTTGTCAGCTGTACATTCATGAGCAGAATGTCCTGTTCCACTAATTCCCAAAGGAATCTGTTAAACCGAAAGACCGTTTGAGTACAATGCACTTATTGCCATGTTGAAGAAACCAATTTGAGATGATATGAGCTTTGAGACATGGTGCGTTACTCTGCTGGGAGGAGTCACTGGTCAGTAACAATACTCAGTCAATGCTCAGTGTGCCAAGAAAATCCCCCACACCACTACACTACCAACAGCCTGAACCACTGATACAAGGTAGGATGGATCCAAGCTATCATGTTGTTTATGACAAATTTGACCCTACTATCTGAATCTCACAGCAGAAATCGGGACTCATCAGACCAGACGGGCTTCAAGGTTTGATATCTTGTGTATTCAGAGATACTCTTCTGCATATCTTGGTTGTAATGAGTGGTTATTTGAGTCACTATTTCCTTCCTCTGACCTCTGGCACAAGCAAATCATTTTTCAGCAGTCCGTCTTGACCATGTCTACAAGCCTAAGCGCACTGAGTTGCTGCCATTTGATTGACATATTCAGGATTTGTGTTAATGAGAAGCTGAACTGGGGTACCTAATCAAAGTTGGCTCGTAAATTTATATAGCATAGTTAGAGCTTTACACCAAACATCAACCTCTGGCCAATGTTGAGATCCCAAAAGCTGCAATTCCTTAAATGGCCACTTGGGGCTAACTGTAAAAGTGAGCTCATACCCACAGACTCTCACCACAACTTCAGCTATGAAATGAACAAGTTCACAGTCTGATTGGTCCCTATTTGAACATTTAAACCGAACATGTTCTGAGGTACAGCCTGTCCAAGAAGTTTGCCGTACACTAAAAACAAGTCTAGTATTTATTAGTGTTATTGAGCACTTTTTAGAAGGCATGCATAGTTTAAGAATGAAGCATTTTAACCCAGCTTGCTAATAACCTACCACACCACCCAACTGTCATCTGAAAATGGGTATTTCTGGCTCCACAAAAATATAAATAGTAGCTTCAAGTTGTAGGGTTGAGAAACCAATGGTAAAACCACTGTGTTCATCATTTACATACAGTCTATGATTCTGGTGGAGCGTTATCAGGTACCACTAGCAAACTAGGTTAATAAGACACATCGCGAAGCTGTATTGACGCCATATACAGACAGCGATACTGGCTAATTAGTGCTAAGTAACAGACTAATGACATACTAGAAGTTAACTCATCAAAACTGGGGCACAGACTTATTAAACAGGCCATCTTAGGGTTATGTTGTGCATATGTTTATTAAAACTGGGGTTTCTTTGAGTCTGCACATGCTTTTCTGTGTGTATTTGAACCTACCAGAATGTGACCAGCGAAGCAAAGGAGCAGGATCAAAGCCAATAACAGGAATGCCATCCCAAAGGAGATCCCGAGCACAGCAGTTCTGCAACACACACACAGACACACACACATTACTCTTTAGTCTCTTGGCACCTCTCAGCCTTTTAAAGTGCCATCCAGGCCAATAAATATCACAGAACTTTTAATGTACTCTGCCTCAGACCTGCAGTTCGTTTACACTAAGGCAGAATAACATGGATCGTGTGGCTCAAAAACAGGTTTGCTCATGTTTCAGTTTTCCTGTGGAGTAACACGGTAACGGCTGATTTAAGGACGCCTGCCATAAAACTGATGATGTCACGTCTAAAATGTGCGACGCGATGCTGCAGCAAACAGAGCAAAGGTAAAGAGGGTGAGACGGCTGAATTAGAAAATCAATGGCCTCTCAGATGCTGAATTACACTTTTGGCTCCCAGAAGCAGTAAATTAGCATGACCGCGAATCTCTCTCTCCCCGCTATTAAAGAGACGCCACACTTTGATTCACCTGATCTATAATCACTAGCAGACACGCTGACACATCTCCATCGCCTTTTTTAACATTCCGCCTCTTGCTCCCCTGCCTCTTTCATTTCAGCGCGGTGCCCGTTGATGAGACAGCTGGCGTCAAATGGCTTTTTCACATCAGCCCTGCTCTCACAGCTGGAGTTCGCGTAAACCCTGTAAGACTGGCACAGACTTACTTGGGCAAGACGAGGACCTGCACTATGAATATACAGGAGAATATGAGGCAGGCGCAGGTGACGTAGTACTTGAAGGCAGGTAATGTGGTGGATCTGTACTGCAGAGAGAAGATCGAGACCATGAGTGCAGAAATCAGAGTCAGAACGAGCACTAAACATGCATTGCAAACAAGTTAGAATTGTTCATGTGTGAAAAAAATGATAGTGCTTAACATTTACCATGTAATTGCTGTGAATTCAGGGTTCAACTTTCAGCACCTACAAGTTTATACTGGTTTCTAATGATACTCTAAATTTAGGTAGCGTAAAACAAAAGAAGTAACAACAATCAGTTTTAATGGAAAGGACACTCTAGCTATAGTGTACTAGTGTAATATAGTGGTAATCTCCAAATGATGAGACGAGCATGGAAATTTGAAGTCAGAGGTGTAGTATAGAATATTTAGTGGACACCCCTGTGTTCTATAAGCCTTATATAGCCTGCATAACAACTTCTTTTCCACCGATACCCACACAGTTGCATTGATTTGTTTCTCCCAGCGAGCGATGCCGGCTGCTGTTTTGTATGCAGTCGCCTACCTCTTTCTCCAGGGCTTTGTTGTGAAAGAACAATGAGATCCTCTGGATGTCTTCAGACTTCAGCCACTGTCTGGAGACAACAAGTGAGACAAAGTCCAGAAGTCATTCCCCGGATGACTAATGGTCGCTGTATCCTCAGTGAGAGATAAAATCAGCTGGCGCGGAAAAACAATATTACACGTCACAATGTGCCAACGGCTATGTATAGAACAATAATGCACGTCCCAACCACATAACAGCTGAAGAGTGTGTGAGCTTCGGTTTTACAACTCATCCATTTTGATATTGCTGAGGTCAGAAGTTAGGGGTGCAGCCCACTTCCTTTATTTCCCAAGGGGTGGGCACAGTGGATGGGTCCGCATGTTTGATTTGGCACAGTTTTACGCTGGATGTCCTTCCTGATTCAGCCCTCCTGGGCGAGGTATGACCAGCACTAAGAGTACACCAGCTCATGACTCCCCTGAGGCCGGATTTGTGTCTCCTCTGAGTCTTGAACTGAGGATCTTTCACCTGTACGGTGAATGTAGTGACAACTACACAATTGTGTACTACTATGGGAAAAGAACTCCATTTATAAAGAGCTTTTCTATCCCTGTGATACACCAGAGCCACTTTCACCAACTGCACACACATGTATACAGCGCTGGAGAACATGCTGAAGACAGGGTTCATTTTTGAGAATGACTCTCTGAGGACACTCTGAGGACACCCACTCCACTTCTCGAGAATACACATAGGGTATTTTTTTCCACACGGAGCAAAGTACATTTGGATAGCTTTGTTTTCCCTTCAAGAAGAAAAATTAATTTTTGTATTTACTCAGGTTATCTTTGAGCAAAAACAAAGAAATTGGGAAAAGGAAAATACTTTTTCACTGCACTGTATTATACAGTATTTCTATTGTTATACCTCTCATGGGAGGGTCTTTTTACTTGCTTGAAACAATATCCCAAAGGTGCTTTTTCTTATAAATGCTTACTTTACTTTAGATTTATCTGCTTAGTGCTGTAATCGTCTCCTTTTTCCTTCATCATATATTACTTAAAATTATTCATCAGTGCATTAAAGACTGCTTCATCATATTTAAATCATAAAACATGACTAAAAAAAACAGACCTTCATCTGCATCTGTCACTTCGGCCCTGAATCCGATGACGTTCTTTGACTGCAGACTGACTTCAGAAATGTGAAGCAGAACTAGATAATGCAGCGGACACAGCGCTTACTTACTTTTGTGAGTTAATGCCGTCAATGGTGCGAATCATCCGTTCATTGAGTTCTTCTTCAAACCTCCTCCTCTGGGATTTGGACCTGGGTTTAAAGTGAGTGACAGAAAGAACTGATACATAAGCAGGATAAAAGTGGTTCTGTGTAACTGCTTGAATAAACTGTCCTGAGAGCGGAGCGATCACGTGTCATAAATATGCCGCTTGCTAACCTTTCTCGTCTCATCTGGAAGTGGTACTGGCCCATCGGAACGTCCTGAAAGAAGAATCGGACCATGAGTAAGTCATATCTGAACCTTTGTGTTCGCATCTGAGAAAGAGCAACACTCACTCTGGTGTTGATTTTGCCGTTGTCTGTGGTCATGCTGTCTCGATGGTGGAGATTGGCGAAAGGTTTGGCAGCTCCCCAGGACTCCAGGTATCGGGTCATCCTGACTGATGCTCTCATCTTCCCGCTGTCCAGAGAGGGACGAGAGCGTACGCCTAGCAGCGGGCTGTGCCTGTCGGTCTGGGAAAAGCATCGGGAACAGAGAAAAACAGACCTCAGAATGAGTGGACACTAGAGCAGGGCCAGCAGGGTAGTCCTCGTCACTTTGATTGGTTATGCATGTCAACAGTCAAGGCTGCTGTGGATATTTTACTGCAAATATCCAATATTAGCATCAGGTCCAGAGTAAAAACCTCATTGTTGTACTCTCACTGCAATGGTGTAGTGTTCAAAATGGTAAAAGAGGACATTCAAACCCCATAATAGTAAAAAGCTAGCACGCGAAAGGACAGCTGACTGTGATCCATCAGTTGTGCCTGTGTAATCCAGACTTTGACACATAAAATGTGCTCAAACCGAGTGGGTGTGAAGTGAAAAGGACCGGCTGCTTTGAGAACAGTGGTCATTTGACAGCTCTTGGTGTCTCCGACCTGCCCGTCAATCTTTTTGAGCTACTTAAACACTTTCAGTCAAGAATAATGCATCTCTATCTCTCTCTGTCTGTTTTTTTTTAAATCCAAATTTTGTGATGAGTGCTTTTTCCCTGACAAAAAAACGTACCACTTTAGCACCGCCCGAAACGCTGACAATCTGGGAGGATGACAAATGCCACATCTCTGGTGGTATATTTTAATTACTCACAAAGACAGGTATTGCGAGGGACTAAACATGCGCACACATGCTTGTGACGACCACACCGCACACACACGCACACACACACACACACACACACACACACACACACACACGGTCCACGATGACTGTGTTCATTTCCTGAGGGTGTACCCAAACAGCTCTGACAGTGACAATCAATGAAAGCGAAGGCAGAGATGACACCTCTTGTGATCGATGCTCCACGTTCGGCCTTGATCCATTTTAAGGCTCCTTGAACATGACAGAGACCTGCAGCCTTTTCACAATATCTGATAGGAAATCAAAAAGCCATCTCTAATAAATAATAAGGGCTACAGAGTGGCATCTTGAGAGACACTCGTGTAAGATCATAACACTACTGTATTTTGTAAGAAGGTAAGTACCACAGTTTAAACACCCAGAGGCTTGGGTTAGGTCTAAAACTGCTGTTTTTGTAATTACTGTAGCGCTGCATTCAGCAAAAGTAATTTAGGTCTCTCTACTCAAGTGTCACTCTGCATTTATAAATAGGATACTAGGAGAAAACAATGAAAAAAAACTTTCATAAAAAAATCTAAGAAATCAACACGATGAGTGCCAATCTCCCATAAAATGTACCAATCTACTGGAGAGAACAGAGGGTGCTGGTGAACATTTACGCTTTTTGCATGAATATAACATAAACTCTGAACCCTGAATACAAGTCTAAAGACTGGACACAGGCTAAACAAAAGCACGAGAGAGGCAGGAGAGCACAATCCTCCACCAAGGCAGCTCACTCTGTGGGTAGTGTTTATTTTGAAGGGAATGGTGTTGTACTTCTTATAGAAACTTTTGTAGAAGTAGTTAATGGATAATAGGTATTGATTTCTACATTCAGCTGGAATATTGGTGGATTTCCTCACGCAAGCTCTGTGCGAACCTTCAGGTTTGACTCAGCCGTTCCAAAACATTAACTTTCTTTGGTGGGCCAGCGTGTGTCCCGCTCACGAGCTGCATGAGCTGGTTTCTGCTGGGATTCGGTTCACAAATCGATGTTCTGACATTGCGCTTTAGAGTTCGCTGGTGTAATTTAAAAGTTAGTGGCTCCATCAGTGAAGTTGAGCCGTCCCTACTTAGGTGGAATGAAAGACTCAAACGGCTGAATGATGGAAAAGATCATCATAACAGTGACCTCACCAGCAACTCAGCTGGTAGGAAAACACGAGGAAGGACCAGGGCTCCTCACTTCCTGTTTGAGAAATGAGTAGCTCAAAAGGTTTAAAAATGTTTTCCACATGAGCGTGGAAAGTTCACCAGTGAACTAGCTTCAAAGTCGTGCATGACGAGTGAATTGGGCCCTGTGTAGACGCAGCTTTGGGGGCAACAAATTAAAGTGTAAGAAATGTTAGAATTCTGCATGAAGTGAGCATAACATGAAGTCTGAATTTAGGGGGGGTCACCCAGTGGGGGGCCTTGGATGTTTTTACACACTAACACCCTTCAGGGTATTTGTATCTCTGGCAGGAAGTGAACCAATCGACCTTTTGCTTGCCAAACAAACTTGCTAACAGTGTCCTGTACATTAAAAAATAGGGCTGCTGTAATCCCATACGAGTATTTGTAATGTAAAATACAATCCAGCATTTTATACTGAATTCTTATTTCTTATTTTAAGCACAAAAACTCTCCAAGTTTGTTTTTTTCTCAGGTTTGCAGACCAAGTCATCAGACATCTGAATGCCGTTCCAGCAGCTAATGACTGCAAAAAGCCTGACCGAGTTTGAAGTTAGTCTTGGTCAGGCAGCTCAGATTAGTTCAGAGCTGAGTTACTGAAGTGTGACCAGTTAATGATGAAGAGAAATGCTTCAGGAATTTAAGTGGAGACTTTTACTCTCTGCTGCTCGGCATGACTCTCTGTTTGAGCCATCGGGAGCCTCTTGAGCACCGTGTATAAATACTGACAGGCGGAGTGCATTGCTCCATTAATGAAACTGCAGCAGTCGAGATTCCAGATTGCACCGGCTTCACTCCAAACTGAAAATCTATGATCTTGCATGCAAATTTGCCAGATTTTTATTGAGCTGAAGACGCCAGCAGATAAAGATGAAACCATCGAAAGCATGCTCTCAGGGTTTGGTGAAACGTTCTTTGAATTCACTGGAGTGAGTGTTAGTGTCGTGCAGGAAAAATAAGACATTGTTTTTCTCATGCAGAAAAAAATAAAGCTAAAGATTCTTGGTAAAGCTCTAAATAGAAGAAGAAAACACACAAGCATATTTGATTTGAAAAGATGTGGGGAGAAACACAAAAACCAAATTTCTTTTGATAACACATGCCGGCGTTGCACCGAGAACTGAGCCCGGTGCAGACAGTGAGCAGAAGATGCCTGGAGTAGGGATATTTTGGGGAGTGGGTGTGATGTAGCCAAGTTATGGGGGGGGGGGATTAGGAAGGAAGAGGACTGTTAAGCACGGGTTTTCATTTGCCAAGCTAAAAACTCTGAGCCCAGTCTGAATGCCAGCAGCATATTCTATACAGAAATAGTCTCAACACAGTTCACAGAGGAGGCCGATCTCTTAAATGCCCTTAATCAGCCCTCCATGCCCTGTGTGGACAGGAGGAGCCGTGCGGTGTCACAAACCACTCGCAATGCCTCGAGCTTCCAGACTAACCCGGCTCGTACTCAAATGTTGTCATTTGATAACAAACTGTGGGCGCACTGCATTATTTTCCTCTTCTTGACATTGCCAGTATTGACTAGCTGCTCGCTTTAGCAGGATGAAGAGGGGATGATGTATTTCAGTGCATTTTTCGTGTCAGCCTGACCAGCATCCAAATGATTATGAAGCAGCGGCATTGTCCATGGTGTTGAAAATAGATTTCCCATGTGTTTGTGGACTGCCTCTTTACATCTACAAGAAGTTACATAAAAGCTTAAGTCATTACCCAAAATATATAAAATGTAAGTAGATACTGTGGTCAAGGTTTGACGGGTTTGATCAATAAAAGAGATTTTTTAGAAATCAGGGAATCAGTGGCTTTCCTAGATAAATCTCCTTTCTGGTGGAATTTTTTTGATAAATTACTGTAAAAGTTTTGTTTTTTTATTTTTTACCCCAACTACAGACGTATCCTGTCACAGCTTTGTTGCTCCAGCTGTCTGCCAGCAGCAGAAGATACACCCAAGCCGAGCTTGATATGAAACAGGTATACTGTCTTTGGCCATTTAGCAGTTTCCCTATGACTGATCAGCTGGCTCTAGTAGTGGCTATATAGTTTTCTCACTAGCCTAGTAGTCAAAGCATCACAGCAGCGTTCGATACTGTTGACCATAATATCCTATTAGAGCGATTAGAACATGCTGTAGGTATTACAGGGACTGTGCTGCAGTGGTTTGTATCATATCTATCTAATAGACTCCAGTTTGTGCATGTAAATGGAGAGTCCTCTTCACACACTGAGGTTAATTATGGAGTTCCACAGGGTTCAGTGCTAGGACCAATTCTGTTTACATTCTACATGCTTCCCTTAGGCAGCATCATTAGAAGACATAGCATACATTTTCACTGCTATGCAGATGACACCCAGCTCTATCTGTCCATGAAGCCAGATAACACACACCAATTAGTTAAACTGCAGGAATGTCTTAAAGACATAAAGACCTGGATGGCCGCTAACTTTCTGCTTCTTAATTCAGATAAAACTGAGGTTATTGTACTCGGCCCTGAAAATCTTAGAAATATGGCATCTAAGCAGATTCTTACTCTGGATGGCATTACCTTGGCCTCCAGTAACACTGTGAGGAACCTTGGAGTCATTTTTGACCAGGATATGTCCTTCAATGCACATATTAAACAAATATGTAAGACTGCGTTCTTCCATTTGTGCAACATCTCTAAAATTAGAAATATCCTGTCTCAGAGTGACGCTGAAAAACTAGTTCATGCATTTATTACTTCCAGGCTGGACTACTGTAATTCATTGTTATCAGGATGTCCAAAAAACCCACTGAAAAGCCTTCAGCTGATCCAAAATGCTGCAGCAAGAGTCCTGACAGGGACTAGAAAGAGAGAGCATATTTCTCCTGTTCTGGCTTCCCTTCATTGGCTTCCTGTTAAATCCAGAATTGAATTCAAAATCCTGCTCCTCACATACAAGGTCTTAAATAATCAGGCCCCATCTTATCTTAATGACCTTGTAGTACCATATCACCCTATTAGAGCACTTCGCTCTCGCTCTGCAGGCCTACTTGTTGTTCCTAGAGTATTTAAAAGTAGAATGTTAGGGAGAGCCTTCAGTTTTCAGGCCCCTCTTCTGTGGAACCAGCTTCCAGTTTGGATTCGGGAGACAGACACTATCTCTACTTTTAAGATTAGGCTTAAAACTTTCCTTTTTGCTAAAGCATATAGTTAGGGCTGGACCAGGTGACCCTGAATCCTCCCTTAGTTATGCTGCAATAGACATAGGCTGCCGGGGGATTCCCATGATGCATTGAGTTTTTCCTTTCCAGTCACCTTTCTCGCTCACTATGTGTTAACAGACCTCTCTGCATTGAATCATATCTGTTATTAACCTCTGTCTCTCTTCCACAGCATGTCTTTATCCTGTCTTCCTTCTCTCACCCCAACCGGTCGCAGCAGATGGCCCCGCCCCTCCCTGAGCCTGGTTCTGCCGGAGGTTTCTTCCTGTTAAAAGGGAGTTTTTCCTTCCCACTGTCGCCAAAGTGCTTGCTCATAGGGGGTCATATGATTGTTGGGTTTTTCTCTGTATCTATGAAGCGCCTTGAGGTGACTTTTGTTGTGATTTGGCGCTATATAAATAAAATTGAATTGAATTGAAATGAAATGTAACATTCCAACTTCCCCCTTAGTGTGTTTGTTGGGCAGCTTAGATAATGTCACTTCAGAAAAGAATATCGCCCATATGGTTTTCACTGCCCTATGCATAGCCAAGAAAACTGTCCTCATGAACTGGAAAAATAAAAATAATCTTAATTCTAACCAATATAGAAATTATCTATTAGATTACATTAGTCTTGATACAGCCTCTGCCACCACATCAGATCAATTGCTCTGGGCTCCTTTGATCAGCTCCTTCACCTAGTGGGGGTGGGGGGTCATAGTTTGGTCTTCACTGTTGTGATTTGTGTGGGGGTAGGGACAGGCTTAGGGCGTCGGGGGGTTCCCCGGAGGCATTTTCCTTGGGGGGCTCAACCCGAGGTAGCGGTCATGTCCGGGTGGGGGCTCTTTTGGCTCTCGGGTGACTGTTTCCTTGCGGCTGCGTGCAGCGGGGCTAGGGGAGGATCTGTGCTGACGGACGTGGGTTACTGACCTGGTAGCCTGGCTGCCCCTGGGTGGGTCCGGGATGGGCGTGAGGTTCTGGGGGCGCTCCGTCTCTGGGCTGGGGCCCAGGCCGGGCCTCGGGGGCTTGGGTCCTGGTTGGTGTGTTGCCAGGGTTGTGGGCGGGTGGGTGCATGGGGGCCCAGCCCTGGAGCAGGGTGCCGCCAGTGCATCGAGCCACCTGGGGGGCTCTTCAACTGGTGGGGGAGATTGTCACATCTTGCAGGAGCTTTCCTCTCCTCAGGAACTCTCTCTGCAGGAGGGGGAGATACAGGAGAGGTGGAGGAAGATCTCAGCCTGGGTGTTTATTGTCTTATGTAGTCTGGAAGATGACTGGATGGTGGGGTGGGTGCAGTTTTCTCTGTGGTGGGGTTGGGTGGACTGTCCCGGGCTCTGTGGGGCCGGGAGGCGCTGCTGCGCTGGGCCCCGGTCTGGATGGGCCTGGGCCCCCTTTCCCTGGCGGGTCGCGGAGTATGGGAGTGCCTACTGGGGTCAGCGGGGGAACTGGCCCCAGGGAGGGGTCACCTGCCCCTCCCTTCCTTCCCTCCCCATCTCCAGCTGCCTCCCTCTTCCCACTCCACCACAACCACTCACACATGCAGGGTGGTTGTCACCAGGGTGCAGAGGAGGCTACCCCCCCTCTGTCCCCTTCTGGCTGCCTCTGCCTCAATTTTATCCCACAACTTAGACATTCACATTACTCACACTCTCATTACACATACATATAGGATCTTGGGGGTGGGCATGATACACGGAGTCCAAATTACCATCAGGGTGTACACCCCACCCCTGGCGTCGTTGCCCACCTCTCAATTTTAAATACACATAGACATTGAGGGCTAGCAGGAGGGACCATGCGCTTACCTGCTGCTCTCTGGCAGGTAGCTCCATGCCCTCCTGGGTTTTAATTGCACCTTAGAACACACATGCATCAACATTACAATGAGCGGGTGGAGGGAGGTTTGGAGTCTTCTCTCACCCCCGTTCTCTGCGACCTGCTGGAGCGGGGGGGCTAGGAGGAGGAGTTGGCCGTCCGACTGCGGTCTGGAGTGTGGGGCCTTCCTGCTGCTGCGGAGTCGGGGCGGTCTGCCTCTCCCCACCGCAGGGAAAAGGGTAACACCACCTTGGTCTGGGTGCAGTTCCCCCCTCCAGGGGCAAGGGTACCTAGACCCGGTTTGTAGAGTACGCTTGGGGAGTGTGATCGTGTGTACAGCGTCTCTTTATGTCTGTCTCCACGTTGGTTGAGTGTGGAGTAAGTGCATATGAGAGCATGAGGGTGGGAATGGATGTTTGTATATGTGTGTGTCTGTATGTCTGTGTCTATATGTCAGGTTGGGTGTCAGACGTCACCTCTCTGGGGACATCTTAGGCCCTCCAAGGTTTGGAGGCCTATCTCCCCCCACCACCACTTCCCCTGCCAGTGGCGGACTCCCTCAGACATCGGTGCATTGGTGGTTCTTTGTGTCCGGGGATGGGCGTCCAGGTACACACCGGCTCACTCCTTGGCGGCCGCTTATCGGGGCCTGGAGCCTGGGGCTCGCTCGGGCCACTTCGGAGGTGGGGTGCCCCCGGCCTCTCGGCCTGGGGCTCGGTCACTCAGGCACGGCTGGCTGCCGGCGGAGCTCACGGGCGCGTCACTGCAACCCCCCCTGGCTTCTGCTCCGCGGCTGCTGAGTGAGCCCTCATCTGGGACTCTCCTCAGCTCTTTCTGGGACAGTGGCGCGGCTGCCCCTCTGTTGGTCTTCCTTGGTCTCTTGTGTTCTGGGGGCCTCTGGATGTCTGGAGTTTTGATCTCCTCCATACCTGCTTCATGCCCTGGAGGACGGGGCTGTGGCCCCCCCCCCCCCCCACACCCTCTAGCAGATCATTACATGAAGGAACCTTTTAAAAAACAAGCGCGTCCATGCTCACAGGTGTACACACGGGTGATCACACCCACAAACTACACCCTTTTTGGCTCCTACCTCAAAGCACACTGTGTTCTGTTGATCTTATGTGCTGCACAATAATGTTTAACATTTAGTATTTACTGTCATATTCCCATATATCATTGTGATGTTGTTTATTCTATTACTCTTGTTCTCTTCTGCTTGTTTTCTTTTTTCTTTCTCAGCAGGTGATCCAGGTGATTGATATATGCATATTTTTTTTCTTTTTTTTCCTGCTCATTCTGTTGGTTTTTGTTTTTTGCCCTTCTCCCCCGTCCCTATTCTCAGCTGTTTCTCTTTCCCTCTTTCTTTCTCCCCTTCTTTCCCCCAGTCAAGTCTGTCCCGTATTCAGTAAGTGAAAATAAAATAAACAATAAAAGGTGAATCAAATGGACCATTACGGCAAGGCTGGGATGGTCAATTTGGTAAAGTAAATCCGTTGGGCATCTTTCTTTGCCTTTAGACAACAATAAAAGCATTCTCCGTCAGCCTCATTTGTGTTTATCATTAGCAAATATACATGCTAGCATGCTACTATGCTATAGCTGACCACGCATATTTAGGCTAAAAGTTTCTGCTGCAGTGACTGCTGCCTGCTCCACTCCGTATGTAGGGGGAGAGAGGGGCACGCACAGGCATGCTCGTTTGGCTGTCACCCACATACATTAATGCATTCCCAGCAGTAAGTTTAGCCTTCAGAACTAACTATAACCTAAACCTCTTTCTAACTTTAACCCTGAACTCGAGTCTTTACAAAAGGCTGTTGGAAGGTTGTGAAAAAATGACATTTGCAAAATGTAATAACTCTGATTGTCCAAAACTAGAACGGGTCATCATAAAGATACATGGACATGCTTTATCTTAACTCATCACACACACATGGACACAAAAACATTCAGTGAGCGTATTCTTACAGCTGTCCTCTTTTCAAGACAGTAACTTTATAACTACCATGTGATGCGTTTAGGGCACATCTGTAAATTTTAGCTAACAAGAAAAACTCCTCTGCTGCTTTCTGACTGAGACTACAAGAGCTGTCATGGTATCTGACCTTGGGGTTGATGACCAGGTAGGTGACCACGTTATGTTCTTTTAGGTAGGAATCTCTGGTCTGTCCATCTCCAGGCTCTACCTTGTATGAGCCTTTCAAATGCTCCAGTGTTACTGAAGAGATATGGACCCTCCTGGAAAAGAGTAAGTGGATAGACGAAATCAGTTGAAGACTGAAGAGCTTGCATCACTGCACCACCGACGGCTCAATTGAACTTTTTTTTCTGCTCGAGCTTTGTAACTACACTACCCTGTAATTCTTGCTTTTCAGCTCGGTTGCCCTGCAAACAGAGATGGAAATATGTTTTGTTTTTTTTTCATCTGGCATATTTTTCAGATAGCTTTCAGCAGGCATAACAGGAGACAAACTATTAGCAGCCCAGTGAGACAACACTGTGGCATTGGAGAGCTTATTTTCAGAGTAGCATACACATAACCACCGGCCAATTTTCTGGAGCTTGCTACAGTGCTGGGATGGCAGCCCTAATGGCCACAGAACAAATGCAGAGCTGCTTGTCAAATGAAGTAGCTATAATTGACAAAAATGCTCATAACAGGTAGAATTAGAGGAGACGGATCCCATGTCCAAAAATGTCTCAAAATGTTACCATTATTATGATGTAAAACATCTCAACAATGGAGCAGGGAAGTCAAACACTAATTGCAAAGTAGCTTTGCACCAGCAGTGAGATGAAGTAAAGCATTCTTCGGTTCATTAATCTTACCCAGGCACACCTCCAGCCTCCATGTGATTTGCTAGCGTTACATCATGTGACCACACATCATATTGCCACTTCCGGAGGCCAATCACGCCACAGAGGACATTTCCAGAATGAACGCCAACACGCATGTTGATGTCGACTCCAGTGGCGTCTCTGACCTTCCTGTGGACAGTACAGAAACGCCCTGATGTATTGTGCTCACTTTCTGTAAACAAGATCAAAAACTTAAAGATGACTTGTTACGCCAAATTCAAGATTAATATTTTTATTCCAGGACTGTGGAATAGCTTTGCATAGTTCACACCCCGATTTGGTCTTATTGGCTATCCTTTGCAAACAAAATTTGAACAGTGGGTGGGTGGAGCTGTGTGGCTGTGATGACATTAGGGATACCAGCTATCACTGGCATTGTTCAAATCCAAGCATAGAAAAAAATTCAGAGTAGCCTGAAATCTGAGATTTTGGCTCGCAGCATAAAGCATTTCCATCCATCCGCTTTAAAAACGCCCACCATTATTAAAAGCACATAAATGAAAGAAAATAAGGAAAAGCATAACATGTTTAAAACAAATCACAAAGTGTAGCAATGTTGCGGTTCACCTTTAGCATAAATCTGGGAGTAAAAGGAAATAGCTAGCCTGGTTAAATCAGAGGGTGAAAAGCTATGAACCGCAGACTATATAAAAGATCTGCTATCAACAATGTGTAACTGCTTTAACTCTTTACCCCCTTGCAAGCCTACCAGCAGTAATCCTTCAAGCTGAGCAGTTTCTGTCATATTTCAGACCTGCCTATAGAACAAAATGACTGGGTGTGCATCAGAAGCTAGTGAGGGTGACACGTTAGCCAAAGTGCTAGCAGCATCCCCGACTCATGTGTGCTTCGCGTTAATGTGACATTTTAAGCTGGAAGTGCTTCGGTGAAAAGAGAATTCCTTCTTGCACAATGTGCATAAGACTTTATGTCGGTCGACTGTTCCGTCTTGTTAGTCTTTTAATACTCAAATTTCCCATCGAGGGGGCCAATCTGCGTTTATCATCTTCCATATTGAGCTGATTGGTTCAGCTGCCCGTCACTACCAGATCAACTGCCCATTTGCACATGTGCGAAGGTAACTCTACTTGGACAAACTGCCCGAAATACGTTGATGGAAACATTTCAGGGATTTTGAGTCATTCTGCACTCCAGATGCGTTAATTGCGTGAAAAATTTTAATCGTGTTGACCGTGATGGTGGATTAATTTGCGTTAACGCGTTCATTTTGACAGCACTAGTTTATTTTGCAAATTATGGCTGCATTTAGAATCAGAAAACAAGAAAATTGTTGAGTTTTTTTCTGTATTATTATAGGGTCTTTACGTTATAAATAAAGAACCTTGAGGTGACTGTTATTGTGATTTTGTGCTAGATAAATAAAACTGAATTGAAAGTGTCTAACCAACCAACCACACTCTGTCTCAGCATGTCACAGGTGGCCATCTTTAATCTGATTGTGATTAAAGGTCAGTGTTGAAAAGCTAATATATTAGCCTATGAAACGAATGCGCGTGTGTTCACGTGTGAATGGAGACACACAGACAGATAGCAGAAGAGGGAGAAACCAGGCTAATATATTTTGTCGTTTGTTTGAATATTTTATTTGTCCATTCTGGAGGCTTATCGTATTGCGTTCACACTGTGTTTACTCCAGAGTTCAAACAGAGCTGGAATCGAGTCTGGCATTCCTTCTGCTCAGTCTGTTTGACAGCTGTGTGTTTGTTTGTGTTTGCGTTTCCCTTTGTGTGAGAGAGAGCGAAAAAAAAAATACGGGTGAAAAGAGAAGTAAAGATCTGGTGTTTTACTTGATGGCCTCACACATATCCAGGCCCATCTTCACGCAGTTCCTGGCGTGGTCAGGCAGCGATTCGGGCAGGCCAGACACACAGTAGTAACAGTCTCCCAGGATCTTGATTCGCATGCACTCATTTTCCTTTAAAAAGCAGAAAGAGAGAAGGAAGCGAATTGCAGCCATTATCAAACTCTTTCATATCCAAATCTGTCCAGAATTATTATCATCTTTATTAATCCTCAACTATTTTATTCCTTCCTTACCTCCATCTAACCCTCATGCACAGAGTCACATCCATCAAGCCCAAAATCATACACCCACACGTAAAGCATATTAGCTCTTATTCCACATGTGGGAAGTGTAACAGCTCATCGTTGGACTGGGTTTATGTAACAGCAGCTTTGTCAGATGGGAGGACAGAGCTGCTGGACACAAAGCAAAGAGAGCCTGACTAAACTGTTGAGACCCACGTAGCTGAGAACCCCCAAGACGGCGAGATACACTCTGACCAGCCCACGCACGCACGCAGGGCGCTCCGGGAAAGCGCGGCAGGAAGGCTGACAGAGGCTGCAGGACCGAGAAAAAATGTATTTCGAGGCCACGTTTCATCTGGTAGACAACACCAGACAGACCTCGTTCTCTCATCTTGGTTACTTTCTAATTAAGCCGTTCTAATTTAGTACATTAATTCAAGCTTCAGATGACATTACCCTGAAAGCACTACATGTGAACCAAGACCAACTGTTTCATGTCTTCCATTATTTCCTCATTAAATTCAAATGAATTTCTGATTAAAATGCCATTTGCTGCTTTGATTTATGGAGGCTCTTACTGCATGATGCATATGACTGTGTCTATTTTAATCATACACAGTGGGTATACGTACAGTAAATTCAGTTGAGAGTGTCTTTTCGGTTTACCTTCGCGATCTGGTCAAACTTGCCGAAGAGTTCGTTCAGCATGTGCACGAGCTCGCCTGGGGAGCAGTCACTGGCCAGCCTGGTGAAGCCCACGATGTCTGCGTAGAGAATGCTGTAAAAACAAAGATAAAGAACACTGTTAAAAGGAAAACCATTGTGTAATGTAGTGCAGTGCAAAAGTCCTTCTTTATATTTTGCTTCCATGTACTTTTAAAGTGGTCTCGAGCAGCAGTTTTCCAGACTTTTTGAAGCAATTTCAAAGTTTTTCTTCAGTCATTTGTTGCTCTTTCACTCATTTTCAGTCCAGTCCTTTTACTGACAAAGGATCAATTTTAAATGATATCTTTAAGTACTTTGTTATCAGCAGCAAGATGCAAAAATGCCAACACCAAACTTTTTGTCAGGACCTGGGTCTGTGGGACCCCAAGGTTTGAGCAGTCAGTGGACTTGTTTACTTGTTGTTGATGTGTGTGTATATTATGCTGCTGTCCCTGTTTCCCTGCTTGCGGGCGTGTGTGTGTGTGGCTGTACCTGGCAGGGACACCCACCTTCAGGTCTGGTGGGTGTGTCCCTGCCAGGTAGCTGGCCACACCTGAGGAAATGATCACACACCTGCAGCTGATCAAGCCTCGTCGGAGGAGCTACTTAGGAGTGTGGTGGAGCTTTCTCAGTGAGAGTAAGCCTGCTGCAGTTTGAGAGTGTCTAACGTCTGCCTCTGTCATTTCCCAGGAGGAGCGTGGAAATGAGAGGGCAACAAGCATGGGGTGCGTGGACACTTGGAAGCGAGGACACAGAGAAAACACGGCACCGGAGTCTGGGGCGCGCAGGGATTTATTTGTGTGTGATTATTTACTGCACTGTAAATAAATGCACTGCTGTCATTGTAGAGTCCTGCATTTTGGGTCCTCCTTCCCCGCCTCCCCACGGTCTGCCATACAGACCGTGACAATTTTATTCATTGATAAGAGTTAAGAACACAGAAAACCACCATTAGATTTTGAGCCACTACTAAATACCACCTAGGAAGTATCTGAATGGTTTAATTTTTCACAATGACAATCATCCCAAACACTCCCCGTGCAGTAAAAGCATATCTGGATTGGAAAACAATAAGTCATGGATTGGCCTCCCCAAAACCCAGAACTCAACATTATTGAAGCAGTGTCGGATCATCGTGACAAAGAGTAGATCAAAAGGCAGTCCACATCCAAAGAAGAGCTGTTAATGTCCTTCAAGAAGCCTGGAGTACTACTCCTAAGGACTCCTTAAAGAAATTACATGAAAGCTTTCCTTTGGAGTTCAGGCTGTGTTGAAGAAGGAAAGCCATTAGAACTGTTCAAATTTTGTTTTTACCTTATATACTTAAGCAATTTGGGATCATGTCGACAGCAAACATCCAAAGAAGAGCTTTGAATGTCCTTTAGGAAGCCTGGAGAATTATGCTTGAAGACTACTTGAAATGATGAGAAAACTGTCTAACAGAGTTCAGACTGTTATGAAGAAAAAGGTGGCCATACCAAATATTGACTTGTATATACTGAATTGTGCCAACTGTGTTTTTCTCTGCTGTCTGGGAGCATTTTTAATGGAATTATCTGACAAATAATGAAGCTTCTGTGGGCCAAGAAATCCAAGAAGTTGTGTTTCAGTTTTGTTGGATGAAATTCAAGGATTTTATTAATCTATCGCTAAGCCAGCAGGTATCTGTGAGTGTGCACGGCGTCTGTAAAGTTTAGAGATAAAGATGAGCTTATAACTTTAGCGCTCCACCATCTGGTTCAAATATAGCTTCAAAAAATTAGCACTGCAGTTGGCAATATACCGCCACTGAGGCTTTACAGTGGAAACTAGGATACCCAGGCAATAATATGATTTACATATTAGCAGCGAGTAACGTTGGTAAGTTGATACAAAACGCTGGAGAACTCGTGGGATTGGAGTCCAGAGTTCACAAACCAATAAGTGACGTAACGGTTGCTGCATCAGCCTTTATGTAACTCTATAATGACAACAGCTCTCTAACACCTGTGCTGCTGATTCAACTTTTGGAGGCTGTAGTTTCTCATCATTGTAACTCTTATATAGCAGCATAAACTGCATGTTCTATACTTATATACAATTTTTAATGGTTAAAATGTATTTTTTTAAAAATAGGAAAGGTGTGTGCACTTTAAAGCAACCATATTCACACGTTACATTTCCAGCTATCTATCTCGCGATGTGCCAGCGTTTAGTATGTGACCATCTCCCGAAAGAGAAAGAATGGTATGATCTTCAGCCAAGCCTATTACTGCAGCTGGAGAACTGATAATGGGGTAGTACCTGTTTGGCTCTCTGCTAGCTGATTCATTTAAGAGGATCCCAGCAAAACTGCATTTCCACCTTCACCTGTTCTTTGTTCTGGAAAGATTTCCCTTGTCTCGGCCATCACTGTGAGCTGGACCATGTGAGATTTTGTTATTATTGGAGAGATAATAGGCAGATCAACATGAGACACACACATTCATCCACACACACACACACCTGAAATGAGGCACGGTGCTATTTCTCCTGTGAAGCTCCATGATGAGGGTAAAAACAGATTTTTAGAGGGCATTTGGTGAAGAGGCTCTCATAGTAAGCCTGGGTTTGTGTACTCTGTTACTATGAACCCCCTCAGTACAGAGGAGGATGTCATTGGGAAACAAGGACAGAGGCTCCTGCTCATTTCGCAAAGTGACCTCAGAGGACAATAGAGGTGGATTAACTCTGAGGTGAATTCAGTCATGAAAGGAAAGAAGAAAATGGGATGTAAAGAGGATGGCCCAAAAAGAGTGGTTTGAGGAAAAGAAATGAAATTACAGGACATGACAGAAGATGTGAAGATTGCAGTAATATACAGTAGGAGAGATCCACCTATAAGAGCTGGTGGAGGGTGGAGGACAAAGGTGGGTGAAGTGTGAGCAGGAGGACAGGATAGCATACGAGCAATCAGGAGCTAAGATGAGAGCAGAAAGTAATCATCTTTATCATGTGGAGGTACAGAGAAAGGAGAGGGACACTTACCTGACATTGGTGTGCCGCTGCACGTAGAGGTTGTGGAAGTTGTTGGTGCTCTCAGTTCGACCGAAATTCGGTCCCTGAAGCCTCTGGATGATCTCAGCTTTCATCACTCTGGCTATGTGAGCAGGCAGTAGGGATAACAGCAAGCGCTCCTACAGGGAGGGAGATGTGGGGGGAGGAATGCAAGGCAGGCAAGGCAGGCAAGGCAGGCGGTTAACATAGTTTAAATGTTAACAGTGAATAACAATGGCAGGTTGATAAAGAGACTTTGTCTTTCTGATATACTATGATATGGAAATAATCGGTTTTGTTTCCACCAATCAAACAGAAAGGCTCCACGAGTACAAAAATCTTAATTCCCATTCAAACTGGTTTAAATAATTTGCTCCCTGAAACTGAAAGCTGAGCTCCTTTTCTAGGAGACCTAAAGGATCACATGTAGTGTCTGACAAGGAGTAGTGCATAATTAAGTCTGTTCTACTCTATTCTCTTCTGTTGTCATCCACAGCTAATATTTAACCTATTTTTACATCCCTTAATATGGCTCATTGGGGCTAATTTTTCAAGCACTGAGCACAGGAAGCCAAAGTCAAGCACTGAAAATCTCTCGAGGCACATTTTCAAATATGCAGTGTGTCATGGGAAACCAGGTTCTGCGCATTTTTAGGCTGCCGGTTAAATGAGTGATTGAATGGAACATTAAGGTAAATGCACTTGGTAACCTCCAGTGGTGTCAAAATTAATGTGGAAGTGCAAAAATTGCAGTTCAGTCAGCGGTACTATAGATAATAACAGTAATTTATATTTGGAGTTGTGGCGCTGCTTGGGCGCTAACAGCCACTGCTGAAAAGATCGGCAGAGAAGTTATCAGTGACAACAGAGCTGACACTAATTCAGAAAGAGCAAGAAAGCATAAGATGCGGTCCAGGTGGGTTGCAAAGTGGCTTGCAGACAAAAGCATTTTTTTAAGCCGCTTTCAGCCACTCCCTTATTTACATGGGGTCCTCGAAGCAGGTAGCTCTGCATGTTTGATTTGGTAGATTTTTGTAGGAGAAACCCTACCTGCCATAATCCCAAAGGCATTTGTGTTTTCTCTTGAGACTGAACCAGGCATATGAGTTTTGGCTGTCAGCTTTTTTGTCAGCATTGAATCAGGAGATTTGCTGGGATTGCAGCTGAGGTGAGCTTGACGTTGTTGACTATGTGAGCTTCCACCATTAAAAAATAGTTAAATAGCCCCACTGGGAATTTTTTTTATAACCACCCATTCAAATTGTATTACCCATTTAACATCCACCAAATCACCTGTCTACTCCATTAGGATCCATCTGTTTTTATCAAATTTTTGGGTTGTTGTGCATAACTAAATGGAAATGCTAATGAAAGAAGAGCTGCATAGCAAAATGCACTGTTGAAACTTTAGTTTCTGAAAAATGTGATTCTTTAGCATAAGGTACCAAATGGTAGTCCTATCCCTAATTGGTGACAGGTATATGTTGTTCTATTATTGTAACAGCTAGCTATCTGCTAAACATCACCTCAAGCCGGTTTTTAGTCAGTGAACTGGATCCCTGAGTGTGTTTTGGGGTGACAACTGATGACTTGCTGAGAGGTTTATTATTGTATTAACAGTCCAAACAAAAAATGAGCTCAAGTTTTATATTATTTTATTTCAGTATGTATATGTAGGCACTTAGGCGCTACTTGCATCTGTATGATGCGCCAGTTGTCACAATGAGGATTGATGAGGACCGAAATGCATGTTAGCTAGCTGATCACAAGTCAAATAGGAACCAAGTCCAAAGGGAGGTGGAAACAATCAGAGAATTGATGGGAGACAGACATGAAGTAAAACTACAATAGGTAACCTACAAAGTTGTACAGCAAGTTCATGAAATGCAAAATAAAAAATGCAGCGAGAAGGTCCGTGCTAAACATGAAAGCAGACAAGGGAACAGGCAAAAGATAAAGATGAGACAGAGGACGGAACAGACGGGGAAACACATAGGGAACTAAAACGACTACAAAGAATGAAAATAAGTGAATGACCCAAACTGTGAAACTGAATCATGTACATCCATTTTTTATATACAGTCATAATGAAAATGTAGATGCCATATAGATGTACCTTTGCAGTGATGTAAAATTTATTTGACCTATTATAGTCCCTAGTCCAAATCATTGATTTCTTTCTCATTTTGTAGGTTTTTCTACATTTCCCAAAAAGCATCTTAAGCATCTGATGAACACTGCTGTGCAGCTGCATTTGCTGGAATATCTCAGAAACTGAAATGCCTCGTGGCTGAAGTCAACAAAAGCACACAGGTGGCTGTTGGCAGTGATCTGGGTCTGTTTATCACATTTTGCTTCCGAGGATTCATCTCTTGTCTGATTTTTGAAGGCTACATTATTGTTGCACAAATAGGACTATACAAACGACTCTGACAGCTGCTGGTGATTTTTTAGAAAGTTTACCTACGCTTTGGAAAAGTCATGTCATTATACAGTGAGGAGAAAAATGCAGAACCAGAGATGTAAGATCCATCACCCTTCGCTGTTGTGTAACCAGAAGTTTTTGCTTTAATTTAGCACCATACACACTTGCATAGAGGGTGATTTTGGCGTGCATGTGCAAGCGTGTGGGCATGTGTGTGGGTGTGTGTGCATGTTAGAGAGAGTGAATAGCTGCCTGAGGGGGTGTGACTCATAAATGCAGCTCACAGCAGAGAGGGTCATTACATTGTTCACACACCACGGGCTCATTTCCTAAAACACAGCAGCAAATTAAGTCGAGAGAGGGACCAGGGGCTCTAAAAATAGAAACCAATAGCAACACTTGCTCTTATTTACTTATTCAGCGCCGGAGCAATATGAACACTCCACTGTGAGCATGCACAATAGGTATAATAGCCTGGGGAGATGTAGTGTTATTAATCATGTGTTTGATTAATCAACTAAAGTTGTGTGTTCAGTCGCTGAATGAGATTTGTTTTATGCAGTGGCATTTGTGTGCGTCCTCACACAGTGATGCAGATACTGGTGCTGAGGAACAGATGCCAGCTTAGTTATAAAACAAAGATCAACAGATAGACTCTGCTGACCTATGTTCACAAATAAAACATGTAAATAACTTAACAAGAAATAACAAGAAATGGTAACTACACCTAAATTCAGCATTTTTACAAAAAAGATTCCTGTAGTAAGTAAGCAACTTTTTACAAACTTAGCAAGTTAAAAAATGATTTAAAAACTCATAGTCAATGCCAAGTGCGTACACTGCAGGTTATTAGTGTGCACGTTCATATGTCATTTCCCTGGTTGGAAAGAATGGCTAATGTCAGGGCAAAGACGCTAATGTCAAGCAAATGTCACCGCATAATGCCACTTAGACATGACGGACTTACCAACTCCTCATCCCTGACAAAACTAAGAAGTGAAATATTTTGGCAATTAAAACAGAGGCGGTTTGAATTTAATGTGGGCACTCATATTAAGAGACAGATAGCAATAACGAGGCTTAGGACAAGGCAGAGGCCAGCAAGGCCTTGAGCTAATTATAAAAATCAGCATGCAAATAGGATGCTTGCCTTTGCCACTTAGCAGTAAACACTAAGTATAGTCAAGGCTAAATAGAAATATTACATCTGTGTGTTTGTAAAGGTAATACATTTTGATTGATTACGGTGCTTGGTAGAGATCACGCAAGACATCAAATCCTGGATTAGAATCCATCTAACCCAGGACCATCTTTAGGGTTTACAGAGATATATTCACTCAAATATCCAATCATTACAACCAAGGTATGCAGAAAAACCATCTCTGCACCAACAACATTTTGAACTTTGCAGCAGATCATTTACAGCAGCAAAAGACACTCTGTGAGCTAAGAACAGGAATCTGAGACCATAATTCGCACTAGCTTGCCTAAATTGGACATTATAAGATTGGAAAACGGTTGCCTGATTTGATGAGTCTCAAGAATTCATCAGAATTTGGTATAAACAGCATGAAAGCATGGATCCATCCTGCTTTGTATCGGCGGTTCAGGCTGGAGATGGTGATGTAATGGTGTGAGAGGATATTTTCTTGGCACAGTTTGGGCCCATTAGTAGTTGAGTATCATTTAAATGGACATAATGGGAGTGACATTTCGGACTATATCACAAATCTCAAACTGTTTTTTGAACAAAACAGTGAGTTAACTGTACTCAAATGGCTTCTGCAGTCACCAGATCTCAGTCCAGTAGAGCACCGGTGGGATGTGGTGGAATTCGAGATTCAGATGATTGATTGACAAAATCTGCAGCAATTGTGTGATGTTTTCATGTCAACATGGACCAAAATCTCTGAGCAATGTTTCCAGCACCTTGTTGAATCCATGCCATGAAGAATTAAAGCGGGTCTGAAGGAAAAAGGGAGACCAACTCAGTCCTAGCAAGGTGTAACTAATGAAGATTAGTTGGGTACCATTAGTTGATGTCAGTGGGTGAGTGTAACTAATCTCAGGACACCTGAAAGAGATCCCTGAATCAGATATGTGGTCAATGGATTGATATGTTTACTAATGAGTGGATGAATGGAGCAAGAAAAGAAGTCAAAGATAATGACTCTCTACCAAATTCACTGCAATCTATCCAATTAGCGTAGCTATTTTTGAATGTATTTAATACTTTTTTTAGTGCCAAAATTTGACAGGCCTGTTTTGTAACTTCAAAATGGGAACTTCTCCAACTCTTAACAGCTTGTGGAGTAATTTCTAAGGGAACCGTGGATGGATGGATTCTAGGCAAAAATACATTGTGCATGACAAGCGTCATATCCTAAGTTTCAACACAAACTCTGCTTGAGAACCAAAAGCTGTTGTAGTTTCAGATAGTATTTTGTTAGCGATGGAACAAAATGATGGAAAGTGGCTGGAACGTTGGGAAGGAATCAAGCTAGTTAGCAAGTTAGCCCCATAGCTGCTATTTTGGTAGCTAATGAATTGTCCGAGTTAGCAACAAAACTAAAGCTGACAAACATTAGCCAGCCCCCAGTACACATAATGTTTGAGCCCCAGAGTAGAGTTAGCATGACTGTTGGATTTGCAGACAGTCAAACTAGTGGACAGAAGAAGCAAAAGCAGGATAATAACCAAGAAGTAACTTCAAGAACTAAAGTATGGCTCTCAAAGTGTGTACCTGTTGGTGCTTTTCAAACTCCAGCTTGATGGGAGACTTGATGCAGTTGCAGGTGTCCTGATAGGTCTGTTTGAGTGCCAGGTCCATCAGATGCTTGTGATATGCCCCAGCCAAGTTTCCACAGGTGAAGATTATCACATTGGCTAAGATCTGCCACACACAGGCACACAAACATGGAAGAAATAAGCAATTAAGAGCTGACCTATATTGCAAATATGATTGTGCCAGTCATTTTTCCACTATACGACCTTTCCACTTAAGCCTCTGTTATTACCTTGTAAAACCAGGCGAGAACACACACTTTTGCAGTGCTTTCCACCACCGTGTCAACCACAAGCTCTTTACAGTGTGGACCTGCATATGAATAAGTTGTCCTTGGTGCCGTATCCAAGATCATGCTTTGCCTTTGAACACTGGTTTATTGGTAGAGTACTTTTCCACTCTGCATGTGTGAGTGTGTGAGAGCAAAGAAAGCTATTGAAGGCTGTTGTGATTACAGTGTTTTTACTCTGATGGTTGATTGGAGTGTGTGTGTGTTTGTGTGTGTGTGCGTGTGTGCCAGCAGCAGCAGAAATGGATCTGATGCCAAATCAATTCTAGTTCACTTCATGTTTCTGCACGCTTATTGACGTTTATGGATAATATTTTTCTCTTATCGGTCTGCGGCAAGACTCTCTTTGTTTTACTGTATCAACAGTCCATTCAGTTAGAGCCAGTTTTGAAGGGCTGTTCCCTGAGTGCGGTAAAAGGCCCTTCACATTACTCTGGAGGCCCTGCTGAATGTGCTCGATTATACAGGATAGGTTCATTGTTTTACAACCCAGACGCTGCACCTCATCATTTTTAATCATGCTTGGAAAAACATTAGAGAACAAGTTTTCATGCTGCAGCTAATATGGAGAAGAAATTACATATGCAGCACAAGCAGGAAGTCATGGAAAATATATCGGCAGATTCCAACAGCGTGGCTGTGTGTTCAGGTTTACCTGCCAGACTAAAGGATCCTCCAGGTCTGTGTCGCGGGTGGTCAGACAGACACTGAGAGTGATAGTGTGTGAGAAGCAGGTGATTCCACTGGCGATAATGGCCCCTCTCATGGAGAAGGGAAGCATGGTGTAGACAACAAACACGATAAAGAGGAAGAAGGAGACCTGGAAACGGGAAAGCAAGAGCAGGTGAAGGTGCAAATTTTTCTAAATTAAACCACACGCATTAATACAAGCAGCTTTGACAAGAAGTTCCCAAATGTAGAAATATGCTTGCAGCTGAATCCCAGCAGAGATCTCTGCTGTACGTGTTCCCACTTTGTCTGCTGTTTGCCTAAATACAGAACACAGCTGAGTGGGCTGCCAGTGCTTCTTTGCTAAGAGATCCAACGATAAACTGCTGATCCTGTGATAAATCATTAGAGATGAGTGGGCTGCTCACTTAGTTTTCACAAAAATCCTCTGCTAAATTGTCCAGAAAACAAGAATACAACAAATCAGAGCATCAAGTTATTAAATGACTGCTCAAATATGTCTTTACATGTGGGAATAACATATTGTAACAATTACACGAGGAGTTTGTTGCTTGATTTCTGTGATCAGTTGTACCTCTTTTTTTGATTTCCATGAGACATTTTTACTCCGATTGCTTATCAGCTCCTGCTGTGGATGTGCGCATGCATGTTTCTGTGTGCTGTGCGTGCGCATCAGCATATTTTTCACTGATACCTCATGCCTTAACCTCCCACTTCGTCTCTGTGCACTTCCCCTGCTCTCACTCCACCTCTTCCTGTTATGGTGGCTGTGGTGGCAACCAGCGTGATGAGGTCACAGCTTCAACTAGGACACCAGATCAACTTTGACCTTCCTGCCTGTCTGTTTATTTCCTGTGCCTATCAGGTTCAGAAAGTCAGACTGCAAACAGTACTTCACTACAGGTGACAGCTCTGAGTGGATGGTTTCTCCTGAAAAGAAACCGATAATTCCTAGACCTCGATTTGTGTCTTACCTTATTATGCATGTAAACTTTAAGCTTTAAATACACTATGGCCTGCATTTCTCAGTTATTTCAGGGTTTATATGGATGCTTGGAAATCCTTTGAGTCCTTGGGTTTTGGATAAAGTGTTTGAAACTGCTAGAAATTTATTAGCTTTTTTAATAAGACTAAATGAAAAGCTTGCTTTTGGGAAAACATTTCTCTTTGAGCCTCACTTAACACACAGTCTGTAAATGTGTGGTTAAAGTATGAGCGGTGCTCTCTAATGATAGTGATGTGCGATACCACTGATTTCCTTTCCGATCCGATACCAAGTAATATCCAGGGTGATATCGACGATACTGATCCGATACCGATACTCTGTACAAAAACTTATTTTATTTATTGTATCTCAAATTATAGCGTCATAATGATTACAGGACATCAGATTACTTGTTCTTATCACTTAATAACGCAGGATTCATCATATAGAAATAAAAAAAAAAACTGAAGTTGTGTGCTATTTGAACAGCTTGCCTGCCTGCAGCACTAAAGTACTCCGTGGGAGACGTCTGTCTCGCCCTAGCAGCACCTGTCCCTCTCCTCCACTTCAGTTCGCCTGAACATACGCTCGTCATGTTCTGTGATGTGATTTACTCTGAGGTGTTTGACAAGGTTAGTGATGTTGCCACAACCATACATGCCAACCCTGCTGATTTTTCCGGGAGAATCACGAATTTCAGTGCCCCTCCCGGAAATCTCCCGGAGCCACCATTGTCTCGAATTTCTCCCAATTTTCCACCCGGACAACAAAATTGAAAAACCATATCGCAGAATTCATAGTGTGGCCAGCCAATTCCAGTTTCCAACAATGGCGGCAGCGTCTTAGTTTTAATATTACTCCTATTTCTCTTTCTGGGTCGCAAAAAAACCTTTTAACATATTTTCAGGTGAGAATGTAACTGTGTAAACTTCAAATATCTGAGCTGACCTACACATCGTTTTCAAACCCCCGCGGTCTTTCACTACTCGGGTTAAACATGATATATAAGTCACTTTGATAACTTAAAAATGTTATTGTTTGACTTTTTCAGTGGTTTATTTGTTCGTGAGTAAATCGGTTTGGCTGAGATTAAAGTTTACATTAAATTAAATGTAACTTTATTAATCCCTCGGGAGGGTTCCTCCAGGGTTTTCACACAGCTGAATAAACATCAAACAGAAAATGATCAAACAGAAGAGTTTACGTCAGCGCCCGGTTATATTTTAGATAGCAAGGAGCAGACGGCAGTTTCACTCCACTGAGGGAGCTCGTGACGTGCTACCCGGCTTTCTTTAGACCGCGAAGGCCGGGTCCTCAGGTAGAAGCAGCCTCTGAATTTGGACACCCCCGCTGTTTCTGAGCCGGCCAATAATAACAGTGACATTTAACGTATTTTACCCGATAAATAAACCCTGTAAAATGTATCTATCACCCCCCCAACAGCCCTTTTGAATGTCTCCCTAATTCTGAGGTCTCAAGGTTGGCAAGTATGGCTACAAGACCTCACTTTTTTGCCACATGTATCGCAAACCACATCTCAGCTGTTTGTGGAGGTAAAATACGTTCACACATGACTCCAGTTACGCTCAGCCATTGTTGTGAGTGCGCACGCCAGGGGGCTGCAAGACATTTATACAGCCGTATTTCGCACATGACTATGAAAGGCGGAAGAGGAAGTAGTTCCTTTGAAAGTAGACAATCCGAATGTTATAGTTTCTTTCCACTGCGTTCATTTTGATGATAAACTACAAATTTACCCTAAATTACTAAAATATCGATATTTTAATGTGAGAATCGATTCTAGAACATAAATGATTGGTATCGGAGGAATCGATATTTCAGGATCGATCCGCACATCACTACTAATGGAACAGTGGGTGGGACAGGACAGCATGCCAGGAGGTTGCTGTTTTAAGAAACATTGGCTTTAAAAATATAAATCAGGGTTCAAATGAGGACCAAATCCTCAGTGATGCTTCAGTAACTGATGGAGTCATTTACAGTGGGGCAAAAAAGTATTTAGTCAGCCACCGATTGTGCAAGTTCCCCCACTTAAAATGATGACAGAGGTCAGTAATTTGCACCAGAGGTACACTTCAACTGTGAGAGACAGAATGTGAAAAAAAAATCCATGAATTCACATGGTAGGATTTGTAAAGAATTTATTCGTAAATTAGGGTGGAAAATAAGTATTTGGTCACCTCAAACAAGGAAGATCTCTGGCTCTCACAGACCTGTAACGTCTTCTGTAAGAAGCTTTTCTGTCCCCCACTCGTTACCTGTATGAATGGCACCTGTTTGAACTCATCATCTGTATAAAAGACACCTGTCCACAGCCTCAAACAGTCAGACTCCAAACTCCGCCATGGCCAAGACCAAAGAGCTTTCGAAGGACACCAGGAAAAGTATTGTAGACCTGCACCAGACTGGGAAGAGTGAATCTACAATAGGCAAGCAGCTTGGTGTGAAAAAAATCAACTGTGGGAGCAATCATCAGAAAATGGAAGACATACAAGACCACTGATAATCTCCCTCGATCTGGGGCTCCACGCAAGATCTCATCCCGTGGGGTCAAAATGATCATGAAAACGGTGAGCAAAGATCCCAGAACCACACGGGGGGACCTGGTGAATGACCTGCAGAGAGCTGGGACCAAAGTAACAAAGGTCACCATCAGTAACACACTACAATGGCAGGGAATCAAATCCCGCAGTGCCAGACGTGTTCCGCTGCTGAAGCCAGTGCATGTCCAGGCCCGTCTGAAGTTTGCCAGAGAGCACATGGATGATACAGCAGAGGATTGGGAGAATGTCATGTGGTCAGATGAAACCAAAGTAGAACTTTTTGGTATAAACTCAACTCATCGTGTTTGGAGGAAGAAGAATACTGAGTTGCATCCCAAGAACACCATACCTACTGTGAAGCATGGGGGTGGAAACAT
The DNA here is from genome assembly GCF_057382095.1 of Aulonocara sp. 'chitande type north' Nkhata Bay. NCBI lineage: Eukaryota > Metazoa > Chordata > Actinopteri > Cichliformes > Cichlidae > Aulonocara > Aulonocara sp. 'chitande type north' Nkhata Bay. The sequence goes on from NC_141364.1 coordinate 37,680,722, forward strand.
CATGCTATGGGGCTGTTTTTCTGCCAAGGGGACAGGACGACTGATCCGTGTTAAGGACAGAATGAATGGGGCCATGTATCGTGAGATTTTGAGCCAAAACCTCCTTCCATCAGTGAGAACTTTGAAGATGAAACGAGGCTGGGTCTTCCAACATGACAATGATCCAAAACACACCGCCCGGGCAACAAAGGAGTGGCTCTGTAAGAAGCATTTGAAAGTCCTGGAGTGGCCTAGCCAGTCTCCAGACCTCAACCCCATAGAAAATCTGTGGCGGGAGTTGAAAGTCCGTGTTGCTCGGCGACAGCCCCAAAACATCACTGCTCTCGAGAAGATCTGCATGGAGGAATGGGCCAAAATACCAGCTACTGTGTGTGCAAACCTGGTAAAGACCTATAGTAAACGTTTGACCTCTGTTATTGCCAACAAAGGTTATGTTACAAAGTATTGAGTTGTATTTTTGTTATTGACCAAATACTTATTTTCCACCCTGATTTACGAATAAATTCTTTACAAATCCTACCATGTGGATTCATGGATTTTTTTTTTCACATTCTGTCTCTCACAGTTGAAGTGTACCTCTGGTGCAAATTACTGACCTCTGTCATCATTTTAAGTGGGGGAACTTGCACAATCGGTGGCTGACTAAATACTTTTTTGCCCCACTGTAAATGGTGAGCAACTGTTGGAAATTTTCAAGTAGGCTAAAATTACACGTCTCATTTGTTTAAGCTAGCTAAGCTAATAGCCAATTTTGAAACTGTGCTAGTATGAGGCCTGTCAGTCACTTACAGCACTTTCACTCATATATACCATCATATGCACACTACCTGTACGTGTTTGCTTGGAGTGTGATGGTTTGAAAATGGAAAATGTCCACTTTTTCTATATACCACTTATGCTAGTTAGCCATGTAGAGCTGTCAGTGGCTAAAGCGCGCTAATCTGGTGAAAGCTACAGCGCTTCAAGATTGTTCAGGTAATTAATGAAACTGGAAAAGCATCAAAATAATAGAGTTTATCTTTTTTATGATCCAGTAATAATGGACTGATCATTATAGTTGAGAAAGTCTTTCTTGAGTCGCCCGGGCTGAAGAAAAATATGGACTTGTTTTAGTAGACCCTGTGTCATAAAAAACAACACACACCCACACACAGTATTTCACTGTCAAAACTTGTACATAATGTATATATTTTTTTTAACTGAATTCACTTAACTTACTTTAAATTTTTATATACAAATTTCAGCCGGCACAGTGCATTTCAGAATTTAATGAAGCATAACATACAACCATTTTAGCAGTCAGATTTGAAGAGTTGGTTGAAACAGCATGAAACCTCACATGAAACTGAATTATTAAACATCCATCACAATAAAAACAGCTAAATCCGTTTAGACTTCCTCTTCCAAGCACCTGATGTCCATGGAAATAGATTTCTGAGCCAAGGTGATAAGGCAACTTTTCAGAGGATTAGCAAAACTCTAATTAAATTTTGAATTAATGTTTAGCTACTGAGTAATTTTTTCTTGATTGGAGGTCTAAAATATGTTTAATCGGTACATACCCTCCAATGCTAGATGCTAAAATTGGGTTCAAATTGCTTAAAAAGTCAAAGTAAAATAGATTTCTAGATAAAAACTAAATAGTCCAAAAACAGTAAATGGGCTGGTTCTTATGTCATCTATGTCATAAAAGGAGCTTTTTACAACATATCTCCTCATAACAAGAGGAGTGTTCTTGTTTGGCAACGTCATTCTTAATATCTTTTCAAGGTCTTTTTGTTGGGTGGGTCCCAAACTTCCTGTCTATGAAGTTCTCACTGGAAGTGTAAATTAACTTTGTTCTGCTTTCCTGCAGTGAAGTCAACAATTGATTGAAATTTACAATCATTTCTAATTTAATTTAGTTGCACTTTGAAAACCCTGGCTTTAGAATTTGTCAGAATTTTTAGCACAGGACATGGCTTTAGTGTGACTATGTATTCTTATGTGTACCACAGATGTCTTGGGCTAAAAAATCCATCTTTAGAGTGACTTTGTGAGAGCTGTAGAAACCCTGCGCTCTGTTCCGCTTGAGAAAAAAACCAGATAGTCAAAATCAACGCTGCGGACATAATTTGCAGCAACGGGTTACAGAGATTTCTTCTCTCGCTAGCATGCAGTGTTTTATCAAGCCAAATCACAGCTAGAACATTGGATATAAGTAATTGTTTGGTTGACCTGAATGCAGCGAGCGCACACACACACACTGAGATGTTTTTGTGTAGGCTTAGACCTTCTGTTACTAAGGGAACCAACAAAGGGAAGGATGCTGACGTCGGAGCAGATGTAGCGTTTTGAAGGCCGTGTATATTTTTGCCATAACCTTCAACTCCTTACCCTGAACTCTCACCTCAGCATCGGGGAGGGGGGTGACTAAAGGGGTATGTGGTTAGTCGGAGTGTGTGACACTGGGTGTGTTCAGGTGGCTGCGTGGAATTGAGAATGGCAGTCCAATTTCAGGTGTGCCACACAGACAGGCAGGCAGACACCGTCTCCACGGCTTTCTATCCTGAATCCTAATACAGCCTCAAACACTCCGACATGAGTCCTGCAGCCATCACATCACTTCAGCACCTTCCATGACTTTTTCTCCCTCTGCCCTGCTCTGTGTGCTTCAAGCATAAGCAATGCATGCTTACCCGCCTCCTAATGCAAACACAGACAGATGCACAGATGCATGAATACTCCCATTTAAAAAGGTTTTGCTCTCCCCTCCTAAGAAGCAACACCCTGTTTTTTTTGGTTTGTTTGGTTTTTTTGGGCAGGTACGTACTAACACGCACAGGTAAAAGTGACTATATCTTGATTATTTGGCACCAGGTGTGACAGCTATGTTCCATCTGCCTTCTGGAAAGAGCCGTGGCCTTCAGAGAAATTAAATAAAGAGCAGACTAACAGGCTACTGCGGCTAGATAGTGCCACACATGGCTAAAGATATATTTCTGTGTGCGTCTGTGTGTGTGCGTGCGTGCGTCTGTGTTTACAACAAAAGCAGGTGAGCCAGCTCAGAATGGGGTGGTTGAGAGTGGTGGAGGGTGGGAGTGGGAGAGAGGGGGTCCAAAGTGAATGGCTGAAGAGAGAAGCAGCTTCTCCCGGCCTCTGTCTTTGTGGCCTTTCTTTCTCTTTCTGTCAGACCCTTACTGTTATTAGCTCCGTGTGCTCCATCAGACATGCTGTTCTCTCAGTAATCACAATCAATCCAGCCCACCGAGAGCAGGCAGCAGCTCCAACTGTTCTCCTCTCACAGGATTTCTGCTCCCCTGCATCTTTCTTTCTTTCTTTCTTTCTTTCTTTCTTTCTTTCTTTCTTTCTTTCTTTACCCTGTTTGTTATTACCTTTTTTCCTTTTCTCACTCCTTTCCTGCCTTCCTTTTCTCATTTTTTCTTTTCGCTATCCTCCTTTCTTTCCTTGTTTTCCTTTCTTGTTGCTTTCTTTCCTAATGCTTTTATTTCCCACCTTTTTCCTTCTTTTCCATTTTCCTTCATTGATTAAGTGTTTCTTTCCTTACCTAATTCTTTCCTGCTTCCTTGTCTTTCTCCTTTATTTTTTTTATTTCTCTTCCCATTTTTCTCCTTTTTTCTTTCCGCTTTCCTTTTTCTTCTTTTTTCTCCTTCTTTCTTTTCTTAAATATTTCTTTCCCTTTCTTCTGTCCTTCTTTTGTTAACTTATTTATTTCTGTCTTTCTGTTTTTCATTCTGTCATTCTGTCATTCTATCTATCTATCTATCTATCTATCTATCTATCTATCTATCTAGATAGATAGATAGATAGATAGATAGATAGATAGATAGATAGATAGATAGATAGATAGATAGATAGATAGATAGAGGAAGAGTCATGGGAGCAAAATAGCATAATTAATAATGCAGAATGATTATGCTCTCACAGGTGGCCGATGTTAAAAATATCCCCAACCCCACCGTGGAATCGAAGAAGTAAAACGAAGGTAAGACGGAGAAAGAGAGGTGGGGAGTGGGTCGTGGGTGGAGGTTAAAAGGATAAAAGGAGGCAGGTGGAGAAACCAAGGAGAGAAAAATGGGATTTGATGAATAGATGGAGACAGGAAATAGGAGTCCTGAAATGGAGAAAGAAGGAGCCTGGCGCTGAAAACTAATGTGTCTGTCTGCTGATCTGCTCACCTCCAGCTCTCATCAGGGCTCATTAACACGTCAAATTAATTCTGCACTCACACACAGCCTCAAACGCACACAGTCACACACACACAGCCATGTATGCATTCAAAAAATACACATTTAAACTAAATGACAGGTGTGTGTGCGGAAGCAAATTCTTTGTCACATGAAATCCTGAGAAGACTCTTGAATGCACGGCTACGTGTCGAAAGGCCAAATTATCAGGTTCGGGTAATCGTAAGCCATTTTCACGCACGTACTGCAGCGCTGAACGTTTCTACGTGTAACAGTGGGAGACGCATGCAAATCTCTGACACAGTTGGCTTGGCATTAAATGGCCTTTAACCTGCCAGCTCCCTACTACAAAGTCTGTGTGATGTCCTGTGGCACTGATTTGCATCAGTGTGGAATCAGTGGAGATAAAAGTCTGCTGCAGCGAGTGGTCATCCTGCGTCCTGTCTCCTGCACGCTATCTTAAGGCAGCAGAGTATCTGGGCTAGAAAGAATGTGTGACCAAACAGCTTAAGTCACATATTTATTAATTGTTTGTTTTTGTAGACTGTAGATAAAAGTCTTGTCAATCACAAGCGCGCCCTGTATTATCCTCCTTTTTCACTCCCATGGAAATCATATATTAAACAATAAACATCGTGACGCATTCATTATGCTCTGAAACTAGAAGATGACTCATGAAGAGAGAGTGTTTACTGAGAGTATGGATCATGGGAGTCATAAAGCTGTGTTTTTGTTTGTCGCAGACTTTGAGGCCCCCTTAGTCGCCCCCTGCTGGCTATCTGAAAAAAATGTAGCTTTAAGGCTCATTTACATAGGCTTCACCCCAATAATTCTTCACCCTCAATAACATTGAAGCTATCCAATCTTTAAGTGATGACATATGAACCTGGCTTCCGGGTCCAAACTACTCTGTGTTTATTAAGGCTGTTGTGTTTTTAACTTGTTTTAATGCTTTGTTTCTTCTATTCAATCTGAACAAGCCCTTAAAAAAAAGTCAGTGATCACTGTCGGCCTCTCTCAGTTTTTATTACCACTATTCATTTTAAAGCTCAGTTTTTAAAACCTTACGATGTAACGGGAGCCCAGCTCATGCAGCAGTATATTAACGACTAACCTCGTATTGTGGATGGATTATCTCAGTTGTTCTCCTGACTAAAGTTGAGTCCGTTTACAGCATCGTGCCATGCAATTACATTTATCCCTAACCTCTCGGGAGCAATCATGTTAACTTTAATTGAGTGGAAAAAAGTTAGCGTTCATCCTCCATCTTTACTGTGTTTATGTTATGCTAACATAGCTCTGTAGCTAGCCACCACGTAGCACATCATTATATACCAGCTAGTCCAACTTCAGTAACCCTACAAACATCACTTCTGTTTAGGTTTTTGTTTTCATTTATGTTGGAAGTGATAGCAGAGCTGTACGTTTTAATTTTTTCAGAAATCTCTCAGCCAGAGCATAATAAATTATGTTTGGGTGGAAACTAGCTAGCTAACTCCCCGCTAACGTCTAACTCCATTAAATTTAATAAATTGTAATAATCATGGATGCCTGGATGTTAAACTTAATTGTTACACCTGGTAGAGCAGGCACACCGATGATTTTATTAAAGATTAAAGAATTTAGACAGTTTTTAACTTTCAGTGATGCCGTAGTGTTCCTTTGAATTTGGGGCCAGAAGTGAAGTTTGGACCCGAAACGGCTTAAAGACCGGATAAAAATAATAATAAATTGAAATATATATGATCAACTTTACACTGAATCAACTGATTAATCATTAAGGAAAATGTGCTTGGTGTAAACTAATCATGAAAGTACATTTCATTTACATTTTATCAGATTCCATTAGATTTAAAGTTTTTCATGGTACTTATGTGACTAATCTACATGAAAAATCTACATGTAATTAAATGAGCTAAAGTGTGAATTTTGGGCTTAAACCCTCTTTAAGTGTACAAGCTATGTCCATCTTTTATATCCAGTTAGTTTACTTCACAGGAAGGTAGCATCTGATTAAGTCTTTCAGAGTCTGCAGAAAAGCTTTGCTGCTTCCATTTCATATTGAAGTTTTAATCTGAAGTGTGTGAATCCTTCAGCTTTATAAAAGTATGAAAACGTATCTGCCGAATATGACTTCAAGCTGATGCATTTTCTTTGCAGGGCTCAAACACCTGGCTGTGTTATTATCTTTCCTTTCATGATTTTTACCAGTATAATGATTGTTCCACCATTGTTGTGACTGTCAACCAGTGCTGGGTGTAATGCATTACAAAACAACACTTTACTGTAATCACATTGCATTTTTCAGAAATGCAGTAATGTAATGCATTACTGTACTAACTTCAGTAGTCAAGTTACAATTTCAGGCATTATCATCATCACAAATCACAAAATACAGTCACAATACAAAATAAAGTTGAGCATGATAGGGTCCCCTTCAAGTCACTTTTACAAGATTCTCAATTCCAAATTGGACAGCTGTAAACATTTTAAAGCCATCTGCTGAACTCTTGTTGATCAACCCGAACACTCACACAGAAAATAAAGAAAACGATCTACCTGGTCCCAGGGGCTGAGTCTCCCTCCAGAGAACATGAAGAGGTAACCCATGGTGACCAGACAGGCCCATATTAGCAGTGAGAACAGGCGAAGCATCCGCTTGAAGACAGATTCGATGCAGACGAGGATGAAGATGGACAGGAAGAGGAAGAGCGCAGTGGGCACTGTGATCAAGAACGTCAAGTGGTCTTCTGTATTCTGGAGAGAGACAGAGATGGTTGGAGGTGAGGTGAGTTTGGTGAAATTGAACACATTCATGCTTTGGCCCTGGGTTAACCAATCACCTCTAATTGGCTCTCCCGTGGCATCAGAATGCGACCACTTCTGTCAGTATCTCACCTAACCCCGTTCTCAATGCAGATAAAATGCCAGAGATTTACATGTGCAAAGAGTAGTTCTTTCTCTCTACACCAAACCACATAATGGAACGGCCGAAATTAAACACAGAGAGATAAGGCAGGGTAGGAAACAAAAGTAAGATTAAGGAGGCAAACTCTTGATTGTACTGTGACTCATCTGATATCATCTCCCCACCTGATTCTTAATATAGGATTATATCTGCACATCGGAAAATGATGCTAAGGAGGTACCACTTCCGTTAAAGAGAAGGGGACCTGATGACCAGATCTCGGTGTGTTTGCTTCTTCTATAGGTCAAAACCATGCACTCTGACTAATGTGTAAGCACAATTATGGACGGATTTTGATTTAAGAAAATGTTACTGAATCTAATTTTCAGCTTCTTCCTAATCCCTGATGCTCACCCCATAATACCTACAATGTCTTCTTCACCTCTCTTTAAAACTGTCCATTGCTTTGGATGGTTGACCACAGGACTCATCTGTCTTCGCTATCTCTGCTCTTTGCATTTTCACTTTTCCATCAGCCTCCCTCTCATTCACACTTTCAACTGAGCTTCATTCCTCTTCTCGCCAATGCGTACCTCCACCTCTCCACACTCTCTTCCACCTGGTCCCTATATCTCGGTACAGAGATCATCTGCAAACATTGTCCTGCCTAACCTCAGAAAACAAAAATGGGCTCAGGGTTGATCTGTCTCACATGGGAGGTCTCTGCTGTGGGAACGCACAAAAAAATATGAGCCACCCAAAAACATACTTGAAAACGGCCAGTACTGAAAAAGGAATAATTCACCTTCGAGGCCGAAACCATTTTGCACCCGTTCTAAATTGGGGCATCCTCTCAATTCATGTCCCTTAACCAGAGCACAGCCTGAAGGCAAAGAAGCACCTACCAGACCACACAGATGAGTTCTGATATTGTTTTAGACACTCATGTCTAAAAGCTTCAACCTTAACTCCAAATTGACAAAATGTTTGCTCATTTTTTTGTTTGCTAGTGATGATGTTAGGTCCTCAAAAGAATGGCGGTACTACACAGCGTGCACGCACAAACAGACGAGCAGACGGCACAGATCGGCAGGCAGACAGTCTGAGCCCAGGGAATGTGCTACAGCATCACTTCCACGCTCACACTATCAAAGTCAGCATTTAGAAGCTGTCACCACACAGACAGAACACTCTCTCGTCCTCATTTGGCATATATGCAGGTCAAGACGTTAAATTCAACAAAAACTGTCCATCCCGTCAAGTCGTAATTTCTTTTGTTTCTCCCCCACACAGTGGTTCAGCTTTTTTCTCTCATTTAGCTTTGTGCAATTACATGCCTTATTAATATATTGATTCTTCTTTGTAGAAACTTGTGAAATCAAGTGCAAATGAGCTCATATAACTGCCAGATATATACAACTGGTTCAAGAAAAATGGCTTCATATGAGACTCATTAAAGCTTATGCAGCTTTTGCTTATTCTTTATGCAATCTTTACCTTTCTGGTCAAATGTTCTCAGCATGGAGACTCAAAAAACCCCGAATGCAGTTATGGGATTCAAGGTAGATTCATAATCGTCTTATTTATCATTTTTATAATTGTTAACATGAGCAGACTAGAACAAATCCAACAAAAACTGTAATGGAACGAGTCTGCAGGGTTCACCAAACCTACTTGCTGCTTATATTGAGGCTTCTACATACGAGTTCAGGGGAAAAAAGTGCACTTTTTTTTGCAACAATATTCATTATTTGGAGAATAATACGTGATGAACATGATGATGAACTCATGATGTTCATTTTCCTGCTCCATATTTTTTTCCCTTGCACTCTAGAAGGGCCAGCCTGGTGGTCAGCTCTGTCTTCTCACAGCATGAACATCCTGGGTTTGAATCCTGCAGCAAGATAGTGATGTCATGGTCCCAGCACTTTGACCCACTTATACAGAAAATCAAGATACTTCCTGCTTGTTTTTTTCATGTTATATTCTCAGACTTTCTTACTTTTAATCTCCTGTCTCATTCTCAGTGATTAGTTTCACTAGTACCTTGTTTCCTTCAATCATTTCTTGTGTTTCTAATTAGCCTTTAGTGTATTTAAAGCTGCAACTTGCCTTAGTACCTTGTCACGTCTGTCTCCCAGAGTGTTTACCTGTTTGGACCTCTATGGACTTTTGTTTGTTTGTTTGTTTGTTTGTTTTTACTTTGCCTCAAAGGTCTGCTTTTGGGTCCACATTTCCCTCAAACATGACAGAATGATGGACCCAGCCGACGTTGATGTACATTCTGGGGAGCTTAAAGACGAGTTTGTGTGGTGCTGTAAGATTTCCACCTGGATTCTTGGATCCACAAACATTAAAACCCTGTGGGTGGGAGATCAACAAACATCCACAATTCCTTCAGTCTCCCACAAGTTCGGACAGTTTTCCCAATAACTGCAAAGCGGAAAGATGACTGCAGTTGCTCAGATGTAAGTAGTATCTGAGTCTCCTTAACTCCTTAAATCCATCTGCTTCATCCAATTTCCAGTCACTTGTTCCTGCTACCTACCTGGCCAACAACCACAACCAGAGGATGACGAACTAGCCTCCCTTGACCCTCCAGCTGCTACATCCACAACCCAGTCATCCAGCTCCACATAGTAACTGGCTGCACCATCCACTGCCAACCTGCCAGAGCTCACTTCCTGCATTTTATCATCTTTTAAGAAGTCCTCAGTGACACAGCAGTGGTCCAGCTCCGAACTTTACTGCAATGGATATGGATAGATGGATGAAAGAAAATGGCCTCTAGAGGACTGGACTTGAACTACAGTAACTTTGCATGATATAAAGTTCCTTTAAAGTCACCCTCCTTTTATATCATTATGTTTCTGGTTAGTGGGGGGTGGCAGAGTGGGAGGTCAACAGACGAATTGGTGCTGCATAAGCAAAGCTCTTGATTTACCGGTCGATCATCCCTACCCTCACCTATGGTCACAAGCTTTGGGTGAAGAAAGAACGAGATCACGGATACAAGTGGTAGAAATTATATTTGTCTGAAGGGTGGCTGGCATCTCCTATAGAGATAGGATAGGGTGAGGAGTTCGGCCATCCGGGAGGGGCTCAGAGTAGAGCCTCTACTTCTCCACATCGAAAGGAGCCAGTTGAGGTGGTTTGGGCATCTGACAAGGATGCCTGCTGGGGACCTCCTGGGTGAGGTGTTCCGGGCATGTCCCACCAGAACAAGGCCCCAGGGCAGACCCAGAACACGGTGGAGGAATTATATCTCTCAGGTGGCCAGGGAATGCTTTGGTTTTCCCCTGGACAAGCTGGAGGAAGAGGCCGGGGAGATGGAGGTCTGTGCTTCTCTGCTTAGGCTGCAGCCTCCGTGATCCGGAAATTGATGGATGGATGTTTCTGATTGGCTGTCTCTCACAAACAGAAGGCTTAAATTGAATTGCTAATAGTTGAATGAGATGACCAGATTTAGGTTTCCCCCTCTCTTTGAAATCATACAGAGCCTGTGCTTTTGGCTCATAGAGATTACTTGCACATACACTTAATTCATTATTTGACTAAGTGTATGGCCCACTTTAATACCAATTCCACAGTCATGCTAATTAAAGACTGATGACAGCCAAGAGACAGTTGTTAGATTGTTGTCCCTTTTCCCTGCTGGATGTATCACGGATTCCTAGCTGTAAAAAATCACTGGCTAATTTGGCCTGGACCTACAGAAGAGGTATGACTAATTAAGTTAATATTTTGCTAAAAATTTCACTTGCCACTTATGATCTGATTAGCTGCTGAGCCTCTGCACCAAGAAATAATGACAGTAGTGTTTTCAGGAGGTCTGATTGTGCTGAGTGAACGTCCACAAAAAAAGGAGTGCATAGCCTCCTAGAGCTCATTCTACTAATCCGCCTGTGCACTCTGCAACTAATGTGCAAATAAAGCACTCCGCAACATCTTTTCAGAATTTATACACTCTGAGGGGAAAACAGGCAACAAAATAATCATCATTCACCCAAAGAGCAGGATGTGAAACACCTCACAGGCTCCATCCTAAAGCCAGTGCCCACATAAACCATTTAAACTTATTCTAGTCGAGTCATGATTACACTGACAGGTCCGGCATGATAATTGAGCGAGACTCTCTGTGATAACTTGTCAGCCATTTTACAGTAAAAGGCACGCCGGTGGGCAAAGAAACACATTGGATCCTCTCCGCGTCCAATTCAATTTCTGTGAGAGAAGGAAAAAACAAGATGTCACAGCCTCAACCTTCAGTAACGGGATGTTTTGACAGTTTATTGACTCGAGCTGCTTGTTAAAATACAGCAGAAGCTATTCGGTCAGAACAAATCCAAGATAGCAGCATTAATGTGGCAACATGGTGCAGCAGCGGTAGCATGAGTCAGGGTCTGGTGAAGGGATCCCATGGGATCCGGCTGCTGACGCCACGGCAGCTATACAGTCAGCCAGGAGCACAGATTGAATCCTAATGAGAATGTAAGCAAGACTGCAAACTCTTACAACAGCAGAGGTTCTTTTAGCGTTAGAAACACACGCAAAACACACATGCGCACACAAGTCAGAGACATACAGAGAAAGAAAAGGGAGGGACCTCCTTTCTCGCTACATGCGCATTTGGAGTGAAGCAGCTGTTCACATCGACAGAAAGAAGCATCTGCACTTTGCACATTTCTGATCGTAGGCCATCTAATCCTGTTAAAACCCCTTTGAAACTGGTTAAAGCGTTTTCCCTTGACATAGCACAGAGGGAGTGGGGTGTGTCTGCCTGCTATATTGTGCAGCATTGTCACCCAGAACAATAATTTCCTTTTTTAACCCAGTCTGTCTCATCCAGCTATTATACTGGGAGGGGAAAAAGGCTGGGGAGGGGTATGGGGAGACATAACAGTGGCAGAAAGAGACGCAAAGATTCAAAAATCTAATTATTCAGCAGCAAAATGACAAAAACGCACCAAATAAAGAAACTGAGGAGAAATGGGGGCCAGAGAGGGTGTGTTGCGATCGCGGCAGCGTATGTTCTTTCCACGTGCTTGTGCCTGCTGAATATTTATACTGTCTGATGAAGCAGCACTGGTGGCATATTCCTTCAATTTGCTCTCAGCCTGGTAATGAAATTCATCAATAATCAACAACCCTTTCCCTTGAAGGCCCATCTGCGGCACAGAGAAATGTTAACGCGCTCTCCACAAACAGGTCAAAGGTTGCAGAACATCCAGCGCTGAACCTAAAAGTTTATGGTTCACATTATTAAAGCTAGTTTGGAGTGAAGTCACAGTCACTTTAATGGAGGACCTACCATCACGAAAAGGACACTAACTCACTGCAATGATGTTTTATGGGCGCTTTAGCAGCTTTTGTTGTGTTTAACTGTCATGACTGTTTTCATTTCATCTTGAGAGATTGCGTTACTTCAACTGTGTGATCTTACATCCGTTCATCACAACACCATGGTGAAGGAATTCATCGGAGGCGAGTGAAGAAATGGTCATTTTGCCAGCAGAATAAAAAGAAGCCTGATGCCCACAGCAGGGAGACGGTGCTGCTCAGTGGATCAAACCAGTTTGAAATGCTTCTGCAGATTCAAGAGGCCCAGCAGCTGAGTAAAAAAAGATCACTTATTTAAAGATGAGCCATGAAGAAATGGTAATCTTGGTCGCATTTCTGCTTTAACTCTGGAAATGGATGAACTATGAATTTCAAAGAAATCTGATAAATTTAATGTTAGTTTAAAGGTTCAAGGGGCTAATGAGGACTAGATCGTATCTCAAACTGAATTACTCCTTTATTTATCACAATCACGAGGGAGACATGTCAGGTGGATGTCATTTTGAGACAGAAGTAACAAGAGTTGAAGATGGAGCACTGTCAGCTAACACCAACAACCTACATCCATAAACAACACACAGACACACATACTTGCTAATCAGTGCTTAGTAATAGCCTAATAGCCTTCTGGATGATCTGTGCTACATGGCAGGTCGCATCAGAGAATTCCACTAATAAGACAGAAAAAAGGGGCCAAACACTACAACACAGGGGAGAGGTTCAGTCAGTCAGTAACTCGAGTTAGATGAGGAAGTCTATGGGAATTCACTCACTTTTGTCTTCTCCTAGGAATAATAGCAGCTGTCTTGAATATTTCCCACACTCAAGCATTAATAGTTTAGTTGGTTTTTACACAGTGCTTGTGCATTTTGACTTTTTTGTTAAGGGTACAGCATCAAAAATTTCACCACTAGATATCAGGAGACTGCATATCCTAGTCAACTGAATTTTGTTTCCTTCCAATTCAAGTGCATAATCCTAGCTGTTGGGGATATCCTGAACTTTTCTATCAGTATCGCTCTTTTTCTTTTTTTGTCCTTCTATTAGCTGTGGTTAGCCTCTTTTAGCTACTGCTACCCTCTCTTACGGTGCGTTCACACCGAACGCGATAGACGCGACCAAAAAGTACCAGACGCCCATAGCTGGTCACGTGCACATTCGCACCTCAACGCGCGACCAATTTGCAATTTTCACGCGCGTGAAGCGGACATGTGGGATGAAGTAGTGCCAGATGGTATGTTTGCAAGATGGCAGCTGTTGATCTAGCGTTTGAAGAGAGAGTCTCCTTTCTCTATTTACTGTGGAGAGCAGAGCAGCGGCGTAAAGGACGTCCTTGCCATACCTGGGTCCATCAGGTCCTCCAGACACGTGAGCAGTTTGGTGAGTTTCACCACTTGCTCCAGGAGCTGCGTCTGGATGACGGCTGCTTTCAGCGGTACCGCCGACTTTCCCTCGTCCAGTTTGAGGAGCTGCTGTCCCGCGTCGGTCCAAGCATTGCCCACCTAAACACCAACTACAGGCGCTCAATCCCACCTGCAGAGCGCCTGTCCGTCTGCCTGCGGTTAGCAAAAGTGTTTAATATGGTAGTCCTTTATCGATACCTGTGCTAATATATGCTCATTTGAAGTCCCAGTGACTTCCCGCCACCCACAAACCTCTAAAAAGCGTTCCTGCCTTTTTAAAAACTTTCTTAATAAATGGAGCTTGCCTCCAAAATAAACTAACCTCTCTTAAATAATTGGGCTTCACTATGTTCCTATATAGTAGTATATTTTTTCATTGGTATAATATGAAATAAATTCTACGTGTGTCAAGTTGTGTGCCAATATTTGCTGTGTAGTAGAACTGAGACATTAGTCATTACAAAAAATTTTTTGAAATAATATTAAAATTCTTGGTAGAGAAAGCAGCTGGTGTTGTACAGCTCCGGGTGGTTTGCTACGGCGTTGATGAGCCTTTCCTCCATATTGAATGAAGAATGAGGGGCTTTGGCTGGACCTGCCAATTTGAACTAGGCCAGAGCATCATGTAACCAGGCTCCTGATTGGTTGTCGCGGCGCAACTTGACGCTGAGTTCAGATTTTTCCAACTTGAGTGGTAGACGCGATACGCACGAATGCGCAAAATGCACCACACAAACTGCCGTGCGTATTTTTATTCGTGCTTCAAACGCATCAGTCGCGCAACTGGTGCATTTTCGTGATTTCACGTTTCCGTGATGCAAATCTGCTTCTGAATTTTCGCGGGATCCTAAAGGAGAAGATAAAGGGTAGGTATGATCAGCGTCTGATAGTGCACACACAACACCATGCAATTGCCTATGAGTTCTCTTCTCTTCCACCTTTGGCATACTACTTAGCTGGTCTCTAACCACACACATAAAACATGATTAGTCATAATGGCGATATCTATCTCGGTCACTGTATTCAAGATAGCCTGGGAACAAACCAAACCAAATGGATTTATTTTAAGTTTATGTGAACTCACTTTGTTGGGAGATCTGATTTCCCTAATTTGAAGACCAGATTGTTTTTATGATGTCTTGGTACTTAAAACCTTAGAACTGACTGGGGGACATGTTTTCCTTTTTTTTCTTTTTTCTTTTTTTTACCACGACTGTGTAATTATATCTAACTGTGATTATATCTTTTTTAAGGCACTTTAATCAAGAATATACAAGCAATTGAATATAGTTCAGAAAAGGTCAATTTTTCGCAGCATTGTTGCTTGAGGTCTCTGTGTCTAGTGGATTATTTTTACCCTGTGTAGCTCCAACCACACCTAGTCAGTGACGTCACATCTATTTCATTCCACTCGGTCACCTTACTTCTCTCCCAGTAACAGCTGGTGATCCATCATTACAAAAACACCCTTCCCTCACTGCCTCCCATCGATCAAACTGTCAACGAGAAGGAAACTAAATCTGTGTTGTTGCTTTACTTAAAATATCAACAGACTGCTCACGAGCCGGCAGAAACAGTGCTGGAATCAGTGATGAGCACCAAGGCAGCAATGAGAGCGGTTACAGTTCACAGATTACCAATCTTCTATAATCAGACGGAATATTGATTTTGATTAAACTGTCAAATTATGTTTTGAATGACCTTAGGTTAACACGGAGGACACACACCACAGAAAATACAACCTCAAGGCAGAAAGAACAAGAATGATTTTCCTCTCAAAATTACTCGGACAGAAATTAAAAAAGACTTCCTCAGACAAACACACCCAAACAGCACAATCGCTGATATGCACATACCAGCACACACACGTACTGCGCAAACTGGGTGGAGGGGCCGGCTTCTTAAAACAGCACTTTGAGCCACTCCAGCCATGATGTGTGGCGACAGATAAAAGTGGGCAGCAATTTTGGGAGCATTAACGCTGCTTTGGTTGGGTTTCTGTCGGCTCACTGATAAAGCCTCGGCACTTACAACAACATCCTCCCCTCTCTCTGCTGCCCAGCCTCTTAGCTTCAGACCCAGCCTCTATTTATTCCTGCCATTCTTCTTGGTCCAGCAGTAATAAATACACACGCCTCGCTGAGCAACCGCTTCATCACTATAGACAGGCTTGGATGTTATTTAATAGGAGCAAACTTGGGGGGAAAGAAATGAATGATTTCAATTTGCATTGAGAATGATGGGAAATTACCTGCGGGATTGTAATTTAACCAGTGAAGCACAGAGCCTAAGAAGGAAAGGAAACTTGGAGGATTAGATCGACCAGCGGGGAGTGCAATAAATTCTATTGATTTGTTTTAAATAGAAGGCATCAATAAAGGTGGAGGTGCTACTGAGAATGACCCCCACAATTATTGAGTCGAGGTGCTACTTAGAGAGCAAAACAAATGTCTAAAGACCGTCCTGGGCATATGAGAGCAAAACAATCTTTATCAAACAACAACAGCAATAGCAATGAGTGGGCTTGCTTTTGTACGGCTATTCCATGAAACACAAAGGCAGCGCTGGCGAAACAATAGCTTGTGTTTATGGTTGAGTGTTTGTGGCCAAAACAACACTTTTCACTTGACAAAAGCACCAACACCCACGTAGCCGCGAACTAAACTGTCATCGTGCTCTTGATCCGCTCTGCAAACCCAGCGTTGAGATTTAAAGTGCCGCTTCACGGCCTCTTATGCTGCCACACGTAATCATACACACACACACACGCACACACACACACACGCACACACACACACGCACACACACACACACACACACACACACACACACACACGCGCACACACACACACACACACACACACGCGCGCGCGCACACACACACACACACACACACACACACGCACACACACACACACACACACACACACACGCACACACACACACACACACACGCGCACACACACACACACACACACACACACACACACACACACACACACAGCTCCCCATCTCCCCACCTCAGTCTCATTCAGTTTCATGCCAAAACTAAAACTCTTCTTCTGATCACAGCGCTCTTCGATGATCCCGAGAATAAAGCTTCTTTCTGATTCTTGATAATGAGAAACATAATGAAATCCAAAGTCCACGGTACTCTTTATTCTTATTATAAATGACTTAGAACTTGGAATGTGATAGCATTTTCATTCTGATTTCAACAATTATGATATCAAGATAATTAAGATGAAATGATGTGTCTTGTTCTATAAATACAGCAGTTTTATTTATACAGCGCCAAGTCACAACAACAGTCTGTTTAAGGTGCTTTGTATTATAAGGTAAAGACTCTACAGTAATGTAGAGAAAAGCCCAACAATCAGATGAGCCCCTGTGAGCACAACTCCCTTTTAACAGGAAGAAACCTCCAGCAGAACCAGGCTCAGCCACAATCGGTTGGGGGCGAGGAGAGGAAGAACAGGACTGCTGTGTTTTTTTGTGGCAGCTTTAGCTCAAGCTACATTTGATTTTTCAGTTGAATTTATGTTAAAATTCTATGAATTTCACACCTAAATGGGACCTTTTATGTGTTTCCTACGTTTTTCCCCTATATGTATATGTACTGTTACAGTGGTAGGTGACCATATTAAACATGGTTAAAGTTTGAAATAACGATGTCAGCTTATGTGCAAATAAACCAAGAGTCATGATAAAATATTTCTGTTTGCACAAAAATCAAAAACTACCAGTTGTTTTTACTATCATTACCCCCTCTGAAAATCTGATCTTTTTATTGGCCCATAGCACAAAGCACTGCTGTGCTTTGATGTGCTTTAACTTTGTAATTGTGAAAACTTGTAAAATAAATTGAAAAGAAACTGTTATCTTCCAATTAACAAACAGTATAAATACTTTAGTAAGGGTCTGAGCTGTCACTTGTGAAAGCATCATGCTAAAAACAAAAGAAATCCGTTTGGACTTGAGAAAAACAATAATTGATGCTGACAAAGCAGGAGCTGGATATCCAACTGTAACATCAAGAAATTCAAAGAAAGCCACGACGTGCAGGACAAACCTGGCAGAGGCAGGAAGTGAAGGATTTCAAAGACTCAAAACTAGTGAGAGATTTGCCTAAAAACCCAGAACAACTGGCAAGACACGAGTGAACAACTTAACCAAGTTGGGAATTGTAATCTCGAAGAAGACGGGAATGGCCTGCGAGGCTGCAGAACAAGAAAAACTTCACTTCTGCAGAAGAAACGCCTTCAAGCCAGACTGAAGTGAGCTAAATACAACCTGGAGAAAGATTATGCGACAGTGGAATACACTGGAAGCGCATAGTTTGGTCAGATGAGATGAAAATAGAACTATTTAGCCACAGAGATGCTGCTTATATTTGCGTAAAGAAGGTGTATAACCTAAAGAACTCCGTACCCTCAGTGAAACACGGTGGTGGAAGTATTTTGCTGTGCGGACGCTTCAATGCGTCTGGACCTGTGGAAGGAATCATGAAGGAAGAAAGATGTGTGAAGATTTTGAAAGAAAACGTGAAGAAGTCAGCAGCAAAACTGGGTCTGGAAGGGCACCTCGCTGGTTGAGCAGGTGACACACTTTGAGAGGGGTACTGAATGAGCCCGAGTGCGAGTCTGTCTCAAAACAGTTTCCTGATTTCCTCATGCTGTGTGATACTGACCTTATCTGTTATCGATCGAATACTAAGTATTTACAGTATTGTGTAATGCAGATACCATTACTAGGGGAAGAGCGGTTTGTCATGATTTATGAGACGAGTCATCATCATCATCAAGTATTGATCCAATATCAATATCAACATTGGTATTGATACTATCGATACTTGGATCTATCCGCCTACTCTGTACCGTCATGTCTAATAAAGGCAAAAAAAATCTAATCATCCATTAATCTTCTTCTGCTCATCCACTTCAGACTGACAGTGGGGCTGCTGTGAGCTCTCATGGGGCTAAAAGTGTGGCAAACCCCACACACTTCACCGGTCTGCTGCAAGGCTAACACACAGAAACAGCCATCCATAGTTACTTCTAACTTAGAATAGCCAGATAACCTAACAAGAATGTCTCTAGACCTTTGGAGGATGCTTGGGTACCTGGAGAGAGCCCTTTCCGCTCGGGAAGAACATACACTCCACACACAAAATTCCCGCTCAGCCGGTGGATTCAAACACAGGACCCACCCTACCATCGAAATAACACACTAATGCAAAAAAGAGAGAGAGAAACAAAAGGGAAATGCTGAAATAAAACTAACTCTGCTCTACGCAACTTTACTCAGACAGGGAGGACCCTCCGGTCTGTCCTGTCTCTTTTTCGTTGACCCTCTGCTGCTGCCGCTTGTTTCTCTGAACACAATAATATGAAATATTTATTCAGTATATTTTTACTAAATGACTCATATCGCCACCATGGCTGATTGAAACAGTCTTTCACTTGACATGAGAAACATTTTCCCACATGGCAGAAATAATAAGCGGCAAGTGTGCAAGAGTGGTATGGATCTTCTCATTTCATTATTAAAAAGAAGGCTAAAGGCTGAAATTACTCCGTTAATAAGCAATCTGTCCTTGTGGTGACTAAAAAACCCTCAAAAGCAGGAATTTGTGCTGATAACACAGAGCACGTGCTCGTGTGTCTATTGTTCAAACACAACAATGACAACATTTTCGCTCTGTAAGCGTTTATTTTTAGACTCAAACTAACCTCGGACTGCTGTGTGGATTATTCACCACACCTCTAAAATCCTGTCAAAACACTTCCCCCAGGACACACACATAGACAGCCTGTTAACACACATACTCACAGACACATGCACACACACTCTCACCAGTCCCGAAGCAAAGAACACCGCCAGCAGTGCGAGGCAGGTTCCCATGACGATCAGCAGCAGGAACACGATCAGCGGGTGCTGCTGGCTCATTCGGTAGTACGACTCGTACAGCCAGTCCTGGGGCTTCTCGCCCTCTGCGCACACGTCACCCTGGAACCCCGGGCACCCGTCCCCCAGGCTCTCGGGCCCCTCAGGCCCCTCGCCTCCATCGCTCTTCTCCAGCAGGTAGCGTCCGCGGGTCCACAGAGCGTCCTGCCACATGGGTAGCCTCCTCTGGATGGATAGTGATGCCTCCTCGTTGCCAAAAAACACGTGCGCAAGGAAAAGGGTCCTTTCTTCCTCTCTTTCTCTCTCCCTCCTCCTCCTCACTCTCCAGCGTCCACCGCCTCCTCTTCTGCTTTATTTATTTATTTATTTTAACGTTTGCTAAGCTGCAGAGTGACAGATCGACTGCCGAGTGAAGCAGAGCCAACTTTCCAGCTCCTGCAGCTTCCTCTGCATCCTCTGCCGCTCCTTCAGCCCCGAGGTGCCAAACTGAGTCAGGACAGTGAGAAACCGAGCGCTCTCCTCTATCCCTCCTCCTCCCGTCAGAGGCTCCGGAGAGGGAAGACTCGAGGGGAGGTAGGTTCTCACCTCTTGCCTCTCCTCCGGGCTTTGCTCTTTGTGTCTGGTCAGTCTGATGGGGAGCTGGCAGCAGTCTCTTCTCACTGCTTAGAGATGTAGTTGTGCCGAAGCAGCATGTTACTCTGCTGAGGTGCGGATGGGAACTGAGAGAGAGAGAGAGGGGGGTGTAACTGGGAGGGAGGGAGAGAGAGAGAGAGGGTGTTCCAACGCGTGTGATAGAGAGAAAGCTAAAAGTGTGTGTGCTGTACCTACCAGAGCAGTGTGAGAATAGTGATGTGTGAGATTAGATAATGTGGAGGGAAGTGGTATATGACTCAAGACTGTGTGTGTGTGTGTGTGTGTGTGTCTTTGTTTACAAGGTACAGAAAAGGAAAGAGACTTAAGACATTTACATAAGAGGAAAAAAAGAAGACACTGTGAAGTTGGCAGAAGAAGAAAAACAGTGTGTCAGCGTGTGTGTGTGTGTGTGTGTGTGTGTGAGAGAGAGAGAGACAGAGAAAGTGAGAAGGGTTGTAACAGCTGTGCAAAACCAAGGAGATGGAGTGTTGAGAGAACAAGCACAAAATACCATCCAGCAGCCAGTGACAGAGATAAAAAGGACAGGCAAGACAAACACTCGGAGGGGGGAAAGAATGGGGGAGGAACGGGAAGAAGAAACAAAGTCAGGAAGGAAAAACCTCATGAGACAGAGAGAGTGTGGGAGGAAGAGAGAGAGAGATCAGTGCTTCAAATGGGAGGGAGGGGTAGGAGGGCTGGTAATGAGTGAAAGTTTTGAGAGGGGCGAGTGTCAGTGGGAGTAAAAATGAGATGTGACGAGCCAAAATCCCAATCTCTTCTCCGAGCCTCATGCGAGGTGAGAAAAATGCAGTTTTTTTCAATGTGTCAAATCCACAGCTTCCAGGAACAGAAAGAGCATGTGTAAGCAGATTCTGATAATAACACAAGCCCAGCAGTGCACAGAACTCAGGGCTATTTTTAGAAATCATAAAAAAAGCAAAAGTAACAGAATGAAAAAAGAAACCCAAAAGCAACAAATAAATCATCCACTATAAACCCACCCAGTGGAAACCTGGTAACAACTTATTCAACCTGAAAAGGCTGCACAGTCCTGAACGCAGCTTGGCTAGACTGAGCTGATAGGCTGTCTATCAGTATATGCAAGGTAACTTTGATTTGAAAAACTCATGACTTAATTACTTGATTCCGCCCAGAACATAGAAAACATATAGACTGCATAAACCAATTAAATTTATAGTTTTCAGAAAAATACTGGCTCGTTTTGACCTAGACGGCAGCGGCACGTTGGATTCTAGTTGCTCAACAGTCCCCGGTCTTCTTTAGGGTATTTTTCATTTCATGATGGCTTAAATGAGAACATGAAAAAAGAATTAAAATTTTAATTCATGTGACCCGAGAACAGCTGTTGACTTTTCCTCAGTCCATTTTAAATGAGCTGTGGTCCAGAGAAGACAGTAGTGTTTCTGCGTTATACTCACATGTGGCTTTTTCTTTGCATGATGGAGCTTTAACCTGCATTTATTGTTGAACTGTGTTCACAGACGGTGATTTCTGGATTCTGAGCCTATGCAGGGATTTCCAAGACAGAGCCGTGCTTCTTTTCAATGCAGTGCAGTCTGAGGGCATAAAAATCATTGGTATGTAGCTTGTCCGTTGCGCACAGAGATTTCTCCAGATTCTCGGTTTGATTAAGTTATGTACCAATGGGATGGCTGTGCATCGGAAGGTAGAACGGGTCATCTACTAACTGGAAGGTTGTCAGCTCAATCCCCGCTGCTCCAGTCTGCATGGCGAAGAGTTGCCACTGATGCGTTTATCTGCATGTGTATGTTTGATAGCTCTTAGATGTAGAACAAAGTGCTTGCATGAGTGGATGGTTTAAGCTTGAGTAGAGGAGAAAAGCAGTATATTTAGGAACTTTGCCTCCAATGTAGGTGATGAGGTGTTCAAAGTCTTTGCAGTTTGACTCTCAGGAAAATTATTGTGAGATTCTTCCAAAATTTGATGCCATATTTTACAGATTCTCAAGCCCTTGCCCATCTTTACTTCTGAGAAACTCTCTAAGTTGCTCTTTTTATACCGAGTCATGCTACTGACTTGTTGCTAATTAGTTAATCTAATTAGCTGCAATCCTATTTCTTGTTTAGTACTGCTTACTTTTTCAGTGTTTTGTTCCCCCGTTCCAGCTTCTCTGAGACATATTGCTGGCATAAATAGAAAATGAGCCAAGTGTCTCAGTTTAAACATATATGTTTTTATATATTGCATTGTGAATAAAGTATGAGTTTATGAATTTTGTAAATCACTGCATTCAATTTACATTTGAACTTTTTTGGAACTGGATTTGTATCATTTGATATAAATTATTGGGTGGGGCGTGTTGGGTGCAGTGCCACACCATGCCTCCCCTCTGGACACGCTACCAGCTTCAATGCAATGTAAGGACAAACGTCCTGTGGTGCACTCAACAATTAATAAAGACTGAAATGAAATATAAACAGTTTTTAAATATGTTTATTAATGTGAACACAAAACTATCACTTTGTTCCAAATGCAACTCAGCTGTCCCACGTTCAAAACGTCTTTAATATACAGCACAGTTCACTTTAATCAGCAGTGCCCTACTTCTACTGATGCAGTGCTGCTGCCTGATCTGAAACCTACTTCACACACACACCTGTCCTCTATGGGAGGGGCTACAGGACATTCACCAGTGATTGGCAGATGCTGCCTGTATATTATGCCCACCACTGAAATGTGGACCACTGAAACAGTCCTCAGATGTTGGTGAAAAAGACAAATCATTACTCTTAAGCCATTAGTCCAATTTACAGTACATAGGTAAATGTAGTCCCATTTACATAGATCAGCAACTCCCAGTGTGTGAGCTGAAGCCCCCTGGTGGGTCTCGAAGGCACTGCAAGTGTGTTACAAGAAAGTTCTATGTTTTCAGATCTATTTTTGATCCTGAATTTGTCTTATACTTCATCACTATAGCAGCAAAAAGCTGTTTGATAATCAAGCTACTGATGGAAAATCAGCCTCAACAAGAAAATTGTCTGGAGATCAAAAAAAGGAGGAAATGCTTCATCTCAAGCTTTTCTGATAATCAGAGCTGTGATTAAAGACTTGGATGCGCTGCAGAAGATTTTGAGATTTCAAAACGAAGGGCACCGGAATGGGACCGAAGAGATATTTGTATTCTCAAGATGCATCTCCTTACAGTGTTTGTTGTCCTGTTTTGACTGATTGCACACTTGGTCAGAACATGTACGAAATGAATGATTAACAAACAGGTTCATGCTATTCAGATTACCCCAAAAATCAGTTTCACCCGGTGGAAGCACTTTGAAAATCCTGAAATGCAGCTATGTGACTATGAGAAGTGTTGCTCTCTCTAAATCTGATTAACAAAGTCTTTGAAATCTGGAACAGAAATAAACAAGCAGACGAATGATTCTAAAGACTCTTTGTAGCTTCTTGGTCCGGGAGTCTGCAGAGCCTGTAGCATCGATAGCACCGTCTCAAACAAAGCAGAGGATGATGCAGGACGTCTTCAGTGCTGCAGGAAAAAAAGGAAAGAAAAGGAAAGAAATATTTCTATAGCAATTTTCAGCAGGGGGTATGGAGCGAGGAAATCAATCACTCTGGAGAAAGCAACATGGGGGAAATCTATAGAAAATTGCTATCCAGTTTGGCATTGATGGTAATGACAGTGACAATGATACCCGTGCTAACATGTCCTTCTGCACATAAGCCGCAAATATCCAGCTTGTTCACACAGATAAGTCAGGCAAAGCTGACAGAGCTCTGAAGAAGAGACTGCAGTTGTCTGACTGTCAAATAGCCAGTACCACATACAATGGATCGCATTCTAGTATCAGAGATAAACTGATTCTTTTAGTGCATGCAGGGCTGTGAGGTATTTTTGATTAACCATGATTAAAATGCTGCGTTGTTTATTATTATGATTCCCACAATCAGTGTAACGAGATTCTGGCCTCCCACACTGGCTTCCAATTGAATTTAGGCTCTATTTTAAAAATCCTTTTACTGGTTTTTAAATCCTTAAATGGTCTGGTGCCTGAATATTTGTCCGATCTGCTGAAACCCTATGTCCCCCCTTGTTCACTCGGGTCATCTGAGCAGCTGCTGCTCTCAGACCCTAAATCTGAAACTTAGAGGAGACCGAACATTCTCTTTTGTGGCCCCGAAGCTTTGGAATGATCTTCCTCTTCACAGTAGGCAACCTACTTCAGTGGTGGTCTTTAAATCCAGGTTAAAAACTCATTTTTATTGGCTGGCCTTGTACTCAGTGGGTAACTGACACTGTTATTCATTTATGGTATTTGTTATTCTTATTGTACTTTTGATATTTCTGCTGTACAACACTTTGGTCGGCCATGTGTTGTTTTAAAAGTGCTATATAAATAAATGATGGTATGGTAAACAAACCCCTAAACCTTGTGGAAAACTTCCCAGAGGAGTTAAGCTGTTATAGCTGCAAAGGTGGGCTGACATCACCTTAAACCAGGCTTGGCCAACTCCAGGCCTCGTGTCCTACAGGTTTTAGATATCACCCTGTTTCAACACACCTGAATCAAAAAAATAAGTTCATTACCAGGCCTCTGGAGAACTTCAAGACATGTCGAGGAGGTAATTTAGCCATTTGAATCAGCTGTGATGGATCAAGGACACATCTAAAACCTGCAGGTGAGCGGCCCTCGAGGCCTGGATTTGGACACCACTGCTTTAACCCTCTGGATTAAGAATAATGAATGAATACTTTTGACAATATCGGCATTTGAAGATGGCTGGATTAGCAAATTCAGTCAAAGCATGAAGATTCAACTCAAGAACACTTATAGCATCAGTACAAGATAAAGGAGACAAGTCCAACTCCAAAATGTGCAGCCACTGAAGCTTTAACATCATGCACCCCAGTTCAACTTCAACCCCAGGTCTGAGAAATGACAGAATTGGGCAAATTGACTTTATTAAGGTCAGATGCTCCGGCGAATGACCGGATGAAGCGGATCAGGCTCTCTGTGTCAGTAACCTCCCGAATGTAAAACAGGGCGCTACTGCGGCTGCAGAAGATCGGGCCTTCTTCTGCAGCGGTACAAACCCAAATATTTATTTTAGTAACAGGAGTCTCCAGCACTCAAGCACTGCAATAACCCAGATTTCCCCTGACAAGCCAATATCTCTATGACATGAAGTGTGATGCATTTGCAGCCGTTCAGAGTTGCTCATCCTGCCTCCTCTGACTGAGTTTCTGTCCTGAAGTCCTTTTTGACTCTGGAGAAATTGGTGTGAATCTGTGTTTCATTGTCACGTGAACTCTCCCGTCTGGTGGAAACAGAAGGATTTGGAAAACGTGTGAAGAAGTCGTTCTCTGCTCTGCGACATATCTGTTTTATCCCCGTCTCTGTGTGTGTGTGTGTGTGTGTGTGTGTGTGTGTGTGTGTGTGTGTGTGTGTGTGTGTGTGTGTTGTGCGTGCACATGCCATATTGCAACATATGATAGACTTCCTGTTCAGCTCCCTTATACTAAGCTGTGCAATGTAATCTAATTAGGTCTTCCTTGGCACAACAAAGACAAGATTAATGAGCTGAGCTGAGCTTCACGCACGCTGATGCGCACGCAACCCCCATGACAGTTTGGGAGAGCGTGTGCAGTTGTGCAAGTGAGAGACAGCTTGCACTGTGTGTTATTTTCTTTTATCAAACTTGAACTTTGTGTTTTTTGCTTTTTTCTTTTCCATGTGCGCCCTTAAGCAAGTTACTCAAATAAGGGATTCGCATTTATTTTCCCGGCCACGGAGAAACTAAACTGTGAAGTGTGAGAGGAAGAGGAGAAATGTAAGGAAACAACAGCACACATGAAGTCAAGCACACGTGCACACGCACACACAGCAGTTATGAGTGTAAGCCACGTCACAGACGTTACTATGATCCTTGATTTTCCTGTGTCATAAAACTGCCTCACAATCATGATCCACATGTGTTTGTTGTGCTATAAATGGAGTCTTCTATATAAGGTTTTATTCCCCATCACATTAACAACAGGTGTGGCTGTGCTCACCACCTGCTACCCACTCCACACAAACATAGACATGCACACATACACGCACTCATCAAGCGCCAAAGGCATTGACAGAATGAGAGCACACTGAGGAAGAGTGGCCTTAACACACTAATTCTGCATCAACACCCTCCCACATACAGACAAAGGCACAGCGGCAGGACAGAAGACGAGGCAACACAAGCAGATGGAGAAAGGACGAAAGGGCTCGGCTGCCTTCATGTGCTGTGGGAGATATTGCCACTATGAGATGAGCGTGTACGTCTAGTAGTCTCACCGAGAGGCTCGCGTTAAAGTCCGAAGGCCTTGTTTAACGCAGCTGGCGGGGATGGTGAAAAAAGAGATAGCATTAAAGATGATCTTTTTTAAGTTGCATGGGAACAGGGTCATAACACAACACCTGACAAACCATTGACTTGTGAAGTTTCTTTGGGAACTTTGGACCATGTTGGCATGTGTGAGGACCAGACCATCGCTTAGATTAGATTAGATAAAACTCCGGGAAATTCAGTTTCCAATAGCACAGCACCGATAGAAGTTACAGAATGTGAGCAGAAATATACCATATATCCACATATATAAATACAGAGTATACAAAAGGGACAAATAGAATAAATAGGAATAAGAATACAAGGGAATTGCACATTTCAAG
This sequence comes from Aulonocara sp. 'chitande type north' Nkhata Bay, assembly GCF_057382095.1. Lineage (NCBI taxonomy): Eukaryota > Metazoa > Chordata > Actinopteri > Cichliformes > Cichlidae > Aulonocara > Aulonocara sp. 'chitande type north' Nkhata Bay. Next base: position 37,707,801 of record NC_141364.1, read on the forward strand.
TACTGAAGTCTATTGCACTGTTGGATATTAACAAAAATTATTGCACAGTGAAAAGGCACTGCAGCTTAGTTGTCCCCCTCTCTCTCCCCTCAGGAGAGGAGTTAAACAGTTTGATGGCGTGTGGGACAAAGGAGTTTTTAAGTCTGTTGATTCTTGACTTTGGGAGAAACAACCTGTCACTGAACAGACTCCTCTGGTTGATTATGGCCGTGTGCAGAGGATGCCCAGCATTGTACTTTACTCCTAGGTGACTTATTCTCACCAACCCTAACCAAACACCTCAAGACTTTTATCTTGATAGCCACAATTTTTTTAAACTTAATTGGAAAGACTGAATTATGAATAAATCAGTGGCTCAATTTTCTAAAACATGATGCTAAATCACCTGTATTTGTCAGTAGATTGAAAATTGCAATCCACTGAGCTCTGTTTTTTTACCCCTTCCAATTCAAGTGCATAATCCTAGCTATGATGGCTGACGTAGGATCAGCACATCTTAGTCATCCAAGAGAGATCAAAAAAATTAAATGTAGCATGTGCCCATGATAGTTGTAGACAGCCAGCGTGTTTCTACTACTGTTTGGACTGGGTCTGAAGTTTCTCCCTGTCTGCGGAAGGCTGTCAGTCCACTTCTTACCTCAGATGTCAGTGCCAGGTGACAAGCATCCAACTGTGTTTACTCTGGAAAGGATTCAATAATTTATAGAATCTCACATCTGACTGGTGACAGCGATACTGCGGTGAGTTGTTGAGGATAAGCTGAACTGTCAGTAAGCACTGTTAGCCTCTGTTAGCTGCTGTTCGTCTCTGTGAGGTGCAGTTCTCCACTGTTAGCTGCTGTTTGTCTCTGTTAGCTACAGTTAGCTGCTGTTAGCCTCTGTTAGCTACTATTAGCCTCTGTTAGCTGCTGTTTGCTAGCATTGGTGAAACTTTCTTTGAAGTGGATCTGATGTTGTAGGACTTAGATACTTTGTGATAAACTCTCACATGATGTTTCTCACAACTGTTTATCAAAGAGAATGTGAATTTTTAGGACATTTGAGCCTAACATTAGCTGGCATGACCTTATCTTATAACCAGCTGTTGCTGTTGTTTAGCCAGCTCATTGTCAGCTGTTCAGATAAGGTAGGTTTGCATGTTTAATATTTGTTTATTTAATCAACCTTTAAGAACAATTTGACCCCATTCCAAAAAAAAGGTGTTACATGTTACATCCATAGCAGATTCCTCTTATCCTACCTGCCATGTACATATAACAAAAATGTGACAAGATGCTAAGACATCGTGACTGGTACATACAACCCATTTATTCTTTTTACTGTACAGGTTTTATATGTTTGTTCCCATGTTTAATGTGAAACACCCTGATCTTTGGTATCTTGTATTTATTTAAATAAATAAACAGTAATAAAAATATTTTTTTAAAGAGAAACTGCTGTGGTTAACTCCTGCTCAACATAAATTTTATTGGTTGAACAAAAACCTTTCCAAATCATTCCAAACCTGAATGTGCCAGCAACACTCAAGTTTATATCTGTGGATGCCACCATACATGATATGCCCTGTTTGTGGTCCAAACAACTGAATAACTGAACATAATGAAAAGGCCAGTGAACACACAAGGCAGGAGAATAAACCATAAACCAAACACCACCAGTCTACCACAGGCCAAAACATTTAAGAAAAGTAACAAAGTATGAAAGAAAAAAAAAAAAAAAAATATATATATATATATATATATATATATATATATATATTATGAACTTCAGATTTGGAAAATAATTCTTTCATCACAAACCCCCTCATTCTATTACTCATATGTCAGATGTCACTGTTAAATATCAATTTATGCTGCTTTTTGAAAGCAGCCCTTTGTTCCTGATCAGTTTCGCACTCCCGTGGTTCGTCGTTCCGTTCCCCCCTGTGGCGCTGTCTGTGTTTACGCTGTGCGGCTGTGATAGAGCACACACCACTCCTCAGCCAACAAGTGATTCTCCTCTGTGCAGCATTAATGATAGGGTAGATTTATTTTTGGGGGGGGGGGTGGTTCTTGGAGATCCAAAACCAATGCGGGCTCAACATGTGACCATACATCTCTGGGTAATTTTGTATCCAGTGTCTCATGCCTTATTGTGCAGTTTTAATTGGTGGTCTGGAGACACATCCTCGGTCTTCTTTTTTAGCTTATCTTTCGCAATCAAATGAAAAATTAGGATGCGTGAAGACAGTGTGCCTGCCTATGGAACTCCAAAGTGTTCAAAATTAAATAAATAAATAGGTCAAGATGAAATAAATAACTATGTGAATAAATAAGACACAGATATGTAATGTGAGAATGATATTGTGAAATCATGGAACACATTTTGAAAACAATGCTCATTATTGTGAAATATATTACATTCTGCTATATAAATTTTCTTATTATTGTGAAATATTATTTCATGGTCATTATTTTTCACAATAACAGAGATTATTCCTGAGGCATTTTATTTATTTCCAGCCGTTTTTATTCCAAAATGACCTTTTTTCAAAGTCAGTCTTTATTTCAAAATCCCGTTTTTCCCGATGGTCTATTTATTTCATAATGTGACTTTTCAGCAGAATGACTTTGTCTGTCAATCAAGAGAGACAGGGCGGAGCCAGTTGTATGATTGGTTGCTCCTTTACTCAGACATAAGTAATAGCACATGAATTGTCGATTTAGGTTTAATGGTGCAATGCGTCTCCTATGCAGCTGGCAGCAGTATGCAGCTCAAAATAAACTTAAGGCACCGACAAATGCAAAACACTGGGCGCGAATAACGTTACAGGTGTATCAATTCTTGTGAAGGGCATGGCTGCAGGAAACAAGTCCGTTTCTGAGTTACTCAGAGAACTTGCTAACCGCTTAGATTGAACGTCTTCACCTCAGTCTGAGTATTGCAGCAGTGTACTGGAGATGAAGTGGTCCCTGGTCCAAGTTCTCATCACAACCGCACAGGGTTAACGTTAGCAAATGCTAACGCTATCACAGCTAGCTCCACTCCACGAAACGCTGTTCAGGGTAAGTAACGATATGTTATTATTGCTTGGTTAGTCTGTCTGTCTGCCAAATATGAGCTTTTTAAACAGTTTAGTCACAGATTTTTTTTAATACTGTTTTTTATCATAGCAAAGAATTCTATAAATTAGGTAAGAGAAAATAATTGTCTTCTGGGTTAATGTCTGTATTACTATTTACATTGTTGTAGGTAATAGTTATTCATGACTGTTTTAAAGTGGCTTATCTTCTGTGCTAATATGGAAGACAAGTAATCTATGTGAAAGAAAAGAAAGCAATTTTAGTTCAACGTAGTGATTTTGTAAGTGGGTATAATTTGAAAATGCTTTTACTAGTATAGTGGATGTTCTTTAAATATTTAACATTTAAAGTGTGTGTCACTTTACAGACTCCAACTTCAGTTTTGGTTTGGTCTCACCGTTGTAGGTCATAACACAAACAAGTCGTCAAGTCAAGCAGCTGAGGAAAGGGCTTAAGGAAACCATGGTATGGCCGCTTCTGACAGAAAGATCAGACATTCCTCTTTTCTTACCAAGGGAATCAGAGACTGCTCCCTGTTGTGAGGTAAGGTCAGGTCACATCTTTTAACATCTGAATAGTAAAGGTTAATTTATGAAGGATGAACGTTAATTGTTGACACAAAACACCAATATACTGTTTTGTATGCGTGGGTTAGTTGAACAGCTGGGTTACATTTAATAAAAATACACCTAATGTTGCTGATGCTCTTAAGACTACAAGATAAGTAAAGCTATAAAATGACTGTGGCCTGCCACAGAAGATGAAGATGAGGAAGAAGAGGAATGCTCTCGAGGATAAATGCAGAGTGGCAGGTTACCTTCGGTCCTTCATTGAAAATGGTAAGTCTGCTGCGATAGGTATTTTGCCATTGGTTTTCTCTGATTATACTTTGGTAAATTACATACAGTCCAGTGATCTTGGGTCATTAACAAAGTACACTATAGTAGAGCTGGGCGATATGAGATTTTTTCATATCACGATATTTATTTTTATTTATTTTTTTATAAAAAGGACAAGAGCGGTGAGGTCTATCGCAATAGTTTAATTTTTCTATTGAGAAAAAGTTATTTCGCAATACATATCGTTATCGTTCTATCGCCCAGTTCTACACTATAGTATAATTTTGTTTTGTTATTTGCTCCATGCAATACATAAGAGTGGTGGCATTATCAGTTGCACTAGAATTGTATGTAGACTACTTTTAGCTTTGTTAACATAAAAATATCTATAAAAGCTACAACAGCAATTTGAGTGGGGCAAAAATGTCTGGTGCCCTGTATGTAAGTGGTCATCTTTTATGGTAAAAGATTCAAAATAATGAATATAGGATGTCATTATAGTTTAAAACAATCTTCTGTTGCAGCATCTTGTGCACAACAAAAAGCCCTCATCAAGTTTTGGACAGGATGGGAAGTCTTGCCGAGAAATGACTGTGGAAGTGGTCAACAGCAATCTTCCAAAGTCTTCCACCGGTTTTGAAGTACTACGTCTTCCTGCACACTACTGTACCTATGAGTCATTTCTAATGGACATTCAGGTGTGTCTCAACTCTACTGACTCAGGTTTTGGTCTGGTTTACGATTGATTCCATAACCACATGGTAAAATTAGACCATTTCTTATTTCTTGCATCACATTACTGTACTCAGTGTTCAAAGAAACGGACAATCTAGTGAGTTCTAGTTCTTTTTAATACACTTGACAGTGAAAAATACACACTACAGGTGTGCATTTATGGCTTTTTTAATATAAACTGATGAAGAGTTCAGATATCAAAATCAGTTGTTCACTGTACATTATAAATTACACAATATGTTTTGTTTATACTCGCTACTGATACAAAAAAAATTTCTAGAAAAAATTATTTGAATTAAGATGTTACACTACTGTACTGTGTTCATTGTATTAAATCTGCTCAGAGTTGACATGTACTGTATATCCAACCAAGAAATGAATATCATTAAAGTGACAGCTGTATAAAACAAATCCTGTTTTATAGCCACTCACTGTTTTGTTGAAAATGAAATTGGTTATGCTGTTTTGAGTCAGTATTAGCTACAAAGCTGTAAAAATTAAAAAAAAAAAAAAATCCTCCTGACATAGAAACGGATTAAATGTAATAATGTCTTTCTACAAGTGATTTTGAAGTATTGGTAGCACAGCAGGGTCTTGTTCATTCAGTGCATCTCAGGAATGGTGATCTCATTTGATGGGCAGCGATTATGTTGTCCTGTCCAGTCCACACCATAATCCTCATCAACCTGAAAGAGCATGCACATGTTTTAAATCTAAACTGAAGAGGTGTTTCCTGCAGCTGTTCCTAGATGGACTTATTGAGTCTGCCAGGGCCTATGTGAGTTGCTTAGGCATTGGCTACCAACTAATTATTCATTCACCCATTCTAGGTCAGGATTGGTTCTCTTCAGGTATAACAAATTTAACTTTGTTTAAAGTATTGCCATCTATACCTGACAGGTGGGATAAAAAAGAATGGCTTGGGAGACACACAGCAAATCTCAAAGTTTTCCAATTAATGCTGAAAGAACCAAGGATGTAAATGTATTCTTGTTTTAGCTTTGCCGAAGACACCAGAGAAAGTATGATATCTATAATGCTGCTGAAATAGACAAAACCATTTCAATAAACTCGCTATTTAACATCAACCTTGTTATGCATTATCAGAGAACAATCAACTGCAAACAGCAATGAAACATTCAACTATGTACTATTTAAAGCACTAATGACCCTGTTGTCTAACAAGATGTGATAAGTAAGTAGACTGTGGAAAGCTGGTGGGTCTACTCTCTGTGTAAAAGGTTCCTACAGGCTCCACTGACCCCAGTCTCCGAGTTAACACACTAACAGCTAACACTGCTAAACGTGTCTCAACGCCGAGATGGCGCCGATAGCTTTAGCCGTAGCTGCCCCACTTAGTTTAGACAGTAACAAAAAAAAGTAAGCGATAATAATTCATTGTCAAACGTCATAATTAAGGTCAACATCTAAACAATGCTGTGTACAGAATCACACAGGTGCTCAATTACAGCATAAACTTACCTTAGACCTTCCTCCGTCATTTCCCTCCTAATTGTGCTCGGAGACACAGAAAATGTATCGGCAATTACCCCGACGGTTATCCCGGACAGCACTAAAGTCCTGAGTGCTGCACCGGGATTTCTAGACGTGGACGGCCAACATTTGAAGACTGTTCTTCCTCGGCGTATTCCAAACGAACACGGTGCTGAATTGCTCTTAAACCTTCGACAATGCTGTCATCGATGCTAAGATTTTGAAGAGCAATTATCATCCAGACATTTCAGAAACATCATCTAAACGACTCAAAACAGTATCTACAGGTAAATGATCCCTCTCTGATTTGCTTAAATGAGCAGAACTGGCTGAAGTTCACACCAGTCCGCCATCCTCCGTGACTTTTGACCTAGCACGCTGTTGCTAGCTGCAGTAGCCGTCCGCGGAGCCGGTATCCAGGAAAACTAGTCGATGGTAAACGATAAGCCAATAGGTGCAAAGGTCCAGCCCACTTACATTGATTGACAGACAAAGTCATTCTGCTGAAAAGTCGCATTATGAAATAAATAGGCCATCGGGAAAAACGGGATTTTGAAATAAAGACTGACCTTGAAAAAAGGTCATTTTGGACTAAAAACGGCTGGAAATAAATAAAATGCCTCAGGAATAATCTCTGTTATTGTGAAAAATAATGACCATGAAATAATATTTCACAATAATAAGTAAATTTATATAGCAGAATGCAATATATTTCACAATAATGAGCATTGTTTTCAAAATGTGTTCCATGATTTCACAATATCATTCTCACATTACATATCTGTGTCTTATTTATTCACATAGTTATTTATTTCATCTTGACCTATTTATTTATTTATTTAATTTTGAACACTTTGGAGTTCCATACCTGCCGAGAGAAATCTGAAGCACGTCTAAAAACTGAGAGCAGTGTGACCTCAGGAAGAACAAAGAGGATATGTGTGTAACAGCTGTAAACTAGAGGTGGACAGATCAATCCAAATATCGATAATAATGATAGCCATGTTGGTATTAGTATTGGATCAATACTTTTTTCTGTCTATATAAGTTCAGTATGTAGCCCTAAATAAGTTGCCATAAATTAATTATTTTATTGGAGAACAGCACTACTGTAAGCAGAGCAGCAGAACAGCAAAAGCACACATCCATTCATAGATGTGACTTGTTCTTGCATGGAGTCACACATGGGAAATCAACAGTGATAGAGGTCAATCCTGTCATGTGGACTGAAGCACATATTCATAAAGGGCTCAAAACAGAATTGGCTCGTGTATCTCCTGTAAAGCATCTGAAAGTATCAAAGGCAAAAAAACAATCTAGGCCATGGATGTTGAATTATTGATAAAACTGGATGTCATCCCAGATGGAGCTCAGCACAAACAATGATGTTGCGCTAGAAATAAACCAAGTTTCCCACCTTGATGAAAAGAAAAAGTGGGCTTCATCACCTAACTGGGTCTAGCTCAACCCAGCGGTGATTAAAACACACTGAGATGACCTAGATAAGCAGCAATCAAGTCAGGAAGGTGGCGGGGAAGAAGAGTGATGGGGAGTGAGGGAGGGAGAATAGACGACCGTGGGCTTCATTAAGTACACACGTATGCAATTTTCTCAATTAAAGTCTTTCCTCAATCAAACACGGTAATTTAAAGCACCCTGTACAGTCTGTTTTGCATTTGATCCCCTCGACAAAAATGGCTTTTTTTTCCTGAGAGGCGCACAGCATTTCTGGGAATTGGCAAAATACTGAACTAATCAGGCTTTTAATTGCATTTGATTGCTATTGTTCTGGGGTTTCTTACGAGGCTTGTTAAAATGCAGTTTGGCTCAGTTTCCCACTGTAGAGAATGTAGAGAAGTGGAGTAATTTTGGAGTTTAAAGGCTCCCAGGAGTCTTTAAATACAGAAGCTTCACAGCATCATTAAATGCTATAGGCGGGGATCTCTCTGTAGGAAACAGTTAACAGTGAATACAATGTGTGTAAGCTTCACTCTTATGTTTGAAAACCATCACAATGCAAAACAGCACAACGTTAATCAGAAAGCCTCCAATAAACAAAAAAAAAAAAAACATATTCAACTGCATATGTGATATAATTTAACAGGTTATCAAGCTGTGTACAATTTGCACTAATTACGTTTCAATTTTCCTTCCCAGCCAGGGATTTAGGAGCCAGTATTAAAATAAAATATTACATACACACATAAAATATCTTCAACTTCTTTTAAAAATCAGGTTCCTGAATAAGACTGGACCCTATTCTAGGGCGAGAGGTGTCCTACACCCTGCATAGGTCACCAGTTCATCAACAGATAACCACAGAAAGAACAGATAAACCACTCATCTACTACCAGTTTTAGACCACCAGTCCCTCAGTCTGTGGACACTTCCCACAGTGTCCCACAGAGCCACTGCAGGGGGGGAAATCATGGAGTGAAACTTAGCTGAGGAGGTAAGATAAACAAGAGCTTGCTGATATTCCATTAAAATCCAACTGAGGTCACTTTTGTTATGTTCATGATATGAATAGTGGGGACAAAGTCTGACCTAGATTCATGTGAATGGACTGATTTTTGAAATTTAAATGGGCATGTCACCAGTGTACATAGGCTGTATACAAAAGACAGACCCCCACGTCATTCCCCAATCATGTTTTGAAACCTTGAGCTGAGCATTTTGGCCGCCCAAAATGATCTGAGTAATCTGAAAAAGGTAAAAAAAAAAAAAAACTAGGCTTAGCTCTGACTCAGAAAATAGCCAACCGTATTATTATACAGTCTGAACTTATCATTCATAAAGCATACCCCATTTTACTATCACCTTTGACTCTAATGGGGACTGTGATTTACAAAATGATTGAGCAAAACTTGAGAATGGCAAGTAAGACCATGAACCCGCCAGAAAAGTGTACACTGAGGCCACAGATCAAGTTAGCAGCAGGATAACACTCAGCAGGCTAGCTTCTGCACTTTCTGCACTTTTCAGACCCAGAAGCAACATCCATCTTTTTACAGATGGATGTTTTATGCCAGCCAAATTGTCCTACAAAGATACTTGACTCATAACCAGCTAATGGCTCCATCATGTACACAAGCTAGCAGCAAACTGTGCTTGGAGCTAGCATTGCTCACCCTCTGCTAGCAGTGCTAGGTCATAGTGCAGTCAGGTTGAAAAGCAGCCATATTACGCTGCTTCTAACAAAGCTGCAAAGAGAAGTGCAAAAATTGGGGCCTTCAAATTAACACGATAACTGTAAAGATGCTGTAATGCTCCTTATGAGGAAAACTTCACCGTCATTTGATCCAGTGTAATAAATACTGATAATAGCAGTCTTGAGTTCTTATAGGTTAAGATGTGGGCTACATGTAGACATGCTTTGTTTTGAGCAATATTCTAAAAGATTTAGTCTACAGGATAATTTTTTTTTTTTAAACTTATGGTATTTTTTCCTACAAATAAACACCTTTTTACAGCCAGGAAAGAAACTTTATCGTGAATTTATGCTCCAGCCTCTCTCTCTCTATCCTGCTATTTCTGTCCAAAAAGAAAAAAAAAAATCAGGCTAAGTGTGGAAGCAGCTAATCACTGACTTGTGAAAGACTTGTTCATTCAGCTATGCAAGAAGCTTTTCCAGTCAAAGTGTTTTAATTCAGCTCTGGCTGAGGACAGACCCTTGGCTTCTGGCTGGCTGGCAATGAATATACCACATCCAGCAACCCGAGTTATTTCTTAATGTTTTCTGTTTATTTCCTGTGAGAATGCAGCCTTTTCTAGGCTGCATAGACATATTCTTTGTCGTTTTAAGGGCGCTCTGTCCTAACCTCCTCTCCACTTCTTTTGTCTGTTCAGCCTTGTCTGTGCTGTTCATGGCTTTTGAACACTAAATCCAGTGTCTCACCTCCTCTCTTTACAATTGAAATGCTCCTACATTTTGACCTCTTTCACCTTCTTCAACCAGAGCTCAAAAGTCAATTATTTTTAAGCGTCCTCTTATGTTCAGCTTTATTACTACATCGAGGTCATATGGGGGAGGTTAAGGAAAATGTCATAAACATTCCTCGGCAGGCATTTCAGATTTGCCTGGGCTGATTTTCTGTTTCTGGAAGCACTGCTGTGGATACAGACAGGGCACCTAATCCAGAGCAAAAACACACTTTTCTATTGAAGGCCCTGTGAAGCTGACAAAAGCTGATAATACGGCATCAACACTCCTTCCTTTGGTTTGGGGCTTAAGCATGTTGAAGACTCCTGGGAGCTGAGGCACAAAGCAGCCATGCCTCGGAGACCTTCGCTTAATCCAGTTCTGAAAAACAACAGTAAGTGTGCTCCACCCAGTGTTGATGAAAGGAACTGCAAGTGAAGAGATACACGGCAAGGTGCACTAATCTGTTTTTATATCAACAAAGGGTCACATGTAAGGTCAACTGACCCAGTCTCATCAGTGTTGTATGAGCACCAGAGGCTTTTAAACACGTTACACTCTACTTCTTCAGCCCAAGCAGCAGCTAGCTGACATTTCTCCCTCAGAACCACAAATTTACAGCTGTGGTTAGAAGTTTAAACCCACTCATCATGGGCATGAATGCCACGGTAATTTGGTATTTTAATGCTTTGGTTGAAATGTGGAACGATTGCTCAGCATAGATCTTTTATAACTTTAAAAAGACAAGAACTAGGTGCACAAGTTTGAATTTATTTTGATTTTCTTTAATCCACACAAAGTGAAATTTATACATACAAATTTATAAATACATACACTCACGTAAATCTTTTAATAAGGTTCTACAATGACTGAACTTGAAAAGGCCAGAACTATTAACTTCTTACTACAAATGGTAAATTCTCTTTGCCTCTGTGAAGAGGATCTGACGGCTCTAACTGGATTAATACTGAGAACAGTAGCTTAGGGAGGAACTAAGGAGGAGAATTAGAGATTTAAACAAGTTTAGAGGGTCTGTTTCAGACATTTTTAAACAACTACAGAGTAAGATTATCAGATCAAATAACTGTATGCAAGCAAAAGTTCTATCTGGCCTCAGAATCCATAGAGGACTAAGGTGAGGCGTTCGAATCTAAGAACACTATCAGCTGTCAAGCATGGTGGTGGCAGTACCATGCTCTGGGTCTGTTTTGCTGCGAGTGGTACAGGTACATCAAACAAAGGGGATGAAATAATGGAGGCCGACTACCTCCAAATTGGACACACTCTGCTTCTGCTAGCTTTTACTGTTCTTTCAGGTTTGGGGGATCAAGAACCAGAAGGCTTCAGAGGGGCTTTTAATTCATTCAGGGGTCCTAGTGGAACCCTTTCGAGGGTGGAGGTGTTACGCCCCCCTCTGCAGCGGCAGTGCAAGAGTGTCCAGCTGTTGCTAACTGACCACACCTAGTCAGGTGTGGGTAAAGGCACACCTGAGACAGGCTTTCAGGGAGGCTCACTAGTCTTTGCCTTGGTGTACCAGGTATTTCAGCCCACTTGCTATGTAATTTAAGATAAAACATCTTGGCGTTGACATTCTGGTGTTCGTCTCCATATTTATGTTGTGGCTTTTGAGCCGGGACCTCGTGTGGATTAGAGAAAATCAAAATAAAGTCAAATTTGTGGACCCAAGTCTTCATTTTTAAAATGAGCAAAGATGTATGCTGTACAATTGTTCCACTCTGGAAAAAGAACTGATCACAGAAATTGTTAAAAGCTCTAAATTACTTTCACTCCGATGCCCATGTGGGGTGTATATCAACTTTTGGCCTCAACTGTACATTCTGGGTTAGAGAAATTAATCCAGAAATACGTTAAATCTGCATTCTACCTAAAGGGTGCCAGATGGAGATCTATGGTTGCTAAAAAAACCTCCAGTCCTGTACAAGTTTATGGGAAATTGGCTTTCCAACTTTATCTCTGTAAACATTATTCTGCTGAGCTTCGGGGCTCAGTCATTCGTTTGAAGGAATATTGAATGAAAATAAAGTCTGTTTAGTAAATGTAGGTCATACCATGTTTCATATTCTGTGCTATGAAATCATTCGCTTATTGGCTAATAAGTCATTGTCAATCACAAGTCACAAACCAAAGACTGTACGGTTGCCACGGTGCTACAAATGGGTTACTTTGTAGATAGCTCTTACCACCTTGTGAAACATGGAGTAATCTCTTTACACCATCACCTTAGGCCTCAGTTGCACAGGTCTATAGATGTGTCAGGAACACCATGGGAAGGTCCTGGAAAGATCCCCGTTCTCCACCAGTTAGAGACTGGTTGCTGGCTGTCACTGAAATCTGTTACAAAGAGGATGCTACACCAAAAACCTTGTGACTGCTTTGGTCAATAGCAAATTGAGGCGCTTGATGACCTGTCTGCATATACTCACTAACAAAGAGGGAGAGAAACTTAAAGTACAAAACAGGAAACTTATTTTGACTTCAAAATCAAATTATGCCTTACAGCAGAAACCAGTTTCAAAAGGGGCAACTTTTACTTGGAAGGCAAATGGTCACTATAGACTGTGTACGTAGCACTTTTCAGGTTCACTACCACTTTGCAATTATTTAGTGTTTGCAGACATCTTCCACTCAATCCAGGCGTGACCTTTTCAACCAATTTCTCCCAGCAACCACTCGAAAACTCGCAGAAATCGAGGAATATTCATGTTTTCTTAGCAACTGGTGGTTGCAAACCAGTTCCTAGGCTTGTGTGACTCCGTCACTCACACTTAAATCAAATAGACAAACCCACACACAGACTGGCAGTTTTAAAATGTTTATTAAAAAATAAAATAGAAAAAAAATATTTACATAAAAATGTCAAAAAGAACAAAAAGAAAAAGAAAAAAAGAAAAGCTGGGCAGTGGTTCCCTCTGGCCACTGGTGTCCATTTCGAGGGTCACTGCTCACATGAATCAGCCAGGACACTGAGGGGCTGCCATCTTTCTCTGAACAGCAGCCACCAGTTTAAAATCCCTCATTGTATTGCAATGAAGAGGGGGGGGTGTTAATATTACATTGCATCTACATGTACATGTGTATGGCAAAATCTCAGCGGTCCAAGTCAAGTATCCAACTCTCCTCGCTTCCTTTTCCGCCTCACTTTTAAAACCATCGGGAGAAGTCAGGACAATGTGGAAGAGCGCAACTGAAGCTTTGACCTAATTGTTTTGACCCTCTGGTGAGGAAAAAGGAACAAAGGAAAGTAGACGGGGTGAGTTGGCTACACCGGACCGCTGAGATGCACAATTCTTTATTCCATAGACTTCCTTGGATACTGCATGTCAGTCTTTGCTGTTAAGATTGCAGGCAACTCTAACAGAGCCAACAGCTTTCGATCCCCAATTTAATTTTTTTTGTCTCAAATCATTGCTGGTTCTGAGCTCTAGAAGCAAAACGCGGCTGTAAGAATCTCAGTTTGAAAGGGTAACTTCATTCCTCTTGTTATCAAATTACTATTGGCCTACAACTGCATGAAAGTCAGTGCTGAATGTTCAATTCTGATTATTACCCTACAGATGGAAAATTATCTATAAAAAAAATAAAAATAAAAAAATGTAATAGGGAATAATAGGGTGAGAGTGTATACGCCAGAAAACATCAAGAACTTCTCACCCTTTCCATTGGTCAATGATTTTGATTTTTCTGGTCAAATTTATTAAGTATGAAAGGAATTTGTAAGCTGGAGGTTATGATTAGCTCGTAATCAGCTCTGCCCTGTGACCTATCGGCCAAAACAGCAAACCTGCTGTGCAGTTCTGACCGACAGATCCGAGCTGCCATGGTTCAACAACAAAAAACAAAACAAAAAAAAAACCCCAAAACAAAACAGTGCAACAGCAGTGAATGCGTGCAAGTAAGAAAAAGTCAGGAATTGTTGACGGACACTTTGGCCCTTTGCGAAGAGCACCTGCAGAGAGCAAGTCGCTCTGTGGGTGGCGCTCGTTCGTGAACGGTCGGGCGTACGATTACCAAAGAAAAAGAAAAATTCAACTGTGGTGGCGAGTCACGAGTCTTTCTCACACACGTTTCACTATGTCACACACTACACAGACTCAGACCCGACCACTGACATTAACATCCCCCTTGTTCCTTACATTTGACTGACAAGATGCAGAAATACTGGGTCTTAAACACATCATGGCCTTCATACAAACACAAGGGAGTTGTGGCACGGGTGGGGGTCAGGGGATGGGGGCTAGAGTTTACATGTGTTGGCTTGAGAAGTCTGACAGTCAGTAACATCACTCTAGTCCAACAAGCAGTGAGTGTTTTTTTTTTTTTTTTTTGGGATACATTTTTTTTTGCTTTTTTTGTCAATGGGAAAAAAATAACCCCAAAAATAAAATACAAGAATTGACACAATAATTAGAAGAATCCACTTGCATAGTAATAACACCGGCATGTGTAGTGTTTCTGGGCGAGTCACAGCCTTCGACAGCGTGTGTATTTGTGTGGCGCGGTGTGCTCGCAGGAAAACGTGGTACACACACACATACACACCCCGAGTAAACACAAAGAAAGGCATTGCAAACAATTAGCGGAAGTACCTGGCAATCGAATACACACAAGATTCCTTAATGGAATCAAAATATAATTCCCTTCACTCAGGGTCCTTGGTTCAGGAAGAAACCCCCCACGCCCCCACCCTCGCTCCCTCCTCCTTTGTCCAGGACCACAAAAAAAGGAGAGAAACCTTATCGCTGAGCATCTAAAGTGTTGGTCTGCGCTAATTTACAGCTGCGGGCGAGAGCTGACCTCAGCCCTGGGATCAGATTTTCCACAGCCACGCCCCCTCTGACACAGCTCAGTGACTTTCTGCCCGCCATTCTTGATCTTCTAATTCAAGTCAGATAAGCTGTTGCCTTCGTGGCCCCCAATGCTCCTACAAAAAATATTAACAACAACAACAACTTTAAAAGAAAAAATGAACACAAAGCCTAAACAAAACAGGCTGAAAATCCTCCGGGCGGAGAGAGATATGGCCAAGACAAAGCTATCAGGCCAGCCTTCTTTTGCCAGCCTTCTCTCCCCAAACGACAAAATGAGACAACGACATTCCCGTAAGAGACGCAAACAGATACGCGCAGTCACACAATCCTCAGGTGGCCACAAAACTTGAGCCTCTCCCTGTGCTTCAAGGATATCCCAGGGCAGAGTTTCATTCCCTCAACTTCCCCTCAGCATGCCTTAGAAAAACTGGAGCGAGGAACAAAACTTCCATAGGGAATTTTTTTCCCCCTTTTGTTGCCCACCTCGCCCATTTTCAGAAAACATGTGAAGAGAAATGATCAGAAATGCCAAGATGATGCTTTTCTGATACGGCTTCCCTTGAGCAGACCACATTTAAAGAGGAGAGAAGAAGAGGGGGGAGGGGTCATTTCAACCTGGGTCCATCTCAACCTGATGGAGAGATGCGCACACACACGCACACTTTAGAGATGCTGCCTGGGGAAAGGTTTCGTAAACAAAATTTAAAACTCTACAAAAATAAAATAACTGTATAAAAATGCCTTTACATATACACACACACGAAATTAAATAAGCTCTTACTTTAGTTTCAAAAAGAAAAATAACATTATTGCACAAAATGGAGAAAAAAACGTTTGTTTTTAAGTGTATTAACTGTAAAAAGGAAACCGTGGGCAGCTTGGCTGCAAGGGTCGAGATGAGGTCAAGTGAGCTTAGCAATACTGTCAATGCCAAGTTCCAAAAAAGTAAACCGACCTGAACGCAGAGAAGGAAGACACAATACTGAAAAAAAATGGAATTAAAGTCATGCAAAAAAAAGAAAAGAAAAAGGGGAGGGAAGGTACAGAGAGGAGGAAGATGCAGAGCTGAGGGCTGCTGTTCCATGTTGAGGAGCCCTCGGAGTAAAAACTGCTGGTCTCTGGTCCTCTTGTCTGCCTGTCCATCCTCCTTCAAGACGAACGAAGAGCCACGGCATGCAGTCGGAGAGGAGACGGAGGAAACGGCGAGGAGAGGTTTCTATCTGCTCAGGCTAACCGGCAGGCTGTCCCTCTTCCTGCGTCGCCAAGTGTTGCGGTGATGCTGCGCGTATCCACGGTTAGCCATAACAGCGTTGTTGACCAGTGGCGGATTGTGGAAGCCCTTCCCGTTGAACTTGGCTCCGTTCTGAAGAGAGATGGAGACGAGAAGAAGACTGAGGGAAAAGGATCAAGGCTGTGATCCCAACAGATTTGTGTGCGGACTTGTCTTTGTGGTTGCTCTGGGTTTAAACATGAGCAAAACCACAACACAGAAATAAATGCACGCTGGAGCTAGAAGGCAGGAACCGATATACAAGCTGCCACTGCTGTGAAGAAGTCTTTGCCCCCTTCTTGGTTTCTTTTGTTTTGCATATTTGTCACATGCACATGATTCAGATCAAATAAATGTTTATATTAGACAGAAACATAATATTTGGCCCACTCTTCTTTCCAGGATTAAATTCAGACATATTGGAGGGTTTTCCACCATGACTGGCCTGTTTAAGGACACGCTAAAGCATCTCAATCAGACTGAAGTCTGGACTTAGACTAGTCCACTCCAAAACCATTAAAAAAACAAAAAAACAAAAAAACAAAAAAAAAAAAAAACTGGTTATAACCCCAGTGTGTTTAAGCTTCAGAAGACAAACTGATGGTTGGACATTTTTCTGGATTTTCTAGAGTTCATGGTGCTCAGTTAAAACAAGTCATCCAGGTCCTGAAGCTGTAAAGCAGCTGCAGACCATCACACAATTAGCACCATCATGTTTTGATTGTTGCAATGATGATCTTTTCTATAACATTCTGTGTTAGTTCCACAGCTGATGTTTGATGGGCTCAAACTTTACAAAAAGTTAAACTTTTGTCTCGTCAGTCCACAGAATATTTTCAAAAATGTGGGACAAACGTTTGTTTGTTTTTTTTTAGTTGGCAGCGTTTGTTTTTCCTAAGGAACTCTTACTGAGGCAAGTAAGGCCAGCAGTTCTGTATTTGTTGTTCTGGGTTCTTTTGAGACCTCCTAGATGAGTTTTTGAGGCTCTTAGACTATTTTTTGGCACACCAGCCAATTCTGGAAAAGTTCATCAGTGTTTCAAGTTCTCTTCATTTGTCGACAGTTAATTGGCTGGATTCACAAAGCTTTGGAAATGTCTTTGTGACCTTTCCCAAAATAATAGACGGCAACGACTCCACGTTTCATCCTTTGAGTTTCTTTAGTTCACGGCATGATGATATGTTGCCTGTTAAGATCGTTTAGCCTATTTCACTTTGTTACACAGGATATGTTTTAAGTGATATCTTGATTCATCAGGTCGTGCAGTAATCAGACCTGAGTGTGGCTAGTGAAACTAAATTCATTTTTCCACATAATGTTAGGTAGGTTTGGATGGGTTTTTCCCCTTTAATACTCCAGTTATCTGAAACATTTAAGTGTGACAAATATGGGGGAAAAAACCCCAAAACAAAATAAAAAAACAAAACAAACAAACAAACAAACAAACAAACAAACAAACAAAAAAAGCGCACAGTATTATTTGTGCTCTTCTTTGATTGAACGTTTCCAAACGATAAAGACTCACAGGATTGGACAGACGAGTCATTTCAATGCTGAAGTAAACTCTTCAGTTTTTACATTTCGCAGTCGGTTTTTTAAAGCACTCACCACTTTTTAAACGTCACCAAAACATATGAAAAGCCAGCTGCAGATTTTGTCATATTCCCTTTTAGATATATTATGCATGTGGTATGGAAAACTAATTTCCATAAATAGATGTCTGGCATTTGTATCAAAACCAAACCTCTTCATGGTGCATGCATTAGGAGGCGTGGCTCCCTCTGGGTAATGCAGCGGCCACATTAACCAATCATTACAATAAACAGCAGCGACCAATGCGGTGCATATGGGTGAAAGCTAGCTTGGTTTAGCATAAAGGCAGGCACAAGAAAATCACCAGTTTTTAAGCACTATCACAGCTGCAGCAATGTCATTAGTTATTGGAACGCAAATAGCAATTGAATTTTTTATGTAACCTGTACAGAATAATGACAGCATAAAATGAGAAATAACAAACGTGACATAGGATGAAGACGCTGAAGAGAGACAAGAAATGAAATGACAGAGTGGAAACCCTGTGTGGGAGACAAGGTTGTCTCAGTAGTGCATTTGAGTGTGGTTGTGGCATCCAGCGCCTACCTTATGTGTGTGGCTGGAGTGGGGACTGGGCGGAGGCTGGGGGCTGGAAGGGGCAGGGGCATGAGCATGGGCTGGGGGGTGCATGTGGAAGAAGGGGGGGAGCCCGGTGTCTATACACACCTGTCTGCCAGGCATGGAGTGCATTGCTAGACCACCGGGCAGTGAGACGCGAGCCTGGGGAAAGAGAGGCAGAATTTAAATTGGAAATCTAGTAGTTTAGTTTTTTTTAATCGAATACTGCAATAAAAATCTGCAAAAACCTGCACATTTTATGTCTTGTTCTCTACCCTACTGATTTAATATGCTTCATTTGTAGTCCAAATTTTAACCACCATATAATCCCATTTTACATGTAAAATTCAGGCTAATTCAGGCAATCACTGCTGCTTGTCGCCACGGCTGCGTGCCTACCTGGGAACCTGGAGGCATGAGCAGATGGTGTCCCCCCATGCCAGGTTTGCCGGTGCTCATGTTGAGGCCTGGAGTTAAAGCTAGGCCGAGTGGTGGGAAAGGCGGGTAAGCTGGCAGGGTTGGTGGAGGGAGGGGACATGGCAACGCTGAATCAGAGTCCTGATGGATCAAAGCAGAGGACATTGTTTAAAAAAACCAAAAAAAAAACCAACAGATTTCCATCTGAATACTAGAATAAAATGACAGTAAATTAAGCTGTACTACCATGAGAAGGATAAGAGGCATGTAGTTATGTCATGTGTGTGGCAACATTATCCTTTTATGCTGGATGTCAAGTGCATAATCAGAAGAAACTGTTTGGTATTTTTCAAGAACTACATCAGAAATACAAGCAGCGTGTGCATTGTTACTCGTCCTGCATGGGGTTTCTTACGTTATCAGACCCAGACAGTGAGGACACTGATGAGGCGGACGAGTGCTGCTGGGGGCTGGAGATGGACATGGGAGAGTCCGCGCTGTGGGGTGACACCGAATCCCTTTGCTGCTCATCTGACCCAACACCACCTCCCAGCACACAGTTCTCTTGCTCCGACACAGGCTTTTTGGGAGGCGACACTAAAGAAATAGGATTAGTGGTAAGAATATATATCATGCTTTAAAAAAAAAAAGCTGATGCTTAATGAGACAATTTAATAGCATCAATGGGAAAACTGCATCTATTTTGTTTTGAAACCCAATGATTTGTACCTCTGTTGTCCGGTCGCACCAAATCTCTGCCCCCCCACTTCTTAACGATCCATTCCCTGTAGTCGATCACTTCCTTGGTCAACCTGATTATCCTCCCCAATGTGCTGCAGGGACAAGATAGAAACATTTAAATAAAAAAGCTCTTCTCTTAACTAAGGTGTCAGTATTACTTTTAAATAGCTTGGATTCTAACCTTTCACAGTCTTTGTTGGGATATGACTGTGCAAGCGGGGAGACAGCATGACTCAGGACAATGAAAGCATAATTAAACACCTCCTTGACTTGCATGGCACCGTAGGAACCCCTTCCCACGTCATTACCTACAAGGTGGAGGGGAAACAAGAGAGGAAAATTTAAAAAAAGACCAATTTAACCGGTTTTAACCAAGTTTTACATTTTCTAAAATTGTTAGTGGCTGTTAGACTACTTGTTACTTAATTGCAAAATGTGCAAAGCATGACTGATCTTAAAATGTATTATTCAACACACAATGGACAGAGTATTGGAGTGAGCTATATAAAAATACATGTGATTAAAGTGCACTATGCAGCATTTTGTATAATACAAGCTTTAAAAAAAATAAACCGTCAGTGAGTGAAATGCGAAATGGGATATTTGGGCCCTACACTAAATGCCTCAACGCTTTTCTTCAGCTTCCCTGCACCCCAATAAGCTAACGTTAGCCAAAGGAGAACACTAATCACTAAAGCCAGCAAATATCAGCTCTCAACACAAGACAAAACCGAAAATAGATGGCACTCTCCCCAAAGAGTCCACACTAGCTAGCTGCTTTAGTGGGTATTTAGCAAATTGTCTAAATTAGCGAGTAGTATACTGTTAGCCAATGCTAACCAGAAAAAGAAAAAAAAAAAAAAAAAAAAGCCCCTTCTGGCCAAATGCGTAGATGATTCAAGACAAGGACAAACTTGGGATAACATCAGCAGGGTATTTTCTTGACTGACTTTCATTTCATTTGGAGAATATAATTAGACTATAAGCTAGCTCTGTTCTGGCTAATGCTAGCATGCCTTCTAACACAGATATAAGCTAAGCTCCAACACTGTGAGCTATCCAGCTTAGTAACATAAGGCCAGTTAATACACTCCCTGGGCTGATCAGGATAGTGAATTAACATTTTATTTTCAAGTTACTTTATCATCTAACACTGCAAACTACTACCAGAGTAACATAGCATAGCTAAATTAAAGCCAACTGGCTAAGTGTAGCTTTCAATAGCAAAAATATCTTAAAGTATTCAAAAAGTTTTCCAAATGTTTGTATTTTATGTCCGTTTTACATATATACAGCATCTTTAAAAATCATTTTATTGTTTTAAACAAATCAATCCAGGTTTAAACCTTTACAGTACCGGTAATTGGTTTAAACATTTAGCTGCTGTGCCAGTCTTAAGACGAAGACCAAATGATACTAAAAATTAAAATCAAACATAGTATGACACACTGATGACCTCTCTTTGGATCATAAATGCCAACCTGAAAATGTAGCTTAAAGTCTTATTTGTTTAGAGACAGATGGTATTTCACACACACCTGGAAGTAGAGGGTCCTCTATGTAGAGCATGGATGGCCTGTATCCATTTGTCATGCCCTTCATAATCTCCTCTTTGGCTATGTATGCGCCTCCATTTTTAATGCGAATCCCTGTTTTCAAGTAGTTGAAATTACGGCCATACAACTCAAAGAACTCGATGAGTAACACTCCCAGGTTCTCACTGGGGTTGGTGGGATCGATACGAGGATGGAGCTGAAGAGAAAGGAAAGAGACTGGATTAGGGTGTATTTGAGACAACTGCTTCACTAATAAAGATTCGATTTTATGTTGTCCTACAACAGCTAATAAACTACTTCTGCTTATGCCACTATAAATACATACATACGCACACGATATTATCAAGCAGCACTACTACAACATAAGCCGCTTCAACTGTTGTGACATGACATCCCTGTACCTGTAGGAAACTGATGACCATGAGGATGAGACTGTAGGAGCTGATGCCCCCGGTGAAGACTTCGTTTAGATCCCTCTGCAGCAGAAACTGCTTCAGCACGAAGATCAGGTAAGGCAGCACTGGATACTTCTGAAAGCAAAATGCAGGGACAGATGTGGAATGAAAATGCCTGATTCAAACTATAGATTAAGTAAGAAAACACCAGAGCGCAGCACAGAATCTTAAGAGTAAACGCAGATAAAAACAAATTGACTTGGGCTCCAGCTACATAAATCACTCAGGAGAAAGAGGGTTTCTAATGAGATATATGTAGAACTGTGAGTCAGAAACGAGACTAGACTACATTATAAGTAAAGAGATGAAATGATGCGGCTGACTAGCACGTCAATCATTATCTCATTAAGGGTGTGAATCTTTGTCTAAAGAACAGCCTAATTCATGACTCAGGGACAGGCTGGTGCTTTGATCCAAAGCGACGGTGAACAACTTTGAACGTGACGCAGTTTAATCTTGTAAACTAACTCGATTCAGAAACCACCCAAAAAAAACAAAAAACACTTAGAACACAAGCCCAAATGAATCCAACAAATCAATAAGTCAACTTTAAATAAGAAGTGTCTTATATAATGCTTTTCCTTATATTCATCATAAATATTGTTAAAAATTTGGATGGTCAATTTTTTATTTCCCGTTTTTGTTCTTGGCTTTGTATGATTTGAGTGATCCAAGTGATTTGATTTGAGAATAGCAGATATCCTTATACAGTCACTGCAGGCACACAGAGACGATTACTACTAGGGTTGCACGATTAATCGTTAGAGAAGAAAAAAAAAAAAAAAAAAAATCGCAATCTCGATTCATACTTATGTGCGATCTCATTTCCAAATGACAATGATTTAAAAAAAAAAAAAGAAAAAAAGAAAAGAAAAAAAGACGACGACTGTACCGCATTTTTTGTTTTTATGTTTATTTGATGTATTTTGATGTAGGCTAGGCAGCGCCTGTATCACCTACGACAACTGAGGAAGTTCAGGGTCTCTCCAAAGATCCTCAGGATTTTCTATACAGGCGCTGTGGAGAGCATCCTCACACAGAACATGACATCGTGGTTCGGGAACAGCTGTGTGAAGGACCAAAAAGCTCTCCAGAGAGTGATCCGTACAGCAGAACGCTGCTGCAGGATTGCTCTCCCCCCGCTTCAGGACACCTACACCAGGAGATGCCGGACTAGAGCAGCGCAGATACTGAAGGACCCGTCCCATCCTGGCAACAAACTGTTCCAACTTCTGCAATCTGGTAGAAGGTTCCGCATCTTCCGGGCAAGGACAAAGAGACTCAAGAGGAGCTTCTATCCCCAAGCCATCCGTGCCCTAAACACACACACCCGCCCTCTCACATCATCTATAATTGACTGAGACAGGACTCTCTTCCAGACACTCTAAACCAAGGCACAATGTACATTTCAATTCCTTTAACTTTAAATATGTTTATATTGTCTATCCTGTAAAATAGTCAGATGTCTATTCATATTAATGTACAGAATTCACCTGCTTGCTGCTACTACTGCACAGTCACCGTGTGTGTATCAGATAGATAGATAGATAGATAGATAGATAGATAGATAGATAGATAGATAGATAGATAGATAGATAGATAGATAGATAGATAGATAGATAGATAGATAGATAGATAGATAGATAGATAGATAGATAGATAGATAGATAGATAGATAGATAGATAGATAGATAGATAGATAGATAGATAGATAGATAGATAGATAGATAGATAGATAGATAGATAGATAGATATACACACACATATCTATCTTCCTCTACACCCCCACCCCCCCCAATTTTTGCACATGTCGAGGAGCGTGTCAGGCTACATTTCACTGTGTGTTATACTTGTATAACTATGCATGTGACAAATAAAGAACCTTGATTTATTGTTTTTATGTTCAGTCTCAACTGTTACGAAGTTGATGTGCAGTTAATAAGTGCAATAAATATTTATACTGGAAAAGAGAATCGTGAGAAAATCGTGATCTCAATTCTAAGCCAAAAAAAAAAAAAAAAAAAAAAAAAATCGTGATTCTCATTTTATGCAAAATCGTGCAGCCCTAATTACTACTGAAAGTAATGTTTTATTAGCAAGTCAACGAAGCTAAATACAGAAACTTTCAGTCGTTCAATGTACGAATTGTTACAACCCCGACTTCCAACTGTCAAGCTGCCAACTGGGCCAAACTTTCTAAAAAGCTATCAATATGAGCTGCGTGTGATAATCCAGAGGGACCTGTTTTTTGATTTTCCAATTGAAAAGGCAGCACAAGCTCCTGGCAGAATGTGTGTATCTGTGCCAGTGGAGCAGCAGAGCGCTGTCAACTTTTCAAATATCCTTTTAAGGAGTAAGAACAAGACTGCGGGATGCACTGAGGCACCTGGCCACTAGGGGTGCAACGATACACAAAATTCACGGTTCGGTTCGATATTTTTTCGATACAAAAAAAAACAAAAAAAAAAAACAAAAACAAAAAAAAAAACACGTTCATGCCTTTTTAATTTGTCATTTATTAAATTTTCACGGCACATTCTGCACCACATCTCTGTGCGTTCATCATTTGTTTGAAGCCAGCTCACCTCCTGCAACTACTTTTCCGAGAATACGCTTTTGTGGTTCGGACTCCTGACATTTCTTTGGGGGTGGAGGAACATCACAGTAATTGCTTAAAGGAGCTTCTTCGACATCTTTAAGAGTTCTAAACAAATGTCTGTCCTCCTCCTGAAAATCTTATGTACGCAAACACGCGTTGCAACTTCTTATCTTGTGCGCGTTTTTTATTTTGACAGCGAATGCGCACCTGCGGACCACTTATGTGCAGCCCTGGTTATTTAGCTCGTCATATTGCAGCCACAGAAATTATTTTGTCCATGAAACCATAAAGCTGCACTTTCTTTTTGCCTTATAGTCTGATTTGTCATAACTTTTCCGTTTTGTGGTAAGCTTTTCTTTGGCTGTCACTTCTTCACCCTGACCTGTCTTATTTGGCTCAGCAGAACTAAAATATATATCCTGCTGCTTTTACACACGCACTCACATAACGCTCAGCGATTCTCTGCGCGATCAACCTCTCACATGTTTAAGCTGCGGGAGATTTCACTTGTCATGTTTGCATAGTAAGCTAACGATTAATAAGACGACGTCAGAGGAATTGGTGCGCAAATTATCGTCACTCACCAATCAGTGCTGTCGCTCTCTATACACAGTTCGCGCGATTGCAAAGTGAAAGCAAAAAACAAGCGCAAATTCAAACGCGACTTCAATATGTCACATATTGACAGTGGCTCACCGATGCCAATGACATAATTACCCAGCTACATTTCCGAAAGAATGCAAAAACATTGACATATATTTTTCCTTCCTACGATAGGCCGACGGGCAGGGCAGAGATAGATTTTGGTAGCGCGACAGAAAAAAATCGCTAGCCCCGGGACGTCGGGCTAGAGATTTTGCAAGCCCTGTATCTGATTGAGAAATCACTCATCTGTGGAAAAGAGTTTATTACAGAGAAATGTCTCTTTCCAAAATAAAAGCTATACTATACGCTTCTTCTGGGCTATATTCTCAGCAGCATATTAAACATATCAGGTCCCCATAAGGAGAATCATGTGCTAACGGCCGTCTAAATGACTCTGCTAAAGTTTGTAGCATGCGTGCTTGTTGTTTTTGTCTGCTTCCACTTGTCTTTGCACTCGGATGATGTCGGAGTAAATGTGCAGTCATATTCGTTGTGTTCCCACTAGTGCTTTCAGGTTAATCTCGTTAAAATGACCTTAACGCCACAACACGGCAAATCTCCGTTAACGAGCTACCCCTGATAGCCCCGTGCATGGGGCTAGACCGCCAACACGTTAACGAGCTAACTGTGCTAACACACTAGTTCCCACCCATGTAATTGAGCATTGTGTGGCACATCCAACATACTGTTTTACTTTAGTCCATGACGCGCTTACCTTCAGGGTCATACGCCACATGAAAACCAAAATAGTTCCAAACGCCACATCTGAATGAGGGTGGGGGAGGTTCAATTTGCCATGTTGCAAGGAGAGCTTAACTTCTGTCTTGCTAGCTTGCCCTGCGCTCAGTGAATCTGCGTTCGACTACTCCACCTAGGCTGCACTGTCGAGTGCAGATCCACTGAGCGCTCAACACAGACAGCATCGTCAGAAGGAAAGTTGATAAAATAAATGAAAAATTTTGTATTGTTCGATACATGTGCGTACCGAACCGAAAGCACTGTATCGAACGGTTCAATATCGATACGAGTATCGTTGCACCCCTACTGGCCACCATGTGAAAATCAACTCTGAGGTGACCTTTCAATGACAAGACTGCACCGAGTCTGTCACACCCACATGTTCACAACATCAGCTCTCTGGGTTGGTGTAGTTTGTGGTTGTCAACAGCAGGCTTTCTCGCTGTGACGTGCATTCCCAGCGATCGCCGTTCCAACATGCAACCACGGCAGCAAACAAAAGCCCCAACAAAATCTGATAGCTCGCGGCAGCAGCGGCACCTGGAATTCCTTTCCCGCATTAGTTCCTAAAACTGTGACTAAAGTGGGCATGGATCAAACTCGAGCAGGAATTTCTGTGCGAAACTCACCTCTGCTGTGCAGATTTAGCAACAAGAGCTTCAGCAGGACACAGACTCTGACGGAGTTAAATGGGGGCTTGACGGAGCGATGTTGCTGGTTCTGTTCCAGCTTCACTTTGGACATGAGATGAGCCGGTACAAGATTGGAGTGAAGTAAAGAGTAATGGTTTAAACTGCTGGGTAAGCTATATTCAAAGAGGGAATTTCCAATTTCCACCTCACTGCAAGACAGCAATTATGTGACTCCTCCAGTGTTTTTTTTTTTAATTCAAATATGAAAACATGACCTTTTCCTGCTCTCTTCCTCCATCTGAGTGTATTCCTTCTACTGTGCACTGTTGCCTTCTGGTCTAAGTCAACAAAGAAAGCAGTACCAGAACTACACATAGCCATGAAGTTTGACTTTAGACAACAAATTATAGGAAATAACTAAGTCTCCCCCTCTGTGCCTGGTACGATTTAACACATTGCTCATAAGTAAGCAGCAGCAATGCAAGTCCCCATGTTAAAAACAGCAAATAATATGCCTTGCTGTGAGCTAATTCATTTAGCTAACAACTTGTCAGTCCATCACTACACCAAACATGGCCACTCCTAGCTCCATAAAGCCAGCGCCCACAACCAGGCAGCAGACTGGTGAAGTGTGTGAGTGGGGTAGTTATTTGTGCTACTGCAAAAATAGGAGAAACATCCACAGCCAGCGAAGCCCTGTGAGAGTGCTTTAAGATGGAGGGGTGATCATCAAAGAAAGGTCAAACAGTTTCCAGTGACTTTCATGTGTTTTTGCTTCAGAATCCCAGCTCTGTCCGCAAATCACAAATGCATCTTCAACCAAAGCCGTTGATCTAATTTGCAGTTTTAGGGACAGTGATCTGGTTTAAACCAAAATGGCATGGGTTCTAACTTCATGCTTTGTCCAGCTCTCCGTCAAATTTGATGAAAAACGGCTTAGTTTTGTGTGTAATCTTTCTGACACACAAACATATATGAAGTAATACCCCGTCTGTATCGCCAACCATGTAAAATCTCCAGCGCTGAAGGCACCTCTCACCTTCATGTAGCCTTTAATGAAGCTTGCAGCCTTGACTCCAGTCTCTACGTTAAAACTGATGTCCACCTTGACGTCAGTCCTCTGGTCGGTCAGCTTGATGATTGGCACCTGAAAGATGAAGTGAAATGGCTCAACAAACACTACAGTCATCTCTGTTGCTTGTGGGGCTCGCACACAAGAATTTCACTCGCATGTGCTGTGCCAGTGTGCCTGCACATGTGATGTGACAATAAAAGTGATTTGATTTGATTTGATCTTTCTGTAAAAACATGCTCACTGTGTCCTGGAACACAAAGGGGGAAAAAAAGGAACAACTGTCCCAAATGACAAGCTTTTAGAAATAAAAGCTAATCCAAAAATGAAAACTCAGCCATTAACTACTTATTATCATGTCAGTCAAGAAGGCACTGAAGCCTGTGGTCGCTTGCCTGGTTGTGTGCACAGCCCACACGACGACTGTGCGGGCCACTGAGTTGCTGTTTTCAAATGTATCCCTGCAGGATAGGAGCTATAAACACCTCCGAAGTAGGTGCACACATTAGCCCGAGCTGCAGAGTGATGGCTTTGACACAATGAAGGGAAGTTGCTGTGGAACCGAAATGAGTCGATAAGTAAAGTATGACTGACCTCGGCTGAACAGATGACGGCAAGTTTTCATTTTGGGTGAACAAGAGCAGACAAAGTACGCACTTCAGCATTCGCATCATAGTGGTTTCCAAAAAACAGCAGACTATTAATCAATAAAGAAATTGACAGAAAGTCCACCACAACTCAGGAAATGTGTCACCTGTGAGGCAAACAGATGGACGACACTGACGGTGTCTCACAGGTTAAAGTGGACATTAAAGGGAATAAGTCAAAGCTTTATACTTCTGGGCACTGGAAGTGCACAAGAGCTTTTTGGTGGCAAATTTTGTTTGCCTGGATTTCTTCCAGCTCTCCTCTTGATTTCTCTTTACTGGAGCTACAAGCATTTATTAGTTAGTGTGAAGAACTATCATTTTATCATTAGGCCAAAGCAATCAATTACTATTTTATACACAGGGTGGAAATTTATCATGTAGTTCCTTACTGAGAAATAAGCAGTTTTTAATTTTGACATTTATGTTAATTTTCTGAATTGTCTTTATTAATCCGTCTGTTTCTGTAGAAACATTTCACAAGTTTCTTTTGTAGAAAATACTGAGCTATAAAGATACAGATGTCATGTAGAGCCCAGCTGATACAGCAGGTGATTTAACAATGTGACGTATTTGACAACTGATTTTTTTTGAGGCCCACAAAACAGATTTCCATCAAGTTTATTATGAGTTTCATTTATGTTTTCCATTTTCTTCAAATACTCTTTTATGCTACTCCGGACTCTGTTGCTAACCAGGAAATTGCAGATATCGTGTCAACAAACCATGCTTTTCATTTAGCAGCCACTGTGAATGGCAATACAGTAGGGCTGCTCGATTATGGCAAAAATGATAATCACGATTATTTTCACTGAAATTGAGATCACGATTATTTGACGATATTTATTTAACCCTTTAAGACCTACTATAGAACCAAGTCCACCAGAGCTTATATTATTTTTTATATTATTTCAAGTTGCTATACATCAATTCAACTGTTATAGCCCATATTTTAATAATATGTATGCATTAAGTCCATAGTAATTACATTAATTGCAAAAAAGTGCAATAAACTACAAAAAAAATTTGAAAATCGCTTTTGTTTTGTTTACATATATTTCTACTTGGAGAAATTTAAGAGGTTTATCCCTCAAAACTTTAAATACAATAAAGTTGCAAAAAATAGTTTACAACAACAACAGGAAATTTATTTTGAGTGTCTTCATAGTTTTATTTTGGAGATACAGCAATTTTTATATACTGCAGGTAAAACAAAAAACAATCCTATGATGCAAATTTGCAAAGAAAACAGCAGGTGCATCATTTCACTGTGGGAAGTGTTACGAACAGCTGATAGGAACGGCAAAGCGTGTTTCTGGAATATTATGTTTTTGTTCCTGCAAGCGCTTTTTATGCAATTTTTGCAAAGCTATATGTGGAACGAAACCGCGACCGAGGACAAGCTGATGGCATCAGATGTAAGTACAACTCCTCCGGTTTCATATGCAAAACAAATTATTGCGCTAGCTTACACGGTTCAGGTTCTACAGGGATTTAAAAATAGTTACGCAAAACGGAGCGTGCTGCTCTGACCGGCTTTAAAGGGTTAACAATGACTTTAAAAAAATAATATAAAATAGTGTGCAACACCACTGAAGTTTTTTTTTTTTTTAAACTCTCTTTTCAACCAACAGCAGTCACTCTCCTCTCCAAATAACTTCTGCTTAGCTTTCCGAGCTTCCCTCGGGTCCTCTTAATCAGCGGTCTCCAACCTTTTTTGCGCCACGGACCGGTTTATGCCCGACAATATTTTCACGGACCGGCCTTTAAGGTGTCGCGGATAAATGAGGGAGGGGCTAATAATCGGCTCAGTCATTTTTAATGATCGTTGAAATTCCAGATCGTAATCGTGATTAAAATTCGATTAATTGAGCAGCCCTACAATACAGTTAGATTTGCAAGTCGCCAATCTATGGTCCAACAATAAATCAGTGCGACTCGACTAGCTAACAGGTATCCAACTAAACCTATGGGATAGTTTGGACTAATATATTAGAAAGCATTTTTCACCGTCAAGTGTTAGTTTTTCTTTGTTTTGTTTTTTTTAAGAAATACCAGCCAATAACTCGTTAAAGTCTTCTCAACCAGCTGCAATAAAGGATCAGTTGCTGGCCGCTATGAACGCAGAAAATAGCCAATATTGGCTGATAGTATTGTCCCACCAATAAATCAGCTGTGCTCCAGTGTGATGGCCCAAATGCAATGACATGCTATAGGTGCACACAGGCACAGAGTGGAGAAGCACGACCTGCTTGTCTCTACTTACTGTAGCCTTGTCCAGCACTTTAATGGAGTTAGGGTCGGCAACTTCATGCTTGCGAAGAGCTTGTTCAAGCTCTTGCAGTGGCGGGCGCTCCCACTTCCCAGTCACCATCAGGTCAATATCACTAAGGGCAAAAAACATACATGAACTAATTTAAACAAACATTAGTCCTAAAATTTAAATGACCTCGCAGCAAAACAAATCAGAAACAAAATTAAGTTGGCTATTTAAAAACTGAATAAATTTAAATCCTGCTCTTACCTTGTTGGAAGGTACAGCCCTGTGCTGAAGCTGCCATATATTTGGACCTGGTAAAACATGGTTACAGAAGTGTGAAAATGACCGAAATCACTGTCATTCATGGCATACAAGCTGACGTGTTACAGCTCTTCACATCACATTTTAACCATAAAGGGCTTGGCAACTTGCAACAACTACACTTCTAGCTCATTTGCGGTGGTGCTGTATATATCCAGTTCAAATGTTTGCAAACGACCAGGACTTAGGCATTTCCGGCTCCCTACTTCAGAGACTGTAAACACTGCCAAGTTAAGTACGCTGCCAAATTAAGTACACAATAGCAAAGAACAAAAATGCTGTGCTTGAGGGCTGCAAGTGAATGCTCTCCAAAGGAAGCGGAGTCATTTCCTTTTCCATCAAGGCAAAAGCACCACGACAGGCCAGGGTAAATACATGGAAATGAAAAGGGAGGCTGGGACAATCTGAGGCTTGATCCATTTACCTGACAATGTGGCTCACAGCAGAAGTGGTGAAGACTGGCAGCCAACAAATCACTGCTGCGCGTGTTTTACATGATTAAGCAACGAGAGAGGCGGTGCATCAACCGCGCCTCGCTGTACTCTTCTCAACCAGCTGCAAGATCCTCCATCACCATTTCTACACCTCTCAAGTGCGAGTACAGACACTAATTTTTCTGTTTTAAAGAGTGTCTCATAACTGCTTTCCAGTTAGTTAATTATGTTCTCATTCCTTCTAAGGAAACTACAAAACAGTGGTAGTATGAGGTCAGTTTTTGTTGGGTCTGACACATAGTACTTTTGTTAAAGAGTTTGGTCAAAAGTGTGAGTAAGAGATCGATGCCAATCTCACGTCTGTCTGTTATTTAGAAAATTAAAACTAGGAGTCTGTTTGTTAGCTTGCGGTTTAACAGGAGGAGGGGTGACATGTGCCAGACTGAAACTTGGACGTGCACACCTACGGTCCTGTGACGCTGCCAGGTAATTAAGTCACTAAACCTGGCCAAAAAACATCCGAGCTGACTAATCTCTCACGCCCAATCACACTTCCTGATCGCAATAACTGATGTCATCTCTTGTCCAGTGATATTTCAAATGTCATATTAATACATTTTGTCTTTATAGTTTTTGAAATGTTTGTGCCTAATTTAAGCTCATTTTTAAGGGTTGTAGCCTAATGAAATTATTCAGTCAAAAATAAATAGTTTTTAAAAAGCACTAGCCGAATTTTCAAAATTTAAGCATGTTCCTTTAAATAATAAAATCATTGAATTAAAATGTACAGCTGTTAAAGGAGGGTGTAGTGAGAGCAAGGCTGGTATGCATAGATGTGCACAGTTAAAAAACAAACAGTTGGTGCTCCACCTGCTGTGGATCCAGGTTAGTTTCAAAGACTGCCAGCTGCGGCCCAAAAAGATCAAAGGTAGCGTCTTTTTCCCAGACAGAGAAAGAAAAAATAAAATAATAATTATTTAAAAAAAAAAAAAAAAAAAAAAGGGGGGGGGGGGGGAGAGACACTGTACTGTATTGAAACATTTGATAGTTTCAGCTATGATTTAGGAACACTGACAGGATATCAGTGAAGTCTCTGATTTATGCTGATCCAAACAAACATGTGTGCGTGTGCATGCGTAACATACATCAACAGTAGGCCACAGCTCCTTGATGACCACCTCTATCCGGTTCACCACCTCCTTCCTCATAGCTGCCTCCTCCGGCCGAGGAGATATGTATTTGTAGAAATCCATCACCTCTTCGTGGAGTCTGGACAAAAGGACAAATAAGGGTTAAGTACAAGAATGAACTAAAAATAATCCAACTACGTGGTCACTGCTCTGGAAAGGTTCACACTGCTACTGCCGATGTATACATGTACTAACAAAGCTCATGATTACATGGACACTGCAAACTGAGAAACACTGCAACACCTTATTAAAACATAATCGATGCCACAAGCAGATCTCAAGGTGTAATGAATATGCACCTCAGCCTGGTAGTGTTACAGCACTAATGAAAGCTTCCCTAATGAAAATGAACTTCGACTTGCAAGAGTGTCACAGGGTTCAAAACCTTCAGGAAGTGGCTTCTCATTTTAGCAGGTACTGATCGTCATGTTCAGTGTTTAATATGACAAATGCGGCAGGTGGCGGATTGTATCAGCTGTTGCTAATGAACCTCAACTCTACAAGTGATTGATGACAGCCCCCACCCCCAAAAAAGCATCACTCTGTAACATCCCGGTAAAACCAGATCACGAGTAATGCTTCTTCTCTGCACCACAGTGTCATTTGAGAAAGCGCATTATCCCAAATAAGCTGCCATGTAAGGGGACTTATACTCAGTTCCAGCTTTGTATTCTTATTCTCAGACTCCAGATTAGCTTTTCACAATTCACACATCAATATAATCCTTAATCATCTTACACTGGTCCCCAGTTCATGCTCTGTCTGAAGGGTGAACAGAAGGTTTGAACAGCAGGTGGGAGGGCTGGGAGATGACCATATTGGGGATATCTGCTCTCACTGACATCATAGAGAGCCAGGAGTAGAAAAAAAATAGTGTGTTTAAAACCATCTGAGCCCAAGCTTTCAGGTCACAGAGGTACATAAACTGACCTCAAACTTTGTTTAACGTTTCTATCATTGAAGCATTACATATGTGAGACAATGAGAAAAGAATTTTAGGTCTCCAAGTATTTTCAGACAGTAAGTTTTATATTATATTGTTAAAGTGATTAAAATGGGTAATATTCCAGTGGAGTAAGAGTTACATTTAACAGTTGCATATTATGTTCTTTGGACATCTAGGCAAATTTTATTTGAAATCGCTGACGGCACATTAGACTAGCATGGGCCCACTTTAAATTAAGAATCCATTAGCTAGCAGTGACCCTGTTGACTGATATCAACATACTGGAAAATAAAATGCCATTAACCAGTGTCGCTGGCCCATATGCATCAGCTGTGGTGCTGTGCGATACTGCAAATTTTGTTATGATCCAATACCGAGGAAATGCAGCCATATTGCAGACACTGATACGTTTAGTGCATCAAACGGCTTATGCAGTGGAGAACACTGTGTCATGACTTATGAGATTAATTATCAATAATTTGTAAACTGAACATTTTAATTTTTCATAGTGGATGTTTGAGATTTTTGAGGGGGTTTCTTACATTTCCCCCAAAAGTAAAACGTTAACACAGTTCAGTGGGCTACATACTGAACTCGGAGAATACAAACAAACGATCAATCCTATTCCGCTAGTATCAATCCAATACCAGTGTTGGGGTTGGGTCATTTAGACTGATCTGACCACCTGTAATTGGCTGTGTCGCAAAAATTTTAAGATTCCTTCTTTTAAATAAAAAAACTAAAAAAAAAATTTAAAAAAAAAAAGCTGCGTAGATGTTACTTTGTTATTTTATTGATCTGTTGTCATTTCAAAATCATTGCATCCCTGTTTCAGATCATAGTAATAACAAACTTCAAACAGTCTTATTTTGAACTGGTGCCCTCGTTTGATCAAGAAGCTACAGCTGTTATTTCAGCATATTAAACAGATTTCTTGGGAAAATGGAGATAAATATTGGATTTGACTGGAAGATTCCCAATACTGTGATAATGGAAAACTCAATTAGGAAATCTGGTCTAATTGTGAAGTCTGAAAATGCATAAATATATTTTGAAATTGCAACTTTGTAAAACCACGTTACTAAACCTGCCTGCTTCAGTAACAGTCAAACTGAAATAATTTGATATATTTGGTTTTTGTTAAAAAGACAAAACATAAGTTTTTCTATGCCTTTATGAGAAGTCTCTTAGATCAGTACCAATTTAACCATCATAGATTCGGCTAACTGTAGCCCTGCCCCATATTGTAACCACCAGGCCAAAAATAAGCCTGAACTAAAGTGGTCAACGTGCAGAGGAGCTATGCTTTGCAGAATACTCATCTTCACTGAATACATTTGGCTTACGGAAAGACAACGGCACAACACACACCTGAGGTTTTGAGTGGAAATTGACCAAGGTTTAAGCAAAACACTGGAGGGCCAGAGTAGGCCTGGGAGTCTCCCAGGCCCGTTGTTGATATGGATTTGTGTTTGACAGCAGGGCACACATAATGTACAGATTTCTGACCAGTTAAATGCCTTCGAACAGAGGAAGTCTGTTTGACCCATTCTTTTTTTTTTTCCTAGGAATGCATGCCACGATGCCAGTGTGAAATACAGAACAGGGGGGGACTGTCACAATCAATTACCAGAGCCCTGAAGAAAATGCACTCAGCCCCATGGGCCCACTCCTTGGTGAAAACTCTGTCAGCAAACCAGTCAGTCCAGCATGTATCCATGCTAACCGTCCAACGATTACACTCCACACAGCCCACAGTTAGAATAATAGCTATTACCAGAGCCATCCCTGACAAGCAATCTTACAGTAAACACTCCACCACAACATACAAGTATTTTTATGTTCACACTGTTCCAGTTTGTAGTGAAACTCCCTCTCTGTGCAGAACTTTAAAGGGCACCCCTGAAGGCAAACCAAAGCAACACTAGTCTGCACACAAGCTGAAACTTGTGTCAGAAAACTTGTAGAACCACGAATTACAAGATGAAATTCACTGTGGTTTCAGAAGAAAACATTCATTAACAACTTCAAATTTCTCAGCTCACTTAGATTTCACTGCAATTGGGAAACTCTGCATCACGCATGTGGAACTGCTTTCGTGACAAACACTGTTTCGTTGTTACAGAAGAGTCCCAGATGGGTGCAAGCAGCCATTACAAATATCACAAATTCCTGCAACACATTCAGAAATTCTTCGCTCATTTGTTTCAGGAGGGCTTCGGTTAGTGCTCAGTTATACTTGAAAATCAAAAGCTATTCAGTTAGTGTTTTTATTACACCAACAATGCAGATATTGCAAATTTAAACAACCCTTATTTACCATTTATAGACATTAATTTTAGGTGAACTCAATACTAAGAAAATATAGCTAATCTGTGGCTAAAGCGAGTTCCTGGAAACTGATTTTAATCATACTTCAGTACTCTGGGATCCACCCTGTATGTTATGTCATATTGGCAGATCTCTGCAAATAGGGAGTGCACCCAAATTAACTTGGGCACAAAGGTAATTAATTCTGAACTAAAGCACGTACCTTGCACATAACTAGTCCTTTCCCCCACAAATTGTATCGAATTATGTTTAAAACAGTCAATATTGAGAATTAATCTCGCAGGTTTCACCTCCCACGCTCACTGTCAGATTGCCAGATTACTTTTCGGATTCACCACAGCAGATTGCTAACAGGTTAAGTGCAGTTGTCCATATCGTTCAAATTAAGCTGGTTTCAACCTCGTCAACAAAAAAAAAATGTTGTAAATAGATTATCATATTTAATTTCTAGTTCTGTGTAATTACATTTCACTGGAGGAATAAAAAGGTTGTAATTCTGTTTTAAACAGTTTTTCCCGTTAAGTCCAGCCTGCATAGGAAACCGTTGGGTAAATTAGCTTTAGGCTCCTCGTTTAGGCTAACTAACGGACTACATTTAAAAGCAGCGTATCCGGTCGGCACCTTCTAAATAAATAAACCATTAAGAAAATCTACTCAAACTCGCTTCACGCCAACACATTATTCAACACTTCAGAATACATTTTATTGCTTTACTTAATAGTTGGGCTCGACAGCTTGTTGGAATTATCGTGTTCGGTAACGGCCCAGTTTAACCTTCTGAATACCAAATCACGGCACTTCCGGTCTTTTTCTGGCCGTCTGCGGCTGCCTTTACGCAGCTGTAACGGTTAGCTAATCAGCCAACGGCAAGAAGAAAAATGTCCAGCTTACTCTCCAGTACTCAGTGTACCGCCATAATCCAACTGCATTGCAAAACAAGAGTATAATATATAACTATACTGTTTATATTGCCAAACAGACGACAGCGTCAGGAGACGTTTGTCAACTTATTACAGCTTATTTCACCACAAATCAGCGATGCGGTTAAGTCACTCACCCGAGTACCCCTGGGCTGTACTCCCTCGTCTTCCAGGGCGTGCAAGTGCTCGCATAATTGCCATTAGTGCAGTTAGAAATCGAATAATTCATCCCATAAGTGCTCGCCTTGTTGTCACTTTTCCTTCGGCCCGGGTGGTGACTGTGTGGTTGATTAATAGGTACAGAGGGGTGAACCTGATGCTGGTTCACGCAAATCTGCTGTAACTTGAAAGCCTGGTGCTCCTGCGGGTGACGGTGATGGTAAAGGTTGACATTATTGTCCATGCTGTCTCTCAAGTTGAAGAGCAGGTTGGCACCCCCGACGTTATTATTAATACTCCCCGTAACATTTCTATCCATAGTCCTCTCGAGTGAGCAGCTGGAGGGGGGACTGTCCGTCCCGGATTCCTGCGAAGACGACGAGGCAGATCCCGTTTTATGGGACGCAGTTTTCCCCTCACCTGGCTCGCTGATGTTCGACGGGGTTAAAGAGTTGTGTACGTTCCTGTTGGACAGTGCTCTCCCTAGCGGAGGAATCGCATTGCCGTTACCGCTACTACTGTGTGCAGCGCCGTTCGTGATGCTACGATGGCTGCTGCCGTTGCTCAGGCTTCCTGTAACGTTACCGTTGCTGCTGCAGATGCTCTTGCTCGAAGCCACGGCGGTCGCCACATTTTTTAAAACCGCGTAATTCACACACTGGTTGTGGTTTTGATTGTGGAGCTGCTGCTGAGCGGAGAGAGTCCGTACTCCCTGAGAGGTCTCCCAGACGTGCATCCATAAGGCGTTCGCAGGTCCTTTCTGTTCGGGCTGAATCCAAGCTACCCTCGGATCCATTCAACT
Organism: Aulonocara sp. 'chitande type north' Nkhata Bay; assembly: GCF_057382095.1. Classification (NCBI taxonomy): domain Eukaryota; kingdom Metazoa; phylum Chordata; class Actinopteri; order Cichliformes; family Cichlidae; genus Aulonocara; species Aulonocara sp. 'chitande type north' Nkhata Bay. The sequence goes on from NC_141364.1 coordinate 37,744,967, forward strand.
TCTTTCTCTGGTAACCCCCCCGACAAGTCCCTAACACTTCCGAGCCCGTGATGAACCTGCGCCGCTTCTCGGACCTTTCAAAGGTCGCTACGCTGTCCGGGGTTACGAGAACAGACACGTTTGAACATTAAACCGAATTAGGACCATTGATAAAGTGGCCCCCTTTTACACCGCTAGCTCGAAAATTTGCTAGCCGATTCCTACGGGAATTCAATATGGCGTATGCTCTTCAAAATCCACACGCATGCGTCCTACCAGGGATTTCTTAAATGATTACTGCGCCCCCCCCATCCGCCCACTCCTTTATCGCTCCTCAGCCGGGAGACTGATGATTTGCAGGGAATAAATATTAGAATTTTTATTTGATAAATAATTCACTGGACAACAAATGAGGTACACGGTAAACGTCGATAATGAATAAAATGACCTGGGGTCTTTCTATTTTTTTTATTTTTTAAATAAAGCAGGGCCTGGCAGTCCGCAGATCCTTGTGCGCTCAGTTTCAACTTCCCCGCTTTCACCAGTGGGTGGAGGAATGGATGGGTGGGTTCAGAGGGGATCCCCATCAACACGAGGCCGGACAGAAGCTTATTGTTGCACAAATGATTGACTATTAACGTCCTGGACACGAATGCATGTCTTGAAATATTCACGGATTAAAGAGAAATCAGATATATAGATTTCCCCAATTTATATGTTATATACTCATTAGACTAGAGTTCGGGGACATTAACAGATTTGGCCCTGCAGAATACCTGACCTTTTCCGTGGGTGATCTAGCTATGGATCCGCAACTTCCTCTGAAAGACAAAAACTGGAACCATGTAACTTTTAAGGAAAGTATAATTTACTTCAAAAGAAGATCAGGCCATGAGACTGTCAGCATCCCAAACACTTGCTCGAGGCCACAAACTCTGGCCCTTGAAATGCTGCTCACATACACACAGCAGTAAGCCTACACTGCAGTGCAAACACAGACTGTATATAAGGACATAGAGGCTTTTCATACGATCTAAGTACAACAACACAGTAACATGGTCCCCCCCCCCCCCCCCCCCCCCGTCTAAGCTTAAAAGGGCCTCCTTTTCCCCCGTTTATTATTTCAGATGCACACTGCGGACCTGGATTCCAAATGTTCATTTTGAAGTGAAGCACAGCAGGTGGTGTTCATCATCCCAGTATCTCAGTACTGCCCAGGCCCCACCGGTAACAGCAATTTCCCAAGCCATTAAACACTACGGTGAAGGAGTGGCAGGCAGGATAACCAGCACCTTCTGGGATGTGTATGTATTTCTTTTTAAAGAGTATCTTGCATAATGCCTGCCCCCAACCTCTGCTACTCACGTGCAGCATGTGACATAGCCAAAGAAACTCCCCCCTAGAGCAAACTATGTGTCGGCTAGGATATGCAGCTCGCCATAAAACACACTCGGGCACACACACAGATGCTTACTCCCACTGTACGCCTGCAGAAAGCCAATCTCTTCTTCCTATCTTTTCCATTTTACACTGCATGAAACACGGGCACTGACAAAGCACACTGAATAGGTTATTCCTCTCATCTCTCATGTCACGGACTCAGCTCGAGCCGAGCGCCGACACCGACTATGTCTCAGCGTGCGTGTCGTTTCAAGGCTGGTTTGCCTCATTGTCAGCTTTTATGGGATTACAACATTGGTGACGACTGGACCGTAGCTGACAGACACCTAAAAGATGCACACGAACACACACACGCACAGAAACAACAACACAGGAGAAGCTGGAGAAGCCACTAATATGCTCACAGGCATAACAGTAATAGGAGATAATATTAAGGAAGCAGGCAGTTGTCTGAGGCTGCATGTGGCTTGAATAGTAATGAGGCTGCAGTATGTTCCAGATATTTAACCCACATTAGTGGGAAGCTGCGCTTACAATGTCGGCAGCCATTACACTGTTTCTACATGTGAGCATATTGCCTGTGGTGCGTTGCCCCCACTGTGCAGTTAGGTACAGTAATAACAAGGACATCATTAGAATGAACCCACTGATTATCATCTAACCGCAGAGCAGGTTCAAAACTGCAAATCTGGGCCATCGACTTTATATGCAGTCTGTGGTCTGAACCTACAGTCCAAACTGTACCACCTGAATGCAAGATGGGGGGGTTAAAAGAGTTTAAACCTAGGAGGTGTAGGTGTGTTAATATGCGCCATCTACAGGTAAAGAGAACATCTTCAAACTGCTGTCCATCGCCTGCATTCTGGGTGCAAAGGAGGGATCCTGCACCATTTACAAAATCATAACCAAGGGATTTTAAGACCTCAGTAAACACAAAGGAAGACCAAGAGATCATACTGATAGTTATGACAGGGCAGAAATCAGTGCAACACCAAGTACGCTGTTTTTCTTCATGCATGACAATAAACTGAATATTTCTGTTAAAGTTAATGTTAAACAATTTGACATAAAACAGAAACTTTATATATTATAAAGTTCACCTGCACTGTTACACAGAAATTTTACACGGAATCTAAGACTAGGACTTCATGTTTCCTTTAATTTCAGACTTTTTGAGATAATATTTTGTACAAAGTCTAGTCCTATCCATGGGAGGCAAGACTGGAGCCATAAATAAACAAATAAATAACTAAAGCAGCTATCACATTACCGGCTGGCTTAGGACTCCATGTTGCCATGTTGGTTTTCCCCCTTTTATAGCCAGCAGTGGCCATATTTGAAGAAGAGGGTGGATCGCTAACTTATCAACTGGACTTGACTGTTTTGAACCCTTCGTCATTTTCACTGTTGCTTCCAATGGCCACTCATACAATAAATGGCCTGTATTTGTATAGCGCTTTACACGTTCAGTCATCCACACATTCACACACTGGTGATGGCAAGCTACATTGTAGCCACAGCCACCCTGGGGTGCACTGACAGAGGCGACAATAGTGACTTGTCAATCACAAGGTTGATCCAGTCATAAACATTTCATGCTTTATCCTTATTTCCCTCTTATTGGGTCCACAGTTTACAAAATGAACATCTTATTGTTTTCAATAAATCTTGAAAGTAGATTTCCAGGCTGGCTTTACTTTTCACATCGGAAAGCGGTGTCCATCTTTTATATACAGTCTATGGCTTGCAAGACGGACAGAACATGCAGCAGTGGCTTGTTATTTTACTTTCCTACCACAGACGTGTGTTTGTTCGCATGCAGCAGTCTTAAAGGCTGAAGGTTGTTAATGCTGCTTAGTTGTTGCTTTTCCACGTTACATTAAATTATATAGCATGCATATATTAAATATTACTTGTATCCAGAGCCTGTGTGTCTAAGTTTGGGACCAACAAGCCATTACACAGTGCATGAAGATGAATGGTATTACAGGCAAATGGCACACTCAGTTGTAAATAGTGTCTGTGTAATATAGTGATGCAATTACAAGGAGCCCAGACAGAGGATGCACAACTAGAAAAAAAAAAAAACACCCTGGAAAAAAGAGAGAGAAGGTGGGGGCACGAAGGACGTCTCTCTGCAAAGCAGCCATCATTTATCATCACACTCAGACGCAGCAGTCAAAGTATTTATTGGTGACAAAGTGTAAAAATCCCTTTATCAAATTCCTAAAGACATGACCTCAGTTGTGACAGGAAAAGGACTTCATCAGAAAATGAGTGAGCAAACTTTAAAGATAACTGCACTTCTTTTGAATAAAAAGTCATTTTTAAAACCCACCCAAAAAAAGGGCACCTGAGTACCAACAAACCATGACATGATTTAAGAAAAGTCTTAACTTACACTGACAAGATTATGACTCACAGTAACAAAAATGAAACCGTAATGGAGCGAAAGAGACAAGTCCAATATTTCCTGTTCCTGTCTTTACTTCCAGTTTTTCTCCGTCCCTTCAAAAACACATCTCGCACAGCTTTATTCATTCAGCACGCGTTGTCCTCCTGCTTTCACCAGGCCAATATTTTTCTCTAATTTCTTCTCCACTTCTTCACCATCTCTCTGAGAAACTCCCAGCATGGGGCATGTTTTGGGGCAACTCTTATTTTCTAATTTCAGGCATGGGTGACTTATTGACGCCTGTGCTTGATCTTCATTCTCTGTCCCCGCAGTCCATGAGTGGGGGACAGGCCTGATGCAAGTCTCAGTCTTTTTTTTTTTTACTTTGTACATTTTTCCAACTTTGTAGTACATGCAAACAAAAAATATGAAAAAAAGAACACAAAAGAAACAAACTAAAAGGAATAAAGCGCACCTAATCTGTGGGGTGAAGAAAACAAAGAATAATTATACACATATGTATAGAGAAGTACTGTCTTATCAATCCCGTCCCAAAAACACCATCCACCCAGACTCTTACATCCATATGAAGGCTGCCAGACAGGGCCCGAAGTCTGGTCCTCTCCCCGACAGGTCCAGTTCCATTCACAATCATAACATATTTGAACCCGGAGCGGGTATTAGCAGGACCCCATTCTCTCAGGGCCTGGCCGTCCGCCTATGCCTCAAAGGACCAAGAACCAAAAGCTATTTGAATTAAGAAGAGGAAAAAAAAAAAAAAAAAAAAAAAAAAAAAAACCCTCAGAGGAGAGGTCCCTGCCTTATGGGGTTGAGTGAGTCTTATAGGCTATCCATTTTGTCCACAGTTTATCAGATTTCAGTCTCAAAGTGTAGGTCATCTCTATCTCTAGAGATCTATCTATATCTATCCTCAATTACATCAGTCCATTCTTCCAATTTTAAAGGGTCACTTTTCAGCCAGTTTTTTGTTATTATCTTTTTGCTTGACAACAACATAATTTTAAACAAGTAATGGTCCTCCTTTCTTACATTTTCCCATATTCCAAAATACAATACTCGTGCCTCACATGACATGCTTTCCCAGTAAGGTTTGCTATTTTTACACTTCCAAAACACATGAGAATGATTGGCGTCCCAGTCTCCACATAATCTCCAGCATTGTTGGGGTGTTTTCAGCTGCTTGCTTTTGATATAAGGTGTAATAAAGAACCTAATCACATTTTTCCAGCCATATTCTCTCCATCGTCTAGAGCTGGTGGAATTATGCTATGAGAGACAAACGGATCGCCAGTCATCCTCTGACATAATTCAGATTCCCACTTTTGTTTAATATATAATGTTTCATTCCTATTCTAATTTTGCAGACCAGTCTTTTTTTGAGTCCAGATATGCAGTTACATTCACAAAGTTGCTTCTCTTTCAGGACTTTGAGATGACGAGGTCAGTAGATGACGCCCAGAGCAAAATCCAGTAGAAAACACGTTCTACGTGATTCAGAACTCGTCTATTTGATGTGAATCGACATTAAAAAGATTTGCAACAGCTGAATCTTGAGGATAAAATGACCATTTTAAATGTCTGCTTTGCATTTCCAACTTTATGTTCCAACTGGGAGAATATGCAGAGCAGGAGGAGAGTCTTAAAGCTGTTTACTGCTGATGTAGACTGTCATAAATCCCGTATATTACCATGGAGCTACTCCATTCACAACCTTTATTTCCTCTGGAGGAGAGCTGAATGCCGCCTCTCCTGCAAACGCAACACCTCCAGCACATTCAGTCCATGCTTGTTGAGGTTCCTTGGTGCTTTGTGATGTTATTACCAACGTAACAAATGATAAAAACCTTTCTGAGATGGTGACTTTTAACAATTGCTTCTTCACACCAAGAGTGCGCTTGTTTTCAGTGGAAAAAAAATAAGCTGTGTTCAAGGTTTGTTGCTACATTAGAGAATTTCTAAATTAGGCAAATGATCACAGGAATGTTCTTCGCCGTTGCAGGAGAACACATTACCTTTCGAGGTGTCCAGCTTTCTAGAACAGAAAGGGAATCAACACCTTCCTGCTTTTAGGGTAGTCCTCAAACTTGGCAAGGTACCATCTGCAGAGCAAGAACAAAGGAACAAGAAATTTTCCTGTGTTAATTCTGAATTTTGTTTAAAATGTACAGTGTGCACACTCCAGGAAAATTGCTCCGAGTGTGAGAACGCTGCCTGTTTTTGTTCTTACTTGTGGTGGGCCACAGCTCTGCTAGCGAGGACCACTGCGGTAAAGATGGCGAAGGCTGCACTGTGAACAGAGTGACCAGCCAGAGTGAAGCCAGCCCACTCTGTTATCTCGCCCAAGAAGTTGGCCCCAGACACGTACTCGAACATGCCGCCTGTGGGTGGAAGACAGCGACATTAGAGCAGGTGGGTTTCTCCTTTGATGTGCTCACTGATGCAAAAATAACCCAAACATTTTAATGTTGAGGGAAATAAAATCCAGTGACTTTTTGCAGAATACAATTTGATACTAAGCTGAAGAAGTGGTGACATTTCCACTGCCTGTGAATCTTATTTGGAGGCAACATGCAGTTACAAAATGCAAAGGGCATTCACAGAGCTGGCTTCATACCACACATACATGGCTGAGCACTCAGTATGCGACTGCAGGCTATGTGCTCAGCAGTGCTGCTACCCTTTATGTGAAAATAGCAGATTCTTGGCTGAGGGGATTCCAGACGTGCCTGTAGGTTGATCTGGAGCAACAAAGCTCACAGCTTCCTCACACCTCGCCTTCTCTGCTCTATTTTCTTTAAGGAAGGATTGTTTCAACAGGTTCAGTGCAAGTTCAGGCTCAAGGTGCTTTTGTTGTGACTACGCTCCCAGTCAGGGGAGCCGCTCACTTTGTGAACCCGTTATGATTACAGATTTATTTAACAGAGGTAGAAGCCAACTTATGGTTTGGATTTTTCAGAGAAAACAGTTTGATTCCATGTACCCACCGTACAGCCTGTTTTGCAAAAGGAATTTGGACGTGAACCAATGCCTTGTTTACCCAACCCCCTCCTTACATGTCACATCTTATACAGTGCTCAGCCAGTTAAATGCAGTACAAGGTCACACACACACTTAAAAAAAACCAAAACCAAACCATAAATCCACTCATGTTTCAGTTGTTAGGTCTGTTTTAGCCAAGCTGGGGCGGGCTGCACAGCAAACTCTTCCTAAAATGGGTTTACTCATCAGAGAACGTTGATGTGTTGCATTCCCCTCCCAAAAACACCGAAACAAACAAAACATTTATCGACCATTTGTACGGAGAACCACCAACCATCATTTTGACACTCAGTGTTAAATGCTGCAGTCCTGACTGCCTAACAACATGAAGGCTGTATAGCATGACCCAGATCTAGCTAGATAGCTCAATATATAAGGCACTGTCGTTAGATAAAAGATTAGTAATTATCACAGGGTTTGAATGGATCTGGGATGGAATTCTGATCCAGGGTGTTGGATAACAGATGTGTGGAGAATTAGACGAGTTGCTGCCTGTGTAGAGCAGCAAGTGAACCATAGCTGAACTAAACAGAGTCGAGTCTGTAGAACAGGGGTCGGCAACCCTAGGCAGGGTTAACTGATGGCACCATAGCTGGACGGGCATACCAGACATTTGCTCGGTGGGCCGATGATTTTTTTTTTTTGGAACGGTATAAACAATGAAAGGTGGTGGATTGGCTAGATACTGGTCGGTGTGTAAAAATAACTCAGTTGTTTGGTGGTGGCTATGGCGGAGCTTCCGCAGATTCAGTAAAATTAACAAGTGGTGGAGGCCAGCAGGTGGATGAGGGAGAGGGGAGACAGGAGGAGGAGAGACCCGAGGCGGCCGCCAGTCCGAGTGTCAGGTGAACTGAACTTCAGGTAAGAAGTTACGACCTGCAGTCTATCTGGGTCAGATATAAACCAAGTTTAGGTGGAGTTTATTTTCGTTATGCTGACTTTTTACAGTCAGTTACAATAACTCGTACTGCGTGCTAACTAGCATGACGGAGTTTCTATACAGCTGGGTGGTGCTATGATGTTACTGATAGTGAACTTTATTTTATCCATAAGGTCAGCTAGTAGAGTTGCCACCCGCCCCGTACAAACGGAATCATCCCGTATTCAGAGACATTATTACGTGTTTCGTGTTGAGCTGAGATGTCTAGGATGGAAAAAGACACAAAGCTGGATTTATTCTGTCTTTGCTGCACAGCTGCCTCTTCTTCTCTCATTCTCCCCCCTCTCTCTCCTGTTTCTACTTCAATCATGAAACTGATCAATGATCAGCTGATCGTCTCTCTTGTTTGTTTATCGCCCACTTTGCGCCAGAAAGAGGAAACCAGCGGATGTCGCGCTAAACAACAGCAGCACGTTTAAGCTTGATCAGCTGTTGTTAGAATTTATTTAATATTAACTTCTAGTATCAGCTGATGTTTGCTGGAGCCACAGCTGTAAAGCTGCTGGTCATGATGTCTGTTTGGATGTGTGGTGAGAGGGAAACATGAAGATGAAACCAGGAGATGTCCTTACTGAATCATCAGAGCTGAACAGGTGATGGAGAAACAGGTTTACCTTTTAGGTGACATGAATGAGTTGAAGGGAAGTTATGAACTGTTTCTGAGAGACAAATAACACCAGGATCCTTTTCTAAGTAGCTGACAGCTGGTAACTGTACAGGGGCAGGTCTAGCAAAGTTTTGCCAGGAGGGCAGGTAGGGCATTAACAGGGAAAGGGGGGCACAAAGAAATACTTTCTTATTCTCATTTAAAATGTCTGGCTGTTATTAAATTATCTGAAGCTTACAATGAAAGTTTTTATCTGATGTAAAATGTATAGAAATCATACATATACCAACAAGACTGTACATCACTGTCACAACAGCGTTTGTTTTCATTCAAAGGCTTTATGGCTTTAATACCTGGGGGGCCGGTCTCTAGTCAAAATGCCCGGGTCAATTTTTTGTCCCAGTCCAGCCCTGGGCACGACACGCAGTGAGTTAATCTGAGAAGGTGCATCAAAAAAAATAAATGGTCGCGCCACCAGTGCACATCGCAAATTAGCTCTCATAGACACATTAGTTGTGCCTCTTCTTAATGACGGTATCTTAGCTAAAAACCCAACTACCAGATTCAACTTGTAATTGGCTAAAAATAACTTAGCCTACTGGTGAGAGGGACGCTGTTGGCTTTCCACATTCCGACACTTCAAAGGTTTCTGGAGCTTTCCGCTCAGCACAGCATCAGCACCACGGAAATACTCTGATACATACATAGACTCCAGACACAATGCATTTTGGGACTTTCAGGTGTTTGGACCAATGTTCTATTTTCTGATCAAACCAGAAATCTTTAATGAGCAGCTCGATTTGTCTCGCATTAACTGAGTTAATGCCAGTTAATGCAACATCGAAGCAGCTGGAATCCACAGCTGTGTGTGTTCATGGAGCTGGATTTTCACCTGCTGGACGTCACTATCTGACAAGGTTAACTGTCTTCAGAACATTGCAGAGGCCTTATTGACAGTATTTGGCTCTACATATCTGTGTGAGCAGATTTTCTCTCACATGAAGAGAGTCCTCAGGTCTGAATGCTGGACCCTCGGAGACCCGAGTCTCTGAGTGGGAGACCAGAGATCACATTAACATGTGTGACTCTGTATTAACAAACATGCCATATTGGCCCAGTTTATTTTTCTTATCATTGTTGTGAGGAGACCATAAATAGCATTTGTATTTTCTGTTGTTCAGTTCATTTGCTGTTATGGATAAAAAGTCTTTTTTTGTTTCAAAATAGCTGAGAACTATTCGCTGACAGCTGCCAACATCTACGAACAAATATAATCCTATAAAGTGGCTCTATATAGTGTGTAACTGTTCATATAGAGCGTTATTCAATTTATTGCTAATGCAATCATATGGATGGCACACTGACCTCTGAGGAAATTTTAAATGGCACTTGCCATCAGAAAGGTTGCCGACCCCTGCTGTAGAAAGTAAAGAGTGAAGTCCAGATCAGAGTAGGGCTGCTCAATTAATCGAATTTTAATCACGATTACGATCTGGGCTTTCAACGATCATTAAAAATGACTGAGCCGATTATTAGCCCCTCCCTCATTTATCCGCGACACCTTAAAGGCCGGTCCGTGAAAATATTGTCGGGCATAAACCGGTCCGTGGCGCAAAAAAGGTTGGAGACCGCTGATTAAGAGGACCCGAGGGAAGCTCGGAAAGCTAAGCAGAAGTTATTTGGAGAGGAGAGTGACTGCCGTTGGTTGAAAAGAGAGGTAAAAAAAAAAAAACTTCAGTGGTGTTGCACACTATTTTATATTATTTTTTTAAAGTCATTGTTAACCCTTTAAAGCCGGTCAGAGCAGCACGCTCCGTTTTGTGTAACTATTTTTAAATCCCTGTAGAACCTGGACCGTGTAAGCTAGCGCAATAATTTATTTTGCATATGAAACCAGAGGAGTTGTACTTACATCTGATGCCATCAGCTTGTCCTCGGTCACGGTTTCCTTCCACATAAAGCTTTACAAAAATTGCATAAAAAGCGCTTGCAGGAACAAAAACATAATATTCCAGAAACACGCTTTGCCGATCCGATCAGCTGTTCGTAACACTTCCCACATTGAAACAGACGTCAGCGCGAACTATCGCATGTCCGCCATTTCCTGGCTGAAACCGGAACTGACGTCATTTTCGCGGAAATGTAGTTTTTTACTTGTAGGCCTTAAAAGCCTATACTGGTCATGTTTGACTTTTCTGAATAGTTGCTGGGATGCTTAGAACTCGAGTTGCACTGCTGGAAATAGTTTATTTTGATGCACCTGCTGTTTTCTTTGCAAATTTGCATCATAGGATTGTTTTTTCGTTTTTCCTGCAATAAAAATTGGTGTATCTCCAAAATAAAACTATGAAGACACTCAAAATAAATTTCCTGTTGTTGTAAACTATTTTTTGCAACTTTATTGTATTTAAAGTTTTGAGGGATAAACCTCTTAAATTTCTCCAAGTAGAAATATATGTAAACAAAACAAAAACGATTTTCAATTTTTTTGTAGTTTATTGCACTTTTTTGCAATTAATGTAGTTACTATGGACTTAATGCATACATATTATTAAAATATGGTAAATGGCCTGTATTTATATAGCGCTTTTCTAGTCCCTAAGGACCCCAAAGCGCTTTACATATCCAGTCATCCACCCATTCACACACACACACATTCACACACTGGTGATGGCAAGCTACATTGTAGCCACAGCCACCCTGGGGCGCACTGACAGAGGCGAGGCTGCCGGACACTGGCGCCACCGGGCCCTCTGACCACCACCAGTAGGCAACGGGTGAAGTGTCTTGCCCAAGGACACAACGACCGAGACTGTCCAAGCCGGGGCTCGAACCGGCAACCTTCCGATTACAAGGCGAACTCCCAACTCTTAAGCCACGATCGCCCGTTTATGGGCTATAACAGTTGTATAGCAACTTGAAATGCTCCCACAAATGGCACTACAACATGTAAAAAAATAATATAAGCTCTGGCGGACTTGGTTCTATAGTAGGTCTTAAAGGGTTAAATAAATATCGTCAAATAATCGAGATCTCAATTTCAGTAAAAATAATCGTGATTATCATTTTTGCCATAATCGAGCAGCCCTAGATCAGAGTAGCTGAATCGGGCCTGAGGAGCTGAGGGAGGTGACGGGCTGCAGAGTGAATGGCAAAAAGCTGCAGAATGACAAGTGAACAGTGTTACGGCCCTAGCAGGGCCTCCTCCTGAAGGTGCCTGTGTGGGCGTGTCACACTACCTCTTCTGCCTGAGGTGCCACCTTTCCCTTTTGTGCAGCTGACTCTCGTCAGTAATCAAGGAGATTTAAGCCCAGGGAAAGGTGAGCTCTGGGCCAGAGTGCCATTTTGTGTGGTGTTTGCAGCTAGTGAGCTGTGTGTGTTTTGTGATGTTTGCAGCTAGTGAGCTATGTGTGTGTTGTGGTGTTTCCAGCTAGTGAGCTGCGCTTTCCTTTTGACTTTGCTTTATTGACCAACGCCTGAGTTGTTTGTTTTTCTTAAATGGTGATAGCGGCTTGTCCGTCTCTCTTAGTTGAGCTACTTTAATAAAACTCTTTAATTTAACCCTTTTGCCTCCTTGACTCCTTTTTCTGACCTGGACACCTTTTGTTACTTCCCCCTCACCGCCTAGACCCCTCAGGGGAACGTAACAAGTGGGGGCTCGTCCGGGATCGTTGAAAAGGGAGTTTTGAGTTGGAATTGGTTTTTGATTATCTGGCTGTTTTTTACCTTTGGAGATTCAACTTCCCAGTTTAGTTAGGTGAGTGTCCAGCTGAGCTTTGTTTTAAGTTCTTCCTTCGGGCACTCTTTTTTTGTTTTGCCTTTTTTATTTTCGGAGTAATCCTGGGCGGGGATTAGTTCCCTGTTGGGGGTAGGCAATTCAGGGCTCCGGTCGCTGAAGTTCTGCCTTTCAAGTTGCCTCGAGCCCAGCACGCTCCAGAAGATAGGTAGGTAAAGTTTGCTGTGCTTAGGAACTGGGTAGGTTGTATTTGTTAATGTGTGTGTGTAGCAAAAGGTAAGTTGGTCAAGAAGAGTAAGTTGTTTGGTTACCATTAATTGTTGGCTAGCCTGTGAGAACTGGCACAGGTGTGTGGTGGTTTTCTTCAGGCTGAAATGGCGTTCCAGTTGAATCAGCTGGAGCTGACGAGCACTGGGCCTACATCTGTTGGTGAACAGGTGTCTAGAAGCTCGTTTGTGGGCAATAACATCCACCTGGTTCCCGTTTTCTGTGAATCCAGTGTTGAGAGCTTCTTCAGTGTATTTGAAAGCATAGCAACTGCATTACAGTGGCCTGAAGACGTGTGGGGGGTGATGTTGCTGTGTAAATTCACAGGTAAGGCTCAGGAAGTTTGCTCTGGTCTGTCTATGCAGGACAGCCTAGTTTATGAAAAGATTAAAAGTGCTGTCCTCCAAGCCTATGAACTTGTGCCTGAGGCCTATAGGCAGAACTTTCGAGGTTTGGAGTTGGCACAGGGTCAGTGCTACCTTGACTTTGCTCGGGAGAAGGCAAAGCTTTTTGGTAGGTGGTGCTCTGCAAGCCAGGTTAAAAGTTTGGGGTCGTTACGTGAGCTCATGCTTGTGGAGGATTTTAAAAACTCTGTTCCTGAGTCTATTTCTTGTTATTTAAGTGAGCAAAGGGTTTCCACTCTACAGCAGGCTGCCATACTGGCGGATGGGTTTACCCTAACTCCTAAAACAAACGCGGTGGAATGTGACATCCCTTCTCACGGTAACACATCTTGGAGAGCTAGGAGGGAGCCAGCTAACAAGGCTGAAAAAGTTGTGGTTTCGAGACCCAAAACAAAGCTTTGTTTCTTCTGCCACAACCCTGGACACCTCATTGCTGACTGTTCAAAATTGAAACTCAAACGGAAAGCCGACTCAAAGCAACAAGTGCCTGCTTTGAGAAAAGCTAGTCGTGGTTCTCAAACCGACCAGGTTGCCAGGCCTAGTAAAAGGCTACACTTGGAGCATAATTGCTCAATCGTGTCATGTAGTCAGTGTGAGAGGTCAACTAACCCTGAGCTGCTGCTGGTTGACAATGTCCCCGTTCCTCAACATGACCTGCAGGTGGACAGATCATGTATAACACCACCACTCAGACCTGCACCCCTGACTAACAAACATGCCTGTACCCGTGACCTGAGCAATCGTCTGAAAACTGTTGCAGTAAGGTCTTCTGACTGCCTGCTGTGTTCTCCACATGTGATGGCTCAAAAAAAGCCCTAGCCACCACATGAGACATTGTTTTGAGGGTCTGCGGCCACCCTCAGTCAGTATTTTGAACCCGTTGAGATGGGGTTGGCAGCTTCCGCAGGCAATGCCTAACCGTTGCTATGGGGTTTGGTAGGTGGAAAGCCTGCGATTTGTTGATGCGATGGTTACGGACTTGATTAGTTGTTTTGGTTATCATAATCATTTGACAAACCACGGGTTTGTATTTATGGGAGGGGGTGTTACGGCCCTAGCAGGGCCTCCTCCTGAAGGTGCCTGTGTGGGCGTGTCACACTACCTCTTCTGCCTGAGGTGCCACCTTTCCCTTTTGTGCAGCTGACTCTCGTCAGTAATCAAGGAGATTTAAGCCCAGGGAAAGGTGAGCTCTGGGCCAGAGTGCCATTTTGTGTGGTGTTTGCAGCTAGTGAGCTGTGTGTGTTTTGTGATGTTTGCAGCTAGTGAGCTGTGTGTGTTTTGTGGTGTTTCCAGCTAGTGAGCTGCGCTTTCCTTTTGACTTTGCTTTATTGACCAACGCCTGAGTTTTGTTTGTTTTTCTTAAATGGTGATAGCGGCTTGTCCGTCTCTCTTAGTTGAGCTACTTTAATAAAACTCTTTAATTTAACCCTTTTGCCTCCTTGACTCCTTTTTCTGACCTGGACACCTTTTGTTACTTCCCCCTCACCGCCTAGACCCCTCAGGGGAACGTAACAACAGTTTTCTCCTTTGCAGCCTCTTTATCGTGGTTAGTGAAGAGCCGTGCAGAATATTTTGGCTGTTGGCAACTTGGTCTGTCACAGATCAAGAGGCAACTCTGACTGAGAAACCAAAGGTCATCATATGTTCTTACATTACGGACTTTTCAGTCACATGGTTGACCCAGCCTGAGGCATGCTCTGCATTTAAGCCTCCCTTCTAACCAACTGGGGCAGTGGTTTACAAAATGAACATGTTATATTCAATGAGACTTGAAAGTAATAAGTGAAAACACCAACAGCTTGTTTCAGAAATCCCATGTGAAATGTGATTTTTTTTTTGTTTTGCTTTTGTAGTGTTGTCAACTGACCCTTCTGTGCTTAAAACACTCCAATGTTAAAAATGTAAACAAATACTATAAATACATCAATCTGAAAGCACATTAGTCTCAAATAACATGAACACTTCATAAAGATGAATTATGTACACAGCCTGAATACTGAATAAGTGAGGGTTTCACATTTACACACATCTTCCACTGTACGCCTGGCTAACTGTCTAACAATTACTGTCAACTCTGTGTGGTTTAAAAGATTTCCATGTTTGTGTCAGTGAAAGCAAACACACTAAAAGTCCTACAAGTTGGACCGTATTAGAGGATGTGCAGCAAGAGCTGTTTATACAGTAATGTAAGGGCTCACAGAGGCCCAGGCAAAGACAGCTAGTGACAACCTGTGATTCTGCTTAGTGTGATCTGTATAATCATGAGACCACACTGGAAAATTAGCATCTAGCACACAGAGACCGCAGCGTCGAGGGCCATTATGTGATTGCAGGTTTTGTGACTTCCTTCTCACTCATCACGTGTGCTGCAACAAAAACATTCAGAGTCTAAACCTAAGAATAAGTAGCGCCACAATGTAAAAACGGCACCGTTTACAAGGAAGGACTGTATCCTAAAATTGAAGAAGGCCCTGTCTCAGAATTTCATGAAAGTATTTTATGCTTATTTCAAGCTGTATACTTTTATTTTTGGAATTTGCTAGAATAGCTTTATTGGAAACCATGCTTATTTATTTTATACTAATCTTAGCATGGCCCCTCAGTTACTCCTCTGCCTGAAACTATGTTTCACAAATACGTAATCGATTTGATCAGTTTCCCCCTCTACATTCTGTATGCATATGCCAGTTTTTACATGCATACACAACGTATAAAAGGTAAACTTGGTGTGACAGTGTTCTGAGTTAAGCTCTTAAATAAATAAATAAATAAATAAAGTTTACCAGCACAATCGATGTACAGTTCGCCCAGGACTGAGAGAAATTACATTGCCCCATTCTTTATAGCTTACTTTACAGAGTACAATGAAAACCTAATGAAATGATTTCATTATATATTGTTTTCTTTCGTCGTTTAATGATCAAATTACTAACAAAAATGTTGCATTGCTTACTTTAGGCTGAGTATGCAAAAACTTAAGACTACACTTACAGAAATGATTTATCCTTAATTACTGGACACCTGCTGTTGAATTTATTTCTGAACAGAAAATTAAATAGTCTAAATCAAAGGTGTCAAACATTAGGCCTGGGGCCCAGAATCAGCCCGGCACAGACTCCAATTAGGCCCAATGGACAGTTTTGGACAATATGAAGGAGTGCACACATTTTGAACTGTATTTTCATTTTTTTTCTCCCCCTCAACACAGACGCTACACTTTTTTGGTTGTTTTTTAACAACAAGTCCACAATTTTTAAAAGGCTATTTTATTGCGAATTAACAAAACTTTCTGCTGTACAATTACAGGACAGTCTGGGTGACAAACTTTATGTAATTTTAAACATTTATGTCTTACAGCTTAAACTGAGCTTGAGTAGTGCTGACAGATTATTTCTTCAACACAGCAGCATTTCTAGAACAGATAGAAGAACTGAGACAACCTTGAAACGACACCACTTTTTCCTATGAAGTTATCTCAGGGACAAAATGTGTACCTAAACTCCTTTACGCTGACAGAAAGAGTTTCACTGGTTTGACCCACTGGAGATTAAAATGAGTTTAAAATCCCAAGTCTAAATAAAATGTCAGAGTCTGACTGAAGCTCTTACCTTTGGGAACCTTGTAACCAGTCTCTCCGGGCTTTCTCAGGTTCCTAAGGATGTGGTCAGATTGTACATTTATAAACCAGCCGACGAACCACAGTACCGAGCCTGGAGACAAAAGCAAAAGCTGTTTCAGCAAGTGACTGTACTGACAAAAAGCCAGAGAGCAAACCTTTGCGTTTCTTTTTCTTTTAGCATTTCCACATTTTGATGAATACTCCTGGTTTCCTTCCGAAAGCAACCTTAAAATATCATATTTTAAGTTTTCCTGCTAATCCAACTTAGGGTCACATACAGACTCGATATTTTCCCAGTTGTAACAGGACAAAAGGGAAGGTTTTAAAAGAAAAACTGCGTTGAGAAACTGTTGTTATAAATAAAATACATACATACATGATGCTTTAGACAATGTGCACAAATTGGCGAATGTATTAAACTGTGTAATCACTGTCATCTGTGAGGTACAGCTCTCCAAATATCCACCCACATCTATCATTTCCTGACTTTTCAAAAATAGCTCACACTCCGGCTGTGGTTCTCAGACAGAAAGAGGGCAAAGTGCCCACAACAGGTCACTTTGTTGTGGGCAGAGTGCACCTTTGTAACCTTGTATCTCTGAGTCTCGTTGATGAGTTGATGACTGAACCTGGGGTTATTTGGCATGCAGCCACCCCACTGACAAATCTGATAATTCTACCTTTCAAAAACCTTTATGTGTGTACAAACACCAACAACTATACATGACATCTTTCTCACTCACTTAGAAAAACTCAAATACATGTGGACGAATCACCTGATACCCACAGATCACATAGAATGCCCACATGGGCATTCAACATGTAAAACAAGAACATCTGGGCTTCCAGTGTATACCGAAACAGAACAGCTCGTAACCATTCTACTAGATAACACAGATATTTTTTTTTGGCTCAGTAATGCCTCCAGTCTTCCCAGATGAGCTGGAGGAAGGGGTGAGTCAGGTCTTAGCTCGTCTGCTTAGGCTGCTGCCTCCATGACCCGGATAAGCAGCAGAAAATGGGTGGATAGATACATGGCTGGACTTATCCCAGATATACTGCCACATGTGTATATGTTGCTTTATATGGGTTTTTGAAAACTGTCCAGCAGATGCTCTGCTGGACAGTTTTCAGCACAACACAGTGCATGTAGAGGACTATGCAATCAGCAGAGCCTCACCTTCCCCTACTTAAAACTGATACTATGTAATCCAACTGATGCAGTCTACAGCGTGGTTATTTTTTAATTGCACAAGAGGATGAGAGTGCAATTGTAAAGTGGAAACTACATCCAGGACGCTTGGCTAGCCAAGAACCACAGTGAAAGCTGAGTGAATGCCGACGCCAGCCCATCAACCAGACCTTGAACGTCAACCGGTAACAAATTGATGAGCAGTC
Organism: Aulonocara sp. 'chitande type north' Nkhata Bay; assembly: GCF_057382095.1. Taxonomy (NCBI): domain Eukaryota; kingdom Metazoa; phylum Chordata; class Actinopteri; order Cichliformes; family Cichlidae; genus Aulonocara; species Aulonocara sp. 'chitande type north' Nkhata Bay. The sequence goes on from NC_141364.1 coordinate 37,762,773, forward strand.
AGGCTGCAGTCGCTGTTTCTACAGTAAAATCACAGTGGAGATCGCTTTGAAGTCGCTGTGTTGGTTTTTATCTTTGTTTTGTGCAATACCAAGGACAAAAACCCCTGTCATTAGGACAGGGGTTTTTGTCGGTATGTGAAACTATAGCTTACAGGTTTATATTGTTAAATGGTAATTATGAAACAATGTGTTACGGGTCATTTTACAGAGTAACATGAAAGTAATGTAACAAGTAGGATAACAAATCATCTTGAGTGCGCATGCGTCAACCATGCATGCAGCCTGTTATAGTTGCTCCTGTCTTTTCTCTTTAGTTTAACTTTTTTTCTTATTTATTTCTATGTCCTTTACTTTTAACTTAAATACAGAATTTTCCTTGGGGATTAATAAAGTATTCTGATTCTGCTTCAGACAAATTACTGAATCCTGGGAGTAATTAATCAACGTACTGCATTACTTTTAACAAATGTTTTATTTGTAATATGTGTGATAATTATTTTTTTAGAGTAACAACCCCAACACTGATCACAACAAAGAGGGGGAAATACCTCCAACATGGACAAACATTTGACCAGACAACATGCAATTAATTTGCATGACTTTAATGTCTTTGATATGCTGCTTAGCGATGGGGGTGATTCTCAAGGAAGATCCAGTGAGAATCGGTAAGAGAATGAATAAGGGATGGAATTGATAAGTGATATGGATATTAGCTCAATTCTTATCAATTCCCATCCCTATGTACACTTATAAAATACTAATTACACTCAGTACAACATTTTAACTTCTGCACACAACAAAATAATTCACATTCCTGTTGCAAACAGTCAGGGAACAGGACACCTACCAATGAGGAAGCATGGATGTGTAACCCAGTATGCTGGGTACTCAGCATAATGGCTCAGGTACCTGATCTGCATGAAGCCATTATAGCAGCAGAACACAAAGGCCAGAGCGAATGAAGCGAACGGTGTCGGTTTCCCTCCTCTGATTAAAAATGGATAAATGCAGGCTCTGCAGAAGAAGAAGAAAAAACACAACAAGAACACATTATTTTGAGTAATGGCATGTTTATACTGAAATGTATTCATCTGTGCACATTTTGACATCTCCTGTATCTGAGTTGCATAATCAATCAGGCGTTTCTTTGCCCAGTTGAAGGGGTACTTAAGCACTGCTCCTTGCGCAAGCCTGCTTATAACACTGTATAAATAAATAAACGTGACTGCCCACGGTTGCTTACCTCTGGACATAGTGAAGGAAATACATGGCAATGAGGAGCTGATTAGGTAGTAAAGACGTCTTGGAAGAAGATGTCCAGAGTAGCAGACACATAGGGAGCAGTAAGGCTGGCAGCTCCTGGACGAACCAGGCGAACCTGGCGTTAACTGGAAATCCATACTTGCTTGTAGCATACCGCCCGTAAGGAACATTTTCAAACAGCAAAGTAATAAAAGTGCAGGCTGCCATTAAAAACATGAAGTAAGCCATGCGGTCCAACATGTACAGCTCCTCTTCCTCTGAGGAGAAGAGCAGGGAGAGGAGAGCATCCATTTCGACCTGAGGGCTAATATTTAAAACTAAAACGTTCGCAATTAGCTAACTATACATACCGGTTATTCCCTAGCTTGCAGACAAGAGCCTGGACAGCGCATACGCTCGCGACCGATTCGGACCAATTAAGAGTTCTTGAACGATTACGCAACCGATCCTTTCAGCCAATGAAAGCGCTCGGTCTTTGCATCAGCATGTTAGATTGGATCCGATAGGTTTCTGAGTTCATAAAGTCGTCAGACTAAACTCTCGCGAGATCATAACCCAGCCGGAGAGCCGGCTGTTCGTGTATGAAAATGCTTATAAAAAGTCCAATCGGGGAAAAGTCATTTAACCTTCTCCTCATCCCCTACTTGCCAAATTTATACATTAACATTTATATCGACTGCTTTGTGCAAAACTCAGCTTGGTTAAACATCTCTCGGTTTAACATACGCAAATTGTTGCTGCAGTTTATTGTTGTAATCACAGCAATTCCCAGATGAGGTTGCCTATTTAACCCATCTCTTGGGTAATAACTTTCTGCTGGGTTAATGTGACGTTGTGTTATTTACTTCAAGCCAGGGTTATGCTACAGTTTTATATTTTCCTTCTTTCCAGGCTGCCACTACTGTTCAGTTTTAATGACAAATGGTTAGTCGATCTTTCTTAATGACTCTTTCTCAAAATTGAACTATAATGTGGAGTAATGTGGAAAATAGCAACTTGTACGGTCACTTTAATACTGTTATATAAAACATTGTTTTTACTTTTCATTGCTGTTAACATATAAACACACAAAAAGAGACAAAGAATGTTTCATATAGAATACAAGCATTTTCAGTTCATCAATATTTTTCACAAAGAGTGGCTGTGTTTTCACTCATGTTTACACATTTACTACATTTTAAAATTAACATGAAGTGTTAAACTTGGGGACATGGCCATCATCTTCACCAACCAGCAGGCGAAGATTATGGAAAGTGTGAGAGAAGAAAGGCCAAAGGACCAAACGATATCATAACAATAATAGTAACAGATTTGTGTCTGTTATGTGTCTGCATATCTAAGATGATAAGATGTCAGCGATAAAAGTATATTATGCAGCCCCCTATAGGCCAAAAAGAATTCCTAACATATGTTTGGCAAACTGCTTGTATAGTGCTTCATGCTGTCGGCCATGAAGTTATAATGAAACAATGCTTTCATAAGATGTAGGTGGCTTATTGCAAAAAATGGGTCATTGCTAGGTGGTTGCTAGGCAATGATATTATGTTTAATACAGCGTTTGTCCATATAAATTACATGTTATTGTTATGGAAATAAAAGAATAGGATGCTTTCATAGGGGGTTGTTGGTGGATAAAAAAAGAAAGAAAAGAAAAACAGATCATTTTACCTCTTTGCTTGCTGGTTGCCATGCAACGTGAAGATAATATATTTAACTAGTGTTTTGTGTGTATAAAATTGCTGTGATGAAATAAAAAAGATGCAACATTTTAAGGTGCAAAAAGTGCATAATTGCTAAAATAGGTCAATTTAACGGGTTGTTGGGTGGTTACTAGGCAGTATGATGATTCATAATATAGGACCTTTAAGGGACCCGTTTGGTTGATCAACTCCTGATCGTGTAGGATCACTGGTTATTATTATTTATTTATTTATTTATTTATTTATTTATTTTTAAAACAGAAATTTGATGAAGTAGGATTAATATAACATTCAGGGCCAAATAACGAACACATGTATGTTAAGGGAGTCTTTGTTATTTTCATAGACAATGATTTGCATAAAATCCCACAATGGCACATATTACGATTATATTAAAAAAAACGAGTTGGGACACTTTTTAAATAATGTGTAAAAAAGTGAAGTTTATGATTTCGACAATAAATATTAGTTATTTAATTTGCACAACTTTAATGGCATTAATTTAGGAAAACATACATTTATACAAATTCGGTCATCGTCATTCAAGCTGGAATGTATATAGTAAACAAGAAATTAGAACAATGTATTTTATATAATTCAATTTTTATGGTTGCAAAGTTTCACGTAAACAATTTAAACTTTATTTTTGTAATAATAATATTTCAGAAAAGTGCAGACCGGCGTTTCTGCTTTCTTTCAGGCAGATTTTGCGGCCACCTCAAGGGGTCCTCATTCACGTGCGTCAGAGCAGCACGTTCCGTGGATACACAGCCTGTCCATCATCAGGCGCCTTGCACGTTTACACTTTAGCTGAGCAACAGCTCTGTTTTGCTCGCGTCCAGTCACCACGTTGTTCCGCAGACTTTTCTCCAGAGTTGTCTGCTATTCCAACATGGGGAAAAGAAGCAGACAGCGGCAGAAAAACCAGAATGCTGGCAGGGACAACAGAGACACCGCTGTAAGTAAAACTCCTGCTCCAGACAAACTAGCTAGTGTTTGTGTTTAGCCACGCCGCACATGAATGTTTAAATAAAGTAACTGCAGAAAGGAAGCGACTGCAGGGATAATTTATATCTGTTACCTTTACTGAAAGTAGCAGATATAAACTGCTGCTGGTTACCGTGCTGTTTTCAAAGCCATGTGTGACCACCATTCCCCCCCCCCCCCCCCCCTCTTTTTTTTTTTGAACAAAGATCTGTATATCTTTATATATGTGAACAGCTTGTTGTACTATAGGCCAAATTCAGCACGACACCAGAGTTAAATGTAACAGATCGTATGGTATGTTGTTCAGGCTGTTACTCATAAGCAAGTAAAGTTTAAATTTGATTTTATCAAACGACATTCAGTGTAGCAATTTTGTCTCCTGTTAGTTTGCATGAACATATTTGTTTGTCCCAGGGTTGGGGAGCTGGGTATGCTGACATTATCAAGGAGAACAAGCTGTTTGAGAACTACTATAAGGAGCTAGGTCTGGTACCTGAGGGGGAGTTTGAACAGTTCATGGAAGCAATGAGGGAACCTCTGCCAGCAACCATCCGCATCACTGGATACAAGAGGTGAGCTGGACAGATCTACAACTTGGGCTCATGCTTAACACCATGTAGGAGGTTGTCATTGGAACGTATGTGCCCCTTTGTAGGTTGTTCTGAACTTTTTCATGGAAATTCCACTTTTAATTACAAGGTGAAAATGCTTAATCATTAATTACATTCATAAGGAGAAATATTAGATCCCTAATGTAAATGCTACTAATTTCCTTTTCCAGCCATGCCAAGGAGATCCTTCATTGTCTGAAGGAAAAATATTTCAAGGATATTCAGGAGCTGGAAATCGATGGTCAGAAGATCGAAGCTCCGCAGCCTCTCAGCTGGTAATATATCATGTTTTCCCCAAGACTAAAAAGATGCACTGATTCAAATTAAAACCAGATTGTGGACTGTCCTCTTCAGGTACCCTGATGAGCAGGCCTGGCACACCAACATGAGCAGGAAGATCATAAGGAAGTCTCCCCTGCTGGAGAAGTTCCACCAGTTTTTGGTCAGCGAGACAGAGTCGGTGAGTCAGTCACAATCCCAAAGATCACATTTGTGTTACCAGTGGAAGGGGGTTAAAAACCCCCAAAACATGTCAGGAAGTTGGTAAAGAAGTGGAGAGACTGACATTCCTTTTGTTTGTCCTCGCAGGGCAACATCAGCCGACAAGAAGCTGTCAGCATGATCCCTCCTCTACTTCTGAAGATTGAGCCCCATCACAAGGTAAAAGCACAGTTTTATTATACTTAATGCAGTTGAACTTTTTCTCTGTTTTAAACTCGTGTGCAAATTTACCCTCTGTGCTGGTGAGGGGTGTGTGCATAAATCAGATGAACATGGTTTCATAAATAAAATCTTAGGTCCTTACGAGTTTAGAATAATCCTTTAATTAATTGTCCCACAAGGGGAAATTTGGTTGTTACAGCAGCCAAAAAGACACATATACAAACAAACAGTACACAGGACATGGAACAGAAACATACACAATTTTTCTTACATATTTACATCAAGGACAGTGGTTACTATATACAATTATATATAAATTAAATAAAAATAACTACAGATAAGAGGCAAAGCAGGTTGTAGTGCGAATCAGTTAATTAACTTATTGCAGTTATAGCGGAGATGTAAACATCTGTGTTTGTTGGGAGCAATTCTGATTGTGCAGTCTGACAGCTGCAGGGAGGAAGGACCTGCAGAAACGCTCCTTCATGCATCGAGGATGCAGCAGTCTGTCACTGAAGGAGCTCTGCAGTTCAGCAACATTTATATGCATGGGGTTGGAGACTCTGTCCATCAGATGTTATTTTGGCCAGAGTCCTTCTGTCTCCCACCACCTGCACTGGGTCTAGGGTGCATCCCAGAACAGAGCTGGCCTTCCTGATGAGTTTATCCAACCTCTTCCTCTCAGCTGCCGATAAACTGCTGCTCCAACGTACAACACTGTAAAAAAATGACAGATGCCATCACAGAGTCATAGAAGGTCTTTAAAAGCGCTCCCTGGACTCCAAATGACCTCAGCCGCCTCAGCAGGTAGAGTCTGCTCTGACCCTTCCTGTAAAGAGCATCAGTGTTGTGGCTCCAGTCCAGTTTATTATTCAGGTGAACACCCGGGTACCTATAAGAGTCCACTATCTCAATGTCCACTCCCTGGATGTTCACCGCTGTCAGTGTGGTGGGTCTGCGTCTCCGGAAGTCCACCACCAACTCCTTGGTTTTCCCGGCGTTGATCAGCAGGTGGTTCTGCTGACACCAGTCAACAAAGTCCAGTCCACTGTCTGTGCTCTGAGTCGTCCTCACCTGTGATGAGGCGACTATGGCAGAGTCGTCAGAGAACTTCTGTAGGTGGCAGCGTGGGGAGTTGATGGAGAAGTCTGCAGTGTAGAGGGTGAAGAGGAACGGTGCCAGCACAGTTCCCTGTGGGGCCCCCGTACTGCAGACCAGCGTGTCAGAGATACAGCCCTGTGTCCTCACATACTGTGGACGTTCTGTGAGGTAGTCCAGTATCCACTGGGACATGTGGTGGTCCACTCCCGATATCTCCAGCTTGTCCCTCAGAAGTCGTGGCTGGATGGTGTTGAAAGCACTGGAGAAATCAAAGAACATGATCCTCACAGTGCTTCCAGGCTTCTCCAGGTGAGTCAGAGCTCGGTGCAGGAGGTAGATGATGGCGTCCTCCACCCCGATGCCAGGCTGGTAAGCAAACTGCAGCGGATCCAATGAAGACCTCACCAGGGGGCGCAGATGGTTCAGAACCAACCTCTCGTGGGTCTTCATCAGATGCGATGTCAGGGATACCGGCCTGTAGCTGCTGAGGTCCTTGGGATGGGAGGTCTTTGGTACCGGTACCACACAGGAGGTCTTCCACAGCTGTGGTACTTTCCCCAGTGACAGGCTCAGGTTGAACTGATATCCTAGGATGCCACACAGTTCATCTGCGCAGCATCTCAGGAGCCTGGAGCTGACGCCATCTGGACCTGCAGCCTTCTGCACCTTGATCTTGCGAAGCTCGTTCCTCACTTGAAGTGCTGAGATAGAAAGAGTGGATTTTGGGGGAGGGGTGTGTATGTTGGAGTCCACAGAAGCCGGGGGTGTGTGTGATGGCTGGGAGGTGAGAGGTGTGAAGTCCTGAGATGAAGGACAGAGTTTATTCCTGACAAATATTTTATATCCCAGTTAATTTGTGTTACGATAACTGCAACATAGTTAGCGATTTCTCATCCTCAGTCAGATCGAGCTGTTCTGTCCTTGTTCCACAGTCTCGATTAGCTCAGTGTGTCGGCACACGAACCAGTTCTCCACCCACTCCGGGTTCTGGTTACATTGGTCCTCTTGCTCACAGGGGATCTCCAGAGTAGAAGGCTGACTGTTACCAGCAGAAAAGCAAGACAACTGAGTTGGAGTCGGTTCCTCTGTGGGACGAGGCAGCTGAAGTCTGTGTTGAGTTCTGCCACAAAAGCAGTTTTGCTAGGGAGCCAGTCAGATGGGAAAACACAGGACAGGAACAACTGATTAGCAGAGACTACACTCTGCCAAATGTCCTTCAGCGACCGTGAACTTATTGTCCTCCCACAGGAGTCTGTGTTGGTAACAATAAAGTGGCATCAAAGTTTAAAAAGAGTTTCTATGCAGATCCTGGACATGTGTGCAGCTCCAGGGTCGAAGACAGCCCAGCTGATCGAGATGCTTCATGCTGACATGGATGTGCCGTTTCCAGGTAGGAAAACTGGAAGAAATCCATGTTTTGTCTTTAAATTGCAAAAAAAAACCCCAAGATTCTCTTGCATTAATAGTGTATATAAGTTCAAACCTGATCTCCACCTTTCAGAGGGCTTTGTCATTGCAAATGACGTGGACAATAAGCGGTGCTACTTGCTCGTGCACCAAGCCAAGCGGCTCAACAGCCCCTGTATCATGGTGGTGAACCACGACGCCTCCTGCATCCCCACCCTGGAGATCAACTCCAATGGCAAGAAGGACGTCCTCTTCTATGACCGCATCCTGTGTGATGTGCCCTGCAGGTCAGCAGACGTATCCGCTACATGTCTGCATCGCTCATGCAGAGAGTTGGGGTTATGAAGCTGCTAAAACAGTGAATGATCAGTAAGCTCTGATTTATGTGTGGGTGTTTGACAGGAAAGCAGATTTTATGAGGCAGATGTAGATGACGTACCACACTCTCCATCAAATGCACCGTCCTCATACGTTGCTGTTAGTGTCTTTGCGACCTTCAGGTTTCAGTAGGGTGGTAAAACATTTGTCCACATATTTCATCTCTCGAAATTTAGCATCATTTTGTGGCCAAAGCAGAACTGCCCCGGTTTGCAAATGCTGCCTGAGTTTGGGCAGCTGTAGTGCTGAAGCCAGGAGTCTCCTGCCAAAAACAACATAGGGAGGGGAGAGGCGTGGAGGGGAGGAAAAGCAGTAATGAAGACAGAAGCAGACCGTTTGTGCTTCGCAGACATTTTATTTGCCCCATGACAAGTTGAAAAAAGGCTCCGTGGAGGTTTCACCGCCTCGGGCCAAGACGAGGTGGGTGTTCTGACTGTTGCTGCTCTGTGCTCTGCAGTGGGGATGGCACCATGAGGAAGAACATAGACGTGTGGAAGAAATGGACGACCAGCAACAGCCTGCATCTCCACGGGTGAGTGGAGGAGAGTGCGCGCTCACACCTAAGCTACAACACAGGAATGCAGTCGTGTGGTACACCAAATTGACTAAACAGCAAGGGAATGGAGTGTGTCGCTTTTGGTCTTAATTTAAAACGTTGGCAGGATTACAGAGCGCACACGTGTGTTTTCACCAGGCTCCAGCTGCGTATCGCTGTGCGTGGTGTGGAACAGCTGGCTGTGGGAGGGAGGATGGTCTACTCCACCTGTTCACTCAACCCCATAGAGGACGAGGCTGTCATAGCAGCACTGCTGGAGAAAAGTGAAGGTAACAAACACACATTCTGGGTCACACAGTAAGAGGTCAGCATTCATATTAATGTTTTAGCTGTTTCATGCTTCTTACTTTGAACTCCTGTTGCTGTGGAGCAGGGTTTGATAATAAAACAATGGCCTCATTTACTAATATTTGTGTGGAATCGTTCTTACTGTGGACAAAAAATGAGTTCGTGCACAAAATTTGAGTCGATATGAAACAACAACCTTGTGGATCTTCATACAATTTGCGTACTAAGGAAACACGTTTACATCCAGGTGAAGAAGAGAAATTGGTGATGATATAATTTGGGTGGATCCAGACATTTGTTTACACACTTTTATAGTAAATGAGGCTCAATGACTTGTACTTAGGTTTGTGACAGAAAAATTGACAAATATTCATCGTAAATTGTGTTTAGACACTGAAACCCAAGTCAGCCGCTCACACACACAGTCAGATTTAGACTACAGTCCCTCTTGCAAAGTTATCTCTAAGATTTCCTTGAATATTAGAAAGCATTGACAATTTTGACCAAGTTTAAGGTGGCACATTTTTCATTTTTGTAAATCCAGTGTGCCCCCCCCCCCTTTTTTCTTTTAATTTCTTTTTCTAAACTGAATCTTGTAAATTAAAGTCAAATGGTACTTCCGGCGGTGCCATGAGCAGGCAGCGGCTGATAGCGCTCCAGCAAAATAGTGTTTTTTCTTTTTTTTTTTCTTTCTTTTTTCTACGGCGTAGATGTTTTATTTGGTTTCCCGACCGAGGAATTCTTTTATTTATTCATACTGTAAACTGTAAAGCTGCTATGTTGGTCATTTTAAACCACTTCAAGGTCACTTTAAATTTCAGTTGTAAATTTTAGACTGTTATTAAGCCTTTTTACCTCAAAGTGTATATTTACTCTCCTTATCTTAGTCCTAAAGTGTATATTTATTCTTACTCTTCCTATATTTCTTGTTCTTTTCCACTGAATGCAGCTGAAGCCTTGTCGTCTCGGCTCTCTATATACTGTACTGTATATTAGCAGAGATGAAAAAGTTTACTTGACAAATTTAGATTAAGAGCAGGAGATCATTTAGACTATGTTTACCTTGTTATTGACAAGTGGCTGTTCGAGATATCAGTTCTGGTGGCATCTGTGGTTGCTACTGTAAGAGCAATTCATAGTCAGATCATCTCCATCCAAACACCAAGATGGGATGGTTTAGTGGCAAACTCGCAGTTCCACAAACCAAATTTTTCACCGTGGCTTGTCCATCATTTAATAAAGTCTGTAATCAAACTACCGTTTTTCTCTTGCATTCAGTCTGACATGACAGGATACCTTGCATTCAGTTGTGTGTTGGACATGGTAATGTGTAATTATGCTGTCATAACCTGAGATGATACATGAGCGTGGACATTCCCTAAAGTTCATCCATGTCAGATCCACAGGAAATGATCTGTCAGTGTCAGCAGCTACACCTCAGCTCTTCAATTTTCAACAGGCTAAATATTTCACTTTGTTTTATGAAAGTTATGTGTAAATGTCATGTCTTATAAAGACTGGCTGCTCTCTTGCTTCATGTTACCAGGAGCGTTGGAGCTGGCTGACTGCTCAGCTGACCTGCCGGGGCTGAAGTGGATGCCTGGGGTCACTTCCTGGAAGGTACTGGATTTTATTTTATTTATTTATTTATTTATTTAATGCCAGTCGTTACTTTTGAATTGTAGATCTGTATCCAGACTATTTCTGTTTCTTTGTAGCTGATGACTAAAGAAGGCCAGTGGTACACGGACTGGTCTGAGGTCCCGAGTAGTCGTCATACGCAGATCCGACCAACCATGTTCCCGCAAAAAGACTCAGAGAAACTGGCAAGCTTTCATCTGGAGAGATGGTAAGTGAGCAGTCCCAGACAAACAGATGCAGGTCCATGCTAATGCGTTTTAGAATTGAAGGTGTTCTCTTAAAAATAGTGTGAAATAGCTTATTAAAGTGTTCAATCTTGGCATGACAAGTGTCCTTAAAACGTTTCTGTTAGCCTGCTTTGTTTTGGCTGATTTCTTTCAAGAATCGTTAAAATACAGAATTTCATTTTACAGAATTGGAGTACAGTAGAGCGCATCCTACACCGTCACCTCTCACCACCGTAAACTGTGCTTTTTGAACTTACATCCAGTGTGCAGTAGATGCAGGCGCACCTGCCAACCTCACATTACGGAGGATGATGTCATGTTTAAGCGTCAGTGCTCACAATGACTTGATATTGGCAGCAGAGGGAGCTGTTGTCACATGTTGATTAAGGCGCTTTTTCTTTTCCCACATGCTGTCTTCACAGCAGGGGCTCTATCAAACCCCAAGCTGTGATTTATTTATTTATTTTAAATTAATTTTTTTCTGTGTGTGTGTTTTATGGCAGTATGAGGATTCTGCCACATCACCAGAACACTGGAGGTTTCTTTGTGGCTGTGCTGGTGAAGAAAGCCCCGATGCCTTGGAACAAAAGATATCCTAAGGTACTTCATCTTAAACACTCACACACGATGCCCCCCACCCCACGTGCCTCACCTCACCCTAACCTCGCCCACCTGGTCAGGTTATTAACCACACCTGGAGCTGTTTTTTCTTTGTCCGTTCACTCTCCTCCTCTTCCATCTCCAGCTGAGGAAAGACTCCAAGCTGTCGAGCTCAGCTGCCCAAACCAGCAGCTCCAAGGAGGCTCCGTCACCAGGAGACACTCCACATCTCCCCCCTGAAGGTTCCACTGAGAAGGTGGAGAGGAACAGCCAAGAGGAAAAAGTGGACAAGGAGGCAGATGAGACGCCCGAAGGAGCTTCTGTGGGTCAGGATGCCGGTGCTAAACCAGAGGGGATGTGTGGGTGAGTCGCACTGAGCTCATGAACTAATAAATGGAAACTTATGACTCTTAACTGGTTATAAATACAGATAAAAAAAACAAAAGCAGTTTTGGACCCACAAACAAGCTCTTTAAAATGTAAGTAAACATTTTGTATCTGTCCTTTTTCAGGCCTCCACCCTCAAAGAAGATGAGGCTGTTTGGATATAAAGAAGACCCCTTTGTGTTCTTAAGTGATGATGACCCCGTCTTCACCACCATACAGTAAGTGCACCCTTGTCTTCAATGTAAAATAGGTGTTTTCAACATTTTTCTGCAGCATAAATGCGTGTTTCCTGTTTTCCTCTAGGTCTTTCTATGATCTGTCTCCCGACTTCCCCAAACTCAACGTCCTGACTCGGACCCATGAGGGCAAGAAAAGGAACTTGTACATGGTGTCCAAAGAGCTCCGTAATGTCCTGCTCAATAACAGCGAACGCATGAAGGTAGGCACACGTGTTTGATAATGAAGATGAAACATTTGTGTTTTTGAAAATTGATACAGCCAATCCATAATCAGTTATGTCCTGGAGACATTGTATCGATCCTCTGGAGGAAGAAGCATTATGTTTACCTAAGTGCTGATTTATGGGCTTTACATTGATTCGTTTGTTTGGTTGGTTGTGTTGTTGTTATTTTTCCGTTCTTTTTGTGCGTTTGTCTCTGTGTGAGGGAAGCAGCTTAAACAGATGGGAGCCTCTCCTTTCCCAAATCCCTCTGGTCCTCCACCCTGCAGGACCTGCACAGGTGGCATTGTGGGGACTCGGGCTCTTTGTTCTCCCCGGTGTTTGTTGTTTCTCAATTTTTAGTCACTTTGTCTTAAAGGAACCGGAAACTTCAAGATCTTAATTTTCATATTTTTCCTCTGGTTTGTTGTCCTGTTTATCCATTTAAATGTGTTACGAGTTGCTCAGTTCTGGAGCGATCGTGTGCAGAAACGTCTACATTAACATAGTGGGAGTAAATGACAGTCCGTGTGTGGTGTGGAGTGCCTTCACCTAACCTGTCATGTAGTGCAGTATATGACCAGTGAAAATGCGGAGGGTGTCTGTTGATTGCTGTGTCAATGTGTCTCGTGAAGGCCGGGTTAGATGTTGTCGGACAAGATGCTGAAACCCAGATTGTTGTCATTCAGATATCCAGGTGTGTTGGTGTGTATGTGATGGATAAACGCACTGTATAAATACTAGAGATGGACCGATCCGATATTACGTATCGGTATCGGTCCGATACTGACCTAAATTACTGGATCGGATATCGGAGAAAAATAAAAAATGTAATCCGATCCATTAAATATCACGAAAGCACCTCACAAAACTTGCAACACGCCGTAACTCACCTCAGAACGTTAGCACTCGGAGCAGTATGCATCACGTGATAGAGCGGCTGTGGCATGCGGGACCTGTCGGTGGTCTGGATAGCATGTGGAGCTTTGCTAGCAACCCGGCATTTCATCTCCGACAAAGTTATCCCCGAGAGAAGTAAAGCAAGTGTGTAAGTCCATCTCTGAATGTTTGTAAAGCATTCCTGCCTTAAGCTTAACGAGCGACTGCCTCTCGCTTTCCGGCTGCTACTTCAATCATGAAACTGCTTAACGATCAGCTGATCGGCTTTTCTGTCGCGAGTCCGTGTCTCTAGTTTGCTTTTGGCCCACTTTGCACCAGAAAGAGGAAACCAGCGGCTGAACAACAGCAGCACGTTTAAGCTTGATCAGCTGTTGTTAGAATGTATTTAATATTACTTTCTACACCAGGATCTTTTTCTACGCAGCTGACGCTGGTAACTGTGCAGGGGCGGATCTAGCAAAGTTTAGCCAGGGGGGCCGATAGGGCATGAACAGGGAAGACGGGGCACAAAGACATACTTTTCTTTCTTATTCTCATTTAAAATGTCGAGCTTTTAATAAATAATTATCTGACACCCAAAGTTTTAATTTGATGTAAAATGAATAGAAGTCAATTACTGTATATAGTGACTATTAAGTCTAATATATATACCCTAGTAAGCTATAGTACTTTTTACTTTGGGAAGGTACCATCTGTGCAGTCTGCAATTTTGTTGAAGAAAGATGTTGAATCTATTTAATATTTCTTGAAAGATAATTGATTTCTGTGCATTTTTTTTCACACTGCATCAAATTTAAAAAAAAAAAAGTGATTTGAAATTAAGGTTGATTACGTCGATTAAGCATCATGAGGTGGAGCGTGAGGGGTGGTTCCCTATTTTTTATTTATTTATTTTTGTTGCTGGGAGTTGGAACCCTATTAGTTAGGTTGCTTAATATTTACGCTAGGTACTCTTTAAAATACCAGAATAGGGAGGATGGTGTAGGTTTAAGTTTATTAGATTGATCAGTATTGCTGAACTATGAAATATTTTTTTTTGCATACAGGTGTAACAGAATAGCTTTAGTGTAGTTGTTGTTTTAAACTTGAGTATGAACTTATACAAAATGCAGCAAGATATTTAAAAAACAGTTTTGTTGATTAAAAAAACACTATATCGGATTCATATCGGTATCGGCAGATATCCAAATTTATGATATCGGTATCGGACATAAAAAAAGTGGTATCGTGCCATCTCTAATAAATACCAGGCCATTTGTGTATGTGTGGTAGGAAAAAAACATGCATAATCTGTAGGCCTATTTCATTTTAAAAGCATGTATTAGTGTTTGTATACTTAAGGCTTTGAGTGGTCAGTAAAACTAGAAAAGCATGATTATAAAGTATCTGTTTAAAACCAGGAATTAAATCTGGCAACAAGAGAAAAAGTGTATGTAAAGATTTCAGAGCACCATCATTAAGACACAAAGTATCCGACTAAAATTACAGCTGTGTGTTTCACTGAGTTAATGAGATGCTCAGTGCATTGTAATGGTGTGTAAGACCAGCTGAAAGAAATTCAGCCTCATTCTTTCAGCGGGCGCTAAATGGTCTGAGAAATTAAAAAATAAACATCAGAACATGTTTCTAATTGGTAAGTAGGACCTGTGTTGGCATCGGGTCTTTAGGCTTTTAGGCTCACTGTACACAGAAGTCTGAGGAGTCTTCCAGGAATGAGGGGACTATTTTCTAGAGGACCGATTAGGGAGTAGATGGTTATTTTGTACTTGCAGCCCTCTTATCTGGAACATAAAGTTACGGTCGTGATATATCCTGCTGAGAGGTGAATCACCTTCACAGCCTCGCTTTACTATACAGGCCTCTGGCTCCATTATGTTCAAGAGAAGGCAAACATTTCTACAGCAGGCATCTCCAATAATGTTCAGCTCACACAAAAATAATCCTGACATGTAAACAGCACCACAGGAAAACCTGAGCGCTGATTGCACCTTGGTGAAACAAGCCTAGACACTGGCAACATTTTCTGTTTCCAGTTTTGTTCAAGTTTCACGTCACCTCTGAGAGTAAAACATGAGTGTTTGCATACAAGTTGGCGTCTTCCATGCAAACTACAGGTGACAGCAGCAGTCTGCTAGTGATCAAAGCAATGATGAGGTTTTTGGTGCGCCAGCATCTTTGCAACCTCCAGCAACCACTCGTCAATCAGTTGCCAAGGGGTTGCCGACCAGTCTCTAGGCCTGATGATTGAAGCCTTGCGGATCACCTTGACCTTAGTAGTCTCATTAAATTGACTTTAGTTCCCTTATAAAAAGAATAGCATGTGTGTGGTAGAGTTTTTACTATGCAAATCACTGACACAGTTGCTCCCACACCTGCTGGGACCCCAGAGACTGGCTGGGCTGTGTGCCGATGTCTTGTACAGTCGTTGCCTGGAGGAAGAGAGTTCAGTGTAATTACAATTGCATCACCAGGAAAGCTACAAGAAACATAATTAGTCACTGATTGGAATTTAAATAACCTGTCTCTTTTTTTCTGTTTATTTCAGTGTGGTGTTTTTATATGGACGTGGTTCATTACACTCTGTTTTTTGTCTCTCAGGTCATAAACACAGGGGTGAAGGTGTGGTCTCGCAATAGTGAAGGAGAGGAGTTTGGCTGTGCCTTTAGACTGGCTCAGGAGGTAACACACACACACACACACACACAGTTTTCAGGCAGTCACAGTTCAGTCCTGTATATAAATCTGTGTTTCCATTTGTTCTTTGGCTATCATCTTGACTAAAAGCTGCATGATTTGGAGACTGTTCAGTCATTCATCAGTGACGTGATGCACAAAAACGTTATAGTTCTATTATTTTATCAACTTAAATATACTTTGAGGTTATAATACATTTAATGTTCAAATATGCAAGAAATCCTTCCTGCTGTCTTTACTGTTGCCAACGCAGAGCTGTAGCCGAATAACAAGTGAGCCAGACGGCCGATTTCACACTCAAACGAGTTGATAATGAATTCATTTTATATGCTGCGTGTAACTGGAAAGAGTTTCTTTGTGCCGATTGTCAGCCACATGTACTTTCTGTCCTACCAGGGTATTTACACTCTGCAGCCATATATACGCTCCAGGATCATTAGGGTGAGTGTGGAGGACATCAAAGTGCTGCTGACCCAGGAGAACCCCTACCTCAGCAAGCTGGAGGATGAAGCACATGCACAGGCCCAGAAAATTGGTACAGTCAAATATAGATATGCTCTCCAACTGTGTGTGTTCGGGGAAAATATATCCAGGGTGCACACTGGTCTTTAAATTGTCTTAGATATACATTTATGGCGTCAGCGTATTAAATCACGGGACATTCAGTTTGGGTTGGTCGGATCACTCTGAGAACGCAGTTATTTTTGTTCCTCGACACATTTTAAGTCACTCGCCGTGGCTGAAGTTTTAGGGTCGTGCTCGAGAATCCCATCCATGCTCCGATTCAGGAGGCGACACCAGCAGGAAAACAGTGATTCACTGGTTCATTTTGACCCTGTTGAGTTCACAACTGAGTTTTACTGTCGACCTTTAAGTATGATTTTTATGATGTAATTTTTTTTCCCCTTCCCAATGGAAATGATGTAAGTTAGGAAGCAGCAGATAAGTGACAACGAATGAAAGTGAAAATGGAATCTGTAATTCTCATCAAAAAAATATTTTTACAGATCAACTTTGACCAAATTCCCACTCCCACTCTAATATATCCCACCCACCCACAGTGTTACTCATGTCACCTGTCAGTGGTCATATTTTATGTACGTTTTCCTGCCGTATAACCTAACGTCACGGTAGGTTGTATCACTTTCTACTTCCTGTAAAACTTTAGTTTTCTCTCCACAGGAATGGGAAGCATTGTGCTGAAGTACATCCCAAACCCAAAGTAAGCGTGTAACATGTTTTTAGTGTTTCTGATGTTTGCATTTTGAAGTGACAGCCTGTTTTTTGTTTGGTTAAACTGTGCGACCCACCATCGTCCTTTATTTTTCAGTAACCCGGGGGAACCTCAGTGTCCCATCCAGCTGTGTGGCTGGAGGGGAAAGACGTCCATCCGAGCATTCGTCCCCCGCAACGAGAGGTTTCATTACCTCCGAATGTTAGGTGTGGAGGTCTTCAGAGACAAACAGGGCCTCGGGCAGAAACGGAGTGATGGAGGAAAGGAGGAAGCAGAGGATGCGGCAGAGAAGGACGAAGAGCAGGAAGAGGAAAGAGCAGCAGACAAAGAGGTGGATTTGGAGAACGGCAATGAAAATGGATCATCAGAATCAAAGACCGACTGTGGTGACAAAGAGACGAGTAGCTGAGAGTGTGAAGGTGATTGTAATGAGAAAGGACTGACTGACGTATCGGAGCTTTAAGAGCTGTTGACCAGGTCCACAACCATACTCCGTGGTACAGGAGGGTAACGCACCGCTACGGCTTCCTCTGCTCACCACACTGCCAGTGCACAAGGATTCCCTCCCAGAGATGCACTCCCGTGGGATTTTTCATTTATTGGAGCCTCTCTAGGAGTCAGCATTTTAGTTAAATGGCTTATATTATTTTATAAACTTTTTTTTTTTTGCATTTTAACAAATATAGTCCACCGATAAGTGGAACAGATCCATTTCATTCAATTGCTCACATTTCAGGAGGTTTCTATTAATTGCTGTTTTATTTTTTACACCTGTAATTAAGCAGAAGTACGAAGCTGATTAAATGCTTAAAAGGTTCACTGTGTCACTAGTCAAGTGATTTCACTTTAAGATTAATGCGGCCCTGCTGATCTGCAAAAGGGCGCTTGAGCAGGGATTGGTTAGAAGTAGATGGTGAAGGTTGGATATTAAATAAACTCTTGCAGGTAAGTTACTTTCAGTGACATGCTTGTGGTTTCCAGCTATCAAAGACAATAAAAATGAACAAGTAACAAGTTTCCAGCTGGTTGTAGAACACAGGGCGCAGAGGCTGGGGCATAGACTGTAAATAAAAGATGGCCACATCCACCTTGTCGGTTTTAAGGAGCCACATTTGGATTACAGGCTGATGTGCCAAATTAAATCTGATACTGGCAAGCTTGGTGATAGCTACACATTCATTTATTTTATGGAGTGGAGAAAAGAATCCTTAAGGTTATATAAGATTAAAAGTTAGGTGGGGGTGGGATTTCACTCTGGTCCAAAATGGTTAAAAAAACAAAGTGTGTATGACATGACCAAAAAGCCTCCTGTAGATGTGTCTCAATATTATTTGAGAAAAGTATTTAAACACTGATGCATCACAATGCTGAGTTTCAACAACAAGTCCACTTCTTAAAGCGAAGGTCAAACCACATTTCAGGCAGCGGTTGCCACGGCGCCTTCACTTCACTGGCTGGCTGGACATTTCCTCCTTATGTTTATTACTCAGTCCAGCTGCCATGACAACAGCTGCCATGACAACCAGCCCCCTTACCTCTGTCTGGTGATAGAACAGAGGGACCACGGAGAGCATCCTGCACTCCTCCGCTCTTCTTGTTTTCTGCTCCAAACTGTCCTTAATCCGTTCTTCCCTTCTTTTTCATCTGTGACCTCTGAAGTGCAGAGCGCTGGGTATTACCTTTCAGGAAAACAGCTTTCATGTCACTTCCTAAAGCTGTGGGTATGTAATAACAGTGTTTGCAGTGGTAAAAGGGGACAAGTATGGGATAGGAATTGGTGTTAGATGTTAAGAACTAAACACTGATGCACTCACGTTCCTGGGTAGCCGACTGAGATTGGCAGCCAAAGCGAAACAGTCCCCACAGACTCCTGTTTTCAAGTACCGAACATCAGTGATGGACATGTTTAGCCTTGTACTGGTTATCTGGTACATTGTGGTCCTAAAGGATTGCACATGTCTGACCATGTTGTTTACGCCAAATTCTTTCAAATGTTGCACCAGAAATTGAGACTCATCAGACCAGGCTTAGTAAATTTGGGTCTGGTGGTATTTGGTATGCTCTTCTGCTGCTGTAGCTCATCTGCTTTAAGGTTCAATATATGCAGTCGCAGATGCTCTTCTTCATAAGTTTGAAATGTTTGTTATGTGAACTTCTAATATTTATTTAGTTTATTAACTAGAATTTGCGATTGCTGGAGAAATTGCAGTGGGATTGTTGCTACTTGCAGACTGTGATTTTCTTGGATGTGTTTCTGTTAATCATAAGGTAATTTCATAATGAGAAACAGAACAGGTGTACCCAATAAATGTAAATGGCTGACATTGCAAAAGCAGTATGGTTTTTTTTTTTTTTTTTTTTTTTTTTTTTAAATGCTGAACATTGTGCGATGTCGAGTAAAAGAAAAACAGCTCATGCTATACTTGAATCTACAACCTTCAGTTCAATAGAAGGGAAGTAGCAGTTTACCCACCGAGCCACTCATATCAGTAGGACTATGGCCAGACACAGGCCGACCAATCCACAAATAATACTTATATATGAGAAAAGCGCTTTCCACTCCTATTACAAACAGAACGTGATTCTGGTGGGTTTTAAAAGGTGTGAGCATCCTGACAAGATGCTCTACACATCTGTGGATTTTGGTGTGTCTAGTACTTCAGTTGAGGTCAGGAGCGCAACTTCAAAACTGAGTTTATTTTCTTTCTCTCCAAAACTGGTTGGAAAAATTAAACAGGGAGTGAATGGGAGCACAGGATGGTATTCCTCTGAAACAAATGGCTCTGTTCAAAAAGTATACATTTCTGAGGAAGTGTTTGTGTGAAAGAAGGCAACTGTAGCTACATTTTGAGGCTAAAATAATGGTTGTAGGGTTGTAGATTTGAGTAAAAATAACAGAAAAAGTAGAAAGTACAGTGAAAAATAAAAAAGATGTGTGACATCGGTGTCTGTAGGGTCAGCAGTGTGGGAGAACATCGGCCCAATTTACTCCCACAGCAGAAAATTGAGAGAGGCTGGTCTCTCTATTCAAAGTCAATGTCAACCTACCGACAGAAAAAGTAGAATATTTCAGGAACTGTACAAAATTTCACAAATCTGAAGAAAAGCACGCAGTGCACGAATGGCAACTGGTGTGAAACTAGTTAGCAGAGGAATAATAATAATAAACAAAATGGCCACCGACAATAACACATAATGGGATTGTTAGCCAGTAATGCTAGCTAGCTTGGTAGCTGAAAATCGAGCACATCACCACCTTATCTAAATATGGTCACTTCTGCTTCCAAAGAGCCAGAATTGCAGCAGCCAAATCGCTAACACTGTCTTCACAATGGAGAGTGTAGAAATCAGCGAGTGTCGCATTAGTTGCACTTCCATCCTTTATATACAGTGTGTTGGACATGAAATGTTTTATGGTAGTTTCACAGACACAGATCTACAGTATTAACAGTGTGTGTGGGTAAAGTGCTGACATTTAATTTAATGCGTTAGATGTTTGTATTCATTAAAATGCTATCAGTCAAAGATGAAAGAAGGGAAGGAAAAATGCTTCATTTTCTTCAGGCCGAGGCAGGATGGCACGTGAAATTGGAAAGAGTTTGGAAATGATAAGAGCCTTGAGAGGATGACGAGAGATGGGAGCATGGATGGAGGTTTAGAGAAAAGGTGGCGACGAATAAATTGAATCGGAGCGATAGCGAAAGGTTTGGAGATGAGGCAAAAGCCGTTACTGAGTCACAGTCCTGTGTGTGCGTTTTGGCAGCTTGAGGGATGCCTTTTAGCTGTGACGTTTACTGCCAGCTTAATAATGCTGGTAATAACATCAGCTGTGCTCAGGGACACACATTAACTTTACATCGTCTTTTCCTTCCTCTCCTACTGTAGCTCCCCACTGTTCCCTGTTTGCCTTTTACTTTGCAGTTAAATTTCCATTTAGTCCTTGTCTCAAACCTTATTCATACCACTAACCATGTCTTTCCATTTTGATTATCTTTCTCCCTCAGAGGAGCTTTGTAAAAACACTCGCGGCCTCCCAAAAGCTCACACTCTAAAATGTTCTCATACTGTCAACTCAGTTTAAGCTGCTGCTCTTGGTTTTCCCTGAGAACGCCAATTTTACTGGAGCGCTGTTGTGCTTTGTTTTTTTGTTTTTTTGTCTGATTCACTGAGATTTTCTAGCGATGACTTTAATGTAACCCAACACTCGAGTTCTGTGGTTGTTTTCTGCCAGTCTCTCCCTTTTGTCTCATGTTTCTGTGTCAGAGAGGTCGATGGTTCCAGGTTTGAAACAACTGTCTGACTGATGTTTCTCGTCCTCCACAGTTTTTGTATTTTCAGGGAGCATTTTAGTTTAGAATAGTTCTGTGAACCCTTCCCTTCTGCACTGTGGTGCAGATTAAAAGGTTTAGTAAAATGTCCTCATAGGAGTAGAGAAACCCTTCATCCTTTATTAATGATGTCATTTCTTAACCATACAAAAAGCAGGATAAGTGGTGGAAAAACTGCACCAGCAGTGCATCGGATGTGAAAAGTTGTAGCAGCTACAGAGACATTGTTCTGTTTCAGTTTTTATCAGAGGTAACAAGAAGCTTGAATATTAGGCTTTGGCTTTCTGTGAGTGGCCAGCAGAGGTGGGTAGTAACTAATTACATGTAATCAGTTACAATCACCTGACTAACCTTTTAGAAAAAAGTATCGCTACTCTTACTTGAGAAAAAATTCTGGATACTCTACTTAGTGTGAGTAACTTCAGTGAATGAATAAAAAAAACGTGTTTTAACCAAAACTGCATGCGACAGACACAAACCTACAGTTTATCTTAAAGTGAGACTTCTTGTTTGAACATGAGGTTTGTTGTTTTTATGTTATTCTAGCCACTGAACCTGTTGTGCCATTTGGAGATGTAGAGTAGAACTGGTAGGTAATGTATATGTACTCGAAATATTAGTTTAATAATGATGTGGAAAAGTGTTTCTTCTGCTTAGATTTATTATTTTGTAATCATGGTTTTGTTTTTCAGTCTTTAAAATACCAAAATTGGCGCTAAACTTTGTTTTTGTCTGTCTGATTATCTCATTTTTAAACATTAAATCAGACGTTATGAT
This sequence comes from Aulonocara sp. 'chitande type north' Nkhata Bay, assembly GCF_057382095.1. NCBI lineage: Eukaryota > Metazoa > Chordata > Actinopteri > Cichliformes > Cichlidae > Aulonocara > Aulonocara sp. 'chitande type north' Nkhata Bay. The sequence goes on from NC_141364.1 coordinate 37,784,954, forward strand.
CAGTTACTCAGTACTCAAGTAGCATTTTTTACTAAATACTTTGCTACTCGAGTAATTTCTTGGCTACTTTTTACTTTTGCTTGAGTAAAACTGAGTTGAGGTAGTGCTATTGTTACTTGAGTCTAATTTTTGGCTACTCTACCAGTAACGTAAGTCCTCAAATTATAATGTGTGTTGCTATAGATCCTGTCTCCAGGACACATGGGCATACTGGGCCATCTTACTCACCCCTCTCTAATAATCTGATGGTATCTGAATGTGTCAGCTTCAGATGCAAATATCTGAAGGCATGCTACCCCATTAACTGCTCACACAGGATTTCAACTTTGCCACATTCGCTCCTGCATCTCAGTTGCTCAGCAGATCAAAAGATGGCCACTCTGTAAAATGTCCAAATAAGCCCCCCCCCCAAAAAAGAAAAAAAAACCAAACCCAAACTTTTGAGCTGCACAGATAACTGAAGAAACTTTGTATCACAAGTAACGACATAACTGTAATGTAATTAACACATTACTGTGCAACTGAAAAATGCAATGTGATTACAGTAATGCATTACACCCAACACTGAAAAATGAATCACTTGAAACTAGAGCCCAGCTGATGTTATGAGTCAATAAATGGTATCATTTATAACAGCTGATATATGAAAATGTAAAAAAAAGAAAATTAGTTATGATTTAATCAAACTACATCTGAGGAATATAATAAAATATCGACTGATCTATCAAAATATCATATTTTTAAATCAACAAATTTCGGTATTGGACAAATAAATCCTATATCTGTTCCACGGGCACGGTCAGTGATTGAAGGGTTGTTTTATTTTGAAGGATGCTGTAACAGGTTATTGCCTCATTTGGCTGTTACACAATCCTTTGCATGTCACCTTGTACTAATTAAAGAAATGAATGATTTAAAACATGGCGGCTCCTCTGCCAACATGTAGTGAGAGCTTACATCAACATGAAGGGATTTACAGGAGTAAATGTGGGATGGTGTCAGAATCTAATCCAGATGGGAAGTATGCTCACAGTGTCCCTCCTTCACCTCTTTCTTTTCTGTCTTTCCTCCTCCACCTCGACTCTTGCATGCTTCGTGCCCTCTAGCGCTCAACCTTGTGGCCATGCATATATGTTTGGGATTATATAATCAAGCTGTTATGCAACACTAAAAGGGACTGAGGGAGGCAAATACACACACACACACACACACACACACACACACACACACACACACACACACACACACACACACACACACACACACACACACACACACACACACACTTAGAAGGAGAGAGAATGACAGAGAGGAGGTGGAGGAGGAGGAGGGCTGGTGTGTTGAGGGAATATAGTTTCATGTTTGGCTTAACCAAATCCCACTCAGCTCACAAACTCACACACACATGCACACACAACTGCTCGCCCTTTTAAAATCCGCTGGTAAATCTCTGGTTATGGCTGTTGGCTCTGCCTGATAGTGCTATTGTGCAAAGCCGGAGTGTGACTGTGTCCATGTGTGCACGTGCACACTCAAAATACAACAATTTCACAGCAGGCTCTCGTCCCACTCCACACATGCACACGAGGCAGAGCCCGTCCCGTGCTATTTTCTTTCTATCTCTGATACACACTCTGTTCTTCAGTGCATGATGCTGCAGCTTTCACAGGTTTTAATCCTTTCATTTTTTTCTTCCCTCATCCTCTGTTTCTGTCCCATACGGACATGTGGGCATGTCCTTGTATGCACATTTCTGATATGGCACGATTAATGCTGCCATATCAGTTTAAACCCTGCATCGCCTTAAATTCATCTCACCTAAATCCACATTGCACAGGGTAGCAGGAAAACTTAAGTCCTCCCCACAATTACTGGAACCAGCAGCTAAATAGAGCCCACACGCAATGTTTCTAACACTATACAAGGCTCCTAAAAGTAGCAACAAAAACGTCAAATGTTAGACAATACCATGTTATAATAATCAGAAATATACTGCTCAAAATAATAAAGGGAACACTTGGAGTTACATTGTGTTGTTTAAGTGTTTTTTAGCAGTATATATTGATAATAACATGCACTAATAATCGATAATTATTATGCATGTTATGTCATTAGTTTGTGGCTTTAAATATTCTTATGAATTATATATTGGTTTATGTAGTTTATGTTTCATCGATGAGAGAAAATAAAAATAAAAATCTGTTGACTTTGCATTTAACATTTTCTATATCATGTTTTGTGTTTGTTGTGTTGATGATTACCAAATGTTATGTAAATCAAATGTCTGTTCCCTAAGTTCCCCAAAACGTGTTGATCAGTATGTATGAAACATATATAAACTAGGGTACCAGGATTATTAACGTCGATTATTTTTTATTTTATAACATTCAAATCCTTAAAACATATAAATGTAATTACGTTTAGAAGCTGATCTCGAACAGCAAAATCACGTCTACGTCGCTGATGTTACGTGTACGTTACCTTACATATATGTTAGATATATTAAGTAGGTTGTGTTACATGTATGCGTTTGACGTTATGCATATGCTACATTATATTATGCATGTTACAATACATGTAAGTTGTTGATATCATACGTATGTTATCTGCACATTGTATTACACTTTTTACATACGTTTTTATTTATTTATTTATTCGTGTTTTTCCATGGTTGTCAAAGTTTCAGAATGCTTATCCAAATTCAATAAGTGACGCCACGTTGGATACTTTACACAGAGCACAGTCTTCTCCTAAAACTAACCAAGAGTCAATCGAACAGGGGTCATTTCTTACAAAATCTTTTCTAAGCCTGTCAGGTTGACTGATCTTATACATGGTGCCAAGATTTATCCTTCTCAGCAGTACAGCGAGAAAGATGGGGTAGTACGTCAAGATGACAGTTTGGGGTTAATTTTTACCTGTTGGTATCCCCTGAAGTGAGCCTGCTTCATCTCCAGAGCCCCAGAGCCGTCATCCCGTCTCTGCTGATAAATCGCCAAAAGAGAACTGCTCATAATCTCAAGTTAGAACACGGGTGGGCAGTTCATTTTACCAAGGGGACCACATGAGAAACTGGGACTAGTGTGAAGGGCTGCACATCTCTTTATAAGCTTATTGATACGGCCCTCCACAACAGTCCCAGTTTTTCATGTGGTCTCTTGGTAAAATTAACTCCCCACCCCTGAGTTAAAGTGAATTAAAATGCAGGTGAGGGTCAGGGAACCTGTGAACTGCATGCTTTTTAATCCGTGCATGCTCATGGGATCCTCCAGAATTAAATTAGCAGAAACGCCTCCATTCAGATTAATCTTTCCTAACAGGTACAGCTTAACTTTTCTACTCTTAACTTTGCAAAAAGAGGCACATACAGCCTTTTGCCATCACTTAATCCTTTAAGAATGCATGAAATGCTAGCTCTATATATAGCTAAAAGAGAGAAAGCTCGAGAGCATTTCTGTTGATGTCAGTGGAGGGAATGTATTGCAGAGTCTGATGCACTTTGTATGCAAATAATATGCATTCAAGAAAAGAAAAAAGAAAAAGCCTCCACTGTGTTACAAATGATCAACTTGTAGGCTTTAATTCAAAATCAGCCCACCTCAGCACTCTTTTCCTCATAGTTGGCTTCTCTGCGACTGCAGCCACTATCGTTTTTCTTTGGTGCGGGCCATTCAATAAAGCATTTCATGGCTTTTCTTTAAAAGTGCCTTGAAGCACTTCCTTCAGCGTCTCAGAGGCAATCTAAATGTGCGTATGTGAGTCACAGACTGTGGGATTTTCATTAAGTCTTCATGGAGGTTCCATGTCTATTATTATCAGAACTGATTAGAACCAATCGACCTGGCGCCAGTTGCATTTTTCCATGTTCAAACATGACCTACTTATAACCAGGAGGATTTATACAATATCCAGAGAATGCCAAAAAGACCGTTTAAAATGAAGACTCAAAGAAATTAAATATGAATGTTAGATAAAGTGATTGAAAAGTGATGTGAAAAGATTCAATATTTCATAATGTTACAGCACACCTCAGGTTATTAAACTGTGATATTTTGCTAAATGACCCAGTGACAAACCTTTCACAATATATATATATATATATATTTTTTTTTTATTATAAAAGATTAACTTAAATTAAGCTGTTTTTTCTTAGCAAATGTAGCCAATATGTTTAATTGGTGCACATGGTGCTACTGCTAGCTACAACATAGCAAGGATTTATCTCACAGGTGTCAGACTCCAGGCATCGAGGGCCGCTGTCCTGCTTGTTTTCCAACTAACCTGCCCTTGTAGCTTGTTATTGGCAAAGCACACCTGATCCAAGTAATCAGTAGCAGGTAGGGCAGGGATATCTCAAAAACAAGCAGGATGCAGGCCCACGAGGACTAGAGTTTGACACCTTTGAAGTCTTAACACTAGTGTTTTGTAGCCAGTGGTGGAGTTGAGGCCTAGCAGGCAACTGCTGCCTGTAGCCTTCTGTGCTAGCACACATGCCAATCAAAGGGGCCACACCCCCTGCTTTAAACAAAATCCAACAAGGTGACTATTGACTAAATCATCCATTCGTATATAGTGGTGTGACACTAGCTATAGAGACCAAAATTAATTTTTGCATAAGGCTGTAAACATGTTTATTTTATCAGTGAAATTGGCCTTTTTAAGAAGTCACTTTTCAAGCCAGCCTCCAGTGGGCATTGAAGGAACTGCAGGGTTTTTTTTTTTGCAATTTTTGTGAGATTGCTCTTGAAAAACAACAATGATCTTGATTGTTTAATTGATCAATTCAATTTTATTTATATAGCAACAGCAGTCGCCTCTAGGCGCTTTGTATTGTAAGGTAGATCCTACAATAATACATACAAAGAAAAACCCACCAATAAGCAAGCACTCTAGCAACAGTGGGAAGGAAAAACTCCCTTTCAACAGGAAGAAACTTCTGGCAGAACCAGGCTCAGGGAGGGGCGGGGCCATCTGCTGCAACTGGTGAGAGAAGGAAGACAGGACAGGTCCTTAATGATCCTTAATAAGGAAATGCAAACTTTATCTTAGAAGCATTTTTTTTACAAGGTGAGTTATTTTGTTCCTCTTGATTAACCACCTGCAGCTGAAGAATGAGTAACTTAATTTCAACACTGAAAGAGGATTTCTTAAAATCTAGCACCAGCACCAGTCATATAATTCCCTTGCAATCTGTGTCCTTAACCTTTTTTTATTTATTCATTTTCTTTGAAACATGGAGTTCTGTTGTTCCTGCTCAATGTCAAAATAAAAAGGACAGAGAGAGACAGTGAGAGGGTGAAAAAAGCCCAAACTCCTGTACAGTCAGGAGGTGATGTAGGAGGAAGAGGATGACATAAGAAAGAATGGCATGTGCAAGAAGGGCTGAAATATATCGGCGCTGGGATGATGGGATGGAAGTTAGGGGTTCTGGTGAGTTAAGGGATAAATGAGAGAAGGCAAGATGGATGAGGTTGATGAAGAGAGAGACAGAGTGAGAGTTGGAGGCAGGGGGAGTGGGTGGTGGGTGGATGGGGGGGGAGTGGTGGGGGGTGGGTGAATAGTGGGTACAAGGCTTTATTTAGTGCATGCCTGCAGGTGTTGCCTAGTAACAGAGAGGAAACAGATCGAGGGAAGAGCTGGAGAGCACACCTCCCTTTATCTTCTTCATTCTTTCTGTTTCTGCTCCTGGCCTTAGTCTGTTCCAAAACCCCAACACAGGCACGCACACAAACAAAGACACACAGTCGCTCTCTGTGTGTATGTGTTTTTCTCCCTTAGACACTGTCACAGCAAAAGCCCTATCCCTCATTAGCAGTCAGGATGGCTGCTGTCCTCCTGTCACGAAAGAAGACGAGGAAAGGAGGGCAAGGAGAGGCAGGAGGAGAGAATTAAGGAGAAACAGACAGAGAGGAAAGAAAATGCAGTGTAAAACACACACACAGACACACACACACACACACATTCATCAAGGTTGTTGCCATAGCATTTGTTGCTCTGTTCCTCATTTTGCTGTTTGAAAGAGCGTTTCAGATGGGTGTTCTTCAGTTCAAACACTCGTCATATCTATCCAGCACGATGCGTCTTAATGAGTCTGTTTTATATTCTGCATGGTACTGGAGACCTAATAAAACGAGGGAGGAAAGCAGCTCAGTAGACTGATCGATGTGCAGTTGGATCTTCCATCCAATCATGGCTCTTTCAAATTATTTATCAGGGTTTGACCAGTCTAGCTACCTGTAGCCTTGTAATCGAAGCTGATCAGGTATAATGTGTTTAATGTACACACACACACACACACACAGACACACACACAGAAATGTGGCCACATATTTGAAAGAAGTTTCCTGATTATGTCTAAATTGAAAAATCACGCTCAGAAACACACAAATTGCAGCCGTGATGTGCTTAATGATCCAGGGATAAGTCTAATGTCTGGACTACTAATGAGAATATCCTTTTTTTTCTTTTTAAATATTACTTCAGTCTTTCAGATGTAGCGAAAGGCTACATCCTCTATGACTGTCTGACTGCCGTCTGCTGCTCATGTTCATGCATGCATGTCTTGGTGGCAGGGGAAGAGTGTGCTTTGCATTTTAACATCCCACCGCTCACTGCAGACATGTGCAAAATGCACAGTGTGCTATCATTTCTCTGTCTTTCTGATTGTCCTCTTGAAGACAGAGGCATCATCCTGTGTTAAATCCCTGAAGTGTTGAAACACAGCTCCTTAAAACGCAAACTTTATCTGCTTTAAAGCTCACACAGGAACATCCCGCCCTAAAAGACATAATTGAAAATCAATGTAACCACCGCCAGTGGAAAGCAGTCAGGATTGATTGAATTAATCAAGGCTCGACCTTGATGCAAATACACGTACGCGTGCAGAGTCAAACGAATCCACACCAAAAAGCTGTCTGGCTCCACAAAAAGCTGGCTTCTTGTGAATACGCCGAAAGAGGCTAAAAATACATTTTTCCCACATGCACTGTGCCATATAAAATATTTATAGTGAGTCCTAGTCTGCTAAGTATGGCAGAGATGCTACACAGAAAGAGAGGGAGGAGCTGCCAAAGCTCGCTGTAGCTTCCATCTCGGCGCCAGAGCTTACATAAGAGCTAACTGCAGTTTGAAAGAGAGGAGTAGAGGCTTTACCCTCTCTATCTGTATTTAACACACACACACACACACACACACACACACACACACACACACACACACACACACACACACACACACACACACACACACACACACACACACACACACACTTGTTTAAACAGAGAGTGACTGAAAAAGACAGACAGGAAGGCAGAGGACTGATTCTACTATCTGTTTCTACAGGAATCTATTCTTGTCAGATCCCTTTTTATACACTACTATGCACGTCCTGATTTTGCCAAGCTTACAGTATGTGGGCGTAATTCGTCACCCAAGGCCAAATATAACAAGGGAAGAGAAACGTGTATGAGAAGCATCCAAAATCATAACTTGGACTTTGTCATTAGACAAGAACTAACAGACTTAAAAACTCCTTTGTCCCACACGCCATCAGACTGTTTAACTCCTCTCTGGAGGGGAGAGGGAGGGGAAACAGGAAACAGGAGGACAAAGGAGGGGGGAACAACTAAGCTGTAGTGCCTCTTCACCTCACTGTACAATACCTTGTGCAATACTTTTTGTAAATAGTCAACAGTGCAATAGACTCAATACTTGAAATGTGCAATTCACTTGTATTTTTATTTTTTATTCCTATTTATTCTATTTATCCCCTTTGTATATTTTATTTATATTTGTCTCTGTATTTATATATGTGTGTGTGTGTGTGTGTGTGTGTGTGTATATATATATAACAGTTCTGTAACTGTAACTTCGGTCGTTGCTGTGCTTTTTTTTGGAAGTCGAATTTCCCAGAGGAACCCACCCGAGGGATTAATAAAGTTCTATCTTATCTTATCTTATCTTATCTTATCTTATTACTACATTATTTACATTGTTACATATGGATAACATCAAATCCAGGTCCTAGCTTGTAGCCCTGCACAGCAGAATATGCTGCTCTTACACTGGAATGCAAATGCAGTATTCAGAGTAAAATATTGTAAATAATACATAAAACATACTTTAAAAGATATTCATTTACTAAGTCTGTATCTGTCAAAATGATGATGCACAAACTATGTTTCAATAACTTGCAGAATCACCTTTAACAGCAAGAACTCAACAATAGAAATGATTTTCTATTTACAGACATTCAATGATGCACAGCTCATCTTAAGTTTTCATTTGTATCAGTCTCTCACATCATTGTGGAGGAATTCTAGCCCACTCTTCTTTACGACATTGCTTCAGTTCGTCGAGGTTTGTGGGCGTTAGTTTGTGCACAGTTCTCTTAAGGTCCTCCAATCTGACGTTGACTGCTATATCGTAGCACCTCGATTCTTTTTTCTTTTTCAGTATTTCTTTTGTAGATTTGCCGCTGTGCTTGAGATTGATGTCCAGTTGTAAGATCCAAACTGGATCCAAGCTACAAAGCAAGCTGAAATCATCACTCCACCACCGCCGCGCTTGACAGCTGATGTGTTTGGTTTTCTCCAAACTTGCCCAAGAACACTTTGGCATGATGTGGATCGAAACACTGACCTTCTGATTAGTACACAACATGCTTTGCCTCTCACAGTGAACCAGCCTCAGCTATTAAATTAGTTATTTGAACATGAAACATTTACACTCTTTAGAATGCTCACCAGGACAAAACTGTATAATTTGTGCTCCTCAGGTTCTATTTCATTCAATAAAATTGTACAAATTGTTACTGTTAATATTTTTGTTCTTCCAGATGCATGTGCAATTATAATATTTAACTGTAATTAAAGGTAGGAAAGGTAGAACACTACAAAATTACCTGACGATTTACACCAATCTACTTAAGTGTGTCTATTGTCTGGACAATAATGGGCTCCCATGCCTCATGAAAGATTACTCGTCAGAAACCTGACATGCTGGAATTCATCTAAAATAAAAGACCAGTATGCAGCTAGAAAGCTTTACAGTAGAAAACCCTTTTCTCCATTAAAAAGTATTGAATTATTTCAGAACAAACAAACAAGCACAACATGAAGAAGTCGAGACTTTCTGCCTCAAAGAGCCAAAAATAGCTGAATCAATGACTAAAAGTGTTTTTCAGATGTCAGTTCAGAACAATCCAATCTCTGCTAATGTCCTTCTCATACTCTGCCATAATTATGTAAAACAATTGACACTGATATCGGCTGTCTCCTGCGCTTGTCAATGTCAGTCTGTGCAGATGGTCTCAGTTTGGACAACATTTATGCCATGACTAAACGTGTGTTCACACCGAACGCGATGGACGCGAATAAAATGCCCCAAACGCCCCTAATTTGACGCGTGCACATTCGCGTCTCAACGCGTGTCCAAGAAAAATCCATCGCGCGTCAAAATATGATATTTTGACGCGCGTGAACCGAAAATGTGGGAGGAATAAGACAGGAATAAAAAGGACCAGCTGCTCTCCAGAGCAGGAACAAGGCTGAGGAGGAAATGCTCCATTGGAGACTGGTGTGGCCTCTTCAGGGACACCAGGATGGCCAGCTCCACCGCCGATGGACCGTCCTGGGACCCGTCCCTCATCTGCCTCGGAGCCGTCCTCCCCTGTGGGCCTGTAAAACAGCACAAAACACAAAGAAATGAGAAGGCTGCTACTAGATTTTAATTTCAACATTGAAAAAAAAAACAAAAAAAACAATAACAGGATATAATCAGATTGGTTGTAGATATTTAGTAAAGGTGATCACAAGGCAATCCCACCGACTAAAAAGGTATCAGTGCTTGCTGTACATACCTGTGGGTGCAGCAGCAGGAGCTCAGGGACTGGGGAGCCAGGAGAAGCAACAGGGGATGCTCTGCTGCAGAATCAGTTGGCTCTATCAATACAGTATTAAATGTTAACAGGTTGAATATAATAATCGTAGAGTAGACAGTTGTCCCTCATTTATTGCAGCAGGGGTTCTCAGAATAACTAGCCCCTGGCCACACACTTTATACACTTTTTTCCCCACACACATGAACATTGGTCACAGTTCTCACAATTGATTCTCAAAGTGCAAACCTTTGTAAATTGCAAAACGTAAAAGTATTATTATGCCGCGGTTTGTCTTCATCTGCCCGCCACTTTCATGCGCCTTTTTCCCTCGCGGTGCAGGTGTGTATTTCCGAATGAGGCTCATAGTTATGGGTGTTTTTGTGCTGTTTTTTCTATTGGACGCGATGGTTATCAAAACCAAACGTGATAAATTTGGCAAGCACAGGAGACACGACACGGAGCAGATTTGTCAATCAGGCTGCAGAATGCAGAATCCTATCCATACATCTGATACACTGACAGGGGAAACAAATCCATTATTTAACACCACATTACCAAGTGAAACACCAGTGTGTTGGACATGGAAGGATAATGTGTGCAGCCTGCATCAAATAAAATCCGATCTCCAGTGTCTCGGCACTGTAAAGCTTCATGGATGGAGCTGAGCATCACTGAATCTCGCTGTACCTCCTGCTATTTTTCCTCCTGCTGTGGAGGAGACGCCTTCTTCATCTTTTTTCCCCAAGAGATCATTACACCCTGTGGGAAATATGATCAACAGATAATATATAGTGTTTGATCTGTAAATCATTGATGCACTTCCAATAGTTCATACTTTTTGAAATCATGGATTGACTCACGTATGTTGAGGCAGAGGTGATCTATAATTCAAAACAGGCTTTTTGATGGCATCTCCCCGCAGATTTCTGCTCCTCTTCTTCTCTTTTCATTCTTCTAATTTCAGGCCCTTCCCTGCCTCTCTGGATCCTCTTGACAATAATGCCATCACTACTTCAGCAGCAAGTGTTTTTGTGCACGCTGATAGAGTTTGATGTACTGCCCATGTGCCTAATAGGGTGTATTTGTGTTCTCTCTCACATTCTGGGAAATTTACTCAGTACTGTGCGTCTGAGGATGGAGCAGAGGAAGTGGAAGAGGCACAAATCATATTTCATCTAATGATGCTAATATAATTGAGATAGAGATGAGAAGCCAAACCCCTACACTCCTAGCTGGGTGCCCTTGGATCACTGCTTAGCTAGATCGGATCAGCCTTAGGGACTGCGGCGACTGATTGTAAGAATTAGGGTAGGTTTGGTTGGACAGCATAGCCATCCCATCTTCTCTTATATCTCTTACTTCCTTTCTTGTTTGCAAGCCCCCCCCCCCCCCCCCCTTTTTAAATCATGCCATGCCATTATGTCATTTGCCCTGGATAATCCTCTTTTCTGTTACTTTGAATAATCAAAATATACAGAATAAAGTTAGTGTTTTTTTAGTGTAACCCAAAATGAGTGACTGAGTCCATAAACTCATCAGAAAAGTGTTCACAGAGGTCAAGAATGAGGGCCGTCCCCATAGACTTCTAAATAACTGGAAGTCTTTTTGCAACCACAGCTATCGCCCCCCTAGTGGGCATGAAAACAAATGTGTGGGCTTCATTACTCAGACCCAGAAGCCAGGCCTATCTTTTATACCATCTATAGTATGGATCAGTCTAAAATCAGTGTGTCTAGTTAAAGAAAAAATGTTTTCATGTCTGTTTATTTTATTGGACCATGAATTAAAGTTGACCTTTAACCCAGTTCTTAGCTTGACTCCACCACTGAATAATTTGGAAAAATACTATAAAAGTTTGCCCGAGGCAGAGAGTTGGTGCAGGTAGAGGCTGAAGTGTGAGCTTAGTGCCATTATATAAACCCTGTGTGGTACTTTGCAAACTCTGCAGGTCATGCACCTCTTGACTTTTGTAACCCGTCACTTTGTGAGGTTGCTGCCACACTTGGGATAAAGAGACAACTGTGCTATCAGTCGGCTTTTATCCCTGTTTTAATTATAGATCAGAGAGATTCACAGATTATACAAAGGGAGATGTTTTAATGGTTTACGTGAAAAGGGAAAGACCATCCCTGAATCGAGGAGGGGGCCTAAGGGTACATCTGTCACCATCGTACAATGCTGTGATTGCAGCCATTCCCCAACTCTCTGTGAATGGTACTCATGGCCATTGATTAGTGGTCTTTGATCAGTGGTTGTTGATCAATGGTCATGAGAATTTGCATAATTATGATGAAGGTGACCTCCCAGCCCATTGTTCCTCAGTGGGCTGGTTTCAGTCATTATGCAAATGTACTGTTTATAAGATTGGAGAAACCTGCAGTCAGCTGAGACTGAAGAAGTCACTTGGATGAGTGACGAAATGTTTCTCCCACTGAAAACGCTTCGTCCAGATGAACAGAATCAATCTTTTAGAGTTTTAATGGTTTGTTAACAGGAGTATTTGTCAAAAAAAATTGAAAAAATATGTTGGCTTCCCTCAAGTCAGAACAACTTGGAAAATCATCAAAACCAAAAAACAAAACCATACACGAGTCATCAAGTTGTTAAAGTTAGAGGCAAACACACTTTGATCAAAGTAAACTGGTGATAAAAAATGTTTAATAGATGATCCAGATACGTCATATGAGTGTAATTTAAATAATTTAATATGTGGTATCAGGTTAGTTGCAGACCACACAGAGTGACTTAAAACACTCTGCAAAAGTCCTGAGTCTACCCTCATTTTTTTATATTCAACTTCCAAGCAGTCTTTAACAATGGTTTTCCGGGCTTTTTGAAGACTTGAAGGTCTGAAGAATTTCTTTGGACATGGGCTGCTTCTTCCCCCATTTTCAGTCCAGTCCTTGTACCTGATCATTTCCAGGTGAATATTTTTGTTTGTTTGTTGAATCATTTCCTTTTCTTTAGATGAATCTTTGAAAAATGCAAAACATAACAGGTATTCTTGTGCCAGCAGGATGATTCCCAAAAATCTATTAGCTGAAAACTTGAAATATGGTGTGTATGATGTGTCCGTTAAAAATTTGGGGAAATTGAACTGTAAATGGTAAATGGACTGGTTCTTATGTAACGCTCTTCTACTCAAGCACTCAAAGCACTTTATACACTTGACATGCCTCATTCACCCATAGTCATACAAGACATTTTTTCTACACCTATGTGCTTTCTATCTAGCATTCACAGTCCCACAAACACATCTGAGAGCAACACAGGGTTCAAACATAGGCTTGTCTTGCTTAAGGATACTTTGGCAGGCAGACTGGAGAGGCAGGGATCACACAACCAACCATGCATTTAGTAGATGACTGGTTATATCTCCTGAACTACAGCCAGATGGACTAAAGAAGAAGAATGAGTAGCAGGCCTAAAAAAACTATCTACAGCAGTGTGTGCTGTGTGTGGAGTGAAGCTGTGGAACAGACTAAGTAAAGATATGAAGCAATGTCCAAGCATGGCGCAGTTTAAAAAGCGGTTTAAGGATATGGTTTTTACAGGGTACAGGGAAAAGGTAGAGATTTGATAGGGTGTTCTTGTCTAATATTTTCATGTGTGTGCGCATGCACGGGTTTGTTGGTATGGGTATATATGTATGTGTGTATGTATGTATATGTATGTATGTATGTATGTATATATATATATGTGTATATGTATATATATATATATATATATATATATATATATATATATATATATATATATATATATATATATATATCAAATCAAATCAAATCAAAATTTATTTATATAGCACATATTAAAAACAACAGTGTTGACCATAGTGCTTCACAGTCAATAAAAACATGAGACAGTTAAAACAAACAATAGAAGAGGACAACAAACAATAGGTAACAACGCAACAAGCTAAAACAGCCAACTAGACAGAATCAAAAGCCAAAGTAAAAAAATAAGTTTTAAGACGTAATTTAAAAGACTGGATAGACTCGGCAGTGCGAATATGAACGGGGAGGTTATTCCAGAGTCTGGGTGCCACGGATGCAAAGGCCCGGCCGCCTCTCGACTTCATTCGAGTCCTAGGTTGTGCTAGGAGCCTATGGTTGGATGATCTAAGTGCCCTGTTGGGATTGTATGAATGGAGTAAATCAGAAAGATAACTGGGCGCTAAATTATTCAAAATATTAAAAGTGAACAAAAGAATTTTAAAATCTATACGATATTTAACAGGGAGCCAATGTAATTTGGCTAAAATTGGAGTTATGTGTTCATGAATTCTCGTACCTGTTAAAAGACGCGCAGCTGCATTTTGAATTAACTGGAGCCGGCAAAGAGAGGAGTGTTGGAGGCCCGAGTAGAGGGAGTTACAGTAGTCCAATCTGGATGTAATAAATGCGTGGATAAGCTTTTCAAGATCTTTTAAAGGAAGGAACGGCTTTGCTTTGGAAATCTGACGCAACTGGTAAAAGCTGTTTTTTACCACAGTGGACACCTGTTTCTCGAGTTTAAAAAAGCCATCCAGGAACACTCCGAGGTTTCTTACAGTGGACGAAAGATGGCTAGCGAGAGGGCCTAGGGCGTCAGCTAACTGGTCTAGCGGAGTGTGACTACCAAAGACTATGATTTCGGTCTTATTCTCGTTCAATGTAAGAAAATTATGTGATAACCAAATTTTTACTTCATGCAAACAGTTGAACAGAGGTTGCAAAGAAGCAGTCACATCGGATTTCAAAGGTAAATAAATCTGGATATCATCGGCATAACAGTGAAAGGAGATGTTATGTTTTCTAAAAATTAATCCCAACGGCAACATGTACAAAGAGAAAAGAGCAGGACCGAGCACGGACCCTTGAGGCACACCACAATAAATAGGGGCAGAAGCCGAGGAGTGTTGCCCCATAGCAACAGAGAACGACCTCTCTGAGAGATAGGATTTAAACCAAGATAAAACTGTACCTTTGAGACCAACAACATGTTCCAATCTTGATAGAAGAATGTTGTGATTAACCGTGTCAAAAGCAGCAGACAAGTCAAGTAAAACTAAGACCACAGAATATCCAGAATCTACAGTTAAAAGAAGATCATTAAAAACTCTAAGTAAGGCTGTCTCTGTGCTGTGGCGAGGTTTAAAACCAGACTGAAACTTTTCATTAATACCATTTGCATCTAAAAAGGCCTGAAGTTGTTTTAGAACTACCTTTTCCAATATTTTGGAAATAAAAGGGAGTTTAGAGATCGGCCTGTAGTTAGTGAGAGCATTAGGGTCAAGATTTTTCTTTTTCATAATAGGTTGCACAACAGCATGCTTAAAGACAGACGGTACACAACCTGATGATAATGATGCATTCAGCAGAGATAAGATACAAGGACCAATAACATGTAAAGCTTCCTTAAAGAAACGAGAAGGAAGAATATCATGCGGGGAACCAGATATTTTGAGATGATCAATTATATCTTTTAAAGCAGAATAAGACACTGGCTCAAACTGTTGAAAGACAGTCAAGCATTCAGAAGCTGGAACTGGGTCTAAAACTGATGATGGGTGAGATGGATGAGAAGCCCTTAGAGCTGAGATTTTATCAGAGAAATACTTTAAGAATTTATCACAAAGAGCAGGGGAGGCATCCCTATAAGTGGTAGTGCAAGGGTTTATCACAGAATTAAAAGTATTAAAAAGTGCTCGGGGGTTGTGGCTATTAGTCATAATAATGCTAGACAAAAAGGCAGATTTGACAGCTTTAACAGACTTTTGATACTTAGATAGACAATTTTGGAGGATGTCCAGAGAGACGTGGAGTTTGTCTATATATATATATATATATATATATATATATATATATATATATATATATATATATATATATATATATAAAATATATATAAAATTGTAGGTTGTGTATCCTTCAGGTGTTAATGGGGTTATTGAAAATGTGTATATGTGCGTATGTGTGTATATACGTAGGTATGGATAGATAGAAACATATATGTGTATATATTAAAAAAAAATAAAAATAAAAATAAATTACACATAACATATAATGTAATTACAAGGAGGTATTTCTGTAGTCTATTGATACTAGATAGTGGAAAAGGGGTGGGATTAAATAAGCTTATGCTTCTTCCTGCTCCTTTTTGAACATGGACGTTATTTGGAGTTGTGGTTGCTCGTTTTCCTTTTGTTTGCTTTGTTCATTTGTCTCTTTTAATTCTATTTATTTTTTATTTTTATTTATTTTTATACTTTTTCAACATGTTCAAAATAAAGATTCAATCAATCAATCAATCAAACAGTATCTTAAAAAGATAGAGCAGGTCATCTACTAATGGGAAGGTTGGTGGTTTGATATAGTCTGCATGCCAAATATTCTTGGGCAAGATGCTAACCCCAAGCATAAGATAGAGTTCCAGATGGGATGGCTAAATCAGGACTGTGTGAGATCGAGGAAAGTGCAGTTTACTGAGTATACACAGCCTCTTCAGTTACACCATCAGGAGTGTCTACTGGTACTTGTTAGGTTTTGTATTGTTGATTGTCATTTATGCTTAGAAATATCTACTTATATAGGCTTAGAGTTTTATAATTAGTTGTAGATTGGTAGAGGTTTGATCCTTAATAGTCTGTAAACTTTGTGCATTCCAGAGCACTCTGGGAGCCAAGGTGTGAAACTGGGTGTGGGTCCCAATCAGCCAGTTTCGGGTGTGTTCATTGTGAAACCTGGCCCCACCTTATCATGCGATTTCCTGAGGTCAGATGGCCCAGGATGTGAGTGGGCGTTAAGGCGTCTGGGAAGGGAACTCAAAACTGGATTATAGATGGCAGAGAGTTGGTGTCGTAAACCACCGCCTCTGTTCAAAGATGGTCGCTCACAGTGGACATAGATGGCTTCTTTCACTCCTCTTTCAAACCATCTGTCCTCTCTGTCCAAAATGTGAACATTGGCATCCTCAAAAGAGTGACCTTTGACCTTTAGATGCAGATGGACTGCTGAGTCTTGTCCTGTGGAGGTGGCTCTTCTGTGTTGTGCCATGCGCTTGTGAAGTGGCTGTTTGGTCTCTCCAATGTAGAGGTCTGGGCATTCCTCGCTGCACTGTGTGGGCTTCCGGTAAACTTCGATGTTGAGGTTGCCATTCTCTTCAATGTGCACAGCGCAGTCCAGGAAAGGCAGCTTCTCGGATGGGAGGTGAAACGTCTTCAAGCAACTTAAAGAAGTCCAGACGCTTTTCTTTGCAAGCTCCTTTGACTATCAGATTAATCTTAATCTTCTTTCTTTTTTCTTTCTCTCAAATTAGTCACATAATTCATAACCCTCAACTGATACAGCAGATCATAATTGTAGTTCTATTTAAGATTATTTCCAGGAAGCATTTTTGCAACACAGAAAATATCAACCAAACACAAATTTCCTTACTTTTTGTGCTTAGTTTGCATAGCTGCTACTTCTATTCCTATACTGGCCTGGAAATTGATTTCGTGTATATATTTAGGTTACACTTATACATGAAGTATACATAAAAGAGCTTTAAATAAAACAGATAAAAGCCTTCTTCATACTGAGAAGCAAACTTTTTTTTTTCTAACATAACTATATTCCACTATCCTTATTGCAGCGATATATCCTCTTCTCCCACTTTATCATAAAGATTTATGTTCACACAGAAAAGCAAGGTAAACTAGTATGTGGCTGGACTGTTTCAGCAGTGTTACCATCACGAGAGAAACGAGAGAAGAATGGCGAAAGCTTGCCGTAAGTTCATAATGATGGTGAAGACGGCAGCACTAAACTGGCTGATACAGTCAAAGATGAAGAGCTGACCGCATTGCACTGCACCCATAAGCCTAAACAAAGCTGTGACACCACCCATATAAAACAGCTTATCACTGTGTCCTTCCTCCTATTAAAATCTCATTCAGACGAGTTAAACCATGAAAACAGCTGCAGCGTCCAGATTTTCATGGTGTTACTTTAGCTTGTTGCACGCTGCCTTTACAAATAACACAAACACCCCTCTCTCTCTTTCTCCTTTTTGTTTTGTCTCCGAGCTTGGCTGAGGTTGTTTTGAATGTTTTCTGTGTCAAGGTAACCTTCAGGGGATTCAGTCTTCTTGTCTCGCGGCTGAATAATGAATGTTTTTGTCTTTTTGTTTTTGTCACTCAAGCAGGAGTGCGCTCAAACACATACACGTACATTTTGGACGTTCGCGGTGTTAACTAATCAGAAAATTAAGCTCCTTTGCTCGCCTCTGTGTCCTCAGAGTATTCAGCATTGTGTCATCAATATTGTGCGAGCTCTCTCTGATCTGTGCGCTCCAATGTGTTTCCCTCAGACTAATGAGCAGTGGGGAAATATCAACCAGACAAAAACAAGAGAGCTGAGGGATCAATTAACCACTATATGTCAGTAACGATGATAGCAGTGTGTGCTCATTTAGTTCTTGTCAATTTGCATAAATCAGCAGGTGTGATTTCATTTTTTGTGCTCTTGCACATCATGTGACAATTTGACACTTTGGGTTTTGTGTAATGCAAACCCCATGTTGGCAGGTCAAGCAGTGGATTGTTGGTTTCCTGTATGTCTGGATTTATGTTGGTGTTTTGTAGCCAGAAGTGGCCATATTTGGATGAAAAGATCACACAGACAAACATCCATGCTAATTAGTGTTTGGCATCAAAGTACTACCAGAATTCTGTGAAAATGTGTGGAACGGTCTGAAGGCAATATTACCTTGCATTAAAATGCTCCAGAAGGTACCAAGAGGTCCACTTTAGTGACTTCAATGAGCTGAGGTGAGACCCGGCAGACAGCTGTTTGGCAAGGGTGCCAATCAAAGTGGCCCTAAATATAAGCCTTATCAAGATCCAGACACACGATACTGAGTTTTAATGAAATGCACCCATATGCAGTTGTTACAAAGGGTGAAATTAGACATTATAAAAAATGAAATCTTGCTTGTGTCAGGCCTCTAAACATGTTTTGCAATATTGTAAAGTTGGGCATTTTAAAAAGGGAGCTATGGGGTCTAATTTGGTTTTGGAGCTAACCTCTAAGCTTCAACTAAAAACAGGAAAGAAATAAGGAAAAAAAAAAAGTTTCAGTTTTTTTCATACACATTTGGTCCGATTACAATCAGGACTCGAAATCTAATGTTGCGTTTTTATAAATTCATACTTTACGTCATTATTCTGTTGATGGAGAATTGGCCTGCAGCTGAGACAGATCTAGGGTATTTCACTACAGATCACCTTGATAATGTACAAATTTTAGTGTGCTCTGCAGTTATTCAGGGCACCGTGTTCAACGCACAGGAATGCATTGTGGTTTCTGGAAGCATCATTGTTTGTCAATGTGCATTTTTCCTCTATGCTGTCCACTTTTATTGAGAAAGCATTTGTAACATGATCTTGGAAGTTATTTTGTATCTTTTGTTTTTTTCTTTTTCCACCAATCAAATTCTCACCCTGCTCAGTCTGGGGTCAGTTTTAATTTTATGGATATATCCAGGTTCACTAAGATCCGTGAAATGGCCTTTTATACTTCAGCTTGAACTTACTCCTCATTTCCTCAGATACCTCTCTGTTCTTTTTCTTGTACACAAAAACATATAGATACGCATGAAAAAAGATAGTTTCAGGAAAATTAAATATCAGTCTTTTCATTTCATAAATCACAATTGTTTTGATTTTCATATGTTTCATTAATTTCATCATCCCTCTGCAAATGCTATGTTTAGTTCACAGCATTTGTTTCACATGTCATTTGACGTAAATAGCTCACACGTAACTTAATGACATGACAAAGTTTTGTTTGACTCTGTCATGGTCCTGGGTCGGTGACCCAGCGCTTTTAGTTTGTTATCATTTTCTAGATGATTGTTTAAGTTCTGTGTTATTTTTGATCTGCCTCTGAGTCTGCGTCTGTATCTGTCTGTCTATGGTGTCTCCCCATCTGTTTGTGAATCTGTCTGTTTAGTTCAGTGTCTTGTCTGGTTCCATGTATCTGAGTTTCCTGTTTTATTGTGAAGGTCCGTGTCATATGTGAGTGTTCAGTTTATGTTTCCCCTGTCCCGTCAGCCCAGATTCCTCCCAGCTGTGTTGCCCTCCTGTCTCTCATCCCCTAATTACTGGTGTGTGTATTTAAGCCCTGTGTGTTCTCCTGCCTGTTGCCGGTTCGTCTGTGTTCCTCCGTGTCAGTCTGTGTAACTCCGTGTCAGTCTGTTACCCTGTGTTCCACGGTGTCCTGTTCCTCGTCTGCGTCTCTCTGCTATTCATCATCCGTTGTCATATGCTCCCAGGTCTGTTATTTTTAGTTCTCCCAGTTTAGGTGTCTTTAGTTGTTTGTTATGCCCCACTGTTTGTTTGCCACTACACCTCTGTAAATAAAACCACCGGTATCTCATCCACTGCCTGCATCTTGGGTCCTCCTTCTAAATCCACACGGCTCGCCTCGGCAGCCGTGACAGTACGAACCGGCCACTATGGACCCAGCAGCATTCAACCCGCCCAAGGAGCTCCGGGAGGACATTGTTTACTCCGTGGACAAATTAATCAACGCGTGGCTGGAGCACGAGGGGAGAGAATTTCGCCAAGCCGTGGCTAATCGGCTACAGCGCTTGGTTTCTGGTCTCCCCTGGCTGCTCAGCTCACTTCACCCGCTCGCACAGAATTTCATTCTGAATGGACTCCGTCTTCACCCCCCCGGCTGCTACCACCCACCCTGCAGCTCATGCTTCACTGCCCAGTCCGACAGAGGATGTTCTGCCCGGCCCGTCAACCCAGCCTTCGAGGGGGAAACGGCGCTCACGCTGCCGACGCTCCTCGCCACAGTCGGACCTGGGGATTTCCGAGCAGCCAGCTGTGGTGAGTGGACAGGACAGTATTATTGGTCTGAACTGTGGGACCGTTTACTCAGGGGTGATGTTCTGTACGGCACAGGACAAAAACTGTTTATCGCCAGAAGCTCAGTTAGCCGCCCGGCCAGAAGCTCAGTTAGCCGCCCGGCCAGAAGCCCAGTCGCCACCTCCGCCACATTCAGCCTCACAATCCATAGCTCAATTACAGTCACAGCCAGACTTATTACAAACCCTGTTACAATCCATGGCCCAGTCAGTAGCCCGGTTAGCAGAAGAATCATTAGCTTTATCCTCAGTTCAGCCTCCTGTTCAGCAGTCACCAGCCCTGCATCCTGTGTCAGTTGCTCCACCACCTGTTCAGCCATCACCTTCACCTACTCCTCCTGTACAGCAAGCCATGTCAGTCCAACCCATAACGGACAGTTCAACAACTCCGTACTCTAAGCAGAGAGACAAACCCAAGAACAATGTCAACATTCCTCAAAGGCTGGCCAGTTCTGAGACTGAGATGCACTCCAGGGCCTCCCCAGAGGCTGGGTTTCAGCCCCCATCAGACTCTGGACCCCTGGAGTTTAAGAAGCCAGCTGAGGACTGCACCCAGCTGTCGCTGCCTGAGCAGGGTCAATGCTCTGCGCAGCTGCAGGCCGCTATGTGTTTGCCAGAGGCCCGTGTGCCTGCTGGTCCTGTTCTGTCCATGCCAGAGGCCCGTGTGCCTGCTGGTTCTGTTGCATTCCTGCCAGAGGCCCGTGTGCCTGCTGGTTCTGTTGCGTTCCTGCCAGAGGCCCGTGTGCCTGCTGGTTCTGTTGCGTTCCTGCCAGAGGCCCGTGTGCCTGCTGGTTCTGTTGCGTTCCTGCCAGAGGCCCGGGTGCCTGCTGGTTCTGTTCTGTGTGTGCCAGGGGCTCCAGTGCCCACTGGTTCTGAGACTGTTTTTGCTGGGGGGCCCGAGGAGCCCGTCCAGCCTTCTGCCTCGTCAGCTGGGGGGCCCGAGGAGCCCGTCCAGCCATCTGCCTCGTCAGCTGGGGGGCCTGAGGAGCCCGTCCAGCCATCAGCTGCAGTCTCATCACCAGCTGCAGTCTCATCACCAGCTGCAGTCTCATCACCAGCTGCAGTCTCATCGCCTGCTGCAGCCTCATCACCCTCGCCTGCTGCAGCCTCATCACCCTCGCCTGCTGCAGCCTCATCACCCTCGCCTGCTGCAGCTTCATCACCCTCGCCTGCTGCAGCTTCATCACCCTCGCTTGCTGCAGCCTCATCACCCTCGCTTGTTACGGCCTCATCACCCTCGCCTGCTGCAGCTTCATCATCCTCGCTTGTTACGGCCTCAGAGTCTTCGGCCTCGCCTGGTCCGGTTCCAGCATCCTCATCAGCATCGCCTGGTCCGGCTTCTGCTTCAGCATCGCCTGGTCCAGCCACTGCTTCATCCTCGTCTGGTCCGGCTCCAGCATCCTCATCAGCTTCGCCTGGTCCGGCTCCAGCATCCTCATCAGCTGCTTCGCCTGGTCCGGCCTCCGCTTCAGCATCCGCTTCAGCCTCTTCGCCTGGTCCGGCCTCCGCTTCAGCATCCGCTTCAGCCTCTTCGCCTGGTCCGGCCTCCGCTTCAGCATCCGCTTCAGCCTCTTCGCCTGGTCCGGCCTCCGCATCCTCATCATCCTCGTCTGGTCCAGCCTCCGCATCCTCATCATCCTCTTCAGCGTCGCCTGGTCCAACTTCAGCTTCAGCATCAGCATCGCCTGGTCCAGCTTCCGCTTCAGCGTCCTCATCAGCTTCGTCTGGTCCAGCCTCCGCTTCCGCCCCGTCTGGTCCAGCCTCCGCTTCCGCCCCGTCTGGTCCAGCCTCCGCTTCGCCTGGGGCTGCAGGGGCCACGCAGCCTTCAGGTCCCCTACTACCACCTCCCCATCGTCGGTCATCTGCCAGGCCGCTTGTTGGGCATCTCCGCCACCGTGGACGCCCTCCTGAACGCCGCCACTGCCTTCCGCGTGGCCGGCCTCCGGACTTGTTTCCACGCCGCCGTTGCCTTCCGCGTGGCCGGCCTCCGGACTTGTTTCCACGCCGCCGTTGCCGTCCGCACAGTCGGCCCCCAGAACTGTTTCCACGCCGCCGTTGCCGTCCGCACGGTCGGCCCCCAGAACTGTTTCCACGCCGCTGTTGCCGTCCGCACGGTCGGCCCCCAGAACTGTTTCCACGCCACTGCCTACTGCGTGGCCGGCATCCGGACCTGCCCCGTTGCCATTCGCATGGTCGGCCTCCTGAACTTGACCATCTGGGCCTTTTTGGACTCTGTCCCTCCGTCCTGGGCCCCCTCCGCCCGCCCTGGTCGGGTTGTTTTCTGTTTTATTTTGGTCCGTTTTTTCGTTTCTGCTGGGCTGTCTGGTGCCAGCCCTTGAGGGGGGGGGGGGGTACTGTCATGGTCCTGGGTCGGTGACCCAGCGCTTTTAGTTTGTTATCATTTTCTAGATGATTGTTTAAGTTCTGTGTTATTTTCGATCTGCCTCTGAGTCTGCGTCTGTATCTGTCTGTCTATGGTGTCTCCCCATCTGTTTGTGAATCTGTCTGTTTAGTTCAATGTCTTGTCTGGTTCCATGTATCTGAGTTTCCTGTTTTATTGTGAAGGTCCGTGTCATATGTGAGTGTTCAGTTTACGTTTCCCCTGTCCCATCAGCCCAGATTCCTCCCAGCTGTGTTGCCCTCCTGTCTCTCATCCCCTGATTACTGGTGTGTGTATTTAAGCCCTGTGTGTTCTCCTGCCTGTTGCCGGTTCGTCTGTGTTCCTCCGTGTCAGTCTGTGTAACTCCGTGTCAGTCTGTTACCCTGTGTTCCACGGTGTCCTGTTCCTCGTCTGCGTCTCTCTGCTATTCATCATCCGTTGTCATATGCTCCCAGGTCTGTTATTTTTAGTTCTCCCAGTTTAGGTGTCTTTAGTTGTTTGTTATGCCCCACTGTTTGTTTGCCACTACACCTCTGTAAATAAAACCACTGGTATCTCATCCACTGCCTGCATCTTGGGTCCTCCTTCTAAATCCACACGGCTCGCCTCGGCAGCCGTGACAGACTCACTGCTAAATATGGAATAAATAACTGGCTGGTATGACTGATTCCACTTATATCTATCATAAGAATCCAGAATCCTCAAACTCAAAAAGCTAACTTGAATTCAACAATCATACATTTTACACCTGTGCTTTCTCTGGTCTGTCTGTCATGAGAAAAGTTAGTGCAGGTACATCAAAAGAAAGTCACCTTGGCTGTATCCCAATTCAGGGTCTGCAGTAGGGGTGGGTTTTTATAATCGATTCATCGATTAAAATCGATTCATTAAAATCCTGAATCGATTTTTTTAATATAAATTTATTTTGCCCGAAATGCCAGAATCTCTGGTGACATCTCACAAAATTTCAAGAACCACCAAACAGTTAAGACAGTAAATGAGAGCAGGTACACGGATTCTGCACAGACTTAAACACACAGCGCGACCCGCGGATCAGAATCAGTGAGATGTCGCCTTTCTCACGGTCGGGGCTGAAAGCCGACAGCTCGCTGATTCTGATCTGTCGGCGGGTCCGCGCTTTTTGTTCACGCCCTTTATGAGCCGATTCTAAAGCTGTTAGTTTGATCTCTCTCCAAACAATATTGACCGAACCAGCAGCAGAAGAAGATCCAAACGCTTCACATAAACATCGTCATGAATTCACTCTGACTTTTACTGTTTTGCTTCCACCGCGATGCACAGCTCTCTCTCTCTCTCTCTGTACTTCAAGAACAGTTTCCCTTTCTTCATTATTCGCTTGCTTGTTACACAAATGATAAATGGTAAATGGCCTGTATTTATATAGCGCTTTTCTAGTCCCTAAGGACCCCAAAGCGCTTTACATATCCAGTCATCCACCCATTCACGCACACATTCACACACTGGTGATGGTAAGCTACATTGTAGCCACAGCCACCCTGGGGCGCACTGACAAGTCTACTGTTGTTTAGAGCGCTGTCAGCCGCTGTTTTTTTCCCTTTTACATTCTTCCGAAAAGAAAACCTCATTTCTGCTGTTCAATACTGAATAAATTTAAACTTTTTAAAATTATTCAAAATGCAAAACGCTTAACCGTGTCTCTAATAAAACCGCTGTAACTTCAGAGGTAATGTTCATATGTTGATTAATGGTTTTCTTTCGTTTTTGATGTACTGCAGAATATTTTTATAAAATCCCAGGCCAGGAAAATCACCTTCATGTTTTTCTGTGTTTTATCTTTAGCTACTTTGATACAAAAGCATCTGCTGTGACGCTCACACCTTTGATAAAGTCTTGCGAGTGTCAGCTTCCTTTTTATTGATACAAAAATATGTAAATGTACTGATCTGAATTATAATATTTCTGACTGTCAAAATTTCCCAGATTTAAATCGAATCAAATCGAATTAAATCGAATTAAATCGAATCGTGGATCGAATCGATTCGGGACCTTGTGAATCGGAATTGAATCGATTCTAGAAATCAGTGACGATACCCAGCCCTAGTCTGCAGCCTTAAAGGCCGCATTTTAAGACCGATTACGTCACAGCGACGCAACGAAGGCTATCCCAATTTGAAGGCTGCTCGAAATGCGGCCCTCAAATGCGTCCTTCATTTCCCTGAATTTCAAGGACGTGGCGGTGTAGACTTCGTGGCCCAACATATCCCAGAATGCATAGCGCAGCGGTGGGTGTGGATAATTTTGCTGAAAAAAACGGTGGAAGAGGGGCACCCGAAGAGTAAACTTTAAGTAAGTACTGAATATTATGTCATTTGTTTATGTGCAAATGTTTAATAACGAAGAACATTAAAACATTACTGTTCGCCACATGTCTGCAAAGTTGGCCCTTGAGGATCGTTGAGGCTGCATACTTTGAGGCTGCAGACCCTGAATTGGGATACAGCCATAGTTTAGTTAGCTGTGTGAACTCACATACTTCCATAGTTAAGATAATATTTCTAAATGTATAAATGCTAACGACTATGGCTACTCTCTGTATGATTACTACAATATGCAGTAAAAAAGCCAAGCGTGAAAGGCTATACACTTTTAATGGTAACCTCAGCTGCTACTATCTTGTCTACGTAGTGGAAATAGAGAGACCGCCAACCAATTTTCAGATGCAGCAGAAAGAAACATCTTCCTGCTGCATCTGGTACCGAAGCTAGCTAGCAAGCTAACAGTGACAAGCCTGTTTTCTGTTATTGAAGGTACAACCACACATTACACTGGGTTGGGTGTTTTTGTATTAAAATGATCATCTTCATTGTGGACAAAGTGAGCATCATGTGCAGTTAAAGGCTTGGCAAGTTGCAAATTTTCCCGAAAATCAACTAACTAGCATGACAGTCAAAGTTCTGGTAATTGCAAAATTTGCTATGTTTGATTTGAAGCTCTACATAGTCAAAATACACCATACATGGTGTAGTACATAAAAAAATCTACTGAAATAAGTATCTGAATTGAAATACACCATGAATATTTATATAAAATTTGTGGAATAAATATTTTGAAAAAGAGTTGAAATCAGCTAAAATGAGTAACATTTCCTGTTTGTTTGAACTAGTTGTGCTGTATTAGTTATTGATTATTGCAATAGATCAGCTGTTTTACATGGGGTTTTAACTCACTCTTTTTAATTAATGTCTTTGCTCTGCTTAGCTGTGCTTTCTACGTTCTTTGTAAGAGAAAGTAAACGTGAACACACCAAAGATAGGAATGCTATTATTTTATCACTGCTAAGAAAACGTGGCTGCACAGCTACGATAGGTAGAGTACAAGAGGTCAAACCCAGGCAGCAAAATTGTAATGATAAGCGAATTAGGTCTGATTTTACGGTTAATTTGAATTTGGCTAACACTTCTGCTTTATGGTCTTACTGTCATAAGCCCAGAAGTGCAATTTCTGATCATTATCACAACTAATGATCAGGAATGAGATCCAGTGTAAAAAGTAAATAAATAAAAAGATTTTTTTAACCATCTCACCTTAAACAAACTTTGCACTGTCTTTAACACATCCATCTACAGATGTCCACTACCCGCCATATGCGGGTAACCACACTTGGCCATACAGAGGGAACACTGTGTCTAGGAACTAGCCGAGGAGACAAGGATGGGTGATTACAGTCTGTCCTTACCATGAATGTCAGCTGCAGTAAATGAAAGTAGGCCAATGCAGGGGCCAGGCTGAGGACACAGCAGATGGAAGTGTGTCTTTAGGATGTTTGAGAGCATAGCAGGGACATTAAGAAAGCTCCCAGATGTGACATTAGCTCAAAAAACAAACCAACAAATCAGCAGAGGTTGAATAAGCTGTAACTTTTATTGCACATTCCTGTTTGGTCTTGCAATGACCTTTCACCTTTTTGAACTTGTAAGACCTCGGTCTGGACTAAACACTCAAGTCAGAAGTGGGACGAAGTGACCCAGGGTAACTCATCACAGGTCAGATTCCCTTAAGAAGTTTGATTTGAAGCATAGGGAGGTCACACTGAGCTCCGATCTGTGACTCGTGGGACTTCAGATGTTTGTGTTGACTGCATTACCCACAAACCAAATCGCTGTTTAGAGAGCAGGATCAATGGGGAAAGGGACAGTAGTGACATCATGGAGGGCACCAGAAAGTATTCAAGGGAGCACCATGTCACTTTCTTGACTCCACTTTGACACACTCCCAAAAATACTCCCTTTATAATCTCGAGGCTTCACTGCCTTCTGTCCTTCTTTGCTGCCTGTACCCTCCACCCCAGCCCCCTCCCCAAATCTCTGATCACACAAATACATAGGCTATCATTCTTAGTAGGTTTTTTTTTTCTTCTCGTTTTCTTGTGACAGTACCTGCAACATGCTTCAAATCTTCATTTTGGCAAACCACAAATAAATTAAAACACAAACATTCATATAACACAATGTGACATTTTTAGGACGCTTAGAAAGAAAAGAAAAATACATACAGTACAGAACCAAAAAGAGAGAGAGAAAAAATATATACCAAGAAAAGAGAAGCATTTGCATTTTTTTGTTTTTTTCCCCATATTTTTCCTCACTTTTCTTGAAAAAAAAAAGAGATACAGTAGCTAGCTACCAATCACATCACATGCAGATATATTACAACATAATCAGTTCACCCAGTTAGTGTCTGCAAACTACCGATCTAAACTATATCACAAAAGTATTCTCTTGAAACCAGCAAACACTCAGCTGTTTGAGATATTTTGTCATAATAATTCAGTTTACAGTTTTCTCTGCTGACAAAGCCGAGAGATCACTATACGACCGACCCTGAAATGACTAGCCAAATTCAAAAGAGGACTAACGCGCTTTCGTACATGATCACATACCAGATGGTGATGGTGATGTTTCTGTTTCTTTATTAATTTTTTTTTTTCATGTTGGGAGTGTGACACACATATGTGCTCACACGTGCACTCAAACCCAGACTTGCTGTCGACCGCGACTCGAAGGGAGCGTCGGGACGAGATATGACCTGATCCGAATCGCAGATGGCTCTGCGATTTTTGAAAATCCCATGGTCGAGGACCGCTGAGCTGGGAGCTGGCTCCAGTACCCCTCACCTGCCTGCCTTCACCTTGCCAAACCCCCATCCCTCCAAAAATTAAGGCAGGAGAAGAAAATGACAAAATGTCAGAGCCGAGCGGGAGCTCTGACATCGTCCATCCATGTGCCCTCGCGGTCTCCTCTAATGACGCTCTGCTGAAATGTCAGACCAATTAGCAGCCTTCCCTCTGACATTTAACTGGCGGCAAGCAAAACAAACAGAGCTCACTGGACAGAATGGAGAGATAGCTAGTCTGCGGCTAGCGGGCCCCCTCAGCTGATTGAGACCGACGCTGTTGCAGCCGTACAGTTAACAGTAGATATATACTAAGTCCTTTTAAAAAGGTTGGAGCTCTATGCCTCTTAAGTAATCACGGCCGTCTTCGGACATTTTCAATCCACCTGACATTTCCAAGAAGCAGGCGGCGGTGATCAAAGCTCTCGCGATTGCCTCCCATCCCTCTGTTCTCCTGCCTTCGGTCTCTTGCTTTCAGCAGACATCAATCCGGCGGGCTCTCAATTTAAAGCACCACCCCAGCACGCCATCCTGTCTGTCTTCATTTCTAGGTGTTACCGCCGAAGGCCGCAGGTGTACGCTCCAAGTGTGTGAGCTGTGCAAAACGTCTGGGCGAGGCAAAGCGTATTTTCTGCCGACCTTTTCTCCATCGCGTGCATCCAATAGAGAGACGAGGCTGTGTGCGCGCAGATATTTGGTCACAGCTACACGCGTGTTTTACGCTAATAACAATCGGGAGCTGACGTCGACGGCGGGACAAGAAGGCAGGTAATCTAGCAAAAAGCCAGCACTCCCTTCAAGTCTTAGTGTCATTCACAGTAAATCATATTTTTCTCTGTTAAGTGTTGTCTCCCTTACTCAAACGCGCACACATACACACACGTACTGAGGTCTAGCCTTCAGCTGTACCATCTGGTATCTAAATCGCGAGAATTATAGTCTTCATTCCTCTCCTAAACACACACACACACACACACAGACACACTAACAAGAACATGAGAGAGAGAAGTGACTGAGTGTCATTCTATTTATCATACATACAGTAGTTACTGCATAAAGCAGCATGTGACTCTTTTTCTCCATTAAAAATCAATATCCATCTACGCAACAGTGAGCTCTAAATTTAGCCACAAGAGATGGAGAGAAGGAAACAAAGCGAGCTAAAGAAAGAAACAGATAGAGAGAGCGAGAGAGAAAGAGAGAGCACAGCTCCATGTAAATTACAATCTTCATGTTGCGTTGAACTGTGAGCAACGGCACAGTCAAAAGAAAGGGGAAATGAAGGTGCGAATGAGTGAGTTTAAACGTCAGTGCGCTGCCCTTCTATAAAACATTAACAGCTTCATTTATATGTAAATGACCCGACAGCTACAGAGAGAGAGATGGCGGGACGTAATGCCAGTTCAAGAGAAGAAAGGAATGAGGGATGGAAAAGGGAGGGGAGAATGGGGGCGGGATTGCAAGGACAGGAGAGGGAGATGAGTCTCCTTCATTCAGTAGTCTTTCACATGGGTGGAAAAGTCCACACTGTCCGATTTGTCCCACTGCACATGCATGCGTGTGCATTTCAAAAAAGAAAAAAAATCCACCCACAGTAGAGCACACTCCGATGCACGTGCACACACTCCCAGCGGATGTCCAATGCAGCGACATACACACACACACACACACACACACACACACACACACACACACACACACACACACACACACACACACACACACACACACACACACACACACACACACTCGCAAGCAAACACTGTCCTCTCAGGTCTTTCCTAAACAGGGGAAAGAATCCCTGGGTGAGAGGGAGGTGAAGCAAAAGTTGTTTTCTAGGTGTAGGTGGAGTGACGGCGATGAATGGATGTCAGCTCTTCTGGAGATGGTGATCAAAATCCAAAATAACAAAAATAATTAAATAACACATAAAACCAGAAAAATAAAATAAAATCTTGAGTGAAACAGCAAAAGGTGAAAATGAGAGATTGTTGAGTTAGCGTGGTGTGTCGTTTTGCGTGTCGGGGCTAGCTGGGTTTGTCCGGCTAGCGCGGGGGTCGGAGGGACGGTGCCGGGGCATTCAGCCGTCAGAGACGGGCGGAGACACCCAGCCGTACTTCTCGTGGGTCTTCACCAGGGATTTGAAGGTAGCCTCGGCTTCCTTGCGGCTGAAAGCTTTCTTAGATTTTCCGGCTTTCCTACATATACGGCCCTGCGACAGATAAAGAAACAAAGGAAAAGGAAAGGGTGGGGGACAAGGTTAGCTCCATGTGTAAAAGATTAGTAAAATACAGAAGCAATTAAACAGCCGACTAATGAGGAGTCTGAACACATGACGTTTGTCGTTTCAGGCATGATGGACACAGACATTAGTGTTGTGTAATTTAATTTCAGTGAGCGACACCATGATAGTGGTGTAGCAAAACTTTAAATTGTCTTGGTATTAGAGCTGGGGGGGAAAAAACTTGATATAGCATAATAACACAGTATTTTGTGTGGCTATTTTGTATACTGAGACACCAAATATCGACATTTTAATAAATAAATGAAAATATGCTGGGAACACTACTAACAAGGGCTCATGTCATGCACCAAATTTAAATAAAATTAACTGAAAAAGCATCCAAACGGGACACACTTAGCTTAAACATTACCTCCTAGTTTAGAGCTAATTGCTCAGTCACACAAGTAAAACAGGAAAGCAACATTATTGAAAAAAAACAAAAAAACAAACAAAAACCAAAAATAGCAAACCGGTGGCTACTGGTGATTTTATTGAACATTTTCACATTTTGGTATCAGTTGCAGCTTCAAGTAAATGGTTGCCTAGAGCTTGAGGGTGTTGCACACTTATGACCACTTTTGATCTCAGGTGATTGCAGAGGTCATCTGATTGGAAACAACCATTCTGCAATCAGTTGACTTGGAGTGACTACAATTACCCTCTGAGAGACTGTCAAAGGTTTGCAAATAATTGCTGTCTGATTTTCAAATGCAGACAGATAGCCAACGTGTTGCCATCAGTCTGAATGAGTCTTTGTCAATAAGCACAACCGAGGGGACTTGAGTAGCTGTTACCTCATTGTATTCTGTCTATATTCCTATAGAACAGATGGTTGCTCAGTGCAAATGTAACAAGTCCATGTAGACAGCAACAGATGTGATTTTCAACAATTTATGGAAACATTTGATGTGTCTGTGAAGGTTCTCAGTCATCCAGGTCATCGTAGTCAAAGGAGCTTGCAAAGAAAAGCGTCTGGACTTCTTTAAGTTACTTGAAGACGTTTCACCTCTCATCCGAGAAGCTTCTTCAGTTCTAAGGTCAAATGGTGGAGAGTCCCAGATTTAAACCTAGTGGGAGTATCCCCCCACAGGGGGACAAAAGGACCCCCTGATAATCCTCTAATCGCCTGAGACAAGGCGAAACTCTGGCTGATTGGGACCCACACCCAGTTTCACACCTTGGCTCAGGCGATTAGAGGATCATCAGGGGGTCCTTTTGTCCCCCTGTGGGGGGATACTCCCACTAGGTTTAAATCTGGGACTCTCCACCATTTGACCTTAGAACTGAAGAAGCTTCTCAGATGAGAGGTGAAACGTCTTCAAGCAACTTAAAGAAGTCCAGACGCTTTTCTTTGCAAGCTCCTTAAACATTTGATGTGTTTTACTGACAGTGTTGGTATCTGTCGCATTTTATATCAAAAAACTCAAATAACTTATTGGACAAAACAGATATTAAAACAACTACATATTTTGAACCCAAATCACAACATTTTCCTAAATCTAATCA
Source organism: Aulonocara sp. 'chitande type north' Nkhata Bay (assembly GCF_057382095.1). NCBI lineage: Eukaryota > Metazoa > Chordata > Actinopteri > Cichliformes > Cichlidae > Aulonocara > Aulonocara sp. 'chitande type north' Nkhata Bay. Next base: position 37,817,063 of record NC_141364.1, read on the forward strand.
AGCAGTTTTTTATGCCTACATGTTACCAACATGTGAAACCTAATTTAATCAATAAATGAAGGCAAAGTTGTGACTTCACCATTCCTCTAATTAAAGTAACTCAACGGAAGAGGATTTGGGCCTCTGGGAAAAACAAAGAAAAGTGGGCACATCTTTTTTTTTCTTTTCCAGAATTCTGAGATTAAAGTCAGAAAAAAGGGTCAAATTCTGAATTCGGACTTTTTTCTCAGAATTCTGGAAAAGAAGAAAAAAAAGACATGCCAACTTTGTTTTTTTCCCCATGGTCCTAATCCTCTTCCGTGTAACTCTGCCTTTGGCGCTCTTCAAAAGAAAACTACTGTGTAGCAGCAGCAGTATTTCCTGTCACAGAATGAGAACATTAATATACAAGATATATGAGCCATATTTTAGCCATAATTGTGAACAGAAACAGGCTTGCTGCTGTTTTGTTTGATATTTTATATTAAACTAAGCTGCAGCCTCACACTGTATTTAACGTGTTCGTGTTATTTTGTGTCCCGTTTCACACTCAATGCCAAAAAGTAAATTTACAAGCTGCTGGCAAAGGTTGCACTCATGTATTCACTTTCTGATGGCTAAAGTGCAGCCTCTGCCAAAGACACTACTTTCATGCAGTACATTTGTTTGACTGGCTCTCTGTCTAGAGGAAACACCCAAATTATGAATTCCTTTTCACTAAATTGGATAGATCCAGAGCTATAAAGCTATTGATTAGACGTCAGCCATGATCTAAGTCTAGGATCTTTGCCATTAGGTGGCAAATCTATTTTTTTCCCGCAGTATAAAACTTACGGAGACAGAGGCTTTCTTCTTTCAATGTATTTTGATAGCTGCTATTTTTTTAAATAAAATATTTTCATGTTCTTTTTTTATGACAAAAGTTCTACATTACATTTTTAATAAGCATGCGCAAGCCAAGTGTAGTGCCACAAAACCAGCCTTGATGACACTGACGATAAAATTCAGAAGATTGTTGTAACATAATAGACATTTACATATTTTTTTTGACAAAGTTAAAAGAAAAAAAATGATTTAAAGCTAAAAGATTTTCAGTTTATGATGACAGAAAATTTAAAAAAGCCGCGATTAGCAGAATGCAACAGTTTAATATGTCAGCAAACTAAACTCAACATCTAATAAATAATACACATAGGAAAAAAAGGACTTTTAGGAATATCAACAAAAATCTATGTGAAAACTGACGTAAACCTTTCAGTTTATTTCCCTCCAGCTGTTTGTGGTATTATCGCAAGTCCAATTCATTGCAGATGAAAAAATCCTTGATTTATGGTATAATTTTTGCCTGTGCACATTCATTTTGATTTTTAAAAAGCAGAATATAATTTTGCAAAACTTCAAAAGGAAGCACATATCAATACTTTGTGGTCTGAATATTCAACGTCAGATCAAAAGGTTCATAATTGAAAACAGTTTTTTGAAATCTTTCCAAACCATACACAGAAAGACAGAAACGCAGCCCACACATGCACATGGATGAAGTTGATGGTGAATGCACAGCCGCAGGAGGGATGTTGACAAGACAGATAGTCTGAAAGCAGGTTGACCAACAACAGATCAATGTTTAAAGGCGTGCAAAAAAAAAGCTTTTAAGACGTCAGGTTCAATCAGAAGTAAAAATACACCCTCTGGTACTCGGAGAAATGAGGAGATAAGTGAGGAGCAGAAGCACCTATGGCACTAAATGATGAAAAAGTGTGTATATACGTCAGAAGAGCCATTTAACTGCCTCGTGCACAATGAAAAGCACTGTGATATCTGACTTAAGGATTTTCACCAGGCACCATGCTGCTGAGGCCCTTCCTCCTTCACACGACTAATAATAAATGTGTGTGTGTGTGTGTGTGTGTGTGTGTGTGTGTGTGTGTGTGTGTGTGTGTGTGTGTGTGTGTGTGTGTGTGTGTGTAAGGGAGGATATGGAGGAAAGAAGAGTAGGCGTCAACTGAAATGATAAAGCTGCCTTTTCTGTTACTGGCAGTAAGTCTTCCCTGAAGAAAGCTGTGTAGGAGGATGAATGGAAAAAGAAACAACTCACTTAATGCTGAAAAACAAATATATAGGGAGACATTCAATGCCATGACACCACAGCCTGGACAAAGGTGTGACTCATACCAGTGTCACTAGCTTTTTTTTAATGTAATACAATCACCTGAGAAACACGGGAGAACCACAAATTTGACTGCACAGTGGCTCTATGTACACTGGTCAAACTGTAGGTTAAATTTTGTGGTGATTCACAGGAAAATACTGGGTACTCTACACACTATGACACACTGCACCACTTCCCTTTACCCGTAGCATTGTTCTTGGCAGGGAGGCACCGAGGCTTTCCACTGAAACCAATACTAACACAATTCCCTCACTTGGTGAGCGCCTCTGAATGCTGCAGTGCAGTGCAGAAAAATTATACACCCATAGCCGGAACATTAATCCGTCAGGTATACTACGCTTCTGTGGAGTCAGTTTTCTGCAGTTAAGGACGGTTGTCATTGTTGTAGGAACATGACATCTGAGAGCCTGAACAAAGTGGCCGTTATCTTTTTTTCAGTATTCCTTTTTCAGTCTGCTGCTTAATTGAATAGTTTTGGGAATTGGGCTCGTTTGAGTTCTTTCCAAGAGTAAAAAAAGAAGATTAATACTTCTCTGCATACAGTTTGTGAAGCAACAGCTAGTGGCTAGCTAGTTTAGCTTAGCACAAACACTGAAACATGCTAACATGCATCTTTAAGACCTCAGAAACTCACCAATTATCTTCCTTTTAATTGGTACAAAACATTAATAGCAGGGGTGTCAAACATAAAGCCCGGAGGCAGAATCAGCCTGGTGAGCACTCCAATCCAGCCCAGTGGACAGCTTAAGAAAATGTGACGTGCATAGATTTTTGAAATTGTATTTTCTTGCCCACCCAACCCCGTTGCCAGTCATACTACACAACATATAAACAATAAAAATATATTATAAATGTGAATATAATAACTACAGGACAGTCTGAGCAATAAATTACCAGAAGTTAGAAGTTAGTACTTGCAATAAACAGTCATTTTTGTTAGGGAATATGTTAGGAGTTGGGCCATACTATGCCAACACTTCATAGTAATTTACCTACACAAACACACACAAACCCTCTATGAGTTGCTTCAGTTAATATGAGTTACATGATTAGTACTTGTGGTGCTTTTTTAACTTGTGTTAGGGGCGATCGTGGCTCAAGAGTTGGGAGTTCGCCTTGTAATCTGAAGGTTGCAGGTTCGAGCCCCGGCTTGGACAGTCTCGGTCGTTGTGTCCTTGGGCAAGACACTTCACCCGTTGCCTACTGGTGGTGGTCAGAGGGCCCGGTGGCGCCAGTGTCCGGCAGCCTCGCCTCTGTCAGTGCGCCCCAGGGTGGCTGTGGCTACAATGTAGCTTGCCATCACCAGTGTGTGAATGTGTGTGTGAATGGGTGGATGACTGGATATGTAAAGCGCTTTGGGGTCCTTAGGGACTAGTAAAGCGCTATATAAAATACAGGCCATTTACCATTTACCATTTGTGTGTTAGCAAAAAACATTGAGAAAGATAAGCATTCATTTTTGGAGCTTGCATTCGACATCGTGTTCCCATGTAGCACCGTCTTACTCAAGGAGCCAAAAGATATCAGGTCGTGCTACTTTTTCTGCCTCATCACCAGCATTTAAATTTAAAGGGGACCTAATGGACCTTTGGAACCTGTGAAAACAGTCATGTCCTTAAACAAGATGCTGAATTTAGGACTACACTTCTAAATTGCAAATCCAACATTAATTCTCAGCTCCCCTGACATCTGGTGAACCGTAACCGTGCGCCATGCATACTTGCTCGGCTATTCTGGGTCAATAAAGAATAGCTAAAAGGAGGTGAGGTGGTAATGCTGAATGATCTGGAGATTAGGGTTAGAGTTTCCATTCATGTAGCAACAGTGGCCTCATTTCACTGCGAGGCTTAGCGACACTCACTCTGCCTCTACGTTTGTCACTCTGTCTCTCCAGCAAACACGTTTAAAAAAACCTCGTCCGATTACTTTCATCAGTCTTGACATCGATCCCAATTAGAAATGTCCATTATGACAAGTCATTTAATCTCATATTGAAACACTTGAAATGAAGTCAGACAGCTGGAACCAAGGAGAATGCGGCTGATCTCATCTGAAGATTGAAGACAATCGTGAGTTTTAAAGCTGATTAGTGCTTTGGTAGAAGAAACTTTACCATCACGGTGAATTTTTTTTCATTCCACTTGTTTTGAAGAACTGAATGCATGACTCACCGGGTGACTCACTCAGATGAGATATTATACGCAATGTTGCCTTGGGATTTGTTTTCTGTTTCTCTTTTACTAAAAAACACACTTTAAAGGACATTCTCTTCTTTTCTCAGACAATGGATCAACACATCCTTTAAAATGTAAAACAAACCAACAGGGTTTCACCTGATCAGCTCTCCCTGAAACCTGCTCAGCTTCCCTTTGCTGCCAGAGGCCTGAACACAGATTACCCAGGCTGACAAGCACAAATAATGTTCCGGTTGGCTTCTGTCAGGGAGGTGAGAGGTGTTATTCTCTTTGAAATCACATGCAGACTCATTATCCATGCGTCCCGCCATATAGTTGCTGTCACCACATCAAAATGGCGGGTTACTTCCTTGGATGGATATGTTAAAGGAAACCGGCTATTGTTAAAGAGGTGAGATTACCATGGAGATCGATGGCAGAGCAGAAGCTATCCCAAAGTGAACTGATTGGCTTGGATGTTATGTGGAAGAATTTGTGAGCAAGTGAGCTGCTTTTGTGTGTCTGTGCGAGACGAAATAAAGAAAGTCTGCAGCCGCCAGCCTGAAATACTCAAAGCGCAAAGAGGAAGTCTGTGAATGGGAGACTGTGAAATGTACACTGGTGCACAAGCCTGTATTAAAGGTTTTTGACTCCAGTATGAAACGGAAATTGAGTATCAATTACCTCTATTGTGCTTGCAGTCATCTGGGAGAAAGTCACAGTGTGACACAGGCAACGATGGATGGAGAGAGGAAGTAAAGAAAAGTCTGCTCGTGAGAGAACCAGTGGGCAATCAAATGGGTGTGTGCCTGTCTGGGTGAGTGCCCCGGGCCTATGCAGCGCCATGTCAGTGTTTATCTATTTCAGCTAAGCACTCGCTCATTGAGAGAGACACACTTGTGTAGAGTGGCTGCCGCGTAATAGAGATCAGTCAATGGGCAGACCAGGGAAGGCCCCAGTGATGTTGGGAAGCAGCTTTGAGGCCTGGGGGGGGATTACATAACACAGACATGTGCTAAAAAGTGTTGGGATAAACAAATGGGGATCAGTGCCATCAACATCATCCTCAAAGGGGAGCCCAGTGGGACTGATGGCGAGGTCAGTAAAGGGTAAATGATTGCTAGTTTCACCAGTCTGGGTTCCTCAATCTGCACAGAATCACACACTACGTAATGCAGGCAGCAGTGGAAGAGCGCAAATCACAGAAGACGGGATGTTTTAAAGGGGAATTCCCCTGATTTTACACACAAAGTTACGCTTTGTCATCACGGCGATGATGACGGATTCTGTGAAAACAGCATTTTCAGATTCCAGAGGGCTAAACAAACAACCTGGCGATGTCACCTGTGCTATCTGAGGGTTGTATAAGCCTAACACGGACAGCGGAGTAAAATATCTCTTGCTTGGAGAGTTCTTTTTCATAAATTATACATTTTTGTAAAATCCTGTGGTTCCCACATCTCTAGTAAAATGACATTAACAGTGAAACCGTTGGAATAGTCCTTTAATCAAGGTCTGCAAGTGAAGACTCTTATCATTTATCAATTATGCTTCAGTCCAATTAATTAATTGTCCAACCTTGACTGATTTAGTTAAAATAATGCAGGTTAAAACTAAATTTGGCAGCAAAATAACCAATCCTCTTTTCAAGAGCATGGAAACTGTGTAAAGGTAAATCCTTCATTCAACTGAAAAACCAGGGTGAAAAATAACAAAGAAATTCTCTAAACTTTTAAAAATGTATCCAGTACGTATGACCAGTACTGTGACACCCCTTGTTCCCCTTGTTCCTTTTTATTTTGTTTCCAACGAGCCAGAATTTCTTATAAGTTTTTAAAGAGCTGTTGAGCAATAGTTCTCTAGGATTTCTGAAGTTCGTTTAAAGCTTTTCTTTGAACATCGGCCGCTTTTTTACTTATTTTCAGTCCACTTCTTATATCCGACCATTTTCAGAGGAATGTTTGTTTTTTTGTTTGTTAAGACATCTAACACTGGCCGATATAAATGCACCGTCGTTGTGTCTAGAACCAGTTTTAAATTGTGTCCTTAGGCACTTTGCTGCTATTAAAAACACAGCAATTTGTACCAATTTTTTTTAGTTAATGCTATTAAAAAATACCAATGGTAGCACAGATTGAGAGGCATAAAATGCTATTTTTGTACCAACAAGGTGATTCCCAAAGATCTATTAGCTGAAAACTTGACAAAGTTTGTATTGTCCTTAAAAAAACTTGTGAAAACTGCGTAAGTAGAGGACAAAAGAAGAAGTGACGGGCCTAAAAGACTATCTACAGCAGATGAACTGTATCTGAAAGTCATGTCCTTAGAAACTGGAAAAAAAAATCCAGCAAAGACCTGACACAGGACACGAGGATTCAATTCATCCATCTGCTCTTCACTGAAGCCTGGTCAGAAATGGTCCAAGTGGAAGGTTTAGGCTGTCTTGAGGTTTTTTAAAATGATACACAAAAACAGTTCTGAAAATCAGTGAGAGCAGGTCCTATGTTGGTTCAAATCATCATCAACATGTACAGAGGTCAGGAGAGACAACAATGAGTCTACAGCCATGTGTAATTGTGGAGGCTCTGTTGTGGTTTGGGGGCTGCATTTCAGTCAGTGTGTGTTGGGAATCTTGTCAAAATTGGTGGAATTATGAATGTGGAAAAGTCAAATGAGATTTTGATTTGCGTTGCAATGGCCAGGCTTTCATCTGATTGGCAGTGACTTCAGTTTTCAGCCTGACAATGACCCAAACACACTGCCAGTGCAGTATAAGTATACCTTGATAGACAATGGAACAAAATCAGGTGTTGGAGCATATGTGTTGTTGTCCAGATTACATCCTTTTTCAGGAAAGGTTAAACGTGCCTCCAATCCACGCCTGTAGGTGTAGTTGGTTAACACATTTGCCTTCCACGTAAAAGGCCCCCTTTTTAAATAATGGGAGGAAACACCCAAGAGGTCACAGGTTAGTGTACTACTCGTCCCAGTCCCAAGTCTTGATAAATGGCAGGGTTTCATCGGGAAATGCATTTGCCATAAAAACTGTGCTAAATCAAACATGCAAATCCATCGGCTGTAGGGACCACTTGGGAAATAAAGGAGCAGCTGAAAGGACAAGGCTTATTATACAACAAAAAAATAAGGAGGCCATGAACTGCAGAGGAGCTGACATCTTCACTTTAACCAAGAATGGGAAAACAACGGTTCACTGTCAAAACCACAGCAGTTGTTCTCCCCAGTTCCCAAACACTTACACAGCTTTAAAAGAAGACATGATGCAAAAACTTTTTCAAAACTTACTGCTTGCTTTAAAAAGAGACATATTTTAAAAAAAAAAACAAAGTTCTCTTTTTATTTTTGTGTGTGCTGCATTTGGTTTTTCTTTACATTTTGCACAGTGACCCAGAGAAAGAGAAAATTTGGTGGAACTGCAGATTTTCTTGCAAATTAAGAGTAAAGGCATGTCTGCTTTGAGAACTTGCAAGAGAATGGATTATAGTACTATCGGTATACTGCCTGAACTCTACTACACAAACAGCAACATATCATTTACAAAATTGGATGTCATTACAAAAACACCTATATTAAGCTCGATTTCCCCCCATCCCAGCTGGTGTGATGGTGTGTGCGTGTGTGTGTCTATGCTTCCTCACGTCTGCAGGTGGAGACACATGTATCTCTGTTGACTCTCAGCTCAGCACCGTGTCATTCGTGTATCCTCTAACACTAAAAATAGGGAGGAAGCTTCTAAACTGGCCTCATCACTGTTGTTACAGGGAACCGGTGGCCAAGGACAAATAAATATATCCTGTGTGTTTAGTTATTTATAGACACGTGTGCGTGTGTTCTGTCTGTCATGAGTAAGAGACCATTACACCTCTCTGAAAACTAGGACGGGGTACATGCGAGTGCCTGTGGAGATGTACAAAAGAGGAGAAGACACACACACACACACACACACACACACACACACACACACACACACACACACACACACAGGAATAATTAATCAATATTGTTTCCATTAGCAAGCCAGATAAGGAAGACACTGCACCATAATTAGGAGACACTGCAGAGCTGCAACCTCCTCTCATCAAGCAGTAAATCAAGATGTACACACACACACACACACACACACACACACACTGCAGGCCTTTTTTTGACCTCACGACCTCTCTTCATGACAGATTCTAAATGACCACAAATGACTCAGGAATGACGTTTTGTTATGTCATCAAAAAGGGGTTAGGGCAGGCCAATGCAGTGACAGTTTACATAAGGTTTAATACATCAGCAATGGCCCACTGCTGATTCCAAAACAGCCCGAGTCAGCGAGAAGGGGGGGTAGAGTGTACAGATGAAAGAGCTGAAACGCATTAAAGAAAAAACCGAATCTTATCTGGGAGGAGAACAGAATATCTACTCAAACTAAACGGTTAGAGCAGGCAGATGCGTTTAGAGAAGCAGCCATTTCCGCTGGAATTGAAGAGCTGCTGCTGCGGTGCACTGAGGATGTAAAAAAAACCCCCAGATTTGACAGGATTACATAATCCAGACACTCTAAGTCACTCAGGTCTACTAGGCAGGCAACCTGCCGTCTCTGTTTTGTTCATCCACTTATCTTCCTGCCCACCATCGCGAACGATAGATTAGAAAAGCCTAACAGGACTACAGAGTTGAGTTAGACCGCGTTAGAGCATGCAAAGAGACTTTTCCATCGCATGGGAGCGGGTCTTTGTTGTCAAAGGGTGCTATCACGGAGGTGATAAAAAAAAAGGAAAAGGAAAAAGGGAGAGCACGGCGCAACTGCAGACGGAGAGCTGATGCATAAAGGAGAGACTGCGTGAAATGACCGCAGGAAAATCACATAAAGATGAATAATATTGACAATGAGGGGTTTGCTCACAGCAGAGAGGAGGGGTGTGAGGATCTAAGACATCACAGCCATGCATTGACAGAAAATGACAGAACATGCTATAAATAGGCCGGATGTAGAGAATGAACACTATTTTTAAATAGAATTATATTGTAGTTCGGTGGGATGTAGTTCCACGACGCAATTAAAAGACAAATGTGCTAATTCAGCAATCTTTGTGACAAACATGCCTCGAGAAGCTGAAGCGGAGGCTGTTTTACGTTAGAAAACAAAGAATGGCCAAGAACACAGATTTTAAACTCTCTCTAAGTCTAAAAGCTGCTGTACCTGCGTGTAAAAGTGCCACAATTACGCACGAAACATCAGCATCAGTAATAGTAATAGATCTGCTACAGATGGTTGATGATATTCCAAGCAAGGACCCTCACCCAGCAGCCCCTGCTTCTCCTCACCTGTCCTTTTACGAGGCTGGCAGCAAATTGTCTCATGACGGCCTCCACCGTGTAGGCACTGGACCATCCGCGGGGGGTCAACAGCTCCATGCATATGGCCCCGCCGTCCAGCACGTAGCCGTTCTCCAACCGGGGCGTCAGGACCCGCATGAACGGCGGCGAGAAGGGGAAATTATCGGGAAAGGTGACGTTGAGCAGTATGAACTCTGTGCTGGTCTCCTTCATGTCCTGCCACAGCGCCGAGTCCTTGTCCACCTGATGCAGCTTGACGTTCCAGTCGTACAGGTTGTCCTCCACCAGCTCCACCGTGATGAAGTTGTCTCCTAACCTCCTGATCTCCTGCAGCTCCTTCATCAGCCGTCGCGTCCGGACCTGGGTGCAGTGTTGCCGATGAGGCGGCAGCGGTGGTATCGAGGAGGCACTGGTAGCTTTACTGCCGCCTCCTCCTACGCCTCCTCCTCCTCCTCCTCCACCGCCGCCACCACCTCCTCCCGTCTGCTGCTTTTCCTTCGCATCCTTGACCTGCTTATCCTTGCCGGACGGCTTGTCCTTGCCGTGCTGGTCCAGCTTCCTCGCTTTAATCTCCGGAGTGCTCAGGATGTTGGTCTCGTTGGCGGTCTGACAGTGTTTGCTGGTGTTGTTTTTCTGGTTTCCTTTGCTCCCCTTTAACGAGCCCTGGTGGTGCTTTGGGTCCTCGGTGTCTCGGTCGTGCAGACGGATCAGACCGATCTTTCGCAGTAGGGTGGCCATAATTTTTTTTACACACTCACGTTGCTCCGCCGATCCCCCCGCACAGGGGCGAGATTCACCCTTTCGATTGTGTTCCGGGCTAAAAGAGACGACCTTTATTGATGCCGATTATTAACCTTCTTATACCGCAATCCCCCCTCCTCCGTTCACTGCAGCCTCAGGATGAACACAACCGGGGGGAGCCTGTGCAGTTCTCTCCTCAGTGCTTCATCTTCGACTAAAAGCAAAGAAAAACAGAGAGACAACAAATGAGTCCAGATGGACAATCGAATAAAACAGCTTTCCTCACACAGACCAGAGGAATCCAGTCATGTTTCCCACAAGTGGACGGACATCACGTCTGTGACTGCAGTTGTTCGGTGATAGGACGATGCGTTACGCAGAAGCACAGATGTGATCGTGTGGGATATTTTAAGAGAAAGCTGCATAGTATCCATATTACCATGTCAAAAGCAAGAGGCTGTATAAGGAAAATCAAAAAGCCGCAGAGAGCAGAGGTAGAAAGAAAAAACACGCCATTGCATTTCAAGGTTGCTATAACCTGATGTAATGGACACACTGGATCCCCACAGGACATGATATAGAATAGCGACTGTGGAAGATCAACACACACACACACACACACACACACACACACACACACACACACACACACACACACACACACACACACACATATAAGTAAATATATATATATATATATATATATTTACGCACAAGCTGGTATAAACACTGTGGAATATGTTACCCCTCAGGCTAATTACCATGTCAACCAGATACAGGTCTCCATAAAGCCGAACCTGGGCACACTTAAAGTCCCGCACTATGCATAATAAAACGAATTTTCCTTTATGTGTGTACTCCTGCCCACAGACAAACCCGACACTGCACACACACACATACACACAAAAATTCAGCCTGTTCTTACCGTGGTCTGCTGAAATTTCCGTTTAATGTCCCGCTCTGTGTGCGTAAAAGAACGGAAGAAACAAAAATACCAACAAAAGGAGAGAGGGTTATACCATCCAGCTGATCCGCTGTCTGCGAGAGCTGCAGCGAGGAGGAGAAGGAGAGCCTTTGATGTGTGTGTGTGTGTATGTGTGTGTGCAGCTGCGGTAGCTTCGGCTTTAATGCAGCCGAGGACGAGCCAGCCCCCGGTAATCCTTCTTCAGCCGGTCTGCTCTGCACCGGCGACGTTACATTTCAAAATAAAAGCCCAGCTTGAAGCAAACCGTGTGTGATCATGTATGAAGGGGTAAAGGCACCGTGTTCCAGCTGACGAGTGCCAGGTGCAACACAAGAAATCCGATGAACAACCTCGATTTCTTATAGTCCAGCTTATCTGCTTTTCATGGTGAATTCAAAAGCAAGGGAATAAGGTGTGTGTGTGTGTGTGTGTGTGTGTGTGTGTGTGTGTGTGTGTGTGTGTGTGTGTGTGTGTGTGTGTGTGTGTGTGTGTGTGTGGCAATCCGTTACAAAAATATAGGGTGGGGTTTGAGGACAGTTTTCAAGTTACTAAATATTCATATTTTTATTATTATATTCCAAATTTAGCCACTGTTATGCAATGCGCCGTATTTGTTATCACAATATTGCTTCTATTTTGATGGAAAATGGATTACTTCCTGGTTTATTCTGGCTAACTTGGTGTTGGTGCTGAGAGAGGAGAGGTTAAGGAGAAGGAAGATGCCAGGATGGTGTAACGCGCTGCGTCACTGGCCTTTACTTTCACTTTCTGGATGCCTTTTGTCCCCAGCTAAGTCAGCGCCAGGGTACTTTTACTCTGGGTAAAATTGCCCTAAGCGGAGCTCAGTATTATTTCTGAGTGTAATCAGAGAAGACGAGAGTTTTTAAACAGCTTTCTTTCGCTGTCTTCCTTTTTTTGTGTGTGTGGAATATCTGGATCATGAGGTCATAGTGAGGTCAAGAAGATTCTTGTTCTTTCGCAAAAGTTTTAGGACCACAGATTCTGCATCGATTTGTTGAATGTGGTCAGATCTTTATGTAAGGGTTAGTTTTAGACAAACCGCCTGAGTGATCAGTGACAGCTGATTCTGGAAAAAATTAGTGAACCTCTGTGCTAATGATTTCTCCCAAGGCAACTTGAACTCAGGTGTTCCAGTTAGAAAGATGAGATGAGCTTTTTTGAGAAGCTCAAGTGTAAAATGAAATTAAAGACTATTACAGTGAAACAGAACAGAGCTGTTTTCAATGGTGTTAATGGTGTTGGGATCACTGTCTTCTTCTTCTTTTGGCTGCTCCCTTTAGGTGTCACCACAGAGGATCATGTGGCTCCATCTCACCTCATCCCAACCATCTTTTTTTTGTCACACCACCCCTCTGCATGTCCTCCTTCACTGAATCCACGAACCTCCTCTGTGGTTTTCCTCTTTTCCTCTTGCCTGGCAGCTCCATATTCAACATCCGTTCTCCAGTATATCCACAATCCTTCCTCTGCACATGACAAAACCATGTCAGTTTTCCAAAGAAAATTATCCCCTATTATCCCCTGTTCCACTATTGGGATCACTGTGAGGAGTCAGAAGTATGAATTTTATAGGTGCATCATAAATGAAGACATTAAAAGACTTAATCGGCTTAAAAGAAAATCGGCTCAAACCACAGAATTTCTGTGACAATATTCCGTTTACAGATGAGACAAAAGTTTGTTTTTATTTGTTTGGAAAAAAATGCACAGCCCTTTGTTTGCATGGAAAAAAAACACCTACCCCAAAACCTCATCACCACTGTGACGCATAGCGGAGGTAGCATTGTGATTTGAACTGCTTTGCTACCTCAGGAAGATCTGCAAGAAGTAATAGCCATTTTTTAAATGCTTATTATGGGGCTAACACAAAGACACAGATAACTACTCACACCTACAGCAAAGTTCGAATCACTAACAAGCATGTTTTTGGAAGCAAGCTGGAGTACCCAGGGGAACACATGCATTCACAGGGACAGAAAGCTCCACACAGAAAGGCCCCAGCTGACTCCAGGAAAGGCTTGCTGTGAGGCAGCACTGCTAACTGCTGTGTCAGGCTATTTTACAGTGGAATAGAATGCACAAAATTGAGTGTGAGTCTTTCTTACCATTAAGGAACTCTCCTATGCAGTAACAGGAAATGTTTTAAGAGTTTGTTGTTCCTAAAGACGGTTCTCTGTTATTAAAGTAGTGAGCTAAATTGCTTTTTCCAGCCTGTGCTGTGAATACTAAGTCATATATATGTAGATTGATTTGATTATTATTATTTATTTACTTTGTATTTTTGGATACCTGGGATTTTGGTATGTTTGCCTGAATATAAAGTACTTTGGGTCAGCTATTGTTGTTTTAAAAAAGGTGCATCTTTTTTGTTACTTTCAGTACCAGAATGATATGACACAGCAAAAGTACACCTGATTATTTGAGAAAATCTACAGCAATTTCAGTATACACTGAGCTGGGCAGGTACAGTATGAACAGAGGACATTAAACATCACAGAATACACAGCACTACGTGCACCGAGTAAATGTTGTGTTTACCTAGTAGTGTATAAACTGTTTAAACTCCACTAAGATAATTCATCTGGTTTTCCTCGACAAAGAAGCTAGTCTCGCGACACTTTGACGCTTTGAGCGTCATTAAACGACAGTCTGCCATTGGTTGTTACCTAGGTAACGGAGCAATAGCCGCAGCGATTGGCTGAAATACAGCCGTAAAGCACTTCAGCGTTGAGGATGTTGTAGAGTTGTAGCTAACAGTAAACAGAGGTTATCTAATAAAGACAGTAATTTAAGCGGAGGCATTTTATGTGACATTTTGGTGGTTTGGTAACGATTAATTACAATGGCGGAAAAGTTCGATAACCTCGAAGAACACCTGGAGAAGTTTATTGAGAATATTCGACAGCTGGGAATCATCGTGAGCGACTTTCAGCCTAGCAGCCAGGCAGGACTCAACCAAAAACTGTGAGATGTGTTTCACTTTGCTGCTTCCACCGCTAAGATTTCGCAAATAAGCCCCGTGTTTACGTGTCCGGTCGTTTTTCTCTGCAGAAATTTCATGATATCTGGGCTCCAGGACATCGAGAAGTGCCGTCAGCAGCTTCATGAGATCAACGTACCCCTGGAGGTCTTTGAGTGAGTATAATGTGTGCCTATATTATTGTGTATGTCACCTTCTGTTACGTAAATATCTGTATTTTCGTTATATTTATGTTACTTACGGTGCAGTGCATACTAGGTGCCGACCACCGAGCTTTAATATCGCCGTTTTTGTAACTGGGCCAAACCCTATTTAAAAAGTCCTTGATTTTTAAAATGTAATCAATTGGTTGTATTTTGGTTTGCCTTACATGCTTCATATGAGTAATTCGTTATTGATGAGAGCCCCTTTTACATTCGGCATAATCTTTAAATTATTTTTTCAGACCCATTGCCACAGGTGTATAAAGTCAAGCACCAGCTGTGCAATCTGCCTTTACAAACATTTGTGAACAAATTTGTCATTCTCAATAGATAGATTAAACGTCTCCGTGGTCAAGCAGGTGCATGCAGGCCTTACATCAGCAAACACAATAACAAACATCAGGTGAATTGGTGTACAGCACTTAGCCACTGGACTCCACTGTAGCAGTGGAAACATGTTCTGTGGAACAAATCATGCTTCTTTCTTGCAGTCGTATAGACATCCTGATTTTGGTGAATGCCGGAAAAACAATACCCAGCCTGATTGTTTCGTGCCAATTGTAAAGTGTAGTGGAGGAGGGATAAGATTGTGCGGTTGTTTTTCTTGGATCGGCCTGGACCCCTTAGCTCAAGTGACAGGAAATCAAAGTGCTTCAGTTTACCAGCATATTGTGGACAATTCTCCATTTCCAGCTTTGTGAAATTTTTTGGAGAAGTCCCTTTTCTGTTCCAGCATGTCTGTGCCCCAGTGCACAAAGCCTCTCATCTAATATCCAAATCTGACACACTCCAAAATCCTGATGGAAGCCTTCCCAGAGGAATGGAAGCATCCATAGCTGCAAAGGGGCACCACCTCCATATTAATACCTGTGGATTTAGAATGAGATGTCATAAAAGCTCCTGTAGGTGTAATGTGTAGGTGGGCCAGTACCTTTGTCCTTATAGCGTTTCAGTTCTATGCATTTGTTTTGATGCCGCTCTAATAACGAGGAATTTTTGATTACTAAAGTAAATACATAAACAAAAACATCTCATTGCGTCATTAAAAATGTGTCACATTTATTTGGCAAGTTCCTGGAGTTTTATCAAAGAAGGCTGATATATTGTATTTGTATTTGCAGATACATTGACCAAGGTCGGAACCCTCAGCTGTACACAAAGGAGTGTCTGGAGAGAGCCTTGGCGAGGAACGAGCAGGTCAAAGGGAAGATAGACACTTTGACGGTAAGAGATAGTTCCAGGGGCAGTGAGATTCCTCGGCCAATGACTTTTCAAGAATAAGCAGAGTCATCAGCACGTTTCACTGATTAAACAAGTGTGTTTAGAGTGTTTTAAAGATAAAGGTCCCATTTCATTGTACAAACAACCCTGTACTTGTTATACTGCTGTCTGTTAAGGCAGCCTTGCTGATCGTGATAAAATGATATCCTTGGACAAAGTGCTTAAAAGATTTTTTTTTTTCTGCTTCAGTAAAAACTCTGTCCCAGTTATTTGTTCACATAAAAAGACACGAGACAGATTTACTTTGGACAGTACTTGTTGGGTCGTAACTCACTAGTTATTCTTTATACATAAAGTATTTATACATCAACACTAAAGCAACTTCCACTGTCATATTTCTGTTTTATTACAGAAGTTCAAGAGCCTTTTGGTTTCCGAGCTCAGCAAAGTTTTTCCAGAGGAGATGGCCAAGTATAAGGCTATACATGGAGAAGATGCCCCCTCCTAGTGACTACTGTACCATGCCAACCCCCTCCTCCGACCTCCGACCTGTGACTGTTGAGATGAAAAGCCGGAGTGAAGATTTAACATGCAGGATGTGGCTGCCCGCATGAATGCTAATTGTTACTTTATGTATGATGTGATGCTGTCACCGATCCCGAAGGAGAGGGTGTAATTTTTGCTCGGCACCTTGATTCAGCCATTCCCCGTCCTTTCCTTACATTTAAACTTCACATTACAAATCAAAGGCAAGGGGAAAAGAATCAGTTGCTGCAAAGGTACACATTTATTCTCAAGCCTAATATTTTTCCAGGAAAAATAAACACACTTCCAAACCTCCTGCCTGACTCTGCTTTAGGGAATTTATCCCATCAGATGTACATATGGTCTATTTATACTCCAACTCTCTATGTTTTACAATGCATCCTAAACGTTGTTCAACATCTCTTTGTACCACACACAGTTCATGATGATTTGTATTAAGCTCAGGTTTCTACTGGCCGTGATAACTGAATTCAAATGCAAGGTTATTCTATGCCTGATCACTTAGGATGGTCAGAAATGAGTCTGCTCTGTATTTGTAACTTTGTATAATAACATTTGTAAATAAATGATCCTTTTGGATTTTTCGTCTTTTGTCTGTTTTGTTAGTTTGAGACATTTTGGGTTATAATTTTGTAGAAAATGTTGGAGCAAATTATGTTTTTATCTTTGAAATAAAGCCATCTTTATTGATAAATTTAAGTGTCATGAATACATTTTTTTTTTTTAATTGAAATTTTCTCATTAATCTGTAATCAATCAGCTTTGTGGAATTTGTCTTAAAATCCTGGGACTGCAATAAAGTACTAAAATGTGAGCAATTGTGTCAGTGGGACACATGTGTGCACCTGTTAAAGTATCAGTGACGTCTTTGGAGTCATATCAAGTATCACTTCCAGAGCATCTTGTGCAACTACACGGCCTGGATAGGAGTGTCTGACACACGTAGACATGCTGTAGAAGCAGACGGGGTGTGTCATGTGGCAGGTCGCAGCCCGACACGCCTCCTCCTGCTGGGGCTTAACCACAGCGTCACACCCTTGTGCCCCTGGAGGCCAATACTCTGAGGCTGAAGGAGTGAAATGAGCTCTGCTATTGGTTTGTGATATATGCTGCGGGGTAATACTGCCAGCCCTCTTTCTTCGCCAGCCATCCCTGCAGATTTTTCAACACGTGTCTCATTTACTCAGCCTCCACCTTTTCAGGGCAGACAGTATTGTTATGCTGAGAACCCATTTCTGTTTGGTTTCTCAGCTTAAGATTGTTGTATTTACTGTAAGAATGACTATGCAAAATGCAATTTTCTCATCGCAAATAATCATTGTTAATTCAGTTCAGTTTTATTTATATAACACCAAAGCACAACAACTCTGTGATCTAACACTTGGCAACAGTAGGAAGGAAAAACTCCCTTTTAACAGGAAGAAATGTCTGGCAAGAACCAGGATCACACACGTTTGCTGAGGATATTGTAAAAACAGTAACATACGACGAGAATACAAAGGAAAGCATTAGTCACTTTATGCCTTGTTTAGCCAGTATTAACACAACAGTAGACAGATGATAACATAGTAAACTGTGTTGTTAAACAGATCCACTTATAATTGAGAAAATTGAGAAATGAATGTGTCCAAGGTTAGAAACTGTTATTACAGGTCTTTTATTTTTTTACTTTTTACATTTAAATAAAAGAAAAAATGTGGCTAAGGGCTTAATTCCCATGTAATTAAATGGAATTTCAAGGCATTTTATTTGCAATTTAAGTATAATTACATTCACCTACACATGCTTTTTTTTTTTTGACCTTTTTGACCTTTGTCAATTTTATTTGATAGATACAGTGGAGAGAGGACAGGAAAGCAGGGGCAGAGAGAGAAAGGGGAAGACATGCAACAAAATGCCGCGGGTCGGTTGCTCTCAGCCATATCACTAATATTAGTTAAAATTTTAAGTAATGTCTAAGTTACTATACATGCATAAGTAGTACGTTTTGCATAACTTAAGATATTTAACAGGAAAGGAGACACAAATTCTTGATTTCTTCTATTTTTGAAGAAAAAACAAACAACATTTCCCCATCTTACCTGGTAAGTACGCCGCAATATGAATCTCGCACATTTACATCATTATTTAACATTCGTTACTTTAATGGTAGTCTCGTTACTACTTTATAGTACCCATTTAGTAAGTAAATTTACTTAAATGTACTTATAGCATAATTTTATTTTTGTTTCTTGTAAAAACCTGAAGTGTTACCTACTTATTCTACTGTACTACTACTGTACTTTTGTAGGTAAATATAGTTAAATTTTAATTTCAAATAAAATCAGTGAAATTTGATTTAATTATAAGGGAATTACACCCCACATCAGGGCCGTATTATAAAGTGTTCATCTATTGAGTTTATCCAAACAGGCCCAGATTCAAAACACAGTCCACTTGAACGCCACCAATCAGCGAGCAGCCAAAGACCCAAACAGCTGAAACGTGTCCCTCTCCACAGTTCACACTGTCTTCTTCCCAATAATGAATATTTCTCACCACATGATCACAGCTTGTTCTCATATTATGAGATATGCTGAAAGCAAGTCCTAGGACCCAGCCTATCCTAACGAGGCAACACCTTCTCATCCCCGGATGTCACATAATGCAGTTTTGTCAGATGGTCCTGGCGGGGTCACTTCTGTTTGCTTTCACTTTCCCCCCCAACCTGCTGCTTTGTTTCATTTTCACTTGCTTTTCAGTTTGGCTTTCATTCTCTCCTGAGGTTTTAGCACCAATAACTACTTGATTAGGAAAAGGCTGTGTAAGCCCTTTGCACCAGTAACCACTTGTGGTGAAATACGAGTCACACACTCCTGTCACTCCTGCACATCATGCACTGCTTCCTCATAACAGAGACCTTATTCATAAACTGCATTTCTTTAGGATAAGACAAAAATGAAATTTGGCCCAAACCTGGCTTATCCCCCAGGCTTTGTCTCAGTAACCCAAATGGACATCAGAAAACAACAGATTTCATCAATACAATGTATAGTAACTCCCTTTTCCCTGTAATTATAAAACCAAGTAGAATAACAATTGATACAGCTACATTGATAGATAATATATTCACAAATAAAATTGACTATGAAATAGTAGGTGGACTGATATAAGTGTGTAACTGATATAAGCGATCATCTTCCTGTTTCTTCCTGTTTTTGCAATTTTTCAAAATTATTTTGGGATCAAAACGAAACAAAAGAATCAAATATTTGATATGATACGACATAGAACAACAAGAGCCATTGCTGCCCTCCAGATGGACTTAAAGGAACACAATTGGAAGGAGGTTTTTGCAAATGAAGATTCAAATGGTGCATATGATGCATTCCTATCAACTGTAATTTCACTATATGAAAAACATGTCCTTTAATGAAAATCACTAGAAAGCATCACAGATCAAATAAGCCATGGATCACAAAGGGGATAGAAGATGCATGTACAAAGAAAAAAAAAATCTATTTAAGAGATTCATAAAACAGAGGACAAAAGATGCTGAAATAAAGCACAAGTTATATAAAAATAGATTAGTAAATATTATAAGAACAAGTAAGAAAGAATATTAACACGTTATTGGAGCAAAGCAGAAGTAACACACAAGAAAGATGGAGGATATTAAACAGTATAATCAAAAAGGGCTCAAAAAATAAGAATTATCCAGATTATTTTAAAAAAGATGAAGATATTGTGCTTGATAAAGCTAAAGACATTGCAAATGGATTTAATGATTTCTTTGTAAATGTTGGCTTTAATTTAGCAAAAGAAATTCCAGAGTCAAGAAATAATAACGATCTAAATAAACATATTACTCAGAATGTGTCCTCCATGTTTATTGGTGCTGTAACTCATAGAGAAATAATTAACATTGTGAAGACATTTAAAAATAAAAAGTCCACTGACTGTTATGGTATTGACATGATATTAGTTAAAAGTATTATAGAATATATATAGTGCAACCTTTCGCATACATTTGTAATCTGTCCTTTCAAACTGGTGTGTTTCCCTCACAAATGAAAATAGCAAAAGTTATTCCAATCCATAAAAACGGAGAGAGATGTCAGTTTACCAATTATAGGCCAATATCAGTACTCCCAAAAGTTATTTGTTAATAGACTTGATCGAAAAGCATAATCTCCTAAGTGATAACCAATATGGCTTTAGAGTGAAAAGGTCCACTTCGATGGCAGTGATGGAACTTGTAGAAGGGATATCTAATGCTATAGATAATAAGGAATATACTGTTGGTGTTTTTATAGACTTAAAAAAGGCGTTTGATACAATTGATCATTCTATATTAATGAATAAACTAGAGAGATATGGCATAAGAGGGATAGCAGACAAGTGGATGAAAAGTTACCTGGATGACAGATATCAATATGTCGAATTCAATAATGTAAAATCTAAGCAGTTGAAGGTAGCTTGTGGTGTTCCTCAGGGCTCTGTGCTGGGCCCTAAATTATTCATATTATAGATAAATGACATATGTAATGTTTCCAAACTGTTAAAATGTGTATTGTTTGCTGGTGACACCACTCTGTACTGCTCAGGTAAAAACCTAGAACAGCTTCTGACTACAGCGGAAAAGGAGTTAAATATATTAAAAATCTGGTTTGATGTAAATAAGTTATCGTTAAATATAAAGAAAACAAAATTGATTATTTTTGGCACTAGACAAATGAAAAATGTATCTAAAATAAGGGTTAATGGAATTGAAATTGAAAGACTGTACAAGAATAAATTTCTTGGAGTGATAATTGATGATAAGCTGAGATGGAAGTCTCATATAAACCATGTGAAAACAAAAATGTCAATAACCATTGATTTTCTCTACAAAACAAAGCATGTCCTGAACAAGAAATCATTATACACACTTTATTGTTCTCTGTTGCTTCCATGTATGACTTATTGTCTGGAGATGTGGGCTAATGCATATAAAACAAATACTGTTCCTATTTTCAAGTTACAAAAAAGAGCTATAAGAATTATAAACCAATCAAACTATATAGAACAAACTAACATTTTGTTTATTAATCTGAATACCCTGAAATTTTATGATTTAGTTGAATATAAAATGGCACAGATAACGTGTAAAGCACAAAATAACTTGCTTTGCCACAGTACTCAGAAGCTGTTTAAAGTCAGAGAGAGTCAATGTGACTTAAGGGGAACAGATTTCTTTAAGAAAAACAAGATGAGGACAAATATAAAGCAGAGATGTGTTTCTGTTAGAGGAGTTAACCTGTGGAATAGTTATGACAGGGATTTAAAAAGGTGGAGTTCATTTTCCTTGTTTAAAAACAAGTTTAAAAATAAAGTATTAGAAAAATATATAAATCAAGAATGAAAAGAGCAAAAATAATAATACTGGAACTCTTGATTGTTTTTCTTTGATGTAGTTACTTATCTAAGGTGGAAAGTTTTTGTTTGTTTGTTTGTTTTTGCTTTGCTTTGTTTTATGCTTTGCTTCGAGCCCTGTGTACAGGAGCTGCATGCTAAAAGATGTTTTGTTAAAGCGTAATAAGCAAATGCTTCAGCCAATACCTTTTGATTAGCCTTGTCTTGTGCTTTCTTGCTTTGTGGTAATCTTTATTCTGTATTCACTGAGATATTTAAATGCTAATCAATAAATCAATAAATCAAATCAAATCAAATTAAGTATTCATAAAGGTAATCGGAGCACTACTTATATAGTGTTTATTGATTAATTCTATTTATGCTCAAAGTCACTAGAGCAGACAGAAAAGCCATAACTCTATCTGTCAAGTGCAACAACCTCAGGTGCGTCACGTTAATGATGTTCAAACTGTGTCACTCAAAGCACGCTGATCATCACTGAACAGCCTTCAGCTGCCTGTGTTCCTCCCCTCTTTGCTTCAGGCTTCTTCTTCTTTTTTCCCGCCCCACTCTCTGTGTGCACAGATGACGAACATCCTCACTGCAGTGGCTGCGGTCAAGGGCACCTTTTCAATCCAATAACGAGGCAGTCTGGAGAGACGAGAAACTAAATTAAATGTTTTTTTAAAAAAAAATCCAGTTTGTGTTTGTGTCTGTGCACCTTGACATCTCTTTCATTGGGTGACACTGTGTGAGCGTATGCGTGTCGTGATGCTTGACTAACCAGAAAAGGGGAAAAGCAGAGGCAGAGACTATTGTACTGTAAATATGTCTCTGTGAAATACTGATGTGTGTTGGATGACTCACTGGAATTGACTTTTTCTCCTTTTTCTTGCATCAAGGTCTTCTCCTGCAAAGGTCTTCCCTCTTTTTCAGCGGACACTAGTTTTTGTATTTTTGATGGCTTGACTTTCTGAATTAGCAGAGGAGCAGCTGTGTGTCTTAAGAGTATGAGAGGGGTTTATTGAAATGATTCATGTGGAGGTGGATCCTCTTCCTCCGTTACCATGTGTCATCTCACAGCCTGAAATGGTACTTTAACACTGAGGACATTGCTCATGTAGCACTCTGGGTGGAGTAAATAGTGTAATTGCCTGTGATATTTTATTTTGTCTCCTGGAAGAGCCCTCAGCTCTCCAATTTCATGGTGTAAATAGGATGCTCAACAAACTGCCTTCGAAAAGCTAAGAGGTCAGTGCTCCGTGCCTTTGATTTAGTCCTGCAGGTATCACATTGTTAGGGTGTTTGGCATATCACATTCTCTGTGGCCTTTGCAGTCTGTAAATACTTAACTTGGTTCCTTGAAAATCTGAATGTTGGTCAAAGTAAGGTGTTAAATAATGACGCAGAGTCAGTGATCATCACAAGATAAAGCAAAAATTTCTTAAAGTCTGCAGCTGTGGTCGGAGGCTTATATGCACTCATCATGAGCGTGAATATCATAGTAATTTAGAGCCTTTAATAATCTATTTGAAGAGTGATCGTACCACATACATCTTTAATGACTTTAAAAAAGAAGAATTTGGTGTACAAGATTTAATTTATTTAAGATTTTTTATTATCCACACAGGGTCAAACTATACCTACAGGCTCAGCTATACACATACACTGAGAGTAAGTGGTGCTGAGAGTTCTACACTATCTTTACTTGACAAGGTCAAGGCTATCATAGGTCAAGGGGATCATGATTGACTACGACTGGCAGTTTCTCTCTGTAAGCATGAAAAACTTCGATTTGTTTGACAGCACTAACTGGATTAACCAATACTCAGAAGAACAGGTAAGTCCAAGGAACCCAGTGAAGATATAAGAAGAAGAACGTTCTCATTTCATTACTGCGTAAATGAGAGAAAATCTAAAATAAATTCAAACTGACCCAATTCATGTTTTTTAAGCCATTAAAGGCCATTAAAGGTGGATGTTGTACAGTCATCTCGATTAGCGCAGGTCACTGATGCGGAGCTCTTCACTGTGTTAGTGGTGTTAGTACCCTTTGAACAACAGTCCATCCAAAATATTCACACTACAGTTTTATTCACTGTAAGTATTATTAGTATTTAGTCTTGTCTTGTCTTTGCAGATGTACTATATGTTAATGTTACAAGGGGCAGCGTCAAAAATACACGGAACAATCAGTAATGTGGGAGGATCAAAGAACGTAGGAACCGTCACAGTACTGCAGCCAGGCTGAGCCTTTTTTAGCCTCTCCTCGAGCCTGTTTCTGCTGGAGGTTTTCTCCTGTTAAAAGGGAGTTTTTCCTTCCCACTATCACCACACCAAGTCTTTGCTCATAGGGGGTTGTGGGACTGTTGGGTGGTAGAGTTTAAAATAAAACGCCTTGAGATGACTGTTGTTTTGCAGTGGCCCCACATAAATAAAAATGGTGAACATGGTGAACTCATGGTCATCTTGCTTAAGTCAACTTTTCAACCAATCACTAGTCAACTCTTATAAAGTGTCATCAACACAGGAATTGTGCTTTTTGGCTTTTAAATCCAGCTTTATTGTGGAATACCAGATTGTTTAACCTAAGCAAATTGTTTGGATGACATCACATTTCTGAGTATCTGAATCACAAATAGACAAAAACAAAGCGATGCAGAGTCATGGTAAAAGAATTTTGTCTTATCAGGAAACAATAAACACTCATCTGAGCTTCAGCAGATCTTCAAACTACATGAATAGAATTTTAAATGAACTACAGAACATGACACCATTGTCATTATTTGTTTTAACAAAAATCAATCCAAAAGAAATTAAGAGGAGCCATGTATTGCTCATCAAATCCACTCGGTTAACTCATTATCAGCAAGTGTCAGGAACTCTAAAAACTGCTAAAAACTGAAGCTTTGTTTGCAAGCCTGAAGCGTTCATGTGTCCATTTACATAATCAAATCAAGGAGGAAAGACTTCACAGCGGTGGAGGGTGATGACTTGGGAACCTTGCAGTCGTTGAGGTTACCATGAACTCCTATATGTGGCAAAGTACTTTAGAGTCAAATATGGGGCCATCTGTCCAACAACTAAACCTTAACCAGAACTGGATAATTAAACAAGACAATGATCCCAAACAGCCAATCAGAATGGCTGAAAAAGAAAGGAATCAAGTGACCATGTGTAAGTTGAAATTTTAGAGATTTTAAAATCCATTTTCCATTTCTTCATCTTAATTCGAATCACTTTTCCATCTTCTTCTGTAGAACATTTAGCATCTGTTGTGCAGCCCTTTCCCTTTGTACCTGTTGACTGTTGAGGCCTGCAGAGGCTTGGTTGTGCTGCATCATTTCTGTAATGTATCACATTTTTCTCTTTTGCTTTGTGTGTTCAGGACTGGGAAGGCAGTTGAAATGTAAAATCCTCCTGTGCCCTTGAGTTGGTGCAGAAAACACAAAGGCGGAGGCTGCTGCCTTTGATGCTATTAGCATAATGTCTTTCTGATGCTAATGCTAAGTGCCTCGGACTGACCGCCGAAGCTTACACGCCCCACGGCCACGATGAGCTTACATGGCTGTTGATCGCCCTCTCCCTCGCTCTTCTCGCTGCTATTGTGATCACTGCCTGTCTTGCCTCAGCTTAGAGACATTCACCTCTCACCGAGGGTCAGGAGGCGGATCCCCTCTTCCTTCTGTCGCCCTGGTCACCATGGAAACACCCCTCCCATTTGCCATCACCCACCCTGTGCCCCTCTTCTCCCTGGACAATGGCCTTTGCGAAGCGTGCGCCAGCGCTGTATGCTAAATGTTAAAAATGTGTACTTGTGCTGGGGGTAATAAGTCATCGTGGCTGATTGATGCCAAAGTCCTCCAGAGCTCAGATGTGAACTGCAAAACACAGCGGGACAGCCACGCTCCTTCATACCGCTTTACGAACATCTCTTAACTCCCCGCAGACACACAAATACACACACACACACATACAGAGTGTGAGTCAAGTTGAGGAGGTGAGTGAGGCCTCATTGTGTTTTAGATTGTAAAGAGACGCAGCAAACAAAGGCTGCAGAGGAACACGACTACTGAGAATCTACAGAGATTGAGCTATTGCTCATAGTGGTATGAGCACCGGCAGCCACACTCAGGGGCTGCCAGTGTCTGCTTGAATGTGCACATGTGTGTGTGCATGTGTGTGTGCGCATGTGTTCAATTATGGGGCTGTAAAGAGACCAGATGAAATCCATAAAGTTACCCAGTGATGTGTGCTGCATGACACTGTCACTCATTGAATTATTATGCTATTAAAGATGGAACTGAATAGATGGAGAACCTTTCATTTTTCATTCATTTTGTGTCCCAATTGCTTCTGTGTGTCCATTAAGGTTTTTTCTTTTTTCAAAAGAAATTGTGGCAAGGTTGATTTGCTAGCAAGCAGGAAGAAGCAGAAAAAAGAGCAAGAAAGAAGAGAGGGGAGGAGAGAATTTAGAATTTCCCTCTGGTTTAATTATCTGAGCCAACACCCCCCCCCCAACACACACACACACACACACACACACACACACACACACACACTCTCCCCTGCTGTTAAATGTTAGAGGTGAAAATACGAGCAGCGTGTGTGTAAGATGCATGTGTGTGCGAGCGACTTTTCATTTCCCTGTGTGTGTGTGGCACGCACAACAATCCGCCGGGCATGGCAGCAGTGCAGAGCAGGGAATAAGTGTCATCCCACTGTAATGTTTAAATGTTGCTCATTACACTCTGAAAAGAGCAAATCAATCAGTTTCATCACCTGCTGTCAGCGTGTGATTACTCAACTCAGTGAGCATCATATTCATGGTTCAGATTTACAATCCACTTGTGTGAGAACCCCTCCCCACCCCAGTGCACCGTTTATCGTATGAGTGGAGCATCTAAAACTGTTCTCTCTGTTTAAACACGGCATGGGAAGACTTTCTGTGGAGATTCTCACACCGTCGCGATGATGACCATTGGCAGAGGCTGTTTTAGCCTCGGGCTGTGAATTTTCAGGATGTTGAGGAAAAGCTCTGAAGGTTCTGTTTATCATAAACTGTGTGTTTTGCAAAGGGGTGGCTGCATTAAATTGATAGAGCTTACCTTTTCTCACAGCAGACATTTTGGCTCTTGAAGCAGCACAGCTGTAGGCAAAGACATCAGCGAGGGCACAGTCCAATTAAATGTTCCAGTTTGCTGGCGCACGGCACGCCAGGATCTTTGAAATGGCTAACCCAAATGCACCTGTGCTCCTTCTGTGACATTACAGTTTTTACATTTTTGCTGTGAAAAGGCTTCAGAGATGATTTCTGATTGATGACCAATTGTGCAGGTCTGGAGAGTCTCGATCCATCTTTTCCATACAGGAAGCTCTGTGAAGGAACGCCATTTCTTTGTTACGCAGAGACAGAAGGTGGAAAGCATCAGCTGTCCAACAGTTTCATATGATTCAATACCTTTTATGCAGTTATCGTTAACTAGAAGATAAAAGTTCAATAAGGAGAGATTGTTAGGATGGATGGATGGGTTAATTGATAAACAGAATTCAGCCAAGTTATTTGGTGATTGAACTTTGATGGCCCATCATGGCTGAATGGATTCTGCTCTGATTAATGTGAAAGAGGTGGAGATGGGCTGCTTGAGGGAGTCTGCAAAGGAGAATGACAGACGAGCAGTGACAGTGCTGTGGAGTGAAAGCTGATTGGCCTGAAGATTGGTGGGCAGAAAGATAATTGGATTAGCTTGGACTAGAGCAGTGACGTTAGCAATGAACTTGACAGTGTGGGAAAGTGGAAGTGATGAAAAGTGCAGACTAGCCATAAACACCTGGGTATCAGACAGAATTAGCTTCAAGATGATCCTTCTACCATACCTTTATGACAGAAGACAGTCAAAGCTGGAGAACCTGGTGCCCATTTGATCACATTTGCTAAACCTTGGGAACTCATTGATGCTGTCGCAAAGCGATTTTGAGTGCACGTGTCTTCAACATCTGCTTCTGGGTAACAAGGAAATAATGTTTCTCGGAGCTTCCTGATTGGCAGAGTTAACTCTAATATTTCAATGTATCAAATAAATATTTTGCGTTAGTAAGTCTTTTTTTTTTTACATTTTGAAGCTTCCATGGAAAAGTTTTTAATTGCAGCAGCGGAAGTTTCCTTTGGTCTTCTGGTCTATGACTTTGGTAACATTTCTCTCACGGGTTTATCATCTTGAGTACAAGTTTTGAGTCTTCTTTAGCTGAAGATGGAGCTCATTTAGTAAATTAAGGTACCACGTAAAGAAAAATAGACAAAGTGGGGTATGATTATTGTTGGGCTTTCTTGTGACTGACATTATAGTGACATTTAGACTATATGGGTCAAGTACTGGGCCATTGACACATTACACAGGAGCTGTTTGGCCATGAAAACCATACCATGAAGCTTCCAGCCGCGTTACGTGCCTCAACACATGGTGACTGGGCTCTGTAATTTCACCCAGTCTGTCGCTGTGTGGCTGAGTTGCTGTGGTTCCTACATGCTTCCACTGTCTTGACTGACTTGTTATGAACGATCTTGTTATAATAGTGGTATCCTATTACAGCACTTGAATTGATGCTATGTATGTATGTAATAATGGTTATATTCACCTGTAGCTAGAGCTATGGTGGGGTGTGGTTTGTGGCTCATCTGCAGGGGAGGGGTGGAGCAGTGGGTTCAATGGACAGTGCCAGGGGAGGCTGGTGGGCACAGCTGTTATGCATCACACTAACTACGCCTTGCCTGTTTCAGCAAGAGTGCTGTGTATGATGCAGTGAGCAACACAAGGCAGCTGCAAAGCTGTGCACGGTCTACAAAAAGCAGAACAGTACAAATAAACATTACTGCAACGCCATGTGCGCCAGGTCCTGTGTGCTACAACAATCTAAACTAACCACAAAAATGTTATTTGATCCATTTTAATCTAAACAAAAACTACTAGGCAAGGGCTAAAGTGCCCCAGAACAATCTGGAATTATGTTCCAGCACCTTCAGTTAATGAGCAATTCAGTCTGATAGGCAGGTTTAATACATGCTGTCCAATAAGATAATTTTTCATCTGTTTCCAGCTGATGGCGCAGAGATGCTTGCTCAGTAATAAGAAAATAATGACATCCCACGGCCTGCTTACATCTTCAACACATCGTTTTTCCTTCTGTTATGGATCACTAGCGCTGCTGTTGTTTTCTTGTGCTGTGCGTGCATTTAGGTTTTGACTTGCTCCTGAGTTCACAAGCCCTGACGATACATGGAGGACACGCCCGTCCTCTATTTCGCTACCCAGCCTTTGGGCTTGATCTGGGGATCCTAAAACTGTGGATCTCGGAACCCTAGCTTGTGTTACATTCACTTCGCTGTCTCTCTGGTTAGGTTTAGACCCTCCAGTATTACATAATACTAATTTACTTACAACATCCTTCTTCTCACTTACAAATCCCTCCCATCTGTCTGACTTCTTTCACCCATACACCCAGTCTCAGACCCTGCAGTCCTCAGCCATGGATCTGCTTTTTGTCCCTCCCAGCATACAACCACTCCAAGTTGTACCGCCATAACTTTATACAGTCTGGGGACCTTTCACACCCCTTCTCTAGAAGCTGTCTTACAGCTTTTCCTGCTGATAAGGACCATTCATATATATGCAGCAAAGTAATTATGTAAAAGATAAACAATAACAATTAAAACAAAGAAAAGTTCCTATTTTTTCCATTATCTACTGTAGAAAAGGACATTTTATGTGAATCACAGTGAGTCACCAGAACTTTGTATTTATATGGGCTGAAAGATTTGTTTTATTTACTACAGCAGCATTTCTATATCATGTAGTTAAACTGACATGTACTGTAGAAATTACGTTTCGTCTTTATGATTTTAAATGGGATTAAATATGCAGTTAAACACCTTTACACTCCCAGAAAGGGACAGTTTTGCTGGTCCAGCCCACTTCAGACCAGAGTGAACGTAGCCCATGCTGTATAATACACTCCTGGTTTATAGGGAGACCATTTTCATTCCCATTTATGTGACAGCTGTCTCATAGTACAGCTGCTGATGGACACCATCAGCCATAAACAATCGATAATACATTATATTGCTTAGAAAATCATAAATAATACAAACATAAGCTACAAATATGTCATTGGTGGAGTTGGTAGTGTCTTTGCTATAAGTGCGTGGCTGCTTTTAGCACTCCCCGAAATCAAAGATATATCAGTAAATGTGCGGCCAGCAGGGCAGGAAACAGCAATCACTGCTTTTTGTGAGCAGTGAAGATGAAGCATTTTAGAAAATCCGGATGAAACGCAGCTGTATTATAACAGTATGTAACACAGAAGCAATATACTGTGAGGAAAATATTTTTAAGACGGCTGTGCGAGATTAACAGGAAGCGTCCCAAGTGGTCGAGTGAAATGTTAATTTGTTTCTTGAATAATTTCTCCTGTAGTCAGCTGCTACACATAACCTCTGCTGTCCTCAGGGTGTGTCTTTCATCCCTATGGACACACACACACACATATGTCAGGCGCCATAAAACTCGCAGCCACGCCCCGCCTTTGTTTTAGCATTTGGCTTCGACTCCGGTCTTCTGATGTGGCCCCTGCTGAGGTCATCACATAAATGAATGCCAAGCAGGGTGACCCCTTCTTCTGTACGCTAACGTACTCCACAAATGCATGTGACCTGGGCACATGCACATCAGACAAACTTTCACCCACGCACAGCTGACTATGAGCCAGTCAACTCATCCAGAGAGGTGAAGAGAAAAGAATTTAAAGACAGGAAGAGAACAGAGCTGTTTCCAAAAAACAAATAAATAAACAAAAATCCAGAAGAAAGTGCACTGACACCAGGATTAGTATTCACTGAATTTAACCTTTAGCTCTTTATAAGATTGTAATGAGCCGAGATAAGTTCAGCTGAAACCAAAGTCTAGGTCAAAACCAAAAAGTGATGTTGTCATTCTACACTACAGTACAATCATTCGGGGGAGGGGGTGGGTGTGCGTTATGACAGGGCTCAGGTGTCAGTGTGTGTGTAGAAAGGGAGGTGGTTTGAGGACAAACTGAGGTTGCCACTAGCATAATAAGGGCAGAAGTGTATGAGCGTGTGTGCTTTAATATGACCGGTCACTGTGTAATGAGCCAAATAGTCTATATTGTTTTCGTCTTGTGCCGAAGTCCTCGCGGCAGCAGATGTTGTGTTAAACAGCAACACAGCAACAACAAAAGCTCATTAATCAGTGTCTGTGAGGGGTGTGTGTTCTTACCCGGCAAGATTGTTTTGCATTTATGCATTTTTTTTCTGCATACCTCCTCAGTGCGTCCGTGTGTATATATGTTCATATTTGCAAGCACAGCCACTTGTCGGTAGTCTGATCCCGTCGTGGGCTAAAGAATGTAAGTGTGAAGCAGCGTGTGAACTCCGCGGAGCTCTTGTGTGCCTCTTGGGACGGGGTAGGATCCTCACGTTGGTCTAATTCAAAGCCTAGTTGGGGGTATATTACAGTATGTGACACTGGTATCATAAAACAGCAGTGGCAGCTATCACTACCCATTGATTCTGCTCACACACAATACACACACATATACACACTCCTCGTTTCGTAACAACACACTCACACATTGTTTTCAAAGCTGGTTGAAGGCCCTTTCTCTGGTTTCTACAATTACGTGAGCTATTTGATAAAGTCAGAGTGTTTGGTGCCCACACATTACACGCCACCTCGCAGATGAGTCAAACCCACACTGCCTGGACCCACCTACTACCTCCACTTGACTTAATCCATAGCAGTGAATGGAGATAGGAATCATAATCGTCCCCCATCCTTCCTCTCTATCTCCCACTCTTACTCTCTGCCTCTTCGTTTGACTTTTTTTCTCTTCACACAGTGATTGAATGACACACTTCTAGCTTCATCTGCGTTGTACTAGAATATATATAAAGGATGAACATAGCCATCGTGATATCACAGACTGGTTAGCGGAGTCCTGCTGTGAAGCCTTCAGCTGTTTTGAAATGAGACATGCAAGAGGTGGAACTGACTGAGAAACTGAGGGACACTAACACGTTAGTTTCATGATCCCAAGCTTAAAATATTACCTACTTTATCATCTTTGTTTAAATAGTAATTTACAAAACAAACATGGTTTTTTTTCCACTAAAGCCTTGAATGTAGTGACCAAAATCATAAGGTCACTGAGATCAAGTGAACCAAATAATCGTTTCCCGTTATTTAAAACAGTAGATTTTGTTTTGTTTGTTTGTCTCACTGGACATCGACATCCGGATTCACTTTTCAGATGCTTCACCCTCTTGTATGATTAACCACACCAAAACACTTCATAAAACTAATCGATCTGGCACTCCAATACAGCTCTGTTTTCATTATGAACCTCACCTCAATCCCACTGCTAGGCTCAAGTAGGTAAGAGTTAAATGTTTAAGAGTCACATTTCTTTCAAAAAACATTTTTATTGCCTAAGAAGTCACTTTTTAAAAAGATACTGGGTGTATCTGTGTGTCTGGCCTCTGTTAGTTATGTCTTATTTAGGCAGTAGCTGCCTCCTGTGTCTTCAGTCTGGTTCTTGTTTCCACTGATGTCTGATTTCCTGATTCTGTTCACCTGTGTCTTGTTCCTCGGCTGTTTCCACTTCCCCTGATGTCCCCTCCCCCGCCTGTGTTTGTGTAAATATAGCTCCAGTTTTCCCTTTGTTCTTGTTGCGACATGTTGTATTACCCGTGTGTTTCCTGACAGTTCGATTCAGTTTGCTTCCTCTTCACCGGATTCTGTATTTTGAACTGCTTAATAACCACAATTCACCTTAACCGGTGTTGGCTTTTCACTTAAATGTAACCATATTACGTAACATGTGTGTTTAGCCAAAAACACACAAAGTCTTCAAGTGATCCAGACTGATTGCTTTAATACTTTTTTCAGTGTTACTAATTTGAAGTTGATTTGTCGACTGCAATATGTAAAATTTAATTATTCAAATAAAAAATCTGACAGATAACATTGGTTTCTAGAATTTGGGAAATTATTGTCATGGTACTGGGTTTGTGTGTTGTCTTTGATCTCAAATATCAAAGACAAATAACAGCTCATTTCAATCATGGTATGTAGAAGAGGCACATCATATTGAACCTTGAAGCAAATGGGCTACAGCAGCAGAAAACCACACTGGGTGCCATTTCTCTCAGGAAATTGAGGTTGCAGTTCATGTGGGCTCACCAAAATTGAACAATAGAAGATTGGAAAAATGTCGCCTGGTCTGTCGAGTCACAATTTCTGCTTCAACATTCTGAGTGTAGGGTTAGAATTTGGCGTAAATACCATGAAAGCACGAGTCCAGCACCTTGTTGAATTCATGCCACAAAGAACTAAGGCATTTCTAAAGGAAAAGGGGTCCAGCCTGGTATTACCAGTCTTTTTCTCAAATTTTCTGGACTTAGTTATTCTTTAGTGCGACCTCTTAGTTCTCCCTCCAGCTGATTTCTGACACACTCTGCAGTACATTTGTTCTTTAAATATCATGTTCCTTGCAAATACAATCAAAGCATTAATTCCTATTTGAGCACTGAGTTGTTTTTAGTAGCTGTGTAGAGTGCAGATCGATGCAGAAATAGAATGTTTTTTGGGAGGACAACACCAAGAAGAGCTTAGTCTGGAATCAAACCAAGACATTCAGAAATGCAGCAGCTTAGGGAGGTAACACTGCTGCTGTCACCATGTCACATAATAGTATCACCGGAGATGCCCAACAGACTCAGGTGCCAACAAACACCTAAATCCTGCTGCGCGTTACCTTCACGGCGGATGCACATCGCCCTCCACACCTGCTGTTATCCAACCCCCCTCGGTACACTCTTACACTGTGGCTGAAGCCCGAGTGAACCTACACCCAGAGTAAAACACACAGTCTCCAATCAGCCCCGAGACACTGCTGTCAGTCAGCGTATCAGCTAAGCCTGTCGAATTTAGACCAGTTAACTTGTGTTCGTAGGGCAAGCAGCTTATTGGCTTGTCCTGACTGTCAGACCATCATTGGCGACACTGGCGGGGAGTTACATAACATCACATCACAGGGCTGGATGTAGCCTTTCTCTCAGCCTCACAGCTGGGAGACCAGTGTTTTTGGAGCTGACGCATTTAGAGTCATAATTCGTATGTTATGGTAGTGTTGAGCGCGTGGACGAGTTAATCTGGAATTAAGATCTGTGATGCGAAGGAACCTCTGTGAGCTCCGAGGTGAAATACAGCCAAACTCAGTTGGACCTGAGAAAAGGCGTTTAAGAAAGGGTCATCGAATATTTAAGATTATTTCATGTTAGTTGCACTATTTTCACATTTTACGCCCAAATCCAAACACTCTGCAGAGAGCGCATTCACTCGGTTTCATAAATAAGTTACACACACACGCAGGGCTGCAGATTGGAAATGGTTAAATGGGTATAAATTATTCCTGCTTCCTGAATGTATGGCAGCGGCTTTGAGAGCGTTTCCATGCTGCCTGGAGAAAGTGATGACTGTGAATTAGCAAAGCAGCAGAGAGAAGGAGCAACACCTGTTCACGGTCATGATTCATGCCCGAAACAATCTTTTTAGACAAGGATGAAAGTAGGCCTCGATGCTGCCTCACATGGCTGCTGCACACCAGTCACCTCAGTGCATTAAAATGAGAGATTATGCTTGTGTGTGACTGTGTGTGTGCACGTCGCTGCAGCTCTGACTGCCAGGTCTACCTGTGTGACAAAATTACACGGTGAGGAAATTTATAATTGCCTAGTTGCTCGGGCTTCGGTCTCTTGAGTCTCACAGTACAGCGAGATAGGTGGGCGTGGGGACGGAGAGGAGGGGGTTACATTCAAGTGCGCGGTCGTGAGTTGGCCATATTTACAGACGTCAGCTCTTTGTCTCCAGAGGGGGCACGAGCAGAGAAAGGTGAGCAATGAGGTGGTGTAAGGTAGGTCCCTGTGGGTGAAGCAGATTTTAGAGAAAAAAACCCCATCAAAAACATGCTCATTAAATTTTACTCCAAGGGAGAAAAGAGAATTCACCTGCTTTTGAAGCATAAAGGTAAGCTGATTGATAGTTAGCCTCTAGAACTGGTATGTCAAACTCATTTTACAGTGTTGGCGACATACTGTTTTGATCTTAAGTGGGCCTGACCGGTGAAACTACATTATATATGTGTAAAATTACAAAAAATGTTATGGTTTAATTACAGACTTCCCTATAAATACAACATATAAAGTTTTTTAACTTAGTTTTTTAACTGAAAGAAAATGTGCTTTTTTTCTGCGCACCCACTGTAAAAAAACAAAAAAAAACAAACAAAACTAAATTCATATAGTGAAAATTGAAAAAACAGGAACTTTCTGTCATTAAATTTACTTTGGTGTAGCTCCTGGCGTACTCCTTCAAATTTTCCAGAGCCGTCCACTGGGCCAGATTGGAGTCTTTGACGGGCCGATTCTGGTTGCTGGTGCTTATGTTTGACACCCCTGCTCTAGAAAACAGCTGTGTAACACAAAATTTGTAAAGCATTACATTTAGAGTGGCGAGATGTTTCTAAAACTAAAGCTACTGCCACACTAAGGAAAACAATTGCAGCAGTTAACAGTCATAACAGAGCAAAAACTGCAACCCTGTCACTCTCTACGGTCACAGAAACTCACAAATAGAAATTCAACTTAACTTCTTCCATTCAGAGTCCGGCCAGAACATCATAGACTTTAAAATGAAATTAAGAATTTCTTCCACAAATATTGACATAGTTGATACAGGATGCCAATTTATCTGCAAAATGACAGAGACGCTTGGCAACCTTGCTTTTATATAGGGATATTGCCAGAATGCAACCATTGGCAACCAGCCGAGTCGAGCCCTACTGTGTCATCAGCTCAGGCTGCCTCGGACTGACTGCAAAGGTGTCGGTAATTCTGATTGTTTAGAGCCAGGTTGCCTTCCACGTGTGCAAATGTTTGTGACTGAAAGTGGTCGCCCAGAGGTTGAAGGTGTTGCACGCTCAGTCTCTGGATAACCAGCTGGTCACCTGAGCTACTTGCAGTTGGTAGACTTGTAGTCAAGACCGCCTAAACCAAGACTAAGACAGACTGAGTCAAGACCAAGACAAAGTTGAGACAAGACCGAGACAAAAAAGTCTTTAAACTGCAGCCAGATGCTGCTTCATTTACAGGTCTCAGCCATATTTATGTGTTTTTGCGATGCAATCGCACAGCCCTCCTCACGGCTGTCTACTGTCTC
This sequence comes from Aulonocara sp. 'chitande type north' Nkhata Bay, assembly GCF_057382095.1. Classification (NCBI taxonomy): domain Eukaryota; kingdom Metazoa; phylum Chordata; class Actinopteri; order Cichliformes; family Cichlidae; genus Aulonocara; species Aulonocara sp. 'chitande type north' Nkhata Bay. Next base: position 37,853,072 of record NC_141364.1, read on the forward strand.
ACTCACTTACTGAGAGGACAGACGCACTCTCCACCTGACTGTCGCGTCTCTCACCCTCTCTGTTTTTCACATAATGATCCATCCATCCATCCATCGTCATCCGCTTTGTCCGGGGTCGGGTCGCGGGGACAGCAGCCTAAGCAAAGAGGCCCAGACCTCCCTCTCCCCAGCCACCTCCTCCAGCTTGTCCGGGGGAATACCAAGGCGTTCCCAGGCCAGCCGAGAGATATAATCTCTCCAGCGTGTCCTGGGTCTGCCCCAGGGCCTCCTCCCGGTGGGACATGCCTGGAACACCTCACCCAGGAGGCGCCCAGGGGGCATCCTTGTCAGATGCCCGAACCACCTCAGCTGGCTCCTTTCGATGTGGAGCTGCAGCTGCTCTACTCTGAGCCCCTCCCGGATGGCCGAACTTCTCACCCTATCTCTAAGGGAGAAGCCAGCCACCCTTCGGAGGAAGCTCATTTCTGCCGCTTGTATCCGCGATCTCGTTCTTTCGGTCACTACCCACAGCTCGTGGCCATAGGTGAGGGTAGGGACGTAGATCGACCGGTAAATTGAGAGCTTCGCTTTTACACTCAGCTCCCTCTTCACCACGACGGACCGGTGCAACGTCCGCATTACTGCAGCTGCAGCCCCAATCCGTCTGTCGATCTCCGGCTCCCTTCTCCCATCACTCGCGAACAAGACCCCGAGATACTTGAACTCCTCCACTTGGGGCAGGAACTCATCCCCGACCCGGAGTGGGCACTCCACCCTTTTCCGGCTGAGAACCATGGCCTCAGATTTGGAGGTGCTGATCCTCCTTCCCGCTGCTTCACACTCGGCTGCGAACCGTTCCAGTGCGAGCTGGAGGCCTTCACCCGATGAAGCCAACAGAACCACATCATCTGCAAAAATCAGAGATGAGATTCTGAGGCCACCAAAGCGAAAGCCCTCCGCCACTTGGCTGCGCCTAGAAATCCTGTCCATAAAAATTATGAACAGAACCGGAGACAAAGGGCAGCCCTGGCGAAGCCCATCACCCACCGGGAACGAGTCCGACTTATTGCCGGCAATGCGAACCAAGCTCTTGCAACGGTTGTATAGGGATCGAATGGCCCGTAGCAATGGGCCAGACACCCCTTATTCCCGCAACACCTCCCACAGGACACCCCGAGGGACACGGTCGAATGCCTTCTCCAAGTCCACAAAACACATGTAGACTGGTTGGGCAAACTCCCATGCACCCTCAAGTATCCTGGAGAGGATAAAGAGCTGGTCCAGTGTTCCGCGACCAGGACGAAAACCGCATTGTTCCTCCTGTATCCGAGGTTCGACTAATGGACGAACTCTCCTTTCCAGCACCCTGGCATAGACTTTCCCAGGGAGGCTGAGGAGTGTGATCCCCCTGTAGTTGGAACACACCCTCCGGTCCCCTTTCTTAAAGATGGGGACCACCACCCCGGTCTGCCAGTCCACAGGTACTGCCCCTGATCTCCACGCAACATTGCAGAGGCGTGTCAACCAGGACAGCCCTACAACTGTCAGGGCTCTGTGTGCGGGCAGGCAGAGAGGAGGATCCAAATGCAGGACTCGGAAAACGGAATGCAACTCAAAAACCTCAGCTTTATTGCTGGCCAGAAAACAAAACATGAAGTGAGGACTGAACACCGAAACCAAAAACACACAGGCATAATCTGAGGGTACGACGCGACACTGGGCATGGGAAAACACAGGGCTTAAATACACAGGGTAGTAATGAGGAAATGGGCCACAGAAGGGAGACACAGCTGGGAGAGATCAGGGCTAACAAGACATGGGGAACAAAGCTGCACACACTAACATAAGACAAAGTCTTTCACAATAAAACAGGAAACATGAATCACAACTCAGAGACATGGACTCAACACAAAGACAGAAAATGAAACATGGAACTGAACTATACATGAAACCACCATTCCTAAAACATGGATAATAGAAACATGAAACTCTAATAATGATAATAATAATAATAATAATAATAATAATAAACATCACAACAAGAGAATGAGAAACAATCCAAAGCACCAAGATAACTGAAACACAAAGTACCAGAGAAACAAAGAATAATCCATGATGCAAAAGTGAACCAAAACATAATAAACTCAAAATACTGGGTCCAACGGACCCAGAACCGTGACAGTACCCCCCCACAAAGGGCTGGCTCCCAACAGCCCCAAACAAAAAAAGCACAAAGCACCAGGCCAGGGCGGGCGGAGGGGGTCCAGGACGGAGGGACAGAGACCAAACAAAAAACAAGGAGCTCTAGAGTCCACGACGAGTTCAGGGGGCCGACCGTGCACACGGCAACGGCGGCGACGGGCGAACAGTTCCGGAGGCCGACCGTGCACACGGCAACGGCGGCGACGGGCGAACAGTTCCGGAGGCCGACCACTTGGAAGGCAGTGGCGGCCACTGAGCAGGTCCGGAGGGCAGCCGCGTCCCCGAAGGCCATGATGCCACCTTATAGGCCTGGAAAATGGCCGGCAGAGGCTAGGCGGAACAGGTCGAGCTGGCTCTGACGGCGGTGTGGCAACCGCAGGACCAGGCGAGGCAGGACCAGACGAAGCTGAAGCGGAGGCTGGACCAGACGAAGCTGAAGCTGAGGTTGGACCAGACGAGGCTGAAGCTGAAGCGGAGGCTGGACCAGACGAGGCTGAAGCTGAAGCGGAGGCTGGACCAGACGAAGACGATGCTGGACCAGGCGACGGCGTGGGCGGAGCTGAAGCTGAAGCGGAGGCTGGACCAGACGAGGCTGAAGCGGAGGCCAGACCAGACGAGGCTGAAGACACGGAGGCCGGACCAGGCGTGGATGAAGACACGGAGGCCGGACCAGGCGTGGATGAAGACACGGAGGCCGGACCAGGCGTGGATGAAGACACGGAGGCCGGACCAGGCGTGAATGACGGCAGCGGGACGGCTGCGGAACCTGACGGCAGCGGGACGGCTGCGGAACCTGACGGCAGCGGGACGGCTGCGGAACCTGACGGCAGCGACGCTGCAGGCGGTGATGCGAATGGTGATGATGTGAATGCTGTAGGCGGTGGCGTGAATGCTGCAGGCGGTGATGTGGATGCAGGCAACGGTGTAGGAGTCACAGGGGATGATTCAGCAGATGGTAGCTGAACAAACTTCCCCGGACCGCCAGCAGATGTGAGGATATGCTGGCTGGGTCCTCCAGGACCCTCAGCTAACGAGGCGTGGTGCTGGGTGGGCTCCTCGGGCCCTCCAGCAGACGTGGCTTGAGGCTGGACGGGCTCCTCGGGCCCCCCAGCAGACGTGGCTTGAGGCTGGACGGGCTCCTCGGGCCCCCCCAGCAGACGTGGCTTGAGGCTGGACGGGCCCCTCGGGCCCTCCAGCAGACGTGGCTTGAGGCTGGACGGGCTCCACGGACCCCCCAGCAGACGTGGCTTGAGGCTGGACGGGCCCCTCGGGCCCTCCAGCAGACGTGGCTTGAGGCTGGACGGGCTCCTCGGGCCCTCCAGCAGACGTAACATGAGGCTGGCTGGGTTCTCCCGAACCCCCAGCTCAATGCAGCAGCTTCGGCAATGGAGACGCTGAACATGGTCCATTCGGACTCAATGTCCCCGGTCTCCCTCGGAATGCTGTTGAAGCTCTGCCGGAGGTGTGCGTTGAAGATCTCGCGGACTGGGGCCTGTGCTAGACGTTCCCAGCACACCCTCACTATGCGTTTAGGTGCACCAGGTCTGTCCAGCGTCCTCCCCCGCCACCTGATCCAACTCACCACCAGGTGGTGATCAGTTGACAGCTCAGCCCCTCTCTTTCCCCTAGTGTCCAGAACATATGGTCGCAGGTCTGCTGATACGATTACAAAATCGATCATCGACCTACGGCCTAGAGTGTCCTGTCACATAATGATATTATCATATATTATATATATCATATATTATTATTGAAACGCTGCAACAACCGATCTTTAAGATGAGGGTGATGAGCTGCAGGTTCTCAGGAGAGAGAGAGAAAGAGTGAGAAAAGATAGAAAACAGAGAAAACCCTATATCTTTGTGATAAATTGACAGGAAGTTATTTTGCCCTTATGTGTTGGCTTTTAATCCAACACCATAATCATTTTCTTAATTGCTTAATCAAACCTGGCTATCTCTGCTGACACTGGAGAATTGTCAGCTGGCAACACGGTCAAAAAGCTGCTACACTGGAAAGGTGACGCTCACAAACATTACCTGCTTAAAGTAATCATGCTGGCATTGTCATTGTGACCATGTTAATGCGACTTTGGCTTTTAGCTCAAAAATCACAGCCTCAAAGAGCTACCGCGTGGCTGGTATATTCTTCTAACTTCCCCCTTGTGGGTCTTTCAGCTTCATGAAAAGAGAAACCAGATCTTTGGTGTGCCCCTTTAGGGGCTGGGATGAGGGGAAAACTAGAAAATGCTCCACGCAACCAGCATATAAAAGTAAATTACAAAAACCAAAGCTGGTATGCTAAAAACAAAAGATAGGACCCTGAGGCAACAGGGGCAAAAAGATGTGAAGTGTTTGTGCAATAATATATTCATCCTTTTAATAATTTTCATGCAATGTCTTTGACTTAAACTGAGCTCATGTGCGAGCGTGTGGGGAATATGGACTAATCTCCTCCCAAAGACCTAACAGCTTTGCATTTAATTTTTCAGACCCTCTGCCTTCATCTTTCTTTCCCCGTAACCCACTTTCTCCCTCCTCATGCTTTCACACAATGAAAAAGCCAGAGCAGAGCCACGGTAAGTGTGTCTTCAGCCGTTCTTATCCATGTCCATGAGCTTATTTAAGGCAATAAATCTCCCTAGGTTTGTAGGTTTTACTGCTCCTGATCGAATAGAGTATGAAGACCTCGTGTTAAACACAGGTGATTTTCTACGGATGCTCCTTTTGTTTTATTGTTTTTTTCCTACACCTCATTCATATCAGCCTCTCTGCCTTCTTTAGAGTCGAGACTACTGTAATCCTTTCTCCCATAACACACACACACACAGGCACAAAAGAGCTTTGCACAAATATCTTATTATAAATATTCATCGCTCGCAAAATAAAATTTATTCAGCGCCCGATTCCTTTTATTAAAAGTGATCCTTTAATCTGACACCGCTGGCTGCTGCAGCTCCATCTTCGATCTGTTGGCCTCTGTTTCTCATCATAATGTAAAAAAACAAAAAAATCCTCCAACAAAATATCCGATTCTCAGGTGATGAAAGCAGCAACTGGAAATAGCTTTGACCTGAGTCGGTGATTCACAGAAAATCCCAGCAAACACAATGATGTGGCTGGACGTTGAGGTCTGCGTCTAAAAAAAGGACTGCTGGCAAGTCTTTACACAGAGGTCATCCTTTACGGCACGTTGTTCCCTTGACAGGAATAGAGCAGGATGAAAATGGATTAGACGGTGATGTCATGAATTGCGAGAAAAAGTCATCCCGTGTTGGAAATACGTCATTGAGCTCCCTGGAATAGCAGAAGTCCACGCTAACTGGGCTAAGGCGTGTCTGGGCCATGGCTTCATTCTGGTTTGTTGAAAACTAGGCTAATCTTTATTGATCAAGTGAAACCCTGTTTACCTCATCTTAGCATTAGTCTCACTAGCATTCCCAGTGCTGGCCTTGGTGGGGGAGTTGTGCTAATTATAAGGAGCAGCATGTCAGTGTTATTGTTGTGAAAATGAGATTTGAGAGCATTGATACACAACTCTCCAGAGAGAGATAATGAGGATGTGCACTGCTTTCCAGCAGCCTGCTTCAAATTCACTGCCATCCCTTTTCACATTAGCAGGCTCCATGCTGCTCTGGAGAAAGATGAAGGCTGGTGTTTTACACCGAGGCACCGAACCTGTAGCTCTTAAACGGGCCGAACAGATTTCTCTTACCTTCAGGCTACAGCTGATGTAATTTGCCTTCATGTAACATCAACATTTCAGCAGCATGAGCGCAACAATGCCTCAAATCCAGGTAATGCGTGCAATAAGATAACGGCAGATTTTATTAAAGGCCCGTATCTTTAATCTGAAACTGAAAAGTAATCAACAGTGTGTGACAGCGTAGTCAGATATAGGATCCTTAGTAGGTTTATGCAATATTGAACTGTCAAACTCAGTTTTACTGAGGGCCACAGGGGGTAAACCTATGTTGTTTAGTGACAAGGTTTATTAAACCATAGAGCTCTCTAACATACTAGCTGCTTCACAACATCCATCCATCCATTTTCTTCCATTTGTCCAATTCAGAGTTTCAGAGGAGGATTCAAGGTGTCTCGAGGAGAGACGCTGGGACCCCAGGGCAGGTTATCAATCTACTGTAGGGCTAACACAGAGAGACAGAAAGCATTCACCTTAACATTCACGTTTATTACCAATTAACCTATAATTCACCTTTGGAGGCTCCGAGCTATCAAACGTGCTGCACCTTAGGAAAACACTAGCATATAAATAAATGCTGCAGAAGCACACAAAACATGTCGGATGTTAAGTAAAACACAGCAGAGGCAGGAAAAACTCAAAATCTCACAAAGTACAACCAAAGTGTTTTTGGAGAGACAATAATGTGACTAAGAAAATCTTGTGATTTGTGATTCTTTTCTCCACACTGAGCCATTACGGCTGATTTTAGGGTTCCCTTTCCCCTGCTTATTTTCCTGTGTAGAGGCAAAGTCATCGTCTATGATGTAGGCAGCAGAAAAGTGTTCTTTAAAATGTTCCTTCTTTTTCACTGCTGATGTTCTGCTTAACAGATTCAAGCTAAATAGTTTTATTAGAATTAACATTCAGACTAAAATAAAGTTTGTATTCCTATCTAGTCATACTATTTTATTATTACATTAATATAGTACAAGGTTCAGTTAGCTTCACATAAAAATAGCTGGTAGACACATCCATAGAGCTACTTTTACTTTCTGACTTTGAGTACATTTCAGTGCCAGTGCTTTTTTTCACTTGAGTAAAGAAGTTGAATCAGTACTTCAACTTTTACTGGTGTATTTTAACACTAGTATCTGTACTGCTACTTAAGTACAGGATGTCTGTACTTTTGCTAAGTCTAGCTGCCGTAACAGCTGCACTAACTGTGCTCCACTAACATGTCTTTGGAAAGAACCCATGCAGACTTTGGGGAGACCATGCAAAGGAACTGGGCTCCAGCAGGAGCTGTCTACTCCAACAGAGTGATAATATGACACAAACAAAAACAACATGAATAGAACATTTATGATGCAAATATGCAAAGATATAAATTATGGACTAAATAAGACATAGATAATTAGTTACTGGATTTGTACGAATCCTGAATCAAAGGGCAAGTCGACACCAATGATATTTTTTCTGCGTTTCTCATGGTCCGTTGTAGTCTGTTCTTGTCCTGTTTGGCGGCCTATCCAAACCATACATTGACGAATAAGCAGAGAACAGAATGGATTATTGCAGAGTAGAAATGGAGCAACACCACCTGAGGCAGGTTGAACTCCCTAAGCTAACGCAGGAGGTATATCCTCCGCTTGGGCATTTTGATGATAGTGTCCATATTATCTGTTTGATATATTGGTTTTTTTTTTTTTTTGCTTACCTGATTTTTAGCCAACTTAAAAAAAATTTGTATTGAGCCTAAAAAACATCAAGGTTCAAGGTAACTTTATTTATACCCACAGGCAAGGTAAATTTGCTTTACAGAAGAATGATAGCATTTGGCATCCCTTCAAAAACAGACATACCTAATAAAAATATATACCTCACTGTAGCACATATATAGTAATTTAATGTTTCGAATCAAAAACAAAAATAGTTCTTAATTAATTCAGTGACAGCAACAGGGACAAAGCTGTTTTTATAAGGCTTTGTCCTGCATCTTTGAAATAGAAACCTCCGTCCTGAGGAAAGAAGCTGAAATTCACCCGGTAGAGGATGGGAAAGATTTTTAAGGACTGATAAAGCCATCCTCTGTACCTGTTTAGAGTACAGGGAGGCTAAACAAGACTGTGGCTCACCTATCACACGACTTGACCGTCTCACTATCTGATTCAGTGGGTTTTTGTCTGTGACAGAGGTCTGACTGAACCATGCCACCAAATAAAAGGATAAAACAGACTCAATAAAAGAACGATAAAACAAAGTTAAAATTTTTTGGTCAATGTGGCAATGAGCAAGTTTCCTGAGGCAGTAAAGGTGCTGGCGACCCTTTTTACAAACTGTCTTGATTATAGTCCCAAGATATTTTTATGATTGCATGTTTACAGTCTAGGAAAATACACGATAATAAAATATCGTGTCTACATTTAATACCCCCCTTCATGCAGATCTGTCCAGAATAAATTTTGCTATAGCTCCCATTTTGGATTATGTTAAAGCCTAAAGTTGACTGCTTGGTGCTGACACAGGATGTACATTTGCAGCTCACAAACCAAGCTTGCTACAACTGACTGATCACTAAATCCGAACACTTATGGCTCCAAAAAGGTAACATGGCGGCAACTAAAGTGTAGCCAACGCAGTGGCTTCATTTATTTTATATATATGTGTGTATATATATATATATATATATATATATATATATATATATATATATATATATATATATATATATATATATATATATATATATATATACACACAGACTTCAGCCACTGCACAGAGACCTGCCATCTTCAGAAGTTTTCTGATGACTCTGCGGTGGTTGGATGCATCAGCAGGGATGATGAGACAGAGTACCGGGCTGTGGTCGACTCCTTTGTCACGTGGTGTGAGCAGAATCATCTGCAGCTCAACGTGGCAAAGACCAAGGAACTGATCATGGACTTCAGGAAGACCAGGAAACACTTGACCCCTGTTTCAATCCAGGGGGTCAGTGTTGACATTGTGGAGGACTATAAATACCTTGGAGTACACATTGACAATAAACTGGACTGGGCTAAAAACACCACAGCACTTTACAGGAAGGGCCAGAGTCGTCTCTATTTTTTGAGGCGACTGAGGTCCTTCAACATCTGCCAGAAAATGCTGAGGATTTTCTATGAGTCTGTGGTGGCCAGTGCTATCCTCTATGCTGTTGCATGCTGGGGGAGCAGGCTGAGGGTCGCAGATGCCAACAGACTTAATAAACTGATCCGTAAGGCCAGCAATGTTGTGGGGATGGAGCTGGACTCCCTCAAGGTGGTGTCGGAGAGGCGGATGCTGTCCAAGATAAAGACAATGTTGGATAACACCTCCCACCCACTCCATGACATGTTGGTCAGTCACAGGAGCTCGTTCAGTGAGAGACTGAGATTACCGAAAAGCACCACTGAACGACACAGGAAATCATTCCTGCCTGTGGCCATCTCCCTGTACAACGCATCCACTTAACACACTGCTGCTACAACTACACATGTTTCTTTTCCAAATATTTATTTATAAGTGACTTATGTATGTATGTATGTATATATATGTATACATTGTACTATTCTTAGTTAGCGTATTGTCTGTCTTGTCTTAATGTTGGTTTAAAATGGAGCACTGTAACAAAAAATAATTTCCCCCAGGGATCAATAAAGTATTCTGATTCTGATTCTGATATATATATATATATATATATATATATATATATATATATATATATATATATATATATATATATATATATATATATATATCCATAGGTCCCTCATCCTATTCATGTAGCCCCTTCCGCCGGGGTTACTTGCGTAGTAGCATTCCAACAACGCCCTGTTTTCGTCTCTTGCCCACCGATGCCTTCTTGTTCCAGTAGCCCACTTTTCGTCAGGGTGCCCTGGTTCCTCAACACCTGACGCGGACCTTGTTGATCCGGGCGACGTCCGAGCCGGCATGCCTTCATATTTATTTGTCTCGCTCATGTCTGCGGTAGGCTCGCTTAGCATAGGGGGTCTAGCCTTAGGACCCTTACTGGATACAGACGCCCCAGGCAGGAATCGAACTTGCGCCTGAACCCCCTCAGTGAGATCATTAACAAGACTGGCTACGGATACCGACTACGGAACGGAGCAGTTGTCAGCCACTTCCTGTACATGGATGACATCAAGCTGTATGCCAAGAGTGAGCGAGACATCGATTCACTGATCCACACTACCAGGCTATACAGCAATGACATTGGAATGTCGTTCGGACTGGAGAAGTGTAGTCGGATGGTAACAAAGAGAGGGAAGGTAGTCAGAACTGAGGGGATTGAACTACCAGAAGGCAACATTGCAGACATAGAGGACAGTTACAAGTACCTGGGGATCCCGCAAGCAAATGGGAACCATGAAGAGGCCGCTAGAAAAGCTGCAACCACCAAGTACCTGCAGAGGGTCAGGCAAGTCCTGAGGAGTCAGCTGAATGGTAAGAACAAGATCCGGGCCATCAACACGTACGCCCTGCCCGTGATCAGGTACCCTGCTGGGGTAATAGGCTGGCCAAAGGAGGAGATAGAAGCCACTGACATAAAGACAAGAAAGTTCCTTACCATGCATGGAGGGTTTCACCCCAAGTCCAGCACCCTGAGGCTGTACGCTAAGCGGAAGGAAGGGGGCCGGGGACTGGTGAGTGTCAGCACCACAGACCAGGATCAGACAACAAACATCCAAGAATACATTGGGAAGATGGCCCCAACTGACCGAGTGCTCAGTGAATACCTCAGGCAGCAGAAACCCAAGAAAGAGGAGGGAGACGAGGAACCATCATGGAAGGACAGGCCCCTGCACGGTATGTACCACCGGCAGATAGAGGAGGTGGCTGATATCCAGAAATCCTACCAGTGGCTGGACAAAGCTGGACTGAAAGACAGCACAGACGCACTAATCATGGCAGCACAAGAACAAGCTCTGAGTACAAGATCCATAGAGGCTGGGGTCTATCACACCAGGCAAGACCCCAGGTGCAGGCTGTGTAAAGATGCCCCAGAGACAATCCAGCACATAACAGCAGGGTGCAAGATGCTAGCAGGCAAGGCATACATGGAACGCCATAACCAAGTGGCCGGCATAGTGTACAGGAACATCTGTGCCGAGTATAACCTGGAAGTCCCAAGGTCAAAATGGGAGATGCCCCCAAGGGTGGTGGAGAATGACCGAGCTAAGATCCTGTGGGACTTCCAGATACAGACGGACAAAATGGTGGTGGCTAACCAACCGGACATAGTGGTGGTAGACAAACAGAAGAAGACGGCCGTAGTGATCGATGTAGCGGTTCCGAATGACAGCAATATCAGGAAGAAGGAACACGAGAAGCTGGAGAAATACCAAGGGCTCAGAGAAGAGCTCGAGAGGATGTGGAGGGTGAAGGTAACGGTGGTCCCCGTGGTAATCGGAGCATTAGATGCGGTGACTCCCAAGCTAGGCGAGTGGCTCCAGCAGATCCCGGGAATAACATCGGAGATCCCTGTCCAGAAGAGCGCAGTCCTGGGAACAGCTAAGATACTGCGCAGGACCCTCAAGCTCCCAGGCCTCTGGTAGAGGACCCGAGCTTGAAGGATAAACCGCCTGCAGGGGCGTGCTGGGTGTTTTATATATATATATATATATATATATATATATATATATATATATATATATATATATATATATATATATATATATTAGGGGTGCAACGATATTCGTATCGATATTGAACCGTTCGATACAGTGCTTTTGGTTCGGTACGCATATGTATCGAACAATACAAAATTTGTAATTTATTTTATCAACTTTCCTTCTGACGATGCTGTCAGTGTTGAGCGCTCAGTGAATCTGCGTTTGACTACTCCGCCTAGGCTCGACAGTGCAGTCTAGGCGGAGTAGTCGAACGCAGATTCACTGAGCGCTCAACACAGACAGCATCATCAGAAGGAAGAGCGCAGGGCAAGCTAGCGAGACAGAAGTTAAGCTCCCCTTGCAGCATGGACCTCCCCCACCCTCATTCAGATCTGGCGTTTGGAATTATTTTGGTTTTCATGTGACGTATGACCCTGAAGGTAAGCGCGTCATAGACTAAAGTAAAACAGTATGTTGGATGTGCCATGCAATGCTCAATTACATGGGTGGGAACTAGTGTGTTAGCGCAGCGCAGTTAGCTCGTTAACGTGTTGGCCGTCTAGCCCCATGCACGGGGCGATCGGCGTAGCTCGTTAACGGAGATTTGCCGTGTTGTGGCGTTAAGGTCATTTCAACGAGATTAACCTGAAAGCACTAGTGGGAACACAACGAATATGACTGCACATTTACGCCGACATCATCCTAGTGCAAAGACAAGTGGAAGCAGAAAAAAAACAAGCAAGCATGCTACTAACTTTAGCCGAGTCATTTAGACAGCCGTTAGCACATGATTCTCCTTATATGTTTAATATGCTGCTGAGAATATAGCCCAGAAGAAGCGGACAGTATAGCTTTTATTTTGGAAAGAGACATTTCTCTGTAATAAACTCCCTTTTCCAAAGATGAGTGATTCCTCAATCAGATACAGGGCTCGCAATATCGCTAGCCCGACGTCCCGGGGCTAGCGATTTTTTTCAGTCGGGCTTCCAAAATCTATCTCTGCCCTGCCCGTCGGGCTATTGTAGGAAGGAAAAATATATGTCAATGCTTTTGCATTCTTTCAGAAATGTAGCTGGGTAATTATGTCATTGGCATCGGTGAGCCACTGTCAATATGTGACATATTGAAGTCGCGTTTGAATTTGTGCTTGTTTTTTTGCTTTCACTTTGCAATCGCGCGAACTGTGTATAGAGAGCGACAGCACTGATCTGTGAGTGATGATAATTTGTGCACCAATTCCTCTGACATCGTCTTATTAATTGTTAGCTTACTATGCAAACATGACAAGTGAAATCTCCCGCAGCTTAAACATGTGAGAGGTTGATCGCGCAGAGAATCGCTGAGCTTATGTGAGTGTGCGTGTAAAAGCAGCAGGATATATATTTTAGTTCTGCTGAGCCAAATAAGACAGGTCAGGGTGAAGAAGTGACAGCCAAAGAAAAGCTTACCACAAAACGGAGAAGTTATGGCAAATCAGACTATAAGGCAAAAAGAAAGTGCAGCTTTATGGTTTCATGGACAAAAGAATTTCTGTGGCTGCAATATGACGAGCTAAATAACCAGGGCTGCACATAAGTGGTCCGCAGGTGCGCATTCGCTGTCAAAATAAAAAACACGCACAAGGGTTAGGGTTAAATTTAAAAACTGTACTTTTGAGTTAAAATATATATTTATAATTTTAATAAATGACAAATTAAAAAGGCATGAACATTTTTTTTGTATCGAAAAAATATCGAACCGTGACACCAAAGTATCGAACCGAACCGAACCGTGAATTTTGTGTATCGTTGCACCCCTAATATATATATATATATATATATATATATATATATACACACACACATACATATATGGTCTGTGCATTCAATACATGACACACATGCTTTTATTTAACTATGAATTCTCCATGATTACTGTGTGTGTGTGTGAATATGGGTGCCATACCACCTTTGCCAATGTGTTGGTGGGCTAATTTGCATACTGACTGACGAGCTTGTGTGCACATGCCTGCTGTATGTGTTAATTAATCCATATTCACACTATATAAGCAGAATGGACCTTTAAACACACACACACACACACACACACACACACACACACACACACACACACACACACACACACTCTTCCCTTCCGCCGCATGAACATATGCATGCAGCACATATGTGTGATGATGCATGTATGAGAGAGAGAGGGGGCCACGGATTGAAGGCAGTGCAGTCAGACTGCGCGGAGCATGTACAGATGACGAAGGGGTTCATAACAGGAACGTCATCTCACCTTCTGCTCTGTTTGAGTGTCACAGTGTGAGGTTAGTCTGACACGTATGCACTTACACACACTCAATGTTATGGTCACTCAGCAGTTCACCTCCTTAAGCTTGTGTAATCACCTGGGCGCTATAGTCGGCACAGACAAGAATAGATCCTAATAAGTGGCTTAAACACACACACACACACACACACACACACACACACACACACACACACACACACACACACACACACACACACACACACACACACACACATTTCCAGATCTTTGAATGAGGCTAATCTTCTTTTTCCCATGATGGATTCGTTAATGGAGGGTTTTTAGGAGGCAAGATCTTATTTTTTCCACGTCAAGCAATGTTCTGTGACTTTATTCCCCTAAATGGAGGCAGTGAAACTCTAGGATGGGGTTAATTAGGTTTTCCTTTACAAAACAGAGAACATACAGTCCAACCCCATGAATAATTCCATAATCTAGCTGCTCGTGTCCAGTCAGGGAAAGGTTAAAGTGACCTGTCTGTGCTCTGGAACAGTCCTGCCCTGGGCGCCTCTTATGTAATGGATTTTATTCGGCCTGGTGAGTCGCTGGTGATTCTCCCCTTATTTGGCAACAGCTGAGGATGACACAGCAAAAAAACCTAACAAAAAAATCCCTCTTACCATGTCATGTCATCTGTTGATATTTTAAGGTTAAATCCTAAATTGGCTCAAAAACAGGCACATGTATGTTATTCAAAGAAGTAGTGTTGTTTAGTCTTCTAATCTGTTTATAGCTTGTTAATCTGTTCTGCTTGCAGGTCCTGGAGAATAAATGGATAACTCTGTTGTTGGTTGTGATGTTCTCCTGCTGATAAAAACTGTGCGTAAACACACAGTAGTTCCATTTGTAGTAGTCACAGCTACAGTAGGCAGGAATTAGCTGTATCTCCTGCTTTTTGCAGGTCATTTTCCTTATTGAAACCACACACACACACACGCGCACACACTGCAGTGGACTTGACAATCCTGATGTAGCAAATTAAGCCAACATGACCACAGATGTAACCTTTTGTTCTTTTACAAAGATGGTAGGCTCAGGCAGGGAGCAGGAGCAAGCTGGTCCATCCCAGCTGTCACAGGGTGAGAGGTGGGATACAGGTCGCCAGTCTATCACAGGCCCAGGTTTATCTAATTTTCTCATTTTTATAAAAATGCCTATAGGCAGAAGTTGCTGTAAAATAAGGAGAAACATTTCATAATGGTCTGTGGTTGTTTATACTGTGACCTCCTCCACTTTGTTTTTGGCTTTTATCCTCTGCAGATTTAAGAGTCCATCATCAAAGTGGCAGCTAAAGCTGATCCCCGTCTTCCTCAGGCACACGTTTTGCTGTGCAGCAAAACATCAATTCAATTTATATGGCGCCAAATCACAACAGCTGTCACCTTAAGGTGCTTTATATTGTAAGCTAAAGATAGAGATAATAGATAATAGAGAGAAAACACCAAAAAGGAGACAACCACCTACGAGGAGAACCAGACTCAGGGACGGTCAGAGAGCCGTCGTAACCGACAGGGGGTCAGGGGAGGGAACCAGGACAAAAGATATATATGGAAGAGAGTCAGAGTTCTGTGCAAAACTTTGATTTAGTACGCGGCCTTGCTTCCCCTATTTCCAGTCTGTAAAAGACATGGAATAAGACGAACCTCTAGAAATGTGGGAAAACTTTGGATACCTGAATCTCCATTGCTTATTTGAAAATTTTTAGTCTAATTTCTACAGCTCAATCACAGCTGAGCCGGCTGTGGTTGCAAGTATATATAAGCAGTCTATGTGATGAGCAAACTATTGACTTTTTAAACTCACAATCATTGTCAGACTGAACATAACTGAGATAACTGCTGGTTACATCTAAAGCCCTAAACTTTTTTTCTTTATATAGAGAGACTAAGTAGCAGACTGACCACCAGTGTTGGGGAGTAACGGAATACATGTACCGCCGTTACGTATTTAAAATACAAAATATGAGTAACTGTATTCCGTTACAGTTACCGTTTAAAAAGGTGGTATTTAGAATACAGTTACTTTGTTGAAATAAATGGATTACACGGCGGTACTTTCCTGTTTCATATTGTGGCGGGTCAGGACTGTTTGGGTTTTGTTTGACAGCTGTGTTCTGTTGTTCCAGGCGGCAGCGTTACGGTTGCCATGGTTACTACGGTTCGGAGCCACGGACCTTCAGTAATAGAAATAAATCACATTCATGTAGTTGTAAAAAGCATGATAATATATTAAGTAATCCAAAGTATTCAGAATACGTTACTCTCATTGAGTAACGTAACGGAATACGTTACAAAATACATTTTGGGGCATGTAATCTGTAATCTGTAGTGGAATACATTTTAAAAGTAACCTTCCCAACAGTGCTGACCAGTGGGTTTCCAGATTACACTGTGTGTGATAGGGAACATGCTCCAGAGTTCTTGATGTTCATTGATGCCATTATGGAGTTTGCTCAATATATCAATGAACAGGCCCTTGTTTCTGTCCTTGTCCACACTAGACGAACTTGTGTTTTGCACATTTCAGTTACTCTCCTAGAGCTGGCCAGCCATTCACACTCATACTAGATATATTAATTAGCTGTATCTACTTTTTGCCACCAGAAGAAGTGTGTTTCTCGGATATTTTGCTCTGGATGAGTCAAAATTCCAGGTTCTGAACAGCATCACTGTGTGGGACCTGAACTTATTCTGTTAACAGACCAGAAATTCAGTTAATACTGCTGTACAGATACCATAAACTGGACGGATGAATGTCTCTAGGTTGAGAAAGCCAAACTAAACCATTACATTAAGGAAAAACGCTTCTCTTGCTGTTTTATCTGTATCAGTGCCCATCTGCATGTCTGTGCCTACAACAGTAAAGGATCCCCTTGGCTCCTGGATGGGTTATATAACTGTCTTGTCCTCTGCTGTGTTGTCCCATGTCACCTTGTTCCCTGTCCCTGCCGTTCCTGTCCTGTCTCTTTCAATGTTCTCTTCACTGGCTCAGTCTGCCTCCCTTTCTCTATCTACTCAGGTCTGCGCAGCTCTTGCATCATGTAGTATAATCAGGGACAATGAGGGCTGGTTGAGAGCTTGGCAGGACTCTAGAGAGCCTGCTAAGAGTTAATACTTGACTGGTATTTGTTCTCACTCCTCCTTTTCCCACTTTCTATTCCCTTTGTTATAACTCCCATCGGTATATTTCCTTTTCTTGTCTTATTTTCTAAACAATTACAGATTTTAATTCCTCCCAGGACCCCGACAGCACAGAAGGAGTTAACCGTATGACAACCAATCAAATGTTAATCAGCGTCTCTAAGGAACACGGCTCTCACCAGCCCGCCATTTCCTCCCCCTGTCGGTCTTTTTATTAAACCATTCTTTTCTTCTCCTCCAAGGGTGTGCTTTCAGACTCTCTTTGTTCACTTCTATTAATGCTGTGCATCAAAGTGGGTACAGATGCCGTGGCCTTATTCTGACAGATTGAGAGGCTTTCGACAGTCAAGGACGGTGCGAGCATTTTCCTCCCTGCAGCTTAATCGGAAATAATTCGCAACCTCCTTTCTGTTTAATTTGCCAAAAAGAAGCAAGTTCATTCTGAGACGCAGTTTTATGGCCACTCAGTCCCTGGTTTCAGTTTGTTAAAGCTGTTAACCGCAAAATGCTTTTCATTTTGGAGCGCTTTTTGTTTTCAGGTGTAGCCCAGGCTTTGATTGTTGTGCAGGTTTTTGCACACAGTGTCCTCTTGTGCCCTTGTGTCCTCTCAGTTGTGTGAGAAGAGCAGTTGTAAATGCTCCGGGATCAAAGTGACCCAAAGAAGAAGAAAAAAAGGTGAAAAACAGGTTAAAACCATGTCTAACACTCCTCTGAGTGCAGTGTAGACTAAACCGACTACACAGCAGCCAAGGAGCAATGCTATGATAATGATATGATAATTGGGAGTAAAATAGGGTTGAAACTGAACATGTGTCTGGATGCATAATCGCTGAGGAGTCCCAGGCTGTTTGATCTGATGTATGCTAATTCAAGGCATGTGAAGCATGGTAATTTGATAGCATTTCATATTCGGCAGGGTTACCAGATCCCACCCCCCCAAACCCCAACATCTTAACCTTTTCTTTCTGCATACCTCAGCACTGTCAAGATGTCAGGACTATTGTACGCTCAGAACTGCTCATAAAAACAAAGGAAATTAACTCTCTGGGAAAGAACGGAAAATTAAAACGTGAGCAGGAGGATTTTTTTTCTTTCTTTCACCCAGGGTTCACATTCTTCTCTTTTTTATTCCTTTTTTTGTTAATAATTTGCTTTGAATGCAGAAAGAATGAATGAGGTTAATTATTCCAAAAATAAATTTTGACAAACATAATGCAAACACAAACTTTGAATGCTTTCATTCTCTAAGCAACCTTTAGATCAATTGCTTTGCTTCCTTTGGACCTGCTGGATCTATCTGCTTGGATAAATACAGCTCTTTATATTTGACTGCAGACACGGTGCAATAAGAATAACAAAGTTTCGCTGCACAACAGGAGCATCAAAAACACATTGCTGATGTGCTGGTCACCAATATCAGTGCGATGTCTCACAGATGGAGAGAAGTGTAAGCAAGTAAACCTGTTCATCCACTACTATGAAATATTCCTCTGCAGCAATGGGAAGCAGAGACCACCTACATCTTAAGGAGGGTGCTCGAAATAGGCGCTCCTCCCTCCCAGCTGTTAACAGAATATGTTCATCTGGTCACCTTGTAAAATTTTAAACTGTGACAATACAGGGAAAAGCTCTTGAGCCGACACCACAGGACTGAAAGCTGGTGGCTATTTCTTTTTATTTTCACACGTTTTAATCGAAAGAGCTGCAGTGAGGCGGCAGGAAACGCAGCAAGCTAAACCAAATTCAAAAGACAACCAGAGTAACTGAAAGTAGTGAGCCACAAGCAAACAGAGTCGAGAACTCAGAAATGTGACAAAGATTAGAGACTATAAATACACACCAGGGAGAGTAATAACAATAACTCTGTCAAAACTCAATTAGACACTAAAAAGGGCAGAAACAGAATAAATGATTCTCGTAGAACAAAGGTGGGAAGTAAAAGCATAGAAAACCACACAAGGGACTAAACTTTAAAATAAAAACACAAGTAAACCAAAAGAGCCAATAGATCCCCCCCCCCCCCACACACACACACAAAAATATCCAGGAATATCCAGGGAATTGAGGGTAATACCAAAAACTAACAATGAAAACGACGAACAGTTATAGCAAAGAAGGGGAATTTTGTGTTGTGTTTTGTGCAGTTCCTCTAATGGTCATTTAGTCCCAACAGACCCAAATGTTCAGCCTTCCAGCTTCAAAAAACAGTCTTATACCCTGCTATTGTTTTATTTTGGTTTTTTTAAACACTGCCAGTTTTCACTTAATAACTTCAGGGGGTGAAATATGCTAATAACACTGGGCTGTGATGCCTCACCTCTGCTAATAGGAATCATCAAACTGAACCTTGACTGTTCTTGTGCTGTTTTTCTCTGTATCATTGCCGGGTCTTCACCCTACTCTGTTAAGCAACTTAAGGCAGCTGTTGCTGTGATTTGGTCCTATAGAAATGCACT
This sequence comes from Aulonocara sp. 'chitande type north' Nkhata Bay, assembly GCF_057382095.1. Classification (NCBI taxonomy): domain Eukaryota; kingdom Metazoa; phylum Chordata; class Actinopteri; order Cichliformes; family Cichlidae; genus Aulonocara; species Aulonocara sp. 'chitande type north' Nkhata Bay. Next base: position 37,872,497 of record NC_141364.1, read on the forward strand.
GGACTGACTGAATTGAAATTGAATTGGTGCCTTTTTTAAAAAATGCAGTTTTTATGGACAACACAATAGCTTGCTCTACTCTTTGATAGTCAGTCCAAGATGTTTGTGCTTCAGTGGTGCGTGTTTTGTTCCTCTCTCTGCGTCTCTCTGCCCCACATCCCGTTTCGTATGTTCTCAGGTTTGTTATTTAGTTTTCCCAGTTTAGGTTTCTTTAGTCATTTGTCATTCCTCACTGCCTGTTCCATCACCCTATTACTTGTAAATAAACGTCACTTGCATTATCAGTCAACTGCCTGCATTTTGGGTCCTTTTCCCTCCAACACCACACGGCTCGCCCCGACAGCCGTGACACCATACCTGTACACTCTGCATGGGAAGAAAACTTCTTTCTACAGCGAAAAATTAAACTTCAAATCTGAACAATTACCTAGCACGCTACCATGGGAATGTGAAATTCACAGAGAAACCCTGGGATCCCCCCACTGACATGACCGCTGCGGCACCGGGCAAACCTCCACCGGCCCCACTCCTGCTAAACAGGTGAAAATAGATTTAAGAGCGACAGGACTTAGTTCCGCTAAATCTTTGATTTTATTTATTTTCTGCTGTGTTCTACTTGCATCTATTTGAAAGAGTGAGTATAAACACAAAACATTATTGTATTTTATATGCTGTAATGTGCAGAAAATAGGTTTAAATGTTAAACCAATTTCTTCAAGTCAAAGACTGTTGCATACAATTAAATTTTTGCTTGATGCATAAAGTTAAAAGGTTAAAACTAATAAAACAAGTTTTAAAAAGAGACTTTTTCATTTGACTCAATGTTATATGATGGATGATACAGAAAAAACAGAATTGGGCTGAAGGGTCTATTGCTAACCTGTGTATCGTTTTTAAAAAAAAAGTAACTAAGTAACAAAGGACTAAGGTAAGTAATTACTTTCAAAAATAAGTAATCAGTACAGTAACAGGATTACTTTCTTGGAAAGTAATCAGTAATTAGTAACTAATTACTTTTTTTCAAGTCACTTGACCAACACTGCATGGCTGTATCTATCTTACATGAAAGCTTAGTTGTAAAGCTAAACGGTAGCCAATCCCAGCGCTGTCAACATCATTTCTATAGGTTACATGGAAAATGTTCAAATGACTGATTTTTTTTAAACATTTACTTCTTGTTTTTGCAGCACTCTGTGCAATCCTGTGAAAACTGTGTTCTTTCACATGGCTGTGCACACCAATCCACTTATAATGGTAATTTCCTTTGACCACACAAGCCTTACTATGCACCTGCTACACCTGGAGATAACAAAACTGCTACTGTGAGATGGCTCATCACCACGTTTGTGGTAATTCTTTCTGTCAGGTAAAGCCAAGGTCAAATTCCCTTCCGTGAGTCTCCTACCACTGCTCTCTCTAAATCAATTGCACCTGCATGGATCCCACTGTTGAACGAGTGAAGCCATGAGGTGAAAATAAAATGCTGCTCGCTGGGGTGACTGACAGATGACTGGCAGGTTGTGTTAGAGGGAAGGGAAAGCAAAGGGAGTCAATAAGGTGTTTTGAGGCAAACAATTGTACGTCCTTCATGAAGGGTATCCAATTGAGACACACAATTCAAATGATTTAAACATTCAAATACAGCAAAAGAGGTGATGTATCTTTCACACAGAACAAGGTAGGAATACATGCAGCCCCGTCAGAATAAATCAGCATCATTTATAAGAGACGGCACTATTTATAAAGAAAAAGAGCCGTCCACCCCTGCACAGAGTTATTGCTTATGTGACTCTTGTGTCAGCAGTGTACGTTATTAGATGCGCTTCATTTCTCGTCCTGTTGTGACAATAGACTGAGAGGGATTCAAAGTAGCGGAGCAGCATTTGAGTAAAAAAGTAATACTGGATATATTATTCATTTGATATGAAGTGAATATTTCATGACCCGCGTGGAGAAACTGCGCCAAGATTATTTCAGAGTCTGGGTCAAAACTCAGTGGAAATCAGCCGAGTCTGAAGCAGCAAATCACATCTGCCAGCATGTTTTCCGTGTTACTGTAAATCTCATCCGTACAGATATTTTGGGGAATACCAATGCACTCCCACTCTTCCTCTCTTCTTTGTAACAGAATAGAAGCTCGTGTCCTGTAGCATTCACAGTGCTAGTGAATAAAATATACCTCATATTGGCATTTTATGATGTTGTGTTGATTTTGTGGCCGGTGAAATCTCTTGTCTCGCTCTGGCCCTGGTAATAAACACGGGCGCTACAGCACATCAGTAGTAGATGCACCACTTTGTTGTACTCTCTGCAACAGCGTGATTCATCGACTCTGTTTGCCCACACCGAGGGCCTGCAGGTCCAACAGAACAGACTGCGCTGCCTTTAAATAAAGCATTAATGCTGTCTCGAACTCAAAGTCAGCTAAAGGAACACGATACCATTATTTGTTTCCATCCCGCCTTGCAGCTGAAGGACGTCTCGAACGCCAGACTTCTGCATTCTGTTGAATATTCTTTAAGGCTGCGATGAAATGAAAGGTTAATGAAAGATTCCTATCTGCTGAGGCTATTGACATTCCTGATGACCTCAGGGATAAGCATGTAGTGATTTGGCAAAGCTGGAATGGAAGGGAAAAAGTTTCATTTAGCAATAAAGTGCGTTGGCCGTATATTCCTGTGCGATCCCAGTGTGTTATTTCGTTTTCTTTTTTGGCTGAGTCAAAATGACGTGATGGGAGTGGAGACGATAAAAGATTTATTCACCTCTCAAGGCCTGACTTCTCCGCCTGCCTCCTCCTCCCCATTTAAAGCAGTCTTCACCATCTGTGAGCGTGACTAAGAGTCAACATCCATCCTTTCCTGCAGCAAAGTGAGGGCTGCAGTACAGAGTCATACTGAGGTATGCACTAACACTGAAATATTGTGATTCCATCTCAGCTTGTTTTACCTGTGGCTCCCGCACTCATCATTCTGTCTCTGTCCCCGCTAGCTTCCATGGCAACTATGGGCAGTCTGCTTTAGGAGAAGCTAATGAGCCCTGCGCACAGCAGAGGAGGACAAACAAGCAACATTAATGTTAACCTTCTGTTTCCATGTGGATGAGAAGCAGTCAAAATTGGTTCAGGGGGCAGTTAAATGAGGTTTAGATGGTTAAGCTGAAAAAGGAAACAGGAAACTTTCATGGCTGTTTGAAACAGTGATGGAATTTGATCTTTTCATCCATGTTTATTGGCATTAATTATCCTTTTCTTGTGTACATAGATGCTGAAATTCTTTGTACTGCCACACAGTAACAAGGCGGTCAGAAATCTTGTGATTATGGAAAAAAAAATAATATATATATATATATATATATTTAGATTGTGTTTCATTTGCTTCACTGTATGTACCAAAACTTGCTTCCATGAACACAAATGAATAGCTCGTGATTTGCCTTGATTTAGCTCATCAGATTTAGCAGTGGTTAACAGCTGGGCTCTTTAAAGAACACTTTTTTTTCTGCATAGAAAATTTTTGGAGTTCCCCTAAATGGAAAATCACCTAAAACAACCAGACTGCTGTTAAATAAGGTAACATGTATGCAGACCAATCATTCCTACAAGCTTAGTCACCCTAACCCAGAATCAGGTAAAACCCTGCAGTGGTTTTTGAACTAGAATACTTTTTCCATTAAAGCCCTTGCCAATACAGGAAAAGTTATCAGAATTTTGAATTATGCCAGGCTCTTGGTGTGCTGGTAATGATATATTATACATCAACTGGTAACCAGTTGGTGTGCCAGAGCTGAAGAGAGGAGCAGCCCTGGGGATGGACATGAAGTAGACTACAGAAGCTAGGAGCATAGGAGACTAGCACACCAGCGACAACAGTGTCCAAGAAACTTTCTGGGTGTTCCAGATTTAAAACCAAAGAAATTTGGTTTCAGAGGAAGAATTACAACCTAAAAAAAAGCAATCAAGTGACAAATTGGCATTGGATTAGTTTGTTTTTTTATTGGATGGAGGCAGATGCATGCATTGACAGTGTTTGTGTAATTGTTGTTACTCCCAGAACGATGCACAAAGTTTCTGCACTGCAGGCTTAAAGCTCTATAATTAACACGTGGTACCTTTTGTTGGTTTCTTCTCTACACAAACTGGTGTAAAGACGTCAATTTGTTTCTACAGGGAGTATATTCCTATAAATACTCAGTTACTAAACTATATGCTCCAGGTTCCAGCTTCATATTCATCAGACAGTGAAAGTGGCATTGATTTTCTGATCTAACAAGATTTCTTAAAAGAACATTTAAAGATTGGGTCCTGGTATGCATGCGCAGATAAAATAAGGGGAGTGAAAATATTTGTCGTATGCTGTTTTCCCCTCTCCAGTTTTTGTGCAGAATAAACTGAAATACAATGTGTTAATTAGTGAGTCACAGAGGTGCTAGTCTGAGGATTTTGTTACCTTGGGACATAGCGAAGTTTCCCTACCTCCATCCTAATCTACGCTTAGCTCAGCTGATTCTGTGTTGGCTATGTCATCATATTAATGTGCAATGGAGAGTTATTGGTCTTGTTTTCTAACAATAACACATTGCAAACAACATTTTCGCCTAACTGTGCGAAAAAATATAGTTTGACAAAAGGTTTTAGAATTTAGAATTCTCTTTAGTCTTTCTTTAGTAGGAGAACTTGTGTTCAACCTGTTCCTAGAGCTTCCTAAGTCAAAAATGACAGGCTATTCTTGCCCAGATGTACAAAAAGAGCCACGACTATGACTGCTGCCATCATGTTCCACAGATAAAGGGTATAAGATGTGATAATGCAGTGTTCTCTTTCTCCAATGATCATGCTTTTTATATAAACCAAAATGTGCTATTTTGAGTTCATTGACCCTCAAATCATTGTTCCTGCAGCCTTATTGCTTGTTGCTCAGTTCTTATAGGAAAGTGTTGCTCCTGGTAGTCCTTTCATGTACACCCTGTTCTGACAGTAGGCTCTTGAGTATTACCCATTGTGGTTTAAGAGTTACACTTGGTTCCTTTGTGATCTGAAAAACTATCACCTTTTTCTAGGAGTTATCCCATCTCCCTCGTTTCACATATTTAACTACATTTTTATTGGCTCCAATTTTCACTAATCAGCACTTCAGGACAGGTTCTTTTCAAAGTCTTTATGTAATGGCTGTGAAGAAAGCAGGGCAGGCTGGGGTTGTGGGTCAAGTGCAGGGTAGCGCCTTACCATGTTTTGCTTCCTTCACTTCACCCAACAGGGAAAATTGTAAGTCACTGGAAAGTAACAAGCTCTGCAGATTTTGCCAAAGAGCAATGAAATGATCACATAGTGAAGGAAACCCAAACACAACAAAAGAACTACTTGTTTCTTGGGTAAAGCGGACAGCAGGTAATTCTCAGAAAACATTTTTAAAATTCTGTTTGCCAGAATCATCTTTCAGCTTTGCCCAGTTGAAAATACAACTTAAAGCGACATAATGCATGAAAAATATGTGGCGCAAAAAGTTTGGCAATCTATGGAGGCATTCTTACTGCATCTCGATGATTACTATCATGGCCCCCTCGGTTGTTGACTCAGAGTTTTGAGTTGTGATTTCCTTTAGTTTTCAGTATATTCCTACATTCTGTTAAAGTTTTTGTGTTTCCTTGTGTTCGCGATTTGTTTGTTTTTCTATTCTAAGAACTTAAAAAAGTGACTTCACCAAATGAGAAAGAACTCGACCTATATACCAGTAGAGCAAACCATTATAAACAGGAACAATAAATAAGGTCAATTAAAAACAACCCCATTCTCCCCATGCTTTCCTAGTATGTGGTCCATTTGTTATACATTTATACTTCTGTGTTAAACCTACCATTGTAATTGAAAACCCTCTGAAATCTTACGCCCATACTTGCACCTTGACATGCACCTTCCTTAGAATGTAGACATCGCGTTGACACAGCTTACAGCTACTGTGATTGGCCGGTTAGCTGCAGTGGCTATCTCCTATGCTTTCTTTTCTTGTTACTTTTGATCAAAGTTTTTGAATAATTCGGTAAGAGAATAATAAACATAGCCTCAAATATAAGGTGTCAGCAAAATCACAGGGGGAGATTGAGGCAAAATTGTCAAAAATGGAAAAAAATGTTCGCCTCTGTGAACATTTTGCTCTGTTTCTGTCATGACTGGCAACACAGATAAAACACCAGGAAACAACCACAAGGTAATCAACACAATGCACCAGCAAAAGCTGAATGCACACTACAGTCACTTACACAGGTCACATTTTAGGCTCTATAAAGATTCACTGCAGAAGAAGAAGCAGCCAGTCTCTTCTTGTCTAGCCAGGAAGAACTGTAGCAGTAGACGACTAACTCCAAGACAAAATGTCATTAATGCAACTTATATCAATTCAACCAGTGTGTTCAAGCAGTTTAACCAAATTAACTAAATCAAAGTAACTGTCTAATATGCATCTATCCAGCAAACATGGTTGAAATACTGGCACCATCTCCTTGGTCCAAACTGGTTTTTGCCCAGTAACAAACACTGAACCACAGAGAGATGGACATTGATCTTCCCACATGGAATAGAGGTCTAGTCAGGCTGTCTCTTATAAAGTGAGACCACCAGCTGACAGTTATTCCCCCACCTCTAACCGGTTGTGGTAGATGGCTGCCTGGTCCTGTCAGAGGTTTCTTGCTGTTTAAAGGGAGTTTTTCCTTCCCACTGTCGCCAAGACTTGTTCAAAGCAGGTTGTCTGATTGATGGGGTTTTCTCTGTATTATCGTCAGGTCTTTACCTTACAATATAAAGTACCATGAGGCAACCTTGGGGGGACTTGGCGCTCTATAAATACAACTGAATTGAACTAAACTGAATGGAATAATATGTGAGCTGGATAGTGACTACAACAAAAAGGATCTTGAATGTGGTAATGATGTGTGAAATGCCTTATTTATCTGACGTGTCGTGTCAGTTGTGTGGGTGTGCATATAGGCATCACAGTTCTGTAAGCTTGCTTTAGCATTCACAGTGTTAGTGAATAAAATAAAAACGATGCCTTAGAAATCTTACTTTTTTTGTGGATGTTTAAACTTAGTGTGAAGATCAGACCTTGAAAAGACTTTAAAAAAAAAGTAAATACAAGAGGATGCCCACACATCCATCCGTTTTCATTTACAAAGTTACTTAATGTTTTTTTCCCACTCACAGATAAGACTATCTAGATTGTCCTCCTCAGTAAGTCCAGTATTTTCACTTATTTCAATTAATATGGACATTTTTGAAAATATTTTCAGTTATTTTATTTCAAAATATGTGAAAGTTTAAATTTTTACCTTTTTTGCAGTTGGACCTCTTTTACAAAATTGTACTTTGACTGTATTTGACTTTGTGCTTCCTTTAGTGCACGGTATTTTAGTATCACCCAGAGATTTCAGTCACCATGGAGATTTTCTTTAGAAAACTTGGTGTGCCAGACAAGAAACAAACTGCACGAGAACACAACAGAATCCTCCAGAACACAGCATCACACCCAACCTGAGTCTTCAAATTCTATTCACCCAAATTCTAAAACAATTCTGAAGATGCCAGGACAAGTTTTGTGCTGTGCACATCTTAAATTGTGTTAAATTAACTCAGGCCTCAGTCGCTGTTTGCGTCCCCATCTGGCTGTTTGATGCTTTGCTTTGTTTCTGTTGATTATCATTTTTATGCTTCCTCTTTATGTTCCTCGTGAGACGGGAAACCCCAGTCTGAATGATAATAAAAAATGCTGAAAAACAAAGAAAAAAGGAGCAGGGAGGGAGGGAAGGTGGAAAGACACTATACAAGGCTGAGTCAGTCCCTGTCCTTGAGCCAGCTGGGGTTTAGTCTGCCTGGCTTATTGGTTTTGTTTTAATAGAGGCTTGACTGGCGTATTAGAATTTGATGGACAGATCATTTGTGCTATCAGCTGATTCTGTCCACAGGCCAAACTATTCGGGCTGGGCGGGCCTTATCTCAACAACTGGGAAATAGACTGCAGTCGATACGCCTTACAGGAATAGCAATCCTTTCTGTCTGACTGACATTTAGATATGTCGCACGCAGTGGCACTGTATCTGTGTGTTGGTTGTTTACAGACTTGTAAATGAACATTGATTTGTTAAACTGTCTACTCCAGCAAAGAGTTTCCTGCTCGCACAATAAGAGAACCGTCAGACATCCTGGTGAAGGAGAGCCGGAGAGCATTGTCGCTTGAAAATTAAACGTCTGTGCTTCCCCTGACCTTATCTGTGATTGACCATTTTCTAAATCGCATCCACCCGTTTTCTAAAAGAGTTTGAACACTAGGGAAATGAGAAAAGGCACAAAAGAAAAGAATCAGCTGCTTGCACATTGCAGGTTTCTGTTTTTCCACACCAAAAATAATGCAATACTTCCAGCACACCTGCTCATCATCAAACAGTAACACAAGCGTAAATCAGATGCTGCTCATTACATCGTCTGCTGACATGGAGGAACATGATGAAAGTGTATCTGTTTTTCCAAAGCTGTCATAGAACAACCAAAATTTCATTTTTAATAATGTATAAAGTGCTACAGTGCAGTTTTGAGCCAACTCTCATGTATTTTTTATTTTGCTGGGAAAATAGGTGGAGCCATTATATGAAACATGGAGATATAAATGGAAAATATATTAGGCGAAAACAGAGTTTGTACTGTTCTAGCAACCTTGAAAGTCAATTTGTTATGAGCAACTTTAATCTTCAACAGAGTTTGAACTCTCTTTGATGCTCTGGCGTTGTTGATGCTCTTGGGAGGCCAATCCAGGACTATGCTTTTGCAGCTTTTGCAATCAGTATTATGATCTGAGTGCAGTGTTTTTGACAGTTCTTCTCTTTGGAAATCACCTTGTTGGGGCAATAACACTCCTTTATGTCTGTCAAACTGTGTTATATTGGGTATCTGTGGGAATGACACAAGGACTGGACTGAAAATAGATGTAAAAGCAGCCTTCAGAAACCCCAGAGAAATATTGCTCAATACCACTTTAGGAAAAATGCATCAAAGTCTGACTCCTTGGAAGTAAAATATGAATAAATAAGGGGTGGCTTAAGATTTATAATACTTTATTTATCATATTTCACGAATAACAAGATAATCTGAAATTAGGAAAAATCTGACGAAACATAAGGTTTTGACCTTTTGTTTTTCTTTTTAATATTGTTTTCATTGCAACAGTTGCAGTGAATAAATTCATGTGTGATGTACTCTGATACTTTTTTAGTAATCCTTCTTGTCAGTTTTCATAAGTGGCTCCCTGCGAAGCAAGCTGCCTAAGTGGATACCATTATCTGTTTTACATAAGACCAGTATATCCCATTTCAATTAGCTTAGATGTTGTAATTACATACTGATAACATGGCTGCATATTAGATAAAATCCTCTCCTAAAGCACCACTGATGGAGAAAATACCTCAAGACATTATAGATGACTTACCATCCTAACAGTGGATTATGAGACGATAACATACACCACCTTTCCAAATCTCTCTGCCTTCTGTTTACTCTCATATCCATGGATATCAGGGTTTTTTTTTATTTTATTTTTTTATTCACAGTCATCGCCTTCTGCCCTTCTGCCTCAACCCCATTATTTGGGAAACCTCCATCACTACAGGGGTATATGGACATTACACAGCATGAGAGGAACTCTCTTCTCATCTCAGCCCACAACCTCCCCATGCAGCGGACACCATATGCCCTCAGCACACACCCACACACATAGACACACACCCACACACAAAACGCAGGCTACACCCTGGGGTTTGGTGCTTAGGTGTAATTTTCTCAGCATCAAGATAAACTTTCTGTCTTGCCGTTGCCATGACAACGCGCCGTGGCGATCATGCAGCCTGGTGAAGAGTAATGAGGTGTCACGATACTGCTGTGGGTTACCAGTGACCCCTGACCTTTAGGGCCAGTGAGAACACAGGGACTATGGGAAACAAGGGTACGCAGTAATAATCCCTGTGAACCTAATCTCACGCTTGGCTGTTTAAACCCCTCTAACTGTATTTGGGAACAGCACAGGAGCCAGCAGGGTGCCAGACAGACGGGCGTGAACTGCACGGGGAGGGATCTGATGTGCGAAAGGTTGCCACTCACCTCTGGGTTCTGACATTTCTTCCTGTATGATGGATTCTTCACCCCATCTGCAGAGATGACAGCTGCAGTAGTGGGGTATTATTTTTAAGGCTTATTTCAATTTTGCAGAAGTACCAGTCACCAGGTTAGTTACTGTGTGTATTTTGGAGCACGTTGCCACTTTAGTGTTTGCGAACCTGCAATTAAAAGTGACCTTTAACCTAGCCTTTGAAGAAACTGAGAGCCACAGACTTTAGAATGAACACTGGCTGCTGGACAATTTGCCTAATATTTTTTTTTTTTATCAATACACACTACCTTAGTCCATACGGTTAATCCAGACAGCTTGAAGTTCAAGGTCCACTCAGTTTCTGCAGACATACCAAACAGCCAGTCGAGACAAGAGAAATGTGTCACAGGAGCAGCTCTGGCCAGTCTGCCAGGCCCGGAGAGGACTGCTGCACACACTGGACATACAGTGCACAAGTGTTAAAACAGAACAACCATTTGTGAGTCACACAGCTCTTTCCATGTCTGACTGTTACCCTGACCCAGATACAGTAGCTGAAGGAGCGAGAGGGGGTAGGGAGCTTCTATAACACAAAAAGAACATGAATAATAAAAGGCTGATGGCACAAAATTTGGTTTCAAACTCGTGATGATATGTCTACTTATTAAAAATGGCTAATTACTAGCATGTAAAAGAAATAAATAGGTCATGATCTTTTTAGGCAAGTCTATAATCTTTAGGCTACTTCTCAGTATATTTTATGCATCCATCTTCTGCTCATTCATGGGCTCGAGCCTATCCCAGCTGTCATAGGGTTGGAGGCAGAGTGTATCCTGGACAAATCGCCAAGTTATCACAGGGCCAACACAGAGACAAACAACCGTTCGCAATCTCATTCACACCTTCAGCCAGTTTAGAGTTACCACCAAACCTGCAGTAATATCTATGTCTTTGGACTGTGAGAAAAAACAGAGGAACTGGAGAAAACACAGAAAGGTCCTGGTCAGCTTGTAGATTCAAACCTCAAATCTTCTTGCTGTGAGGCACTGGTGCTAACCATTACACCACCGTGCCACTCCGAATTTATTTTACCACACCTCATCTACTTTCATGTGGTCCAAAAAGGTGAATTTTCAAATTAAAGATAAAAACTTAACAGTAAGCTTAATTTTTACTTCTGGATTGAATCTGCATAGCCTATGTAAGTGGTTGACATGACTACCAGACTGTAACTGTGCATGGTATTTCTCTGCTAACTAAAACATTAGTTAGCACTGGAGATTCTCTTTTCAAGTCTCTTCCATTTGATTTGATGAAGGGTGGCAGAAAAGGAGCCTAAAATACACAGAAGGAAACTGAACGGGCTAATGGCTGTCATTGCAGGCTGTGGTGACATGGCTGGCGTGAGTTACGATGAAGGGTTTCAGAAGGATTTGTAGTTATGATGTATTTAAAGCATGGATTTAACTTAAAGCATAAATAATAAAATATTGGAACTTCATTCACTAAATCTAAAGCATAAACTTTATAAAATAAAAAATAAATCCAGTAAAAGGAACTCTTACTGCTTTAGCATACCAAAATTATTTTGGACAGCTTTATGCTTCCAACTTTGTGGGAACAGTTTGTGGATGCCCAGGACCCAGGGGTGAACACAGACAAGGAGACTGAATTAACTCTAACAAAAGGCGAGAAAACAAACTAGACTGTGACACTATGAACTGAACTATGAGTTCCATGACAGGGGATAGATACACAGACGACGCAACGCTGAACACAGGAAGACTGACGACTTAAATACACACACGAGGTGATCAGGGGAAGTGGAGACACATGATGACACAGCTGACTCGAATGAAACATAATGACACAGTGGAGTGTAAAACTAACCACATGAACACAGAACACAAGACCCTTTTCAAAATAAAACAGGAAACATGGAGACTTAGACACGACAACACAAGCTTAACAGACCTAAAACACATGACAGACTAGACAAGGAAGGAAACACAGAAACCAAGGAGACAGATGATAAATAATCGTTAACCTAAACCTCCACTAAACCCTACATAAGAATAACACAAACTTATAGTCACCAAACTAACATGAGAACTTCAAAATTACAAAATAAGACTCAGCATGCTGGGTCAGAGACCCAGCCTGTGACAGTCCTGACCTCGACCAGATAGAACACCTTTGGGATGAATTAGTGTGGAGACTGTCAGCCAGGTCTTCTCATCCAACTTCACTGTCTGACCTCACAGATGTGCTTCTGTAAGAATGGTCAAAAATGACCACAAACACAATCCAAACCTTTGTGAAAAGTCCTCCAAGAAGAGTTGAAGCTTTTCTAGCTGCAAAGCTGGGCCGACATTATATTAAATACTGTGGATTCAGAATGGGATTATCACTCAAGTTCATATGCCTATAAAGACAGACGAGTGAATACTTATTGTAATTCTAGAGATTATGGATCCTTTAATACCAAAAGGAAAGACATTACATTAATTGTTATAGTGGTGGTCTTTGTATTAAAAGACCCTCCAAATTTCTATTTTGAATTTGTCTGGATTTAGAAGTAGACATCTTTAAAAACATAAGCAATTACTTTGTCGTTCAGGGAGACCAGGTACAGACACGGACCAGGTGGAAGGTAAAGAGTTTACAAACAGTAAAGAGATTGATTTTGTTGCCTAAAGCTAAGTTTCAAAGGATTCATTTCACCACAGAGTTATAATCTGGTTGGAGTGCACGGTTGTGCAGGACTCGTTTGTGTTTTACGTGTCCCACTTTAACAATACCATATGGCACCTGTCATCATGAGATGTATCAAAGTGTGTCTCATTTAAAAATATTCACAGTCACAAGTGTTAAAAAATACTATTAGAAGCAAAAGTGTTGGTGTGAGAGACAGCAGGGATAATAAATATTCATCAATATTCGACTAAACTGTCTCAGTTTTTTTCTCTGTTGTGTTTCAGAGATGGATTCTTCATCACTCCTCATCACGTCCGCTCCGTCCTTTGCTTCCTCGTTCTTTTCCTTGTTTCCTTCTCTTTCTCCTCTTTTGTCTTTTGTTCCAGCGCATCCTCGTGAGTCATCCAAATTAGACACGATGCGGTCTCTCCCCCTCTCTCTCATTGCATTATTGATCTGAGCAATCTAAGCAGACTCAACCTTGTAACAGTAGCACACACACAGACACACACACATGCACACACACATTAGTTTGAGTCACCTTCCCCCCTCCCAGTCTTGATTCCTGTTAGATAAGACCATTAACTGAACCAAGAATGGGGAAGAAAGTGTGAAAGGTTCTCGATGCACAGTGTAACACCACCCTACCATTTCACGTGTGAGCGCGCACTGCTGTGTAATTGTGCAGCCTTTGGTGAAAACTGCACTTGGCTGATGTCTATTATTCTGTTCTAGATTACATCCAGGTCTGCTTCAAACATTTTTTGAAGGGGAGAAAATCAATTTTGTTGTCCTTGGCTGTAATGAAATGGTTAAAAGTGTGTTTTATTCCAGAGGAGCTGAGAGCAGCATTTTGCTGTCGCACTGTTGCATAGTGGCACTAGTAGATTTAGTATAGCATCTTTACGTTTGAGATTTTTTTTATTTGTTTTTAGAAGGTGGGGACCAATTTACTGTTGTGATAGCCTAATTTTCTGTAATATTTGGTGATGTCAAGTGACAATAAGCAGCACATGTTTTAAGGGGCAATCGTGGCTCAAGAGTTGGGCGTTCGTCTTGTAATCGGAAGGTTGCCGGTTCAAGCCCCAGCTCTGACAGGCTGGGTCGTTGTGTCCTTGGGCAAGACACTTCACCTATTGCCTACTGGTGGTGGTCAGAGGGCCCGGTGGCACCAATGTCCAGCAGCCTCGCCTCTGTCAGTGCACCCCAGGGCAGCTGTAGCTCCAATGTAGCTGCCATCGTGTGTGAATGGGTGCATAACTAAATGTAGTGTAAAGCGCTTTGGGGTCCTTAGGGACCAAGTAAAGCGCTATTCAAATACAGGCCATTTACCATTTAAGTGCTGTGTTGAAGTTATACTTTCAGATTTGTGTTTTGGACTTTAGATAAAATTAAAATTCAGTTTCTGCTTCCAGCAGTGTTCAGTTGAGATTGATGCAGTTTGAGAGTTTTTGTTGTCTTGTTTATAATGATGATGATGATGATTTCAGTTTGTCTCAGCTGATTGGCTGCTGCAGTTATTTGCTTAATCCAACACAACTAAAAAAAAACAACCTTGTCCAGTGTTATCTTATTTAAATATTTATATTTTTAGCTAGCTTGGTAACTTTAGCTAGGGGTACATTCAGGGGCTAAAGCAAGTTGGAACAATCTGGCACCCTCAGTTAAATAGTAATCAATGAGTAATTCAATCTTTTAAGATGAAATTAGTTTTTTTCCATGTTGCTTCCAGTGATATTTTCACAGTAACAAGAAAATAATGATATCCCACCCTCTTTTTGCTCCTTGTGTCTGCATGGATTCATAGTGCAGAAAAAAAGTCACAGTACTGGTACTTTAGCATCTAGCTATCTACCAAAGAGAAACAAGCATAAACAGAGTAACAGTATACTGTTTCAGCTGAGTTTGTTAAAATTTGTCTGAGAGCTAAATGTGCATATGGCGGATTTCTCAAGGTGACGAAAAATATTAATGTCTGAGACTAAGAGATGGAGGAAGATGTACAAAAAGCAGGAGAAGGAGCAGCAGGAGCAGGAGCCTTATTTTCAAAAGTAAGGACTGCTCAGCAAGTGACATTTACTTAACTGTAATTTTAAATTTCACTCTCATTGATTGTTAATCAGAACTTGTATTTATACATGATGTGTTGCTCAAGTTATGTTTTTTTGTGAAATGTCTTGCTAAACAAATTAAATTATGCTAATTTAGGCTAACTGCCTACCAGGTAGTTTGGTCCAGTGTACTGCAGGCTAAAGTGGTTAGTCTGCAGTACTGTAATGAAGTTCACGTTGGACCAGCACAAAGCACACATGGTGTCTATGGTCAATATTAGGTTACATCAAGGCTAGGGATGGGTACCGGTAATGGCACCGGTTCTGACATAAACGGTAGTAACCAGACCGAAAAGCAGCGCACATTTCGGTGCTTTATTTCGGTGATTTTTTTTTCCTGAAATGTCATACACTTTGGATTCTAGCCAATCATTTTACCTTTGCAAGCATAGTAGGCGGGCCCAGGTACGTACGTTCTTTTAGAGCAGAGCTACAGATTAAAAATGCCCAAGGCGAAGCGGTCAAAAGTCTGGCTGTACTTCACAGCAAAAGATGCAAACTCAGCAGCCTGCAACAAGTGCTTTAAGCTGATACTGTGTCAAGGAGGTAACTCCTCGAATCTGATGAAACACCTGGCGACGTATAGCATTTTGTTAAAAGCCGAGAAATGCGCCGTATTTGATAGCTTGCTGCGAGACCTCACACCGTGCACATCTACTGCGGGTGTGGTGCCTGTTATCGGACCCGGAGTTAGCAACATACGCCAGAGTCCTGGCCCCTAGCCCTGCCAGTGTAGCAGAAATGATGACGGATGATGATGGCAGCAGCAGCCGTTCTTCTCTGAGTGAGTAGCTTAATGTTGTCCGTGTGTAATTTACGTTGAGTACGCTAACCACGTTATTACATGCATGTAAGGTGAACTAGCAAACACCGTCGTAGTTACATGCGGCTGTCTTCTTGTTTGATGGCAGATACTCCCTTCACCCTGGCCAAAAAGGCTAAAATGACCAAAGAAAAAGTGGAAAACAGTTAAACATGAGAGGTTTAGGACAAAGTTTGTGTTTTTTCCATTGTTTAAGCACTGCTTCCAGCCAAGAGTGATACCAGAAATCCCCTATAGCTGCAGAAAAGGCTAACATTGTTATCTTTTTACGAAAAAACTGCTGAACATGAGAGGTTTTTGGACAAAGTTTGTTTTCTCCATTCTTTAAGCACCGGTTCGAGCACTGTTTAAGCACCAGCACCGTTTCAAAAATACCGGTGTATCGGATAAAACCTAAACGATACCCATCCCTAATCAAGGCTAGCAAACATGAATTTATATTTAAGGTGATGATGTTGATAGTTCATTGCACACTTGATAGCACATTGTTGACTCATTGCAGCTACTTGTTTTTGACCTGAATCACCTGTTTATTTGCTCTTCACCTGCACTGCAAGGGGACGTTGGCTAGTTCCAAACAGGCATTTTTTAATGTAACTGTAAAATTCCACATTTTCTGCTGTTTTACTAAATGTAACATATCAATTGAGCATTCTAGATTACGTTTTGTATTTTAGCATTTTAGAATCCAATGCTCTAATGCTTTTAAAAAACTTTATAAAAATAAAGAATAGCTTCCAGCTTTGTTGGAAACTAAAAGCTAAAAGAAAACCATTTGGCAGCACTGATGGAGAAAAGAGGCAAACTTCACTGATACCTGGGCCAATGCCAAGCTTGTCAGCTGTTGTTTCTGAACTTTTCCTGGTCGCCAGCCATCAACAAATTCAGATTGCCTCAATAATGGTTTGGCATGGGGTGCCAAGGGATGAGAATTTGATTCATGGCAGTCAAATCTTGTTTTTCAGCAATACAACTTAGTTAAATAACTAAATAAATAAAAACACAAACGCAATCACTTTTATGGAACTTGTGGAGATTTCTTCATTATCTCTGGATCCCGGTTGATGTACAGTGTGTAAACTCCCACTTTAGATACGAATCAGCAATGCCCTGGGAACCCCAAGTTGCTATGGAAAAAAAGTGTACTCTTTGACCTGTTAGTGACTGTTTGCTGGAGCTTGCTGGCTGTGGTGAGGTAAAAGCAGTCCAAAGAGCGTGCCACACCAAAAACCTATGAATGATTGCTTTGGTGGGTATGAGACTGGCATGGTAATTTGTGTGTGGCAGTATGATAAACACCAATTTGCCTCAAAACACTCACCATTTACTCTTTAAGCCGTAGTGAAACTCAAAAAAGTGAAATACAAACTAGAAATAGAAAACGCTCACCTTCCAAGTAAAGGTTGTGCCTTACTGCTACAACCAACACATTTCATAAGATGGAGATTTTGCTTTGAAGGTCGTCAAATTTGAGACACTTCACAGTTTCACAGTTTATAGACTAGACCAGTTGGCATCTTCCACCACTGATGATTGTAGCAACCTGTTAGTTACCACAATGGAAAAGCAGTCGCAAGTAGGTTTGGGTGCAAGACTGTGTTGGCTCTTTGCGACTGATTTCACATTAGCAACCACCAGCAGCCACTCATTAGCTGATGTACTTGTGGTGCAACGGATCACGGTTGATCCATAATCCGAACCGATCCCACTCCACGGTTCGGCACGCACGTGATCCGAAGATTCAAAAAAGAAGAAAAAAGTATGTGTATGGTTCGCGTGGTCAGTCTGTCAAGCGATAGCTACGTTCAGCGCTAGGCCGTATTCCATTGTGCAAAACAAGGGGTTTAAACTAGTCAATGCATTAGTTGACGCATTGACGCCGTGCAGCCCCACGCACGGGGCGATCCGTGGTAACTAGTTAACGGAGATTTTCCGCGTTAATGCAGTTATGGCATTAATGTAATTTTAACGAGATTTACGCTGACAGCACTAGTTTAAACTATGATGAAGGTGCTTGAGCCACACTATGACATCCTGTCGCGCATCCACTTTAGTGACAAGATCGCTCCAAGCATGTATGAGCAGGAAAAGTTTAAAGTTATGGCTGAGCTGTCCCAGGCATCTTCTGTTGCCCTAACTACAAATGGGTGGACCTCCAGGGCAACGGAAAGCTACGTGACCATGACAGCTCATAATATCACAGCGGAGTGGTAGATACAAAGCCCTGTACTGCCCTATATTGCACCTTAATTTGTTTTTATGTAATTGCGTGGAATGAGTCTTGAGTTGAATGTTTTTTAATAGGCAATAAATACTTAAATAAGTAAATGGTGAGTTACATTCTTGTCTTCTTTTTTTTCTTCTACTGATCCGAAAATTGATCCGATCCGTGACAAAAAAACGTGATCCAATCCGAACCGTGAGACTTTTGATCCGTTGCACCACTACTATGTACTACACATTTTTCCCCAGCAACCAGATGGTCAGATGGTTGTCAGATGACTGGATCCTGGACCTGGATCTTTGGTTACATACAACGCCCACAATCAATGATTAATTTCTATCAACATCTTTAAGCCTTTACCATAAAATAAAGTCCAAGCTTTAAGATTTATATTCAAACTGCTAAGATAAATCAGTGAAATCAGTATTTTTGATTAATTTACTAAATTCTTCATATAAATGTATCAAAATAATAATATTGGATAGTGTCTTCACAATGACACATACACTGTATGCGCCTTCAGTACCTTCTCCTGGATGCAATCAAAGCCTTTCACACTGTCCATAACCGGTCAGAGCAGAGTGAAGCATGGACAACTCTGCATTGCTGTGTTTTTAATTGCTCCAATGCTTCCTCATTACAAGCTACAGTGGAAGGACTCCTGCCAGTGTGGTAGGAGGTGGTTGGCGTCAAGAACAATACAATCAATGCTGTGCTCGCTTTGCTTGTTAATCACTACCAATCAAAAATACATTAGTCATACATACACTCTGATGTGATCGTGCAAAGTCAGTTCCACACATAACTAGGCTAAGTGATGGGAATAACGTTATGAAAGATATTTTCTCCTTCATCTGATTTTTATGCAATTTGATGTGTCAGTTTAGCCCCACCCATGTTGTTTTTCCACAAAATAGTCCATAAATATTCACTTAACATCTGATTGTGCAAAGTAACGCTAACCCCTGTATTGTTTTGAAGAAAAACTAAAATGTCAGAAGTGTTTTTGATGTTTGTCCCTCAGATTGTTTTTCTTTTGTCTACTGACCAAGACAGGGGAGAACATTTTTCAAAAGGCAAAAATCTTACATTAGAAGGTTAGGATTAATTTATTACGTGTGTGTGTATTTGATAGGAAATATTTGATGTGAGAGAATAAATCTCTGACTCAACACTGACATAAACTAATAACATGTACTCGGGCTCTGAAGGTCAGAGCAGCAGAACAAAACACACACAGGAAGCAACAAAAATGGCATTTGGCTGCAAAGGCTATCTGGAGCTAACGGGTGTGTGATACCAGTCTTTGTCTCCTCTCAGCTTTTTCAGGTCAGAGTTGGGTGAGCGTGTGGACATTTAGCCCGACCGTGGCGCAAGACAGAAAAACCTTTCAGTGCAAACAAACAGTGTGTTGCTTTAAAGCACCTTCTTAAAAAAAACCTCCAAAACACAAAATTGTGCTCCTGTTGCTGAGTGTGAAGTGTATAATTGAAATAATCAGTGCTTCTCATGAGCCCTAAAAGGTGGGTGTTTTAGTAGTGCTGATGTTCTAACTAGCATAAAAGCAGAGAAAATATGTTCATCTTATTCTTTGTGTCTTCTCGAAAACTAACCCCCCTCCATCACACATCCATGCTTTTACACCACCTTCTCACATCACCTCCCCCCTTGCTGCTTTTTTCTTTATTGCCTTATCCTTCTAGTCCAGCATCTCTTTCATCTTCCTTCATCTTTCTCTCGCCCAGCACTTTAACATTTTGTTGTCCTCTGCTTCTTTCCCACCTCAGCCCCTGCTTCATCGCTAGGACCCTCCATCATCATCCCTCAGTATCATCCTCCCTTCATCTATCTCTCTCCTCCTCTGTAGGTGTACTGTTTTAGCCCCTCACCCACTCCTGCTTTCCCCTCTGCCTCTTTCTTCCTCTTCTGCAGGGGGCTGCAGACTGGCCGTCTGTCACGAATGCACATAGTTGAACACACACACCTCCCCAGGGTGCATTGGACACGAGTCCGTCTGTCCTGCTGCGGTACCGATCTGCTCACGAAGGTGAGGGGGCGTCTGTCCATATCTTATCAATCTGCCTGCTCATCTGAGAGGTTGAAGTCATGGCTCTTTGGAAACAGACAGTGGCCCTTACATTTTGGTTTTACATTTTGATGCAGTCGTTCACGTTCTCTGGTATAGATTATAATATTTTGTTACCCTTCATTTTGAAAAGGATAACCACAAGAAAATAGATAGATGGGGGTTTTGTTAAATGCAAAATTAAGATATGCTTTACTTGTTTGCTGTGCATATAACATCTCATTCATGCCAGAAGATTTCACTTTTCTATTTCATAAAAACTGATGTATTTGCACTATACGTGTAAGCGCATGCACCAAATCTCGATAGACAGCATCTAGACCTTTTTAAAATTCATGTGTTAAAGGCTATTTTAACCTCCATTTTCACCCCTCATGTAGATTTATATGTATTTGTACCCAACCTCTGCAAAAGGTCATAGTGTGATTAAAACATTGTTTTAAAGTTGGAATACACCAGGTGGACATCCGTGCTTTAAAATCACTGAAGATTTTGGTGGCATTGTCAAACTATGCGTATTATTGATGCGGTTTTGGTATTATGAAGTCTATAACGGCACTACTAGTAATTACATATTGTTGTGTAATATGTCTAATAAACTGGGTGGCTGAAAGCATGTAATTATTGATTATCCAGAGCAGTCATGAACTAATCCTTAACATTAAAAATACCAATAATCATAATAAAAAAAGTCAGAATTTAAGAACTGAAGCATTTTTTCTTCCTCTATATTATTTTGTACACCACTGACTGTATTCACAAGATTTAGCCTTCAGGTCTGACAAGTGTAGCCAATGTGAAAGTGGCTTAAAGTGCTGCACAGTTAATCAAATTTAAATCTCAGTCACGATTTTGCCATCTGCAATAGTTGGAATGCAGGCTCCACCAAAGCAAAAGCAAATTAAGCTCTCAGTAACAACCAGTGCCTTACCATGTGACTGCATGTGCCAATCAGAGCTGCCCCCTGTCACTGTGCAGCTTAACATTTCCTGGACTAGTCAGGATGAGTAACACTACGTTAAAAGACAGATGTACAATAGAAACCAAACGTCTGGTCTTGATCTGTTGGAAATACTTGATGATATACGCGATGATAACCAAAGAGAAAAAAAAGTGCTGTAGGGTTCTTTCTGCACCGTGAAACAACATATTTTATTTTGTCAGAGTTACATGTCCAGTAAACACTGTAAGGAAAAATAACATGTACACAAATATCTTCATTTCTATGGTTACAAGTAAAAACTCTTATTATCGATATTAATGTGAGTGTCATGGTCTGGGTGAGTCACAGTGTTTTTCCACAGTGCCTGGCACTCTTTCTCTGGGTGGAGTCATCGTCACTCCTCCCAGGATTCCTACCTGGAGCTCATTAGACCAGCTGTATTTAAGACCAGCGCTCACAACTAGCCTTCGCCAGACCGTCTGCTAACCTATTTGTTTCTTGGAACCACACCATCGCCTTGCAATAAACAAGCTCACCTGGACGCTGGTCTTTTCTGTTCCACTGCAGCCGATAACCATCCTCGGTATGCTCTCCACGCTCACCTGCCTGCCTCAACGTTTGGAACTCTGGATCTATTCGTTCAGATGTTCAGACCTCACCCAGACCTCACAGCAGTGCTTCCCCTCTCCTGTGTGACTCCACATGCAAACTCCACCAGCTCTTGAACCACTGTTTCCCCACCAAGCTTTGCCAATTCAGGCCCATGCTCACGGCCACCCCAAGTCCAGGAATACCATAGGTCATGCTCATGCTCATGCTCCTAGCCCATGTTTAGACTCATTGCACCTAGCTCATGTTCATGTCCATAGCTCTAGTTCATATTCTCAAGTTACCATTTCTAGTGTTTGTTTCGTGTGTTGTAAATAAAGCTTTCGTCCACATTACTCTGAGCCTCTTCTTTAGAGACTGTCTAAATGTGTAGTTTTAAATGCTGCTCCAAGTAATAAAGCTTATGATTTATAGGTAGATCAACATTTACAAATAACAGAAAACTTATGTAGCTGACCATATGAGGCGCACCACATACAGGACGGGGTCATCACCATTCTGTCTTGTATTATGTGTCGCACATTCCTAATGGTGCCAAATTGTTAGTAATTAACAATTTTCTTTAAAATTCTCAGTTGTAAACTTGGATGGTGGGGTTCCAAGTTTGATGCAGGCCTGGGGTTGAGTTTTAGTTTAGACTTTCTTAGAATTCCTATGTTTGAGACACTGTACCAAATAAAGGTATACAAATCTCTAATATTCTAATCCTGCTATAAAACCTTTCCTTCGTTCTTTATCTTAAAACACTCTTCTCCTCACTCTGCATGATGTGCTGCTAACATTCCCTGTGTTGAGAGGTGTATGTTTGACTGCCTAACTATGTGTGTGTAAACCTTAGGCTTTTTTTTGTGATGTATTTTTTTGACAGCACTCAGTGCGCAGTAAAATCTGGACACAAAGCGACACCGGCTCTGCTGAAATTATCCCAGTCAATGAAAAGCGATTTAAGTCTTTGCAAAGCTGCTTTAGCCTTTCATTCACCAAAGTGGTCCCAATCACGTCCTCATTAAGAGTGACTGATTGCCTATTTATTGTCTCCAGGATAATAACTCCAAAATGATCAAGGATCCTAAATTGCACTTAAACTCACAACTTAATTTATCCAGTTTTTCACGTTGAACAATGACAATCATTACTTTTGTTCTTCTTTTTTTAAAATTCCACATCTTTCACCAAAGTCAACAGTGTGTTTCTAGCCTTTACTTTAATTATTATCTTTTTGTTCAGGCCCCATTTAGGACGCCACTCTCTGATTATAGCCTCTCAGTTTCCACAGTGATGCTGAAATGAATTATGGTTTTAAATGGGACAAAAGAGAAAAGAAAGCAAGCGCGGCACTCCAGTCCCACTCTGCCCCTTTCTTCTAAATACTCACTTCAGCCCCATCAGCGCCACACTCCACCACCCCTCGCTGAATTAAACTGCTGAACCTTTTCCAAACGCACCGTCTGTGGCAGCTGGGAGGTGGGGTGGGGAGTTCAAGGAGAATGTGAGTCTGCTTGCTCCATCAACCATCAGTTCCTTCATTTGTCTGTTGTGTTGCCTTGATGTACCTATTGTTCCTTTTTGTTTTGAGTGGGCACATAGAAAATTAGGCAAACCTAACTAAGACACCTGAGAATCAGAATGCTTTATTAATCCCAGGGAAAATCGCTCATTTCCTAGAAATGCTCACAAGTCCCACATTGAATTAAATGTTAATATGAAGTTAAAACAGTGGTATGCACAATATCGACAAGATATCGCAAGTTAAAATAGTCTATCAGGTTTTAAAAGCAGGAGTTGTAAAGTTTGATGGCCACAGGTAGGAATGATTTCCTGTGATGTTCTATGATGCAGCGTGGTTGAAAGAGTCTTTTGCTGAGCGTTCTCCTGCAGCTGTCCAACATGAGATGTGTGAAGGACCAATATCGACCTGGACTTAGACAGCACCCTCCTTTCTGAAGCCTCTGTCAGAGAGTCATGCTCCACACCCACAAAGTTACAGCGCTTGCAGATAGTTTACTGAGTGTTTTCACATGTCACTAGTTCATCCATCAATCCATCCATCTTAGGGTGAGAGGCAAGATACACCCTGGATGGTTACCACTCTGACTAAACTATAAACCAGGCAATAGTTGCTATAGTTAAATCACAAGTAACTGCATTTGCAATTAGAGAGGGCTGCAAAGATCAGTGTTGGGCAATCGCATGTTACCGTAATTACATCCCATTTTTCTGTAATGCAAAAATGTAACACACCACTGTACTGACAAGTTACACCTACAAATATGATGTTACTTGCATTGCAAAAGTTCTTCAGCTGATTTCAGGTTATGAGCCGAGAGGAGGAAACTGGTGGAGCAGTCTTAGCAGTTTTTAATAGTTGATTATCTAATGTTATCTACCATCAGTTTACATCCTATCATGGTAAATGTCATGATTTCGGCTGTGTGCAGGCAGGAAAGGACCCAAACACAGACTCAAACAGCTTTATTTGCTGAATGGCAAAACGATACAAAACTACACTGGGAAATTATAGCTAACAGGCAATGAGGCACACAGGGAAACACAACCATGGATGAGGGAGAACGCGACACAGGACCGAGGGAGATGCTGACATAAATACACAGAAGGAAGTGAGAACACACGAGGAACACAGCTGACGCGAATAATCATAACGAGACATGGGAAGCAAAACTGAACAGAATGAACATGGAAAAGCGAGACCTTCACAATAAAACAGGAAACGGAGGATCATGATGCAGGAGTGAAGGAGAGGCAGACGAGAGGGAGCGAAGGAACCTGAGGGAGAGAGAGCAGATATGAGGGGCTGGAGAAACATAGATAGGCTAAACATGATGGAACGAACGTGGATCGGTACCTTGTCATGCCTTTTCTCCGTGCTCTCTGGAGCCCATCGATGCCTGGCTGGTGCCCGTTGTTGGCTCGGATCAGATGTCCCAGCCACGAAAGATTTCCCCTCATCTTCGTCGGCACGGTGCGAACCTACAGAACCTGCGGCCGCTGCGTCGGGTCTCGCTGTCAGCCACGAACACGCTGACCTCCACCAGGATTGGATTGGTGAACACTAGATCGCTGAGTAATAAAACTTTTATTTTAAGGGATTTATTTATGACCCAAGGACTGGATTTCCTCTGTATAACTGAGACATGGTTGAGGGCCGGTGAGTCCAGCGCTTTTACAGATCTCTTACCTGATGACTGCTGCTTCTTAAACTCTCCTCGAATATCAGGCAGAGGAGGAGGACTAGCGGTTGTTTTTAAGAAGCAGTATAAATGTAAACAACTGCCATTATTAACCTCACCTAGTAGCTTTGAACTGAGCATGTTTGAGCTAGGTCGGTCTCACACAGTGCTCTGTGCAGTGGTTTACAGACCCCCAAAATACAATAAGAACTTCTTAAATGACTTTTCTGATCTGTTGGCTGAAATTATGCCAAAATATGATCATGTCCTTATTATTGGGGACTTCAATATTCATGTGTGCTGCCCTGACAAGCCAATGGCAAAGGACTTTTTAAATCTTATTGACTCTTTTGATCTTGTGCAACCTGTGTCTGTGCCTACACAAAAATATGGGCACACGTTGGATCTTGTTTTAACTCACAATTTACCTGTCTCTAACTTAGAGGTTTGTGATGTTGTATGGTCAGACCATAGGCCTGTCCTGTTTGAGGTTTTCCTTCCTTGTACTAAAGTTAATCTTCCTCCTGTTGCTGCTAGGAGCTGTCGTATTTTTAACCCTTCCTCTGCTGGACAGTTCTCTATTGTTTTTAATCAGAACGGCGGCCTTCCTGATTTCATATGCAATGATACAGAAGAGCTGAGTACGTGGTTTTATTCTGTCTGCCAAACTGCTTTAGATTCAGTGGCCCCCTTTAAGCTTAAGCAAGCTAAAGCCAAATCTGAACCCTGGCTGAATGAAGACACCCGGGCTGCCAGAAGAAAGTGCAGGAGAGCTGAACGTAAATGGAAGAAGGATCAACTTCAGGTGTCATACCAAATGTTACAAGATTACTGGAATTCTTACCAGAAAACTGTAAAAGATGCTAAGAGGAAACATTTCGCTACTATTATTCAGGCAAACTGTCGTAAGCCTCATGTCTTATTTAAGACTATTGACATGGTCCTTCATGCTCCACAGACTGCTGGTGTCGAGTCTTCTCAGGAAATTTGTGAAAACTTCCTACACTTTTTTATTGATAAAGTGCTATCTGTCAAAGCACAGACTTCCCAGTCCGTTCCCGACCCTTCTACCCCTGTCCCTAGTTCTGCTGTCTTTGACAGGTTTGAGCCAGTTTCCATGCTCTGCCTGCAGGAGTTGGTTGCTCACATGAAGCCCTCAGGTTCCCCTTATGATGCTCTCCCTCCTCGATTTTTCGAAGAGGTTTTTCTCACTATAGCATCAGCTGTACAATCCATTGTAAATAGTAGTCTGTCCTCTGGTGTTGTACCTGTCAATCTCAAACATGCAGTGATTCAGCCTCTACTCAAAAAACCTGCTCTTGATCCTGATATTATTGCGAATTACAGACCTATTTCCAAACTGCCTTTTATCTCAAAGATTCTTGAAAAGGTAGTTTACAAGCAATTAATGTCCTTCCTAGAAGAACACGGTATTTTAGAAGTTTTCCAATCTGGTTTTAAAGCTTTACATAGTACCGAATCTGCCCTTTTAAGAGTTTTTAATGATGTGTTTTTGGCAAATGACTCAGGTGACTGTGTTATTATTGTGCTGTTAGATTTAACTGCTGCTTTTGATACAGTGGATCATAATATTTTAATTTCCCGTTTAGAGCAGTTGGTGCAGGGTATGCGGAGTACCGCACTGCAGTGGCTCAGATCCTATTTGGCAGAGCGAACGTTCTCTGTGAAACTAGGGGAGTTTGTATCCTCTACTGCTTCTCTTCAATGTGGGGTTCCACAGGGTTCAGTTTTAGGCCCGCTTCTTTTCTCTCTATATCTCCTACCCCTTGGGTCTATTTTCAGGAAACATGGGATTTCTTTCCACTGCTACGCCGATGACTCCCAGATTTATTTCCCACTTAAAAAGATAAATGGCTTCTCAGTAGACCCGCTGCTCAGATGCCTTGATGAAATAAGGACTTGGATGGCTTTGAACTTTTTACATTTTAATGAACAGAAAACAGAAGTGATGGTTTTTGGTGGCGCTTCTGAGGCCACTATTATAGATCTTGGTTCACTGGCACAGTATGTTAAACCAGTCATCACTAATCTGGGAGTTAAAATAGAGGCAAATCTTAAACTTGAAAGCCAGGTCAAAGCTGTTGTAAGATCTAGCTTTTTTCATTTGAGGGAATTAGCCAAAATAAAGCCTATCTTATCGAAACAGCATTTTCAGACAGTAATCCATGCCTTTGTTACTTCTAGGCTGGATTATTGTAACGCACTTTATTTTGGGATTAGTGATGCGTCCATTAGGCGCCTGCAGGTTGTGCAAAATGCTGCAGCACGTCTTTTAACTGGAACAAAAAAGTTTGAGCACATTACCCCTATTTTAATTTCACTCCACTGGCTACCTGTACATTCTTTAAAATGTTGTTTTTGGACTACTTTGTAACAAACTCGCCAAACACCTTGGAACAGTGGCAACCTAAACACACACACACCTACAGAGATGCTTCAGGCCCACAGAAATACCAGCGTAAAATGTGTACCCACGGTACATGTACAATAAACTAAAACACACTGTGGTCGAAGAATATAAATGAAATGGCAGAGATGATTTGCTACAGTCCAGTTTAGCCAGTTCCCTTTCAGGCAGAGCATCGAGAAAGTTCACTTAGTGTCACCAATGATGCTATTATGTCAGGTTTCCTTGACTGACAACTGAAAAGACTAACATCACTGTGCAATGTGTCATACAGAGTGAATACCATTAATCTTGGGAAAGACTGTAGACAGTAAACTTTGTTAGACGACAGGTTGATTTCAGACTGAATTACCTTCCACATCCTGGGTCACGGCTCGTAGCGTCTCTCTTTCTCCAGGCTTTGTCATACAGCAAAGTGGTCTGCAGGTTAATTACCCACAGTGGAGCTGACTATAAGGCGTAAAGACTGTAATATCTGATTCTGTTACACAAACACTTTTGGTAAGCCATAAAGCCCCAAAGTGAAGTTGCTGTTTTGTCTTGTTATTCGTGTTTGGGCAGTGGAGCACATAAGAGAGCCGGTATCAGCAGAGTCGAGTCAGGATATGGGTTTGTGCTACTTTGTAGCAGCTTTTCAACATTGTTTTTATCTATGCATCCAGTGTTATTGTGCCAGAGAAAAAAAAATTAAATTAAGTTTTTACCAAAGAATGCAATAGCAGGATGCATGTAGTTATTTTATATTGTCCTTTCTGTACAATTGTTGATAGATGTGCATGAACATGAACATAAAAAAATAACCACATTACCTCAAATAAAAAAAAATTGAATTACTGGGACATATATAATAATTTATCATGGGCTGATTCCTGATCATTCATTTGCATTACTTATAATCTTCGAAACCTTCGAACCTTTTTGATTGTAATAAATGAAATCAATAAAGTCAGAGCCTTGAGCCAGACAGCGTTTTTCTGGTCTTCTGTCCAACAACAATGAGTGAACTGGAACTTGAGTCATAGGTCGACTTCAGTTTTGGGTGTCGGTGTTGTAGACGGTCGGCCTCTCGGGTTACTTATTCAGGGAGTAGCCGTGCTGCAGTGCAGTGTCAGGTTGCGTGGCGATGATGTCACCCTGTAATGAATGGGAATAGTTTTGCGCAGCAGAGAGCAAGAGATGAGATGGATGGGCTGGCGAGTGAGGGGTGAGGACGGTTTGGTTTAGAGGACCTCATGGCTGAGGAAGAGAGAGGCTGGGTGACTAATGAGGATTGGGGATTGGGTGTGTGGGTGACATATGGTGGCAGGGTGACTTCCTCAGCTGGATGCATTTGACCAGCAGCTCTCCTACAGAGAGCAAACCCAGTTTGCGTTTGGGTTGTGTGCTCATGCACCGTGAAAAATGTCCCCATCTGTAATCCACACTTCTATTGTAGGGGCAAATAAAGGTTACACACGGGGACTGCTGCCATTACACACATGTTTTGTTTTGTTTGTTTGTTTTTTTACCTCTTTGTCTCCATTTTGACAGAACAGGTAGACGAGCTAAAGCACTCACTCATCTTTACAACCTCTATGAAAACACCTCATATTGCTAGACCTTCAAAAGCAGTCAAACAATAACAGGACAGAGTGATTCTGATGTCTGTTTCTTTCTATTTTTCAGCACAGTGGAGCGCGACAGACAGGAAAAAAGCTTCAGAAGTGTCTGTTCTGTTGCCTTGGGCAGCATGGACAAATAATCTGAGAGCATGATTTTTTAAAAGAAGGGAGGTCAGCAGTAAAGAAATGATAGAACAAGGGCATGCACACGCATAAAAAAACAAAGGAGGGAGAAAGAAATGGAAAAACTGTGAGCATGTTTGTGCACCTGCTGTGTGGAGCAAGCTGGGAAAGATTTAAAAAATAGCTCTGGGCAGGATGAGAAAATTGCTCACACAAAGATATTCCTGCCGTCACACCTTGATCTGTGTCATCTTCGGTCCTTTTTTCTTCATTTTTATTTCATCCCTCTGTGTCCGTGTCATTCCCCTGTCATTACTATGACACATAGCAGTATGAGGACCAGATGGAGTGCCATCGCTCATCCAGTGTGTGGGTGGAGCAGCATGTGTACGCCTTCATATCTATATCCATATGTGTGGTTGATCTTTGTGTTTCTGTATGGGTTGAAATGATATCCATCCACTGTGTCCTTAGTCTGTTGGTCAATCATGGTTTCCTCTCTTCCCTCATTCGTGATCAAAATCCTGAGATACTTAAACTCCTCCACTTGGGGCAATAACTCGTCCTTTTCCCAGAGTGGGCCTCCACCCTTTTCTAAGAACCATATTCTCACCAAACTATGAACAGAATCCATAACAAGCTGCAAACATCCACTGGAAATGAGCCCGACTTACTGCCAGTGATATTAGCCAAGCGCTGGCTGCCGTTGTACAGCAACTGCATGGGCTGTAACAATCAGCCTGACACCACACACTCCTGAAGCACCCCCCAACAGGATACCCCAAGGTCAACAAATCAAATCAAATGTAGACTGGTTGGGCAAACTCACACTCACTTTGAATTTTCTAGAGAGGATAAAGAGCCGGTCCAGTGTTCCCTGACCATTGTCCCTCCTGAGTCCGAGTGACTGACTGACTCTCCTCCCCATTACTCTGGCATAGACCCCCCTTCAGTTTTGATCCCCCTATCGTTGGAGCAAATTCACCAGTGCCCATTCTTAAACAGGGGAACCATCACCCCAGTCTGCAAATCCAGAGGCAGTGCCCCAGAACTCCATGGGATGTTGCAGAGATGATGACAAATCTCTGTTTAAGAATACTGTTAAGTGTTGGGGATTTTTCTCATGTTCTGTCTTTCCGATATTCCTATCACTTGGCACAGCTACAGCTATCACTATGGCTGTCTTTCCCTGCTTGTACACCACTACCATGTCCAGTTTGTCCGTCTGTAAATGGAAATCTCACAGGATCTTAGCTTGGTCATTCTCAACTACCTTGAGGGGCATATCCCATTTTGACCCAAGGACTTCAAGACCATACTCTCACAGATGTTCCTGTATACTACGGCAGCCACTTGGTTATGGCGTTCTATGTATGCCCTGGTTGTTAGCATCTTGCACCCTGCGGGACTGTCTCAGAGGCATGTGAGACAATCTATCTGTAATGATGGATATCCTGAATCAAAGCCTCTTGCAGGGCAGTTTTTTTCCCCATGTTTACTGTCTCTGGCTCTGTAATTGACAGGAATAGATCTTGGGGAGTCAAGCTAGTTGATCAGTTTTTAGAGTAACTGAGCAGTAGCTTGTTTATTGGTGGAAACTGGTCCACACACACAAGCAGGTCCAATCCCAAAAGTCAGTAAAACTGAAAAATCCTAGAGGTGCATGGAGAGCGGCCTTAAAATGAAGTCATCATCATTCATGATGTGGATGAGTTTGAACAAGAGAAGAGAAAGATCAGAGGGTGAGAAAATGAAACGTGTAAAGTGAAGACTGGCTCTCTGATTCACCTCGGTCTGCTTCTTTTTCTCTTTACTTTGCCAGTTCAAAGCAAATCTTTAGAACCTACCTCGCCTGTGTTTGTCTAGGTTTGTTTGATCTTCCTCTCTGTCTTTCTCTGTCTCTCTCACACACATTTAAAAACATAACCAAATATGCACCAACACACACACACACACACACACACACACACACACACACACACACACACACACTAGAACAGTGAATTATTCATAGAAAACAGTAATAGTAATAGAGACTTTACATTATTCATAGTTTGAGGTATGGTTACGTAAGCCTCTCTGTTTCTCTTCCTCCCTCTCCCCTTTTGTGTTTAATTGTCGCCTGTTTTGCTGTGTCTTATGTTGGGTCGAACCTTCAAACATCAATTGAAGATCTCGAATCAGAGTTCAAGTCGAACGTTTAGTTATAAACGTGACAACATTATCCACACTCATGCATACAGTAACTGAGTTGTAACCAGCTAAGCCTTGTGGGTAACCTGTGTGTGATGTAGGTCAAGTGAGCAGAAAATGACCCTGGTGTGGACTCACACCTGTGGCTGCTGTGAAGTAAATGAGGACAGGTACCGTAAACCGTCACGACCGCTGGCTTTTTCACTGTGTGTTTACGTTTTTTGGAGTTTGACATTTTTTAATAAATATTCTCAGGTTGGTTATTTCTTTTGTTTATTCCTTGATTTTCCTGTATGGTCAACCTTTGGTTCTTAGCTCCAGTTTGCACTGGTGTTTATTTTGCTCCTTCAGTGATTCCAGTCTCATCCTCCTGTGTGATTTCCCCTGTGTTAAGTTCATTCTTATGTCTGTGTTTTCCTGTTTAGTTACTGTCCTCACTTCCCGTTTTGGTAGATAAACCTGTATCTTCTCTTTAGGCTACGACCACATGAATGCGTTTTCGTTTGAAAACGTATCGTTTTCTCTCCGTTTTGGCCTCATGTCCACACTGAGACGGCGTTTTCCCCGAAGGAAAACGCAGCGTTTTGAAAACGCTCTCAAAAACAAATACATTTGAAGACGGTACTTTCGCGTCGCAGTGTGGACTGCGAAAATGGAGACTTTCGAAAACAATGACGCATTGTAGTCACATGATGCAGTCATGTGACCAATTAAACAAAGATAGGGGAGGGCATTACACAGCAGCTCTTTTGTTTGCTCTCAATTTTGACAGCCCAGTCTGTACATTCTTCAGATAGCTTTTCTTCAAATTCTTTAACTCTCACTCGCTTTTGCAACTTTGTACTTTTGTGTTACTCGCAGCAACAACTCCACCTCATTGTTAGTTCATTTAAAAAACTCAGTGCTCAACGGTAACCAGTCACAAAGATTTCACTGTAACACATGTTCCAGTGCTGTGTACCTTTTCCTCTGCACTAAATGAATAAAGGTTGTTGTGAGGTTTTCTCTTTTCCTGTCATTGTTGAAGAGTTGGTTGGAGAAGTAAAGGTTACCATTTACAGCACCTCACATGGTACAATGTTTCTAGGCTATAGGTGCTACACAGAGCTTTGAAGAACCATGTCTATGTTGTAGCAAGGACACATGCTGGTAATCTTTTGGCTTAGCTTTGCTGCAGATGAGACAGATTTAGATGAGACAAAATTTCCATTCCATTTGATGATCTCTGATGTTTTTATTTCCACACTTCTATCTCTTCTGTTGTTCCCTTTGCTGATCAAGCCGATATTTCAGTCAACCAGCCTTCTACATGGAGATTTGTTGTTGTGAGGTTACAAACTCTTGCCCTTACTGACGGCTGCATGCAAGTGTGTCTTTGTAGCCTCCGCATTGCCACAAAGCTACATAAATGGAGAACCATAAAATTCTAAGATAATTATAAGAAAAGACTGACGTGAACGAAAAACACAACTCTAAAAGTAAAAGCTAGAGTAATACTCTGATCAAAATCAGCAATTACAAGGATAAAGATGTGAAATGTCAGTTATTTCATTGTTTTGTTTGTTGTTGTTGACCAGACTTTGAGGTGTTTTTAACTTGGCATTATCATCATAGTAAGACTCCAATGACTGGGAAAAGCCCTAGTCTCATGTGCTTTGAGTAATCCTTGTTTGCCCTCCCTAAGGAAATTTGTAATAGGAGCTTATTCTAAATCCTGGTTAAATGTTACAGAAAAGATATTTTGTAAAAGAAGAAAAGACCACAAAAATGTTACTTTAAGTTAAAATGACAAAGCCCTATGATGGTAGAAATCTGTCAGGACCAAGGTCACGCTCAAGAATGTAAACTAAAGCGTCAGTAAGTCATTGTACGAGGCCAGGGTGGATGGATTAGTCTTTGTTTCACATTACAAAGATCAGCATTTCTAGCAGGTTTGCAACCTTGACAAGAAATCTTCCAACCTTAGCAAAGTCTTTATTTGAACCCAAAAGATGACCTTTCCCTTGCCGTTCTACAGTCTTCAATAAGTTATTTTTTAGTCTAAAACCAGCAAAACTTTAACCAACTATTAATTCTTTTTCAGCAGTTAATTGTTGAAAAGTAATTGGAAAGCTTACACGGGTCGTGTCAGTGGGTGATACGACCTGTTTGGCTCTCCAGGTCTGAGGACTTTTTTCACAGTGTTACAACAAAGCACTAAATGTGCCGTTAATCTGGGTGCAGCGTATCCATTGTGTTGTGCATTAAAGTGCCAAGCACATGGACTGCGGTCATGATTTTTTCCCTTTCTTTCTGGTTATAATGCATGTGTATTTGTGTGTCTGTTGATTCATTAAACAGGAAGTTGGCTTCATAATTAATTTCCTGTCTTAACGTTGGGAAGATGGATGAGGACGATTACGTGTTACAGAGACAAATGCAACAAAGCAGGATTTGGCTTTCTTTTGTGAAATTGCTTTCGGTAGATGGATCACTGTGGGGACCTTGGACTTCTTCAACTGATAAAAAAGTCATTTTCCACATAAACTGCATCAGCAAGCACAAAAGATAGCAAGAGGCACACAAACACTCTGCATTATGAAATCTTGCAAATGCTAAAATTATACAAATTTCCCTATGATTTTGTGATGTCTGAAGGCTCCAACTAAACTATTGCATAACACGTGACTCATATGACCATATGAACGATGTAACACCAAGCAGTCACTGTAAACATGACTGTGTGTGCGTCATTCTTCCCTAAAACAAAGTGTCCACACATGCTTACGCTCACTATAAACTGTTATCGGATTATCTTTCAATTGCTGACTCTCATCATATCGAGCTTAAGCTTCTCTGTGACCGTTCGTCCCTCCACATACTGTTACATGTACGCATAAACACAAACACAGGCACAAGCACCACGGGTATACATATGTGTCGCTAATCTTCTTGGTTTTATTTGGACACACAATCAATCAATTAGCCAGATTTATATTTAGTGCTTTTGAAGACGCTGCCATTAAATAACTGGCCCCAAATGTAAGAAAGAATCCTTCTCATATAGTTTCTGTTAATTCTTAGGCCACTTTGGGGCAGCAAAAACTAGAGAACAAGAGGAATTAAGAATAGCTACAACAACATCCCACAGACACCGAGCAACAACAATCAGTTTCGATTCTGGAGATCTTAAAAAAACAGATGGATCCCCTTCATAGCTCCATTTTGCTCTCTTTCAAGAACACAGGAAATTTAGACCCGGTAAAGTTTCTATCGTTCCCAAGCACAGGATTACTGATTCTCCCCCCTTATAGCCTCTTCATGCTTTTGCATTGGATATATGGTGAGCCTTAGCTGCAATGTTCCTCCTGAGCACATCTCAGGCATCTCATAGCGTGCAGTGCGGGGACCAGCCTCTCTTGAATGACTCACTGACTCAGCTTTGCTCAGCTAAGGAAAATACACACGATGCACTATGTAGGTTAAAGAATGAGCTGGATGACTGAGCTGAGTCAAGCCCACACTTGACACACTAATTTAAATAAATTGCACTGAGGATATAAATGTGTATCATAACAACTTGTGCCCTGAGTCTGTGCAAATGTTCTTTTTTGTCTTATGCAGCCACTGTGAGCCAGCATATCTGATTGTGATAGATACTAATTTTAACACAAAACAACAAGCGCGAACTGATGATACACTGTGGAGCCGCTAATGACATGAATACAAACACACTGATGCAAGCCTCCTGTCCTAACATTCAGAGGACACAGTGACGACGAAACGAGAGCACCAATCACAACACCCCACCTTTTCCTCTTTGCTCTCCTTCCTCCTCCTTGTCTTCGGTCCTCTCTTTCCTCTTGTTTGTCCTATTATACATGCAGCCATGCAGCTTTGTCTGTTGTGTAGGCAGAACTGCAGAGTCGCACTTCTTCCCGTTCCTCTTTTAGTCGTCTCCATTCATCTTCGTGTGTCATGTGGAGCAGATCCAGTCTCTGCTGTACTCGAAACCCCGCTGCAGGACATTTCTCAGGGCCTGGACCTTTGCTGGGTGGTTTTTATGCATGTGCTCATCTGTGTGTGTTATTTTCCAGTCTCAACACCACACTCACTAGCCTTCTTGTTTTCTTTCCTACATTCCCACTCTGACTTTGCAGATGTCTTGAAGGTTACAGGTACAGTGAACACAATCACTCCAGAAGGATTTTACAACACTGGGAATGGACATGTGCAGATAAAAATATCTCATAGTAGCAGGGTATAGTGCACTTGTGAGCATATATGAGGGTGTTCATATAAATTGACCACATGCTAAACGCCCCCTTTTTAGATCTAATTTGCAATTAATTCAATCGTAGCAACTGCAATAGCTATGATATACATTATCTCATAAAAGTGAATGCACTCCTCATATTTTTTGTAAATATTTTGTTATATCTTTTCATGGGACAACATTGAAGATATGACACTTTCATACAATGTAAAGTGGTCACCAGTCCCTTCCTGGTGTCATGTGACTCGTTAGTGTTACAAGGTCTCAGGTGCAAATCAAGAGGAGGTGTTGAATTTGGTGTTGTTGCTCTCACGCTCTCTCATACTGGTCACTGGAAGTCTAACTGCCACATTATAGGAAAGAAATCTCTGAGGATCTGCAAAAAAGAATTGTTACTCTACCTAAAGATGGCCAAGCCTACAGGAAGACTGCCAACACCCTGAAACTGAGTTGCAGCACAGTGGCCAAGACCATACAGCAAACCTAGAACAAATCTCACCATGAAAGAAGTTGACTGCACATGCTCAGCAGCATATCCAGAGGTTGTCTTTGATGTCGAGAGGTTGAAGGCATGAAGGGTCAGCCTGTCAGTGCTCAGACATACGCCACACACTGCATCAAAAGGCTGTCGTCCCAGAAGGAATCCTCTTCTAAAGATAATGCACACGAAAGCCCGCAAACAGTTTTCTAAAGACAAGCAGACTAAGGACATGGATTACCTGTGGTCTGATGAGACCAAGATAAATGTATTTGGTGTCATGGATGTGTGGTGGCAACTAGGTGAGGAGGATAAGGACAAGTGTCTTGCCTACAGTCAAGCATGGTGGGGGGGATGTGATTGTTTGGGCTGCATGAGTGCTGCTGGCACTGGGGAACTACAGTTGATTGAGGGAACCATGAATGCCAACACGTACTGTGACATACTGAAGCAGAGCATGATCCCCTCCCTTCAGAAACTGGGCCACAGGACAGTATTCCAACATGATAACAACTCCAAACGCACCTCCACAAAAACCAGTGCCTTGCTACATAAACCGAGGGTAAAGGTACTTGACTGGCCAAGCATGTCTCCAGACTTAAACCCTATTGAGCATCTGTGGGGCATCCTCAAATGGAAGGTGGAGGAGCACAAGGTCTCTAACATCCACTAGCTCCATGATGTCATTATCGAGGCGTGGAAGAGGATTCCAGTGGCAACCTGTGAAGCTCTAGTGAACTCCATACCCAACAGAGTTAAGGCAGTGTTGGAAAATAATGGTTGCCACACAAAATATTCACACTTTGGGCACAGTATGAACATTTAGACATAAATGGTTGTGTGTTGAGTTATTTTGAGGTGACAGCAAATTTACACTGTTATACAGCCTGTACACTGACTATTTTACATTGTATAAATGTGTCATATCTTCAATCTGTCCCATGAAAAGATACTATAAAATATTTACAAAAATGTGAGGGGTGTACTCATTTTTGTGAGTCTCACTCCTGACACATGACACCTGTCACCTTGGATAAAATCTAAGTGTTTTTTGTAGCTCCTGTCTGCTGGTGGCAAAAACTTCTATGGTCACGGAGTCATAAAAACTACATATACAACATGACTGGCTAGTAAGTTTCTAGTTTTGACTGCTGATTGGCTCTTCTGGAGGAATGGGCGGGGCAATCTGCATCTTTAGGATTTCACAGTTTCCCTGCAGATTCCTGTTCTAGATTCTTTGAGTGCAGGTCTCCTCCTTATATAATGTCTCTATAACAGCACACTTTAATACCTCTTTCATCTTTTACCCAATCTACATGCTATCTCTTTCGTTTTTGGTCTCACTTTGCCTGCCCACGTCTCACCCTCATCACCCTTCAGTACAGCTCCCCCTCATACTCCAGTCCAGACTTGCAAACCTGAAGGGAGTCAGTGGGTTTTGCCAGTTGTTATCCTCTGAAACAATCCTGCAGCCTCTTGATAACAGAAGTAAGCACCAAATCCTCTACCAGGGCCATCCTCTGCTTCTGTATCATATAGAATAACTGAGTCATTAATCCATTACTGTAAACTATCAGCGTATGATAAATAGAAGGTAGGGAAATACAAAGGAGGGAGCGAATGCAGAAAGCAGATTTTGATATACCTTTTTGATGGATGACAATGGCTTCCCTGGCAAGAGATATTTTTCTTTATTCTATTCCTCTCTTTATTGAACCTGATATCCGTGTATAAAAGAACCAGAGGTTGTTGGATGTCCTTTTATTTGTTTGTCAGATGGTTAGTGAATTTCTCTGCATGCGTTTGTGTGACAGTTCAGCAGTTATTGCTGAACTACATCACAAAAAGACAGGGATAAGGTGAGAGTACCTGTAGAAAAGGGAGATGGATATGTTTGGTAGGATCTAAATGGACAGAGATAAAGAGATGTTTTGGCTCTTGAGAATAGCAGGAGGGGATAAAAGACAGTAGGGAATGTAAATCTTTATCTTTCTTCTTGCTCTACTGACAGCCAGGCCTGGGTAAAGAGCACTGAAATGAATGGCTGAGTGAAGAAGAAAGAAGGAGGAGGGAGAAGGACTAGACATGAGGGGAAAGATGGAGGATGAGAAGGCAGGAGGAGGGTTCGTGATCCATCTTTTGGGACCTGACAGCAGATCAATACTCTCTGATCCAGGGCAAAGCGCTCACATCTCTCCACAATCCTTGCTTTCCTTCTTGTTCTCAATCTCCACACTCAGCTTCATTCATCTTCTCCTTCCATCCTCATCTTTTCTCTGGTGTCTGTGTCTGTGACCTCTCTCACATTGTTCCTTAAAAACAGGCCAGCAAGCTGCCATCCCGCACTGTACACATGCTGCCAGTGTTTGTCCTGATAATAACCCAGGAAATATGAACTTTCAAATATGAACCAAAAATCTGAAATGTTGGAAAAGCTTCAAAACGTTTACTCATTTGTCTGTGTGTTGAGCCTTTATGTTTTTACAGAGCCCATCCATCCATCTTCTGAAACTGCTAAAACTAGACTACATGAACAAATATTTGCTTACGTTTACCGGAAAACAAAAATGTTATAGTTAAAACTTTTGGTATTGGTGGCTACAGTGAAATAAAAGCCTGCTATAAATTATTCCTGATGGAATTATAAACAATTCAGGGACACCACCATATTTTGATCCACCATGCAATACCATCAGGAAACTGTTTGAGTGCTTCACTTTTCAACCTGACAATGATCCCACATACACAATCAGTGCAGTAAAAGCATACCTGGATTGAACAACACACAGTGTAACTCTATCAGTCATGGATTGGCCTCCTCAGAACCCCAGACATCAACATCATTGAAGCAATAAAGAGAGCCAAGAGAAGAGCTTTGAATGTCCTTCAAGTAGCCTGGAGAACTATTCCTGAAGACCACTTAAAGAATTAAAAAAGGAAAGCACACCTAAGAAAGTCCAGGCTGTGTTGAGGAAAAAGGTGGCCATACCAAATATTGACTTTCAAGCTTGTTAGAAGTGTACAAACTCTGTTTTTGCCTCATATCCTATATTTCCATGTATGTTCGCGCATGTTTCAATAAATAGCTGCAGCCGTTTCCCATTTTCCCAGCAAAATATTAAGAAATGAAGGAGTGGCTGAAGACTTTAAGTTTTGTCCACAAAGCTCTAATTATCTTATCTAATTCGTCTTGTAACCAGAAGGTTGCCGGTTTGAGCCCCGGCTTGGACAGTCTCGGCCGTTGTGTCCTTGGGCAAGACACTTCACCTGCCGCCTACTGGTGATGGCCAGAGGGGCCGATGGCGCGATATGGCAGCCTCGCTTCTGTCAGTCTGCCCCAGGGCAGCTGTGGCTACAACTGTAGCTGCCTCCACCATGTGAGAGTGAATGAAAAGTGCTATATAAATGCAATCCATTATTATTATTATTAATATTATTATTAATATACAGCTAAAATTCAGCATCAGATAACATGCAGACAGGTTACAGTAGGCTAATACTTGATGACCAAAGTAAAGGAATGACTTCATTTTATCTATATGACCATTCACAGTGGCTAGCTATCGGCTGATTTCTAAAACAGCACGTGTCTTATTAAATCTCAAAATGCAACCAGCTGTTCACTGACACCTTTAGTCAAGACCGAAGAACCTTCCATACAGCTGTCAGCTGACGCATTACATCACATCTATCTAAGAGTATGCGAGTAAAATTGATGTGTGTGTGTCTGGTCTGCAATCCTTCGATCCATATGTTTGCATGCTCTGATGGAGCGATAGAGAGAACAGAGATCAGGTTAAACCAGACGAGGCAGAGATAAAGTATGAAAACACGAGGCTGTGGCGTCTTATGTCATCGCATAAGGCAGCAGATGTGTCATCAAATTCAATTAACAGCTTAGCCCCCCCCGAGTACGCTGGCTTAGCCTGACCAAGATGACATCAGGGAATATGGAAGCTTTTTCCCCCCCCTGGAAATCCCTGTAATGTTTTCACTCATCTTAAACTGACACCGGCTTCCGCTGCCTGCCACTCACAGCTCACAGATGACTGCTGTAATGGACTGGCAAGAATTGATTATGTAAGCCAGTAGTAACATATCATTTGATTACTAGTGGCAACCCCACAGAAAACACAATTATTTCAAACACATTAGGAGGCACCGAGTTGACCTGCTAACCTAATGAAAGATAATGAGTTAATAATCAGTAGCTTAGAAACTGTACTGAAGCAGGAGGATCTAATTTTAATTCCATCAACCAAACTGAAATCGATGGGCTGTCTCTACAGTGAGACACTGACCAATCACCTCCTTACTTTTTTAATCTTCCTCCTGAACGAGAATGTAAAGGTCAGTGGCTTAAAGATTTGCTATAAATCTGTAAATCATGTTCTTATTGATGACCGTGCATATATCTCTTAATGTGAAAAATTTAAAAAGTTATCCACATGTTCACAGAAATAAGAGCATTATCAAAGTGACTGAAATCTTCCGCACTCACTCACCCTGCAAAAATGAGAGGAGTAATGAATAATGAAAGAGACGTATTCATCACTTTCTTTTCTGACAGCAGTGTTGAAGCCGTTAAAGGAAACTTACTTGGAATTAAATGTTCTTCTTCCTGGTTTCTGTTAATGGAAATCAATAGTAGGTGACTGGATATATATGTAAAGACTACTGCTTGTTGTTTTTACCTGTACAGCAGGAAGCTTCATTCAGGACAATCAAAATTTTTACGCCATTTTTTTTCATCTGTGCATCCATTTGTATTTATTTGTGTATATACACATGTGGTGTGTTATCTGAAGCTAATAGAGAAGTCAGGGCTTCTATTTCCAGTAGCGGTGTGCGGCTCGATACTGAAATATCGATTCCTCCGATACCAGTAATTCATGTTCTAGAATCGATTCTCATATTAAAATATCGATATTTTAGTAATTTGGGGTAAATTTCTGGTTTATCATTAACAGGAACACAGTGGAAAGAAACTATACAATTCGGATTGTCTAAACTGGAAGGAACTACTTCCTCTTATGCCTTTCATAATAATATGCGGAACACGGCTGTATAAATGTGTCAGCCCCTGGCGTGCGCACTCACAACAATGGTTGAGTGTAAACGGAGACGTGTGTGGACGTATTTTGCCTCCACAAACGATACATGTGGCAAGACAGTGAGGTGTTGTGGTAACACTACTAACCTTGTCAAACACCTCAGAGTAAATCATATCACAGAATATGACGAGCGTATGATGAGGCGAACTGAAGGGGAGGAGAGGGACAGGTGCTGCTAGGGCGAGACAGACGTCTCTCGCGGAGTCCGTTAGTGCTGCAGGCAGGCAACGTGTTCAAATAGCACACAACTAAATGTTTTTTTTTTAACTTTCTATATGATAATTCTGCATTATTAAGCAATAAGAACAAGTCCGATGCCCTCGAATCATTATGAAGCTTTTATTTGAAATACAATAAAACATTAAGTTTTTGTACAAAGTATCGTATCGGATCAGTATCATCGATACCACCCTGAATTTTACTTGGTATCGGATCGGAAAGTAAATCAGTGGTATCGCACATCACTAATTTACAGGCACCACATAGTCAGAGGAAACTGAGCTATAACAGGGCAGCTTACTGTCTGAGAAAGAGACCTGATTTCTCCTCTAGAGAAATCCTACAACCACAAAAGCATGTCCTCGTGCCATTGTTTTATTCTTTCCGTTTTTTTCTGATTTTAACTCCAGAGAGCAAAGAAGAGAGAGAGGGAGTGAAATCCATTCTGAATTTAAACAACAAAGAAATATACCTAACATTCAAAGAATATCTTAACCCCTGCGGTGAAAAGCAGCAAAGTGAGGAAATAGAGTAGAATAAAAGAGAAAATTTTAGGCATATAGTTGGGTTAGATCAGGTGACCCTGAATCCTCCCTTAGTTATGCTGCAATAGGCATAGGCTTCCGGCGTGATTCCCATGATGCATTGAGTATTTCATCATAAGCCACCTTTCTCATTCACTATGTGTTAACAGACCTCTCTGCATTGAATCATACTTGTTAGGGGGTCATATGATTGTTGAATTTTTCTCTGTATGTATTATTGCAGGGTCTACCTTACAATGTAAAGCACCTTGAGGAGACTGTTGTTTGGATTTGGAGCAGTATAAATAACACTGAATTGAATTGATTTGGATTGGACACAACGAGAGTACTGATCAGTGGAAAAAAGAAAAAATGGAAAAAAATTGATAAGGCAAATA
Organism: Aulonocara sp. 'chitande type north' Nkhata Bay; assembly: GCF_057382095.1. Taxonomy (NCBI): domain Eukaryota; kingdom Metazoa; phylum Chordata; class Actinopteri; order Cichliformes; family Cichlidae; genus Aulonocara; species Aulonocara sp. 'chitande type north' Nkhata Bay. The sequence continues at coordinate 37,914,635 of NC_141364.1, forward strand.
AGAAAGGTAAAAATATCAACTTAACTTGCAGACATCAAGGGTGTGCATTATCTCCCAGTGAAAGAAAAAAGAAATGCACTGTGGGAAAGATTTAATTGGACTGTGGCAGGAAGTGGCACTTCTGAGCCAGTGACTGGAAGGTCACTGGTATGAAAAGTGGGGGGATGGAGTCACATGAAGAAAAGCTAGAGAGCTGCTCTGCTAGAAAGAAGAAGGGGAAACGTGCTCAGTGACTGGACAAGGTCAGAGGTCGGTGTGACAATGTCACCACGACCCCCCTGACGCGGTGTCTGAAGAATGCTGAGGTAGGGGGCCATGAAAGAAAGGGAAAGGACAGATGGTTGAAGACAAGCAGAGATGTTGCCTGTTAGCATCAAAGTGCACTGAAGGAGGTAATAGACTTACAAGTTTGTTGCTAATATAGGAAGAATTAAACTTTGAATTCAAATAACTGTTTTGTTTTGTTTAAATCTAAACAAATTAGCACAAATTCTCTTTCAGGCTATAAACATTGAAGGTTACACTCAGCTTTTTGCATACTTAAGCATACACTTTGATAAGATTTTCATGTAATTCATTTGCATTAATTTGAATACCTTTTGTTAATGCCAGAATGTTAGCGTTCTATAATTTGGAAAAAAAGTTTTTTGCACTCACCTATTCTTCATGCCGGAAAAGGGTGGAGTGCCCACTCTGGGTCAGGGACAAGTTCCTGCCCCAAGTGGAGGAGTTTAAGTATCTCGGGGTCTTGTTCACGAGTGATGGGAGATGGGAGCAGGAGATCGACAGACAGATTTGTACCGGTCTGTGTGGTGAAGAGAGCGCTGAGTGTAAAAGCAAAGCTCTCAATTTACCGGTCGATCTACGCGCCTACCCTCACCTATGGTCATGAACTGTTGGTAGTGATCGAAAGAACGAGATTGTGAATGCAAGCGGCGGAAGTGGGCTTCAGCCGTCCGGGAGGGGCTCAGAGCAGAGCCACTGCTCCTCCACATCAACAGGAGCCAGTTGAGGGGGTTCGGGCATCTGACAAGGATGCCTCCTGTGCACCTCCTGGGTGAGGTTTTCCGGGCATGTCCCACAGGGAGGAGGCCCCGGGGCAGACCCAGGACACGTTGGAGAGATTATATCTCTTGGGAATGCCTTGATGTTCCCCCGGACAAGCTGGAGGAGGCGGCTGGGGAGAGGGAGGTCTGGGCTTCTCTGCTTGGGCTGCTGTCCCCGCAACCCGGCCCTGGATAAGCAGAAGAAAATGGATGGATGATGGATATTCTTCATGCAGCCTTTCACTCCGACCACACAAGGATGAGTTTACCCAATTTTCACATTTTTTACATGCAAATAAACATATCTAACCAATTAGATCACTGCAGTTAGCAACAACTGTGCTCATAGCTACAAACACACAGTGGTACTGAAAACACAATGATATAGAAATAGTAAAATAAAACAGTTTTACCACAGACACACAGCTAGACTCTGCTCCAGGTTAATCGGCTCTCTGTTTTTCTCTCTTTTTTGCAATGCGTTTTTTGAGGACACCCTTTTTTGGAAAATCACAAAGCTTTCACTGTGTGCATGCATTACGCGACACATTTGCCTCGGAAAAGTTCTGAATTTTATGCACTTTTTCTTTAAGCACTTCATAAATGACGACTGTGTAGAAGAGAACCTGAGTCTGGTGAGCTGGTGATCACAAGCTGAAGTCCAACACTGTCTCCTTTGTGTGTGATTTTTCCTTTCTTGTGATTTTTTTTGAGTGAATGGCGGGATCAGAGGGCAGAGCAGATCATGATATTGATATTGATACATCATTGATATTGGGAGTGTCACTTTTTCGCGAATAAAGTCAGAACAAATTTGGACTCAAAGAGAAATACGTTAACCTCGTACAAAACCTCACTTTAAAAACTCATCGTAAAGCCTAGCATTAGCTATCACAAGCCAGGGTGTCAAACTCAGCCAGCTTTTTGGATAACCCCCTGTGCATCCTGCTGGCAAATCTCACAAAAGCCACACTGTTTAAGCTGCTTCTGCCAGCAATCAGCTGCTGCTGCTTCTGCAAGCGACCCCAGGTCCTATATTTCATGCTATTAATGCAACCCAGTCCCAGACCCCCAGCACAGTCTTGGCTCATGCCAGATCTTAAGCATGGGTTAACATTTGAATTTTGGTAATTAGCATAGCTAGTTTTTTTTTTAATTTTGTTTTAGCAGACTGATTATCTATAGACTATATTCAGACTTGTCGGCACTGCTAGTGTAGCGGTATCATGTGGAATTCCCGGTCTCGTGACCTGGGTTCAATTCCCAGTGCAGTGAGTGGTGCTTGAGCGCCATGTTAGTAGGGTTGGATCATCAAGGGCAGGGCTGTTACTTGTAATCTCTCTCATCAAAATATCTGCTACATTCAGGTAAAATCAGTTATTGTATCAGTACTGGAAAAGAATAGACCCGATGTATGGAAAATGTCTTTAAAGACAGACATCTTGAAAAAAGAAAAAAACAAACAGTTTCAAAATACACGAGTACGTGAAAAAATGAAAGGTGAGTTATGTTGTGTTAACTCATTACTGTGAAAAGTTAAACTCACATTTAGTGGTTCAGCGTTCAATAAAATGTGTTCAGAATTTGCAAATTGATGATGATTCAAATGATGGAGCACTGCTCTACTTTATAAAAGCTGTCTTTATAAGTAAAAGTACCATTACTGGTAGTTGGTAACAGCAAACTGGCCCTGTATTTACTTGGTATCGGGTCAACACCAAAACCTGCAGTATCACATAGCGCTAACACAGACTTTAACCAGTAAAGCTGATTCTGACCTTTTAGTACACACAGAGCAGGCGCTTTTGCCTACATGACAAATATGTCGCCTCATTTATTGATCGTTTGGTCATATTTCCACTTGACCAGAAGCCATAAAAAACACAAGCATGAGTCGCCCATGGACACACACACACATTTGTATGCACATGCCTCCTGCCTGTATTATTCCTCCATTTACTGAATAATGTATGAGTTGCCTACCAGTGCGCTTCCCTAACAGATGCTCCCCTCTGTCACTCATCCAGCATTACCCGCCCCCCTCGCTCTCCAGCACAGACTCACACATCCTGAATATGTCCAGAGGTCACACAAGGGCATGACAGAGACAGTATGCTACCGCACAAAACAAATGCTCTCCCCAGTTATTCCCAGCAGTGTTGTGGCTGCCTTGCAGCTCACGCTCATGCTTCGCTCTCATTAGCTTAGGGCAAGAGTAAAAGCTTGATTAAGTAGGTATTGTTCACACAAAGCACAGGAGACAATGAGGGAGAGCGCGGTGGCATCATGCTGCCAGCCAGGCTCTCCTTTTAAGTTTGAATCAGTGGAACTTATCAGAGCTCTGGAAATCAAGATGAGAGGGTGGAATGAGAGGCTTTTTTGGAAATAAGAAATCTGCTGGCAGTGAGCGCAGCCGTATAATTTCCTCTCCTGGCTCTCAGATGCTCTTCCTATCAACGCCATTGATCTAGTGTGTCTGGGGGGATCTCTCTATGTCTCTGGTCTGTCTGGGAAGAGAAACCAAAGACGAGGATTGGGGTGGGAGGGGGAAAGAGATGAGGAGGAGAAGAAGAAGAGCAGGAGGAGGGAGGAGACGGGGGAGGAAGACAAGATGAAAGGGGCTGGTGGAAACGTGAAGATAGACACCACAGTTAAAGGCAGGGGAGGGAAGAGAGATGGGAGGAGAGAAGGGGTGGGGGGTGGAGAGTGCTTTCACCGCCACCTCTACTACTCTCGTTTCAAACCTGAGCCTCGATCCTCTCCTCCCAACCTTGATGACGTACCCTGCAGCGAGCACATAATGAATGCTACTCTGCTCTCCGTGGACTAGAGCAAGGATGCAAGGCCATTTATTCCCAGCGAGGACAAGGGCATTAGAGTCACACAGCAAATGCGCCACAAACCCGTCGGATGAACCGGGGTCTCGCTGCAATAAAACATTAGTGCTAACAGGTGGAACAGGAAAAAAAATAAATCCAGACCTACACTCGCTTTTTGTCCTCCCATTTCCTTCTGCCACTCTCGTATCTTAACAGATTAGCTGCATTAGCCATGAAGTGATGGCGATTTTCACAGCTAGGATCGATGGCCAGGGGAGATAATTGGGATAAAACCATTGTAATATTCATGTATTGCTGTGAGCAGTGCAAGCTGGCTAAAAATACCCCTCCAATAACATCAATTAAAACGCTTTCACTGTTCGGCAGGGTAGCTGCCTTCCTGAATATACCACAGTATAATGTAAAGTATTTGCTGACTGTGGGCTCCAATTAACAGCACACATGATGATTCTGCTGCGCTTAAACCAGGTAACGACCATCTGATGATCACTGCTCTGAACAGGAGAACTGTCAGCCACCCCTGAGCTGTATTTGACTTACTGGTTAAAGCATTTGACAACACTTGAAGGTGAATCTGAGTACAGTATTATGATCTTTCTTACTTTATTCATTCATGATACTATTGCCACTCCATCCTTTGTGTTCTGCTCTTTAGCGTTGGGTAAGGAGCATGCTAGCATGACAACATGTCCATGAAAGCACTGAGACTGGTCCAAAAGAGTAAAGCTGTGGGCTGTAAAACCGAACAGATGAATTTAAGGATGCTAAAAATTCAGAATTGTGCTGCTTTGCATTCAATCCCGACTGAGCCTTGTAAACATACGTGCATGGTAAAGTTTTTGATGGAGGGGCAGCTTTAATGGCTAAATCATCACAACTGCTTCTCCTCGACTGTTTTTGCAGGTTGAAACTTTCCAGCACTTCAGTTCTCACTCCAATCAGTGATGTCACAGCAGGTGCTTTGCCTTTGACAGCTGATGGAAAGCTCCTGCTGTGACATCACTGATTAGGAATGTGGTGAAAAGTGCAACATGCCTGAAAGTTTCAACCAAAGAGAGACAGCAAGAGATTTTTCATCTCTGTGTGAGTCTGTCTCGGGTGATATATATATATATATATATATATATATATATATATATATACATATATATATATATGTGTGTGTGTGTGTGTGTGTGCGTGTGTGTGTGTGTGTGTGTGTGTTCGTGTATGTGTGGTGTGATGCAAAACAACATAGTTCTATGTTGGAACTTCCCCTTTCAAAAAGTATATTTTGGCTTTATTATACCTGGCATGGATATTTTGTGCTGCCGCTGACATAGCTGGCATGACCTCACCCACTGCTTTCTGCAGAAACGGATGTATCTGAGTGAGACCCTAACTTACCAATCACATTGTGAGACAGTGATTCAAGCAAACCCTGTTTTATTGTCTAACTTTATAATTAAACATCATGCTGTGTGTTTAAGACTGGAAACTAGCCGTTAGGATCATAAATGGGGAAGGCTGTGGCTCAGGATGTAGAGCAGGTTGTCCACCAATCAGAATTCAAGATAGTTCAATTTTCAATTCATTATTATTGATTATGGAGTCAAATCACAAAAACAGCTGCCTTAGGGTGCTTTATATTGTGAGGTAAAGACTTACATTAACAAAGACTAACCTTAACAATAAATTGACCCCTTATGAGCAAACAGTTAGTGACAATGAGAAGGAAAAACTCCCTTTTCACAGGAAGTAAAAGCTAATGATTAAATGCAGCGTGGTGTATCAACACAACGCGAGTATTGAGTGCAAGTCCATTTATAATTAATAGGGAAATACTAAAATGGAGGAATTTATCATAAGCCTCTAAACAGTCAGCTCATTTTGGAGCCAGAGGAGTCGCCCCTGCTGGTCATAAGAAAAAACACTTGCAGGTGTAAGGAACTTCTACATTGGTTTCACTGTTCAGACTCAGAGACAGCATCCCTCTCTTTAATACAGTCTGTGGGTGGTAGCTGTTTAATTCTTTAATAGGCAAGACTCTAATCAAAGCTACTGATGAAAGTAGCTTTTTCATATAGAGACGAATGCAAAGAGGAAGGAGCGTCCAGAGCAGGGTCAGGGCTTTGTGCTCAAACTGCACACAGCCAATAAAATCCGGGAATTCTACACACAATACCCCACAATGACAAAACATTTTTTTTAATTCTTGCAAATTTATAAAAAACATACTTAGCTTTTGCAATGACGCTATAGACATCTCACTTGGAGCCCTGCTTAGACTGAGAGCGATATTGACTTACCCTTTCTGTGTTTGTAGTTAGTTTCTGGTTAAAACAAGGGTTAAACACACAAAGCACCCTCTTGTCACATGTGATTTTTCGGACAGATGAGGGAAGCTGTGTGGATGCCAGACTGATGTTGGCATGGTAATCAATCAGACGAGTGTGGAAAATCATTGCGATATGTTATTATTAGAACAAAATAGCCAATTTGTCACTCCATTATGCACGCACACACACATAGGTAGCCTTCAAAGCTGCCTGTGGGCCACAGAGTACATGCGTTGTTTGCACAGCAGAAATTAGATCACTCATTAAGTCCCCAGGGTCATAATTCCTCAAGAGAAGGCTGAGAGGAAGCTGTGGATGAGAAGAGCCTCAGCTTCTTCGGCAGAAAATGGAGACAATAGAAAGAGTGGTGTGTGTGTGCGTGTGTGTGTGTGTGTGTGTGTGTGTGTGTGTGTGTGTGTGTGTGTGTTGGGTTTATCTGGCTAATGCGGGAGGAAGCAGGATGAGTGTGTGCTTGGTTTTTAGAGTACAGCATGACAACAGATAAGAGCAGGGAACGATGTGGCACACAAGTAAGAGAGGGGAGAGACGGGAGGCAGGCTGATGCCCCGGTGCATTTTTATCAGGTCTGCATCCGAGTCGCCATGGAGATGGATGAAGGGTGCAGACACAGTTCAACATTCAAGGACACCTTGTCACCTCATCACATAATCTTGTCCCTTTGTGCTCCTTCTCTATCCTGTTAATTATCATCTCTCTTTATTCCCTCTTTCCTTTTACTTCTTTCTCCTCTGTGCAGCCAGTGTGGAACTTCTACAGCTCCTTCTGCCTTCATTAAAAAAAGAAAGAAAATACTTTGCATACAAATATGTATTTTCATAACAGTATTATGAGTTTTGTTAAATGTCAGGGCACCTTGATTTTTATTCTGCTGTACGGCTAATGAGATGCCCTGCATTGTTGAAAATATTCATGCTTGGATTTGTTTCTCTAGCAACCCTCTTAGCTTGTTTGCACATCAGCCTCAAATGTCCTTAATTATCATTTTGTCATTTATTAAAAATTCCTCTTGAAAAGAAAGCAAGAATTTCTTCTAAGTCCTCATTCAACCTTGAAAATATCAGCGCAGTGGGAAAAGGGCTGGGTGTAACACGATTGCCCCCTGGTGGTCATCAGCAGCTGGAGGAAATGGCAGCTTTAACATTTTCATTAAGGTGTTTCTCGGTAAGTGACTGGCTCTAAACACACGACCCTTTCGGCGCTGTTGCTCCTCCATCTTTCCCACATGCACTGCACTTCATCTCCATATTCATTTGGCTGGAATCAGCTGCACCACACTACCCAGAGGTGACAGAGGCACGCCAGCGCTGGGACCTCCTGATTAAAGTCCGCCTCTGTATCCCGCTTTGAAGTCAGTAATGATATTCGGCAGACCTGGATCACACAGAATGAGAATTATAATGAAGGTGAGATTCGAGATAGGTTTGGTGGATTAAAAGGGGATGCATGCTACTGTGATACAAAAAATACATAAAAAGAGATGAGATACAAACTCTCTCTCTCTCTCTGCATATATATCTATCTATATCTATCTATATCTATCTATATAGATAGATATAGATAGATATAGATAGATATATATACACATTCTTTTTTATAAACCACTACTATACTTGCACACTCACGTGGTCACTGCAACAGCTTTACACTTGCTGCATCAGGAATTAGCTAACTCGTGTGGCTAATTAATAACCTATGATGGACAAATAGTAAATAACAGAACCAGGCAGATAAGCTTTCTCATTTACACCATATAAAAACAAAAATCTGGCCACTACTACAGCAGTATGCTAGCTAATCAGTGTTTAACCAAAAATAAGTGATAGCTCTCTCTGGCCACATTTATTGCAGTATCTACAGAATAATTTGGAAGAATAATAACACATCAGTCAAATGCTTCGTTAACTTTGTTTATTATGTGTTTTGGTAAACGAGTGAATGGAGGTGGACAGAGAGTCTCTAAGTATGACTATACAAAAACTTGCAAAAGGGAAAGTCATTGATGTTACTGTGGTAAATTAATGCTTCATCTTTAAAATAAAAAAGTGAAAATGTGTTATCAGTAACAGTCTATCCCATACCCTTAATGTGATATAAAGGGTTTGGATAGTCTGGGAACAAATCTATCCAGATTACACGATACAGAAATGTGGCTCTGAAATGTGAGATTTTACAGTGTGCTGTGGCTCAGAGCACAGCAGCGAAAACTGGGGGAATAATCTAAATTAGCCTACACTTGCTTACAAGTGTAAGCATGAGTTTAAGATACGAAACTGTTCACAGGATTGTCTTTATATTCAAGCAAAAGTATAAAAAAGAAATTATACAAACATTTCACTTAAGCTGAACATATGCTACAACAGTACAAACAGGCTAAGTGTGCTGCTGTTTCTGACTGGCACTTCTTTTTAAGTTAAGCTGACTGTTTTACGTCTATGCTGCACCAACACATCATACTGAGCAGACAGCTCCAAAAGGGTCCTGCCTGAAGAGTTATTTCTGAGATGCATGTCATCTAATTCATTTTTATTATTTTATTGGTGGTGAAGCTGACCACTACCAGCAGGCCAAAGGATCCACAGGCTGTTGGGAAATGTTCTGATGCTTCTGGCAGCCAGTTTGCTGCTGGGCCAGATGCGTAAAAACGGAGACAAATTCCATCCATCCAATTTGTCCTGCTTCTGTCATAGGATGAGAGGTGGGGAAAACCCTGGACAGGTCATCAGGGCGAACATTGAGAGACACACAACCATTCACACCGACCGGCTGGTTAGAATGACCAGTTAACCTGACGCGGTTGTTTTAGGAGTGTGGAAGGAAGTCAGAGTACTTGGAGGAAACCCACACAGGTAAGAGCGAGAACATAGAACGTGACACAGCTGGTCTGATGCAGATCACAGCATCATGGTGATGTCTGGTGAATTAAAGGTTCATTAAATGTGAGCTTTCTTTAAATTAAACAAAAATGGATTATGGGATTATGGAATGGATTTTGTGGGTAGGCAACGCTGTGCAATGATCAGCTCTAGTGCATCACAGCAAGAAGGTCCTGGGTTTAAATCCATTTATCTGTTTGGATGCACCACAGAGGCTTCCGTTACCTCCCCCACAGTCCAAAGACCAGCAATTTAGGTTAGCTGAGGACTGTGAATTTGGTGTGGGTATAAAAACACATTAAGCTCATTTGTGTACAGAATGATTTGTAGTGTAAAGGTCAGCGCCTGTCTCTTTCTACTGCCCTGGCATATCTGAGATCAAAATGAGTCGTATCTGGGCTGAAACTGGTTTGACGGCCCTGACCTGAGTGCCTCTTCCGCCGATGCTGCATTCGGGATTTAGTATTGCCATCTGCCGTGTGTAAGATTAAATTACATCTTCATTTTGTCACTTTTCACTCTGACTGGAAGGTGGCAGCAGATACCAACATCTGAGTGTAACCCAGAGAACGCTTTCTACTGCTGTTTATGCTAGTAATTACAGAGTCATTAAAGCTCACAGATCCACCCTCAGCTGTCGCCGCTGACTATTATCTGCAGATCAATGACACCGTGTGTGTGTTGCAGAGTGAATGTGCTTGTGGTGAGAACGAGGGTGGAACGAATACTTGGGGTTGAGTGCGAGTAATGGGGCATAATTAGGGGTGAATGTTGACACAGTCGCACACACACCAGGCGAGCACACATGCAATAGCCTGAGGTAATTTGGCGGCACTAAATGAGATTATCAGTAGCGAGGTGATTAATGAGCATCCCTACTGCAGAGCCTTATAATCAACAGCCACCGCTCTGCTGTGATACGCACTAGCTGGAGCCCAGCTCAGGTACATGATACCCAGCACCTGCTGCTAACATCAGCTTCTCCGCACCACATCACCGCACCAGGATACACAATCAACTCAAATCTGAGGCGATCAGCGGGCTCCCAGGGAAACTTTTAATTGCATTATTGGGTACTGATTGAATATATTCACCTGCTCCAGCAGTGGATTTAATTAAGTTTGTCTTTTTAGTAGGATTGGGTTAAATGGAAGTTTTCACTGTGCTGAAATTAGGTAAGTAGGTGAAATTTCACCAGTCAAAATACATACATAAATCTGCAGCAGCACATTACATCAGAATTTGACCCGCACTTGTTATATTGTAAACGTGATAATAATTGAAAATATTATATGGTTGTTAAATTTTCCAAAAAAGAAAGAAAAAAAGAAAAAAAAAGATTATGTTATAAATATTTTGGTGCAAAATAAATAGTTTCGACTACAGTCAAAAACATTTTGTTTTAAAACGTGTAGGCTGTGTTCATTTAGAGAAAAGTTACTTAAAACTCCTCTAAATATCCTCTATAGTATTTTTTAAAAAAAAATCTTGTTGGGGTTTTTTTTCTTAGTCAGTGTGTGTCTGTACAAAAATCTCTGCTTAAAATTGAAAAAAAGAGGCAACTTTAAATTGCATTAACCTAACTTTTCTGAGTCAAAATCAATGATGTGCAACTTGTGCAAAGCTGTTGCTTACTAGCATACACGATTTTATGATGGCAGCTAAAACATGATGTTCCAACTGCTCCAGAGTCACATGTTCCACTACATGACATTTTGAAGTAGTGAAAAACATCATTTTTCACAGGATGTATTAATATTAAATATGTCAGCAAAGCACGGCTCCTTTCACCGTCAGTGTGGCTGATTTCAAGTGGCTGAAGAGATTCACTTGCACAGATTTCACAAGGAGATCAGAATGAATTTTCTTTTCTTTTTTTAAAGATACAGAGGTATTTTTAGTGGTACAACAGCACAAGCCCTTGGTAAAGACACGTGCAACACGATGGCTTCTTGTGTTAAATTTAAAATGACTGAATTTGGTCATTTGCTTATTAGTGAAAATGTGTCCAATTTACGAGTAATTAATTCACACAGAGTTCTTCTATTAAAAAGATAGATTTTTTTTAAAAATTGAGAGTGAGTTATGAAAAGTCAAAAATGTTACAGTTGCCTGTGATCTCCCCAACAACGTGTCAAAGAAAAGCTTTTTTGAAACCCTTACTTTTGAGCAAATGCGGCTAAAAGGTTTTTGTTTCTTTGACTAAAAATCATTAGAAATAATATTAATAGTTAAAAAAATACTCTCAGCTACTTCTATAAGATTTGTTAATTTACAAGTTGTTTTAATATTTTCATTTTTCACCTGATTTGATGGAAAAAATGGAAAATCAAAGTAAGCCAAAGAGAGACAACTGCCACCAAGCGGGATAAAACTGGGGGGTTGTGGGAAATGTTGTCTTTTTTTCTTAAGAAAAAAATTTACCAAATCAATCTTGAGAAAAACACGTGCAATCGTCTCCAAATCCTTTTCTGTAATACTTTACCCATCATCCGTGTGTGCGAGCGTTGATTCGTTTTAGGATGGATATTTTCAGAAGCTTAATATTGCATCAACAGCCATCTATTTTGTTCTCACCTCCTACTCAGCAGTGGACTAAGCTGTTTCAGCACCTCTGTGTGCAGACACCTCAATCAGATAATGCTCTCTAGGTCTCTATAGCGAGCTGTTTGAAGTAGCTCCAGTGAACCGCCGCCTCCCCCAGCATTCGCCTCTTGTTCTGCGAGAGCTTGTGCAGTGTGTGCGGGGTGACAGGGTCAGGGTGACTGGGTCCCCTCTATCTCCATATAGGCTGTAGGCTACAGCTGTTCCTATGAGATTGGTACCTCAAACGCACGGACCGAGCCTTAGATGTCGCGGCGTGTGTGTGTTTTGTGTGTGTGATAAGGGCCAGAGGATAGAGACATCTTTACAGTGTAGAAGTGGGCGGATTATCTCATCATCGCTGCATTAAATACAAAGATGGAGGGAGTTAACCAGGTGCTGCAGCACCCACCCTGACTGCAACCTTTCACCTTTACTACAGCAGGCACCCTTTTTAAAACCCTCTCATCGCTGCTGCACTACACACATTATGATCCGCTGTCACTGTACTGCATCTTTTCCTCCTACTTTCTAATAAGGCATGCACTATATTACCCAGTAACTAATAAATAAACCAGATGCTGTACAGCTCATTCCTCTGGAGCATGTGACAAATATAGACCCTAGTTGTGTGCATTAATCTACACCTGAATGCAGAATGCATATGTATTTGAGTTTATGTGCATATAAATCACAATGCTAATAATGTAGATAATGTAAAATATAGGCGCTTCTTTACATACCTAACTTCAAACACTGCTGGTATAGTTGTTTGTGGCACTTTCAGCTTTGCCTCGCTGTTTTTGACTATCACACATCTAAGTTATTATTAGAAAGTCTTTCATTTTTCTCTTTTGTTTGTTTTATTATTAATAAGAACATATATAATTAATTGTGAGCGTTTATCAAAACCTCAATTTCACATTATATAACGCCAAATAGCTACAACAGTTTCCTTAAGGGGTTTTATATTGTAAGATAAAGACCATAGAATAATACAGAGAAAACCCAAACAATCAGACCCCTTCTGAGCAAGCACTTGGTGACAGTGGGAAGGAAAAACTGCTTTTTAACAGGAAGAAACCTCCAGCAGAATCAGGGGTGAGGGGAGTGAGAAAGGACAAAAGAAACAGTGTGGAAGAGAGCCAGAGATGGATATTAACTAATGATTAAATGCAAAGTGGTGCATAAACACTGAGCGAGTGTAAGGAGGTGAGTGAAGAAGAAGGACTCAGTGCATCATGGGAAACCTCCAGGAGCCTAGGCCTATTGCAGTGGACCTAAGGGAGGGCAGAGGTGCACCTAATCCAGCCCTAATTATAAGCTTTATCAAAATACACACGGCACACCGTATTCAGATTATTCTATTATTATTATTCTGTGCTGCAGTTAGAGGAACATATGCATCTGAGCACCTTCACTAAAGAGGTCAGTGATTGGTTCAGCTTGTCTGATTGGTTTGTCAATTTGGTAGCAGGATTATTCAAAAAGTTATGGATGGATTTGAATGACTCAGAAGTGTTTAACTTCCAGATTTGGAACCCAGATTTAAACATTTTTGCAAAGACTGGATATTTTGCACTAACTCTTCACAAATAAGCCTACAATAGACTGGTGCACCTGCCCCTCACCCATGGAAGACAACGGATGGATGGAGGGATCTTCACAAATACATATCATATTAAAATAAGCTAATTTGCTATTCTGAAGTTAATATCACAAACTAATCGAAACCAAGATATTTTTCTGGATCTAGCTTGGTGTGGAGGGAATTCACGGCCTTGTTTGTCTCTACTTTTATTATTACAGGTTGAAGGAACGTTTGTTGTTGCAGTTTATTCATACATCCTCAACATGTTACAGTGTGTGTGTTTTAAATAAAGGTGAAATTAGCCATGAAATCACAAGAGGGAATATCCAGAGCTGATTAATTCAGTTTTCACAAAACACTGCTGACACCACTGCCACACTTTCCAAGTGTCGCTGGCCCAAAGCAGAGCCACTAAGTGATCCCAGCTACGGAGCGACGGGTGAAAATGTGTGTGTGTGTCTGTATTCTCTGCATTTATCATCCTAGCGATCAGCACATGACTAATATTTACCCCGACCTCATCACTATTCATCTGTTGATGGCTCAGCGTCGCCGGGATTGATTGTTTATCATCCCAAGCAAACATACGGTGTGGAACAAAGAATGCATACGGTAGGAATATGAAGCGCTCTCGTGTTGCCTTCTGAATCAGGAACATGTGAGCGTGAGTGCTGCGCACTCAGGAAATCTGCTGATGTCCGTGTCTTCCTAAATCTGTTCAATATGCTTCCTTAAATCACAAAGTGACAACCTAATGACACGACACATCGGCGCTGTCGTCACTGCACAAATATGTGCTGCCGCGTGTTGTTTACAGTCGCACGCTGGCTCTTTGATCTTTGGCTTTTTCAAATAAAATCAAGTTTCTTACAATACCGCAGTACACTTTGTGTAACATATACTTGTATTTATGTATTATAGTGGTGCTCTTGCTCTTTCCTGCTTCAGCTCTGCCCGTGCGGGTTGCCATTTAAAGTGGCTGAATAATTGAGGGGTAACATTTGCGTCAGCCATCCTGGTGTGTGTGTGTGTGTGTGTGTGTGTGTGTGTGTGTGTGTGTGTGTGTGTGTGTGTAAGAGAGATGAGTGAGAGGACGAGGAGACACTTCTTCGAAACAGGTCACATGCACCCGCTGGATTGGCTGCAGCTGAGCAGCCATTATTAGCTGTGCCATCATCACATCACATAACACCTTTGTGTGCACAGTGTCGTTCACAGAAACCAAGGCTTTTTTGTGCTGCGTTACCACCTTATAGTGACCAGATATTCCAACAGTAAAAAGATAAATAAATAAAACAGTAATCTCATATGTAGTTTTTGTGGTTTTTATATAACCTGAAACAAACACACATTAAAGGGTAAAACTTTCTTTGTTCTATATTGTTGTCAAAGGGGACAAAAATAAAAGACAAACACTGCTAACTACTAACACTTTCAACTTCCGTACCATGCATTTGTAACTAGATACAAATTAGTTCATAAGTATTAACATGTTTCTGTTCTTGGACTAGAGCAGCTTTGCATGACTCAAATTCTGATTGGCTGCCCTTCTTAAACTAACCAAGAAGGGCAGCCAATGTGCCTAAGATGACCATATTAGGAATATCTTCTCTCACTGACATAAAAGAGAACCAAGAGTTTAAAAAAAAGCACAGAAAGAGTGCATTTTGAGCAGTCTGAAGTCTTTTGGCTCACTTACTTGTACGTAAGCTGCCCTTGTTATCGACCATGTTTTTTCTGAGCTGTTCACTTTACACGACAGAAAAAAGGGGAAATCATAAAAGTTCTGTGTTAAAATGTGGCTAAAAATTATGAATATATTTGGGACTTTTTTTTTTTAGCTGTGGATGAATTCATATCGATTTATAGAAGCAGGTTAGCACTGTCTCTGTCCAGGGTCAGTCTACTGTGGCCTTTGTTCAATGCAATTTGTTAAGAAAGCTCAAGAAACGTATCCTTTTATCAAAAAAACTATTTATCTGGATTCCAGGTGTCAGCTTCCCCCATGTGCTGTATTTTGCTGGTGGTGATTAAGTCAGCGATTGAGAAATGATTCATTTCCTCGTGGGATTACCTGAAATAGACACAACTCTAAATAATTTCAATGTTCCCTCAATTTTCTGGATCCCCCTCAGCGGCCTCTCTTCATGCCTTTAAGTTAATCACTTAAATCCACAAGACTTTCTGTTCATTAGCGAGCAAGCGTGCCCGACATTTTGCATTTCTTTTGTAACAGTCACAACCCTGACCTTTGAACCGCAGCGTCTCAGAGGTAACCGAGGCCAGCCGCAGGAGTAATCCTCAAAATGGCCGCCTCGCTGAGATGACCTTTTATTAAAGCAAGGTTCCCTAACCTGAGTGAATACTGTTTCACTGGCAAGCACAGGCTGACCCAACTAATCAAAGCCTGGTGTGTGTGTGTGTGTGTCCTATTTCAAGCAGCACACCTCATGAGTGTGTTTTCACACTGCACAGTGTTTCTTTAACCTCTCCTAGACTCCTCCAGGCCTCACCAGGACAGGAATCACAACAGACTTAGGTTACACATGCCCGAGTATGTATTTATATATACATGTGTGTGTGTGTGTGTGTGTGTGTGTGCACCACACAAACTTTAATTTTAACAAGGATTAGCTCTATATTTTCCTTTCATCAGTTTTCTGACGGATCCTCAAATATGTTCAAAATCAAATCGGGACAAGTGGCGCCCTGTGCGGATGTTTGGCTGGTAAAGCCCTTCTACCTGAATGAGTTCGAGGCTGTTGAACCATCTCTCAACAAGGGACAACACCCTTGCCCACACACACTTGCGCACACACCCATTCTCTCGAGTCATTACAATAATCCCCCTCAGTCCGGATCCAGGAGCAGCGCTGGGACTCTTCGAACTTTCGATTAAACCAGACGCCGGCTAACTGCAGCTCAAACAAGAGGCCGCGGCCGACAGCAGACCACCAATGACGGTGTAGAAAAACAAAACCCAAAAAATATAAAGCACAGAAGAAGAAGGAGAGGGGGGGAAAAAGCCACGTGGGACCGTGCACGAGTTTGTGCACACGCACACACTGGCTGGTTCGCGGTTATTCTTCATGAGATGTACAGTTGAAAGCTGCAACAGAAGCTAAAGCCGAACAGTGAGCGTGCATAATGGCATTTCCATACTGTGTCACACTAAAGCACAGTGACAATACACGAGCGCACACAAGTTCGCAGATGCGGTGGCACTATAAACAGCTCTTTATATCTCTCCCATTCGAATCGATTTGTTTACGGTCGGCTGCCAAAGGGAACAAATCTAACTCTTTCCCCTTGAATACATTAGACTGCGAGTGAGGTTAGGAAGTGATAATGACTTCCCCTGCTGCTCCTCCTCGTCCTCTCTCCCCCCCACTCTTCCCTCTCCTCCCCCCTTCTCTCCATCTCCGCTCGTCTGCATCTGTGTCTCAGATGGGGATTTTGACTTGGACTCGTGTGATTGAAGGCAGACAGACCCGATCTTTCTCCCCGTCTCTTCTGTCTCTCTTTGGTCCTGGGCACAAAACTGCTAAGTCAAAGCGGCGCTGTCTTCCCTCCTTTTTTTCGCCACTCTCTGAAGGAAAGGGGCCTTTATCCTTCAGGCCAGAACGCTATGGCTGCGCACGTCAGGGCTGTGCGCTGAATAACTGAAGGCCAGGAAATCTGAGAACAGCTTTCACTTCATTACCGTGTTCAAGTCAAACCACATCCCTGTACACTTTTTCCTTTTAATGAAATATTTCACAGACTAATCAAAGTATAATAAAGTCAATTAAATTTCTACATCCCCAAAATGCTAATTTGCCTACAAAATAAACCACATTGAAGGGTTTGCCAAAAGATAAAGGTGGAAATATTAGGAAGCGAGGCAGGCATTAGTGACAGAATGACACCATAGATTGAGCTTGCAAAGTCTATATGAGCTTATACATTAGCAAATGCTTTCAAGAATGTTGATAATTTGATATGTTTTTGTGATGAATGATGGTTTTTCACAGAACTCAAGTTTGAGCAGCATAGAGGGAACATTTTGTTCAAAAGGTTTGTTCTGTGCAGGATTTTCTGCATAAGAGCTAAAGATATACATGTGCACTGATTTTATAAAATCCTGATGATAATATAGAAAACAACTCACGTATTTTCTGAATGCTTAGTACTGCAGATGTAAAATAGTCTGAACTTTTATTAGTGTCGGCCTAAATGGCGCTCAATAGTCTCCATAATGATGTCAAATATGAATTAAATTGGGTCTTGTTTTATAGAACAGGTCCTGTCATTCATATGTGGCTCAGCCCCTCGTTAGATAAACAAGACACTGCGGTGTGAAAGAATCACAATCACCTGTAACCAGCACAGTGATATGAATAATCAGGTAATTTCCTACAACCAGGAACATAACTGCTGTTTGCGTAAAGACGCTGACGGGCGATGTTGATGGTATGACAGAAGTTGTATAAAGTTACATTTGAATTCGGACGACTTTATTACAAATAAATCATTCTAGTGAAAAATTCAGACCCCTCAGGCGCCAGTGGATGTCTCGCCTAGGGCGCCAAAGTGTCCAGAAATGGCCCCGGACACTTACATCAAGAAAGTGACATTTATAGCAAATGTTTTTTCCAGTTTGATTTGGCAGAAAATGCTCCGTTCAAAGTATCTGAGCAACAATGAGAGAGAGCAATGATGAGAGCTTTTTAAACATGCAACATGAACTTCGTATCATACGCAGATTTAAGCTGCAGGTGTTCGGGCAGCTGAGGACACTAACAGTGTTAAGCGGTGGCTCAAATTTACATCCCCATATTATGTTTCCACAGGCTTAATACAGCTGATTGATGACTGTTGTCATTTTCACGTGACAGTTACATGAAAGTGTGTATTATCACATCATAGCTGCGGGGAGATGATGTTGATGGCACGACAAAAATATTGAATGAAGCTTCGTTTAAATTAAAATGATTTTATTTCTATAAAGTGTTTTTCTTCTCATTCAGACCCTCAGATGCAAGAAAATTTGTAACCACATGTATTTTTATATGATAAGTAAACTCTGACCTAAAGCATTCGGGTTTATTCTGTGTGAGTTTCTAAAATTAACCTTGAGGTAAACAATTGCAAAAGCGACCTCAAATGCCAATTTTAAATATTCCATCTAATTAACATGCACGTACAGAGACATTAACTGTTAATGTGAGGTCTCAAAGGCTCGAGTTTGGGATTTCAGCTGTTGCTATCTTGCATGCACCCTTTTTTAAACCAGACTTTTACATATTTGCACGAGAGCCTGGAGCCCATAAAGCTAGTACTAGCTAGCTTGGTAAACAACGTGAACCTGTTATTCACTTCGACATGAAATGTGATGTTTTGACTAAAGAAAAGAAAACTGAACAGCATATGCTTTAGGGTCTCTTTTTGACAAGGACAATTTTGAATAAAATCAAGAGGAAATCTGAAGCACTGGATGCTCATATGGAAGCAACTTGTTAATCACAAAACAGCCACGCCCTAAGCCATCTTTATTTACCAGCAATCAGACCCTGCTGCCGACCCCCGAGAGGCCCATGACAGCACACCTGGAGGTGTTTTACATTTAAAACCCGAGGCATTTCCCCCTGCTGGCTGTTTGAAAGAATGCAGGGATAAACCCCTTTAAATTTGCCTTACTTCACATACTCACAGGCCATCTTTTTAATACAGTCTGTGGCAGAAACATAACCCCCTCCCCACTGAGTCATCACCAGTGTGTGTTAGCTGAGTGTTTTAATAGTTTTTTGATAGAAAATATTGTTGTGTTAGTGCTATGATCACAGAGACTTAAAACAAAAACAATTTCAGGCTTTTTATTAAACAAGATGACTGTATCTGGCATTACTGAACTGTTATTGGAACAACAGATACTTTATTTTAATTATCATAACACATGTGTTTTGCTATTTGCAGGCTAAGTTCCTTCTGAGCTCTTACATCTTGGGCAGAGAAGACCCTGAATCTTCAAGTCTGCAAGCAAAACAACAGAGGCAGTGAGAGAAGATTGAAAGAGACAGAGAGGACTTATTGTACTAGTGTTAGCAGATGTACAGCAGTGGGATGTGTGACCAAAGCTCTGTCAAGCCTGCGGGTATCAACACAATGGGGACAGACTGTCATCCCCCCGGCTATTAATATTACATTACTGTCACTTCAGACCAATCTCTCAGTTAAAGAGTCCTGTGTGTGTGTGTGTGTGTGTGTAGGAGCAGCAGTGTGTGAGTGGGTAGAAAAATAGTCAAATTTGCAGCTAAACCCAGAATATTCTTTGATTCATTATGCAAGAAGGTAGGAGCCGGGCCTCAATAAATGAATGTTGAATTATGTACGGCCGCATGTGCATGAGAGGGCAGATCTATGTGGGGAGGTGACTATCAGAAGTGGAGATCAGGTAGGACACGACGGTGATGATGACATACGTTGGCCGGTGAGGTCATGTCTGGCTCTCGAGGAAGCGCAGAAATGCCCGAAAGTATCATCTGACTAACATGTGGATCTGGTTTAACGCCGGATTACTGCCTGTCGCAGAGCTCGTGTTTTTTTGTTCGGCTTCTACGTGGAGTACATGTCGAATGTTTTTGCTGTGTTTTCAAGTATTTTCTGAAAGGCTTGTTTTTGTTTTTTTTGTTCAGAGCAATCTCCCAACTAATGACTGGCTCTGACTTTGTTAAGCAGCTTTCAGGTTTTGTAGACTCCCACTGCTGAAGCTCATTCCGAGATTACTTAAAAATTAATTACTAAAATATATTCATATTTATGTGGAGTTTGTTCAAAATGCCTTGTTAAAATTTCATTTAAAGTGATTTAACAGTTTAGACAAGCTGTCATGAGGCAACTTCAACCACATGGTACTGTAGCGCACATCTTTACTTAAAAACTCAACATTACATTAAAAAGCTTCCATACACTATGTGCTGATAAAGTAACAGTAATGAAAATTAAATTATATCTATATAATTATTAGACTATATAAACTGAACTTAAATTTACCTAAAACATGTGTGTTTGGACCAAAGACTTCAAAAGACTCCCTGAGGGTAAGTGCCAAACGCCAAATTTTCTCATCTTAAGGTTAGGGGAGTTTTTATTAGTAACAGATACGAAAGACCTTTACACACCGGACACGTAAAATCTGTGCAAATATTTTGTGTGTTAAAAATATGCATTAAGTGCTCTTAATGGAAACCAACTGTGTAATTTTGCAGGACAACTCTGCGCCATTTTTCTTTCCAAACCAAGCTTGATCTTTCCGATTTTTTCAGTCTGATCACTCCAAGTGTGTGTGCTCGTAGCTAAAACACACACCGGTACTGGATATACAGTGATATGTTGCTGTTTAACACAGCTAGACGCTGCTTTGGGTCAGTCCGCTCTCTGAAATGATTTCTCTGCCTCCTAAGATGTGGTCCAAACTCTGCCAACAAGAGTTCAAACTGCCCCACTGACATCCTGAAATATGCACAAAAGCAGCCGTCATACAGCTTCAAGTCCTGGATCAAACCGTGAACTTCGCCCTGCTGCTGCCTTCTCCTGAGAATTGGATGAACCCAGAATCTCAGTTTCTTCCTTTTCTTGTTTAGAAACATCAGGACTCATTGTTTGATGTCGACTTAAATTTTTTTCACAGTGTGTCCGTTGAGCAGGAATTTTCTGCAAAAACACAATGCTTTCATTGTGTATAACGTTACACAACAGGTTCAGAGACGATAAATTTGGAATTTCATGTCACTGTTTTGCAGCCTGCTCGCTGTAGTCATGCAACAGTGCACCAAACTTTGTGAAGCATCCTAAAGACCCAGTCTTTAGCATAGATGATGGTGTTATGAAAGCTTTTTGTTTGGTGTGTCGTGTGTTTCATGTCCAAAAGGTTTGTAATACCAGCAGCCATGGTCGGCCACACACCTACTATTACTCTTCTTGTGGCATAGACAGGAAAAGTGGAGTTGTATGTCACAGTTTCTCGTACGTACAATGTGGCATTTTACCTTCCTGTTTCAGCGTCTTCATTTTGTCTCCACATGGTTACACCGAGCGTGGATGAATAGTGAAGCAAGAAGAAAATAAAAGAACATGTCGCTTTTAAGGTAATGTTGCATTGTTTCTGGTGCTGCAACATCTCTTCCATCTAAACCACAGTGTTTCTTAAACTACAAGGGGATGGAGTCAATGTACCTGGGTATGAAATACCAGGAGAAAATATTAAGTAAGACTAAATTAAATAAATATGACTGCAGTGTATGGGACAATACCATATACTTGCATTACTCAAAGGTGCAGGAGAGAAAGATCGTTGTTCCTGCATAAAGAAGAGGGGAGATCCTCCAGCCACTGAGGCCATTTGTAAAGCTAAAAATATAGTGTTTGGTCCCTTACTCTTGTTTCAACTTGGCTTTGCTCTGAAAAACAATTAACCCAGTTTCACAGAAATATGACCTGACCTGATCTGTCACACACCGCGAGTCAGTCAAAGCACTTTAGTGTTGTGGTTGTTGTTCTTGGTTCAGGTGCTTTGGCTGATGAGGACGAAGGGTCACTGCCACCTGCAAATGCTACTGCGCTGGTGAACTGAAGCTGAGGACTGCAGCTGGTCCCAGGATTGATAAGATTTTAGAAGCATTTAGAGTTCTCACCAAGACAAGAATACAACAGGCTGTCGTGAAAGGTGACAAAGCTGAAAGGATTCTGAAGGTCTGGAAAAGAGCGGAAAACTGTGAATGTGAGAGCTGACGTG
The DNA here is from genome assembly GCF_057382095.1 of Aulonocara sp. 'chitande type north' Nkhata Bay. Lineage (NCBI taxonomy): Eukaryota > Metazoa > Chordata > Actinopteri > Cichliformes > Cichlidae > Aulonocara > Aulonocara sp. 'chitande type north' Nkhata Bay. The sequence goes on from NC_141364.1 coordinate 37,936,680, forward strand.
CGAATGAGATTAATTTTACCTGCACAAGCAGTGCAAACTATTCTGCTTGTGTGTGTATGCGCAGTTTTTCTTACTATCCATAGGTGTTGTAGCAATCACAGTCAGAAAAAAACAACTTTTCTTTTCGTTACACTCTGAAATAATCGGCCTGTCCTGAACTCCAGTCCTGGCTATGCAACCGCTGTGAAGTATTGCATGAAGGCTGCCAACTTTTTCACTTACGATGGTCTTGATTGTTTGTTGTAATGTTACTGATGTCTCAAAACTTGAAAAAAAAATCTTGTTGAAGTTACATAGCTCACTCAAGGTGTTTTAAAAATTAGCCAGACTCCCTGAAGAAATCCCCCAGATCTTTTAAAAAATGGCATTGCAGCACACGCAATATTTCAAGAAAACTTGCAATACAGATAAGCAAACAGACTGATACACGCACGCGCACACTCACACTCTGAGCTTTGTGGGGAATATGGCTGGAATGTGAGATCGTCAACAGAGCATGTGGAAGGGAAGGGGAGGCAGCAGCCTGCCAGGGTGTTGTTATTCAGGTCCACACGCCTCGGCATCTGTGTCAGCTAATGAGAGAAACTCAGCTCTGTTTCATCTAGTCTCCCCGGACCGGGAATTAGCATCTCCAAAGACAGACGCAGCAAGGGGGACGGAGGGAGGGAGGAGAGAAAGAGAGAGGGAGAGTCACAGAGAAATAGAAAAAGTGAGAGAGAAAGTGAGAGGGGTTAAAAAAATAGAAAGGGAAAAAAAACGTGGCAGAAAATAAGTGATCGACAGAAAAAGGGGAGAGGGAGGGGGGAAACGGGGAGGAAAGAAACTGGCTTCCTAGACAGGGAGGTGAATATAAACACAAACTCTCTGTCTCTCTGTCCCTCACACACATGCTGTAGCATATTGACAAGGCAGAGTTAAGTGAGGTGGCGGAGTGTGAGACAGCCCTTAATAGGTCCCTGATGGACCCCCGAGATGAGAGAGGCCAGCAGCACAACACAGAACGGGGAGAGGTGGGGAACGGGAGGGGGTGGGGGTCGAGGGGTGCAGGTCAGAGGTCAGGCAATCATTACACCCCCACCCCTCCTCCTCCCCGATCCATCCTATCACCACCTCTCCCACTTGACTGAACAGTGCCTAATGATTATTAACACGTTAAAACACTTAAGGAGCGCTGGGAGTGAACGCACCCCAGAGAGAGACCGAGATGAGAGGAGAGGAGGGAGAGGAAAAGGGTAGAGGGAAGCATGGTAATGATGTGCTTGTGCATGATTTGCCGGATGGATATCACTAATCACTTTGTCCCTGTGGTGCCACCGTCGGGACATGCGCTCATCCGCACATTGCACTCTCCGCTGCACAGACCGCACTTTTGCACAGAAACAGTGATATCAACCTAATAAATATTTCTCTTTTGCATTTAACTCATTTCAAAGACACGCTGCATATTTAAATGGCTGCTCATTAGTATGTGTTCGCATGTGTCATCTAATTGTGTGTGTGTGTGTGTGTGTGTGTGTGTGTGTGCATGCATTTGCTGGCCTGTGCATGTCCATGCGTACAAGAGCATTTTTCAAAACCAATTATTCTCTTTTGTGTGAGCATTTGTGCAGCAGGTTTGTGTGTACACAAGTGTGTGTACGGAGCAACGGGGAGCCCTCTCAACTGTGCTTAGCCCAGTAAATGGTGGGTGATTGAAGGGTTTGATGTGGAGTGATTCAGCTGGGAGCTCGTCTGTCTGCGTTGAGCCTCACAGCTCATAATCTCATGTAGCGAGGCTCTTGCCCGCTCCGAAAGTGAAGCCAGCAGTATTATTTTTCAGCCGCCTAAGATGAACTCAAACCAAAGAAACCACCCACAAAAGTTTCCCAGAAGGGACTGGTACCCTTCAGCAAAGCAAAATAGGCTAATGAGATGAGAGTGAGAGGAAAGAGAGAGATAAACACAGAGGATGGTGAGGAACTGTGGGTCCATATTGAAATTATTGCACTTACAAAACAAAGACGAACAGAAACCTGTGGAGAACATTTCAGTCTTTTTAACACTTTCCTGTAAGGACGTGTTTACAGTGTTTTAAAGGCACATTCAATAGGCATTATAATTTTTTATACAGCTTTAATTAACAAATAAGATTTATTAGGTATAAAATGTGGTGAACTTTGACTTTGTGTTTATAATCCACTTTAATCATCAGTATCTGGCTTTGTTCCACTGTATCTTTCGTCTTGTCTCCCATCCTTCAACCCAAACGGTCATGGCAGATGGCTGACCATCCCTGAGACTGGTTCTGCTGGAAGAGTTTTTCCTGCTAAAAGGGAGTTTTTCCTTCCCACTGTCGCCACGTGCTTGGCCGGTGTTGATTGTTTTCTCTCTCTAACTGTATGGTCTTACATATTAAGCACATCAAAGTGACGGTTGTTGTGATTTTGAGTTATATAAACACATAATACAATAAAATACACATATAAAATAAAGTCATACAATAGCAAAATACTTAGTTTTGTTGCTAAAAGGACAATAGTGTATTAAAAGCACTCATTTCCCACCCAATTCCTTTATGTCAACAAACCACATTAGATCCAGTGCTTCTTTGACTAAGAAGAGATATTTGCTTGTCATTAGCTTGCTTGACACCATCTGAGTATTAGCAAGCATCTCCTAACAAATGATGCCCTTAGGCTGAGGACTGTTGGTGTCCCTAGTAAAGCTAAAGCCATTAACCAAACTCTGATTATAAGTAATAGCTAATCGCTTATATGTTTTGATTTTGGTCTCCTTTTAGCAGTCATTTAAGCTGAGATAGTTCAACTACATTTCTGTATTGCAGAACTTTATCCTACGCAGATAAATCAAGCACAGTGTCTGATTCCTTATTACAAGCACCTGTCTAAGTAAGTGGAACAACTTTATACAAGCAGGAAGAAAGGAGGAGGCCCAGAAAACCGGATACATTTGAAAACCAACTTGCAGCGGTTTAGACAAGTATTCTGCACAACTGGATGATGACACACGTCTAGTAATTAAGTTTCACATAGTTCGGAAAATTAAGTCTGACTAAGTTGAAAAGGTCATCTGTGAATGTCAGGTTTGGTATTGTTCACAAAAAAGCGAATTTCACAGTTTAACCTGTCAGAAAAAGGCGGGCTTTGTAGCAGGTTTACTCGTCTGGGCCTGAACTCGTTAATCCATGGAACTAATTGATGAGACCGATGCGCTTTTCTCCCTGAGGTGACACCTTATTCTCCAGCTGTTAAACTCAATACTGCTTGCACACAAGCTGACAGTTTAACTAACTTGATCTTCAGTAGCCTTAAGCCTGTTCCGTTATTTGAGGTTATGGATGTTATTTGACTGGAGGCATAACTCACAGACACACGAGACGCGCCATTACTCCATGAGTGTCCTTTATTATTTTCCATCCCCCCCCTACAACAACAACCCAGCAGAAACGTTCCTACCACTTAACATTTACCTGATACTACATCCCCCCTACTAAATAGGATGTGATGCTGGAATATAACCAAGAAAACAGATTAGACCCGCACGCTTTAAAGTCTACTATTACTATGTCCTTGTGCTTTATCTGGTAACAGCTTGTTTACTGAACTCGCTTGGTTTCAAACCAGACTACTCAGAATGTCCAAAAATAAACTCTCAAAGTATACAACTCTGAACACTAAGCATAAGTGCACATTTCTGAACTATTCAGTGCAGCTACAAACAACATGTTTAAACAGTGCAACCATTTGCTTTATTTCTCATTGTCTCTATGAGGGATGGGGTAGACTACCCAGCCCTCAGCCTGAGTGTGGGGATTATTCTGCCCCAGTGCTCACTCAGTTCCAAGCCCTATGAGCAAACATAGTCTTTTAGGTATGCTGGAGGCCTCCTAGACCTGGGTTGGATTTGGCTCCCAGCTTCAGGAGTCTGCTGGCTAGCCTTCTGTGAGATAGTGTCTGGAACCGACACAATCTGTGCAGCTGGAACAGAGTTCTCAGGTGAAGCCTCTGGTGGATCGCCAGAAATCTCTGGTGCCCCAGGTGTCCATGTAAGATGGTAACGGTTTCTTCTCAGCGTGCCCTTTGCTGTCTCGATGATGTAGGACCTCGGTGAGCCTGCCATGGACACGACTGTCCCTCTAGTATCCATGTCTGAGACCCACACTTTGTCTCCAGGATTGAGCTGTAGCATATCATGTGCTCTGTGTCTGCGGTTGTAGTTTTGTCTTTGCTTTTGTCTGTACGATTGTTCTATAGCTTTGAGCTTGTCTGTGTCCGTACCTCTTGGATGTAGCTGTGATGGGATGACAGGAATAGTTGTCCTTATCCGTCTACCCATGAGAAGCTCCGTTGGGCTGTAGCCATTTGCCAATGGAGTGGCCCGGTATGCCATAAGGGCGAGATAGGGATCGCCAGACTTTTTAAGAAGACTTTTGATGGTCCTGACTGCCCTCTCGGCCTCCCCATTGCTCTGAGGGAAGTGGGGACTGGATGTCTCATGGCTAAAACCCCATTCTTGTGCAAATCTTTTGAAGGAATCAGACGAAAACTGAGGTCCATTATCAGAGCGAACCCGCTCTGGTATGCCATGACGTGCAAAGATTGATTTACAGTGCTCGATCACTGCCTCTGATGTTGTAGATGTCAGTTTGGCAACTTCGAAGAATCTGGAAAAGTAATCCACAATGACCAGGTACTGTTTATTCTCTATCTGGAACAGATCAGTTCCCACCATGGCCCACGGTCTTTGTGGGAACTCGGTAGGTAGCATGGTTTCTTTGTGGTTAGTCCGCTCACGGCAGCAAGTGTCACAGGTCCCAATCACTTTTATCAGCTCACTGCTCAGGCCTGGCCACCAAACAGATTGTTTAGCTCTCTCTCTGCATTTCGTTATTCCTAGGTGTCCCTCATGTAGTTTAGACAGAATGTCTGCTCTGAGCGATGTGGGAATCACTATTCTGCTCCCATAAAGAAGCAAACCATTGTGGACTGTGAGGTCACCTGAAAATGGCAGATAAGGCTGGAAAACCCTTCCGATGGAGTACTTATCTGGCCATCCTTCCACACAGAACTTCTTCAGCTGGCTTAGAATGCTGTCATTGTCCTGATGTGTCTGGATTTCTCTGAGTCGTGGCTCTGTGGCTGGCAGGCTTGCTATGACGGACTCCACATACAAGTTGATTTCTTCCTCCGGCAAACCCTCAGTTGTGTCACATACAGGAGCTCTGGACAGTACATCTGCTGTTGCAATGTCTCTACCAGGAACATGAGATATGGTATAAGAGAACCTCATCAATCGCATGCGTAGACGTTGTATACGAGGTGGAAGCTCGTCCAGGCCCTTGGAGCCAAGCAACGAGACCAGAGGTTTGTGGTCTGTTTCAATGTGGAATGTTTTCCCAATTAGGAACTCTGCAAACCTCTCACAGGCCCATGTTGAAGCGAGGGCCTCCTTCTCAATTTGAGCATATCGCTGCTCTGTCGCGCTGAGAGCTTTTGAAGCGTATGCTACTGGTTTCCACCCTAGATCGGCGTGCCGCTGGAGAAGCACTGCTCCCAAGCCATACGAAGATGAATCAGCTGATACGCACGTTTCAGCATTTGGATCATACAGAGCAAGCCCTGGGGGTGTTGTCAGTTCTTTTTTGATGCCGTCGAAAGCCTGCTGCTGCTGTGGCCCCCATGACCACAGGTTGGACTTCTTCAGTAGATCTCTTAGGGGGCGCGTTTTTTCCGCCAGGTGAGGAAGAAACTTTCCTAGGTGATTCACCATGCCCAGGAAGCGTCTCACCTCACTTATGTTGCTGGGCTCATCCATGGAACTCACGGCATGCGTCTTGTCAGGATCTGCGCTAACCCCCGATGCCTCAATGACCTGCCCCAGGAACTTTATCCTGTTCTTGGAGAACTCACACTTGTCGTTCAATGTTACTCCAGCCTCCTGCAGTCGAACCAGTGCTTTTCGAAGTCTCTCATCATGCTCTGCTTGTGACGTCCCCCAGATGAGCACATCATCCATCTGGCAGAGGACTCCTTCTAAACCCTCAAGAATGCGTGCCATCCGTTTCTGGAAGTGTTCTGGGGCTGATGAGATTCCAAAGCACAGACGATTGTAACAATACCGACCAAAAGGTGTAATAAAGGTCGTGAGCAAAGAAGAGTCCCTGGATAAGGGAATCTGCCAAAATCCTGCATTGGCATCCAGCTTTGAAAACACTTTTGCTCCTGCAAGCTGTCCTAGTGTGTGTTCTACTGAAGGGAGTGGATGCTTCTCTCTCATGACATATTTGTTTAGTTCAGTGAGATCGCTGCATATTCTCACTTTGCCTGTGCGCTTAGGAACCACCACCATAGGCGCGCACCAATCAGTGGGCTCCTCCACCTTGGAAATGACACCCTGCTGCTCCATCCTGTTCAGCTCTTCTTTAACCTTTGGTAAGAGTGGAAGAGAGATTCGCCTAGGGGTCGAGAGGGAAAACGGCTGTGCCTCTGGTTTCAGAACAATATTGTACTCCCCCTCCATTTTGCCTAAGCCGTTGAAAAGCTTGGGGAATTCTTGTTTGACAGCGTCAATAGAGTCTAAGCTAATATGATTAACTCTAGCAACCAGCTGTAGTGCCACTGCAGCATGCCCGCTCAGCAGCGGTGTGCATAAACCCTTTACGACATAAATGTCTTCTTTGGTTTTGTGGTTGTTCTTGCTGAGAGTGGCTGTGAACATGCCTTTTACCTTCAGACGTGTTCCTCCTGGGCCCTGCAGAACCCTTTTGGGCTTATCCAATCTCCCCAACTGATGCTGTGTGTAGAAAGTCTCTGGGACTGCTGTGACATCCGCTCCGGTGTCGATTTTAAAGAATGTGTTGCATTTGTCCACATGTATCTCTGTTACCCATGGACTCTCTTTGGTGTCCGCAGAGAGGGAACCCAAGAAAGCGACCTCATCATCTGTATCGCTGTTCTCTGAAACTGTTGCAGCATTGACTTCACACAGTTTTTTGTTTCTGCACATCCTGGCAAAATGTCCTTTTTTCTTACAGTAATTACATGCGGCTTCCCTCGCAGGGCATTGTTGAAGATTGTGACCTTTTATGTCTCCACATCTTCTGCATTGTGTCTTTTTTTCTTTCTGTGTTTTGGCGGTTTGTTTATGTAGCGGTGTCAGCTGCTTGGGACGTGCCCCTTCTTGCCGTTTAGCATGGACGCGGTTCAGTTGTGAGTTGGTAATATCCATTTTAAAGTTAGTGCTTAGCATCTCTTGTTGCTTCTTTACAAGCTCACTTTGTCGGGCTCTGTTAAGCGCTTTCTCTAGCGTTAGTTCTGGATCCATTTGTAGCTGTTCTGACAATCGTTTGTCTTTCAGACCCACGACAAATCTGTCTCGCACCATTTCGTCATGCAAAGTCCCGTATCCACAATGTTCTGCCAGACAATGCAGTGCAGTATGGAAGTTGTCAACTGACTCACCCGTCTCTTGTTGGCGCTGGTTAAACTTCGCTCGCTCAAATATGATGTTTCTTCGGGCTACGAAGTGAGCATCCAACCTCCTTTTAACGGTCTCATAATCGCTCGCCTCTTCGGGAGTCAGGTGCAGGGATACCAATATGTCCTCTGCCTCCTCGCCCATAGTGTAGATAAGGGCGTTCACTTGATTTTCGTCCGCTTGCGTCTCCAATCCAGACGCGATGCGAAATCTGTCAAAACGCTTTATCCATTTGGTCCAGTCGTCGGACCTAAAAGTGAACTTCTCCGGCGGGGTGACTTGAAACTGACTCATGACGCCACGTCTCTTTTCGCGCAGCTCCTCTATGGCCGACCTTTAACCTGGCACCGACGCCGAAACCTTTCACATATGCCCAACTAACGTTTCCAATTGTCTTCTGACACCATGTTCCGTTATTTGAGGTTATGGATGTTATTTGACTGGAGGCATAACTCACAGACACACGAGACGCGCCATTACTCCATGAGTGTCCTTTATTATTTTCCATCCCCCCCCTACAACAACAACCCAGCAGAAACGTTCCTACCACTTAACATTTACCTGATACTACAAAGCCAGGGGTGAGAAACATAAGGCCACTAGACGGCTTTATAAAATGTGAAGGTGCGCATAGATTTGGAACTTTTAACTCTATTTTAACAAGTTTTACAGCTTTTCTCATTGATAAAGACCCCCACCTCCCATTAAGTAATAGATAAACAATTAAACGACAGAAAAGTATCTATTTGCTAAAGAAATTTCTGTGTTTTCTTGTTGTTGTTGTTGTTGTTTTTAAAACCCCAAATTTTCTGTGAATTAATGAAAACTTTATCTAATAATTACAACACAGTCTGGGCAAGGAACTACCAGAACTTCATTTTTAAGGTGGAAAAAATCAAAACAATGGATAACAGCACTTTCAACTGTGTGTATGCAGTAAACTGCCACATCACTACTCAATCACAGCAACATGTACCTTTATTCTGCCTGCACAGGTGCTGACAAGTTAACCTGCAAGAAAGGGAGGGTGATGGTGCTAGCAATGCTAACATTAGCCAGCAGTGCTAACATTAGCCACAGTAACCTGTCATTGTGTGTGCAATAGCATTCCCAACTCAAGTCTGTGAAATGAAACGCGTTCTTTTAAAATCGGAAATGTTTAACCTCATTCATTAGACCCCAGTGCTCAATTTTAACTGGACAGTTTTCTTACCTTCAGAAAGCAGTCAGCTCATTTTTTTCTTCCCTTGTTTGGTGAAGTAGTAACTGGGTCACCCAGAACATCCATGGCGACTACACAGCAAAAATGCCAGTGTTGATTTTTCAGTGTTAGTAGATTTCAACAGAGTTCCGAGTTAGTTCAACACTTAATCGAGTTAAAATAACACATCGGGAGTTGATTCCTGAAAAGTGTAAGTGTAGATTTTAGTCGTTACTGCATTTTAACACTGTGGGTGTTAAATTAGACCACACCTTCATTTCCTGTGGAGCTTCGCAATCCAGAATCTTCGGTCGCCATTTTTTCTTGCTGATGCGGTAAGTTTTATTCGGTTAAATATTAAGTTTTAGATTGATGTTAGAACAAGTAACATGATAACTAGTAAAAGAAATAGTATTTATATCAAAATACATCATCTTTAAGTGTCATATTTGAATTTTAACTGTTTTTGTTAAGCTGGGCTACTGCTAGCTAGAACTCTGCAAAGTACCAGTTTCTTTCCTAATATTCATTTAGCATAATCTGGCTATTGGCAGACTGTAATGAATATTACATGTTAATATATTTCAGTTTTTATTAAATGCCTTTTATTTATTTTCGAATTAAACTGCCAAAGCCTTAGGGTCAGTGGTCTCAAACTCGCGGCCCAGAGGCCACTCGTGGCCCAAAGGCCACTTGCGGCCCACGTCAGGTGAGGTGAAGAAGTATAATGCAATTTGGCCCTTAAAGTGACTTTTTTTTGTCATTAGCCAAAAATGATTTAATATAAAGGCAATGAGGGCAGAGCGTTACCGGCCCTCATGGGTAGTGTAGTCCGTGCTGCGGGGAGAACGTGTGGAACTGCCCCTCCCGTTGTGTGTTTGAGCGCGAGAGAGGGAGAAAGTAAGAGCTGTTACCGATGAGAAATGGAAGAAGAGAGCATGTAAATATAATAATAACCACTGCCGCCAAAATGAGTGCCTGCTTGTAAGAAAGCTGTTAAGATTCGACTGTACACTGTGTTCGCTGACAGTAAAGCTACAAGCCCGACAACCCAGCGTATTGGCCAGAGGTGTCATTACCACGGTTCAGCGCCGCGGACCTGGCCGAGGTAACAAGAGAGTACAAACATGTGGAGGGATTGGCTTTGTTAGTTCAGTGAGAGTCAAAAACTAATGTGTACACTTATTTCTGCATTTTTATTTTGTTAAATATGAATAAAATTACAGCAGAAGTGCTGCAAAGTGTCTGACCAGAAAGAGAGGACCATTGTGTTAATTTGGTAGTTCAATTAAAGGCATCGGTTAGTTAAGAGGGAGAGGGGGGGATGCGTTCATATTTGCAGTTTTGTCTTGTTATACAATATTTGAAATTTAAAAACGAACAAACCAAACGCTACATTGTCAGGAATATTTGTGGGGAGGGTTTTTATCGCTTAAAATATATAAAAAATAATAAAATAGAAATATGGTTCCTACTAACCCCTGTGATAGTTGAGAGAATACTGTATTGCAGTCATGTTACACAGCTTGTACTACTTAAAAAATGGATCAAGGATGTTTTTCTTAACAAAATTAATTTTAACTCAGTCTAAAGGGACTAGACATGCTAGATATTTTGCAAAGAAATGGTGTTATATGCTGGACCTTATTTTACTCTTGGCAGGTGGTGATATGCTGGTTCCCGAGAAGAGATGAACTAATCAAAGTCAGCTTTTCAAGACAGCCCCAAGACTCTTCGCAACTTGTGTTCAAATGTGAGGCCGTTGTCAGGTGATAAATGCAAGGAAGAGGCACTCAACTGACATGAAACATGTCAAAGACAACATGAAGGTGACATTTCAACATAGGCAAAAAGTTGTTCAAGAACCTGCCATAGCTTCTACTGTCCTGGACCTTTTCCCAAGATTTCTGGATACACCTGGCTTGATAAGGCATAAAATAATTTAATGACTGCTTTGTGGTTCCTTTGTTTGTTTTCTTGTTAATGTGTTGTTTCTGTTGTTACACTTTGTGTTTAAGATTGACCAAGACTTCACAATGCTGTTTTTTGGGGAGGAAGTGTCTGGTAAGTTCCTTGCAAAGTGGCCAACATTCTTCAAGCCAAGGATCATCAAAGATTGCAAAAATCTGTCCCAGAGTACAGAATTGGATGAGCTGCTCATTTCTGCACAGCGTTACTCTAACGAGGCTGGTAAGTGTAAGTTGGAAATGGTAGATTTTGCATGCCTTTACAGCATTTGCTTAATTCCCACAACACAATATATCACTCATTTCTGTATGGTATGAAAACAAGCTTACAAACATGTTAAACCTGAAATGACATTTAATGTAGTTTGAACACAAAAAAAGTTACATAATCTTACTATTGTTATGACTCGATATCTACTTCACTTGGTGGCCAGAAGATTTTAAGTCTCTAGAAATGAATTTTTATACCAAGGCGCTGGAAAACTGCCTTATTAGAAAAATTATCAGGTGTCTAAAATGTCATCATGGTATTACATAACGTGGAAAAATGACTGCTGTGGTCCTTTAAATGACAGTAATTGTGATGATCTTAATTTCTATTCTGTAGTTTGGGACTGCGAGGCGGCTGCCATCTTTTGCTGCTTCACTTCACTCCAACATCTAAGGGAAGGACGTCTTCAAAGATTAGCACATCAGATGCTGCTCACCACCTAATGAAATTCATCAAGGTATGCTTTTTAGAATTGTATATTTCTCTTTTGATGAGAACAGATGCAAATTATCAACGGCTGATATTTTAAGATGGCAAGGTGATCCAACCTGCAGCAGATGTATCTATCCCAGACAAGCTTGGTGTTGCAGGACTGACATGTCATCGTTTCTATTAAAACTAAATGTACACATTGAAACAAAAATAATTGTGCGCGCGGAGTGAAACATTTTAATATTGTCATAATTTCAAACAGCAATGCCTCAAACATCAGATTATCAATTTTGTTTAATGTGAATCACTTGGTTTCTTTCTCTCCCTCAGGTGGGAGGTAGCACAGAGGCTTTTCTTAAGGCTGGCCCCACTCAGCCATTCGTCCTGTGGGTTGGAGAAAGAAAGAACATCATCCAAAGTTTCTACCCAAAGTTTCTACATTGTCCTAGATCAAAAGGTCATTCCCTGTGTGACACAGATGGGAGATGCAGGTTTTGACAAGGCAAAACTTTTCAAGGCACATTTTTTAATTTGCCGTGTCCTTTGATAAGGCATTGGACAACTTCTACACATTCATCCAGACCATCAAGTGTATGGCATTGATGTTGGCAGCGTGAAGGACAGTCCTCGGGTCAATGAAACAAGAGGAAGTCTTCACTGTACGGTTTAAAGATATCCACTATTCAGCACTTTGACTGGAAATGTTCATCTGTTACATTTGCAAGATACACCACACAAGTTGCTCAGTGTTATTTAGACATTTGAAGTTCCAGCATGGTTTGTACCCAGGAAAGTTTTTACGTTTGACCTGTGGAGAGCCTGGATGTTCATTTATCTTTCACACGTACTCTGGTTACAAGCGGCACTTATTCCGAGCACATGGAGACTGCGTTCACTCTGAGGTCATCAACAATTTTGAGCCTGTACCTAACGATGGAACCTCTGTTTCACAGCCTGTAAATGTGGCTCATCCCATGACAATAACTACACCGGTTCCAGTTGAAAAAAGGCAAATACTGAACATGTGCAGCTCTGTTATTGCTCAAGTACAATCATCAGGAGTTCCTGAAAGTACTGTACAGTGTTTAGTTGGTTCATTGGAGGAACTGGTTAATGACATCCATGCACATGCAAAACAATCTGTTGTCGACTGTTTGTCAACTGATACATCAAGAGAAACCTTAGAAAAAGTTGAGGATTGCTTTGATCAGCTTGAAAATCCATTTTCATGTCTTAACACAGAATCTAAAAGGATAAGATATTTTGAGCAAAAATGGAAAATAGTTGAACCCATAGAGCATGTTCTTGGTGTGCGTTTTGATGTACGCAAAGATAGAACAAGAGGGACATACAGGCAAGTTCCTGTCAATGATAAATTCATGTACGTTCCTATCATGGGATCCCTTTCATCTATGTTTCGAAACAGTGAACTTTGTAGCAGTTTCCAGAAAAAAAAACTAAACATGGAGGGATTGTACAGAGATTTAAATGACGGCTCCTACTTCAAAAATCACAGTTTATTCTCACAACAAGAACATGCTCTCCAGATCCAGCTCTACTATGACGATTTTGAAACTGCTAATCCTTTAGGCTCAAAAAAGGGGGTGCACAAACTTGGTTGTATTTATTTTGTTTTGAGAAATTTGCCACCAGAATTAAATTCTGTGTTGATGAACATTCATCTTGTAGCCCTTTTTCATTCAGAAGACTTAAAAAAATATGGGTTTGATCCTATCCTAAAGCCACTTGTTGATGATCTAAAGATTTTAGAGACTGAAGGAATGCAAGTGCCCTTTTCAGCCACACCTGTGAGAGGTTCGCTTTTTCAGATTACAGGTGACAACTTGGCTTTACATAGCATTTTTGGTTTTGTTGAATCATTTAGTGCAAACTATTGTTGTAGATTTTGTTTAACTGATAAGACAGAGTTGCAGTCAGTTTTTAGTGAAGATCATGTAGGCTTAACACTGCGTTCCAAAGAACTTCATTACAAACACTGTGGTGCCATTCAACAAAATCCTGCTTTGGCCTCAACATTTGGTGTAAAAAGAAATTGTTTACTCAATTCACTTCGGCTGTTCCATATTTCAGACAACTATGCTGTAGACATAATGCATGATCTACTAGAGGGAGTGGTGCAGTATGAGTTAAAGCTTGTGTTTCAGTACTTGATTAAGACCTCTTTGATATCCTTGAATTCATTGTCACAGAGAATTATAAGCTTTAACTACGGATATGCACAGAGAAGGAACAGGCCAGGTGGGCTAAAACTGGATGACAACAGCAAAGATCTTGGGCTTAATGCTGTGCAGTCATGGTGTCTTTTGCGGAATAGCCCATTGATTTTTGGAGATATCGTTTGCAGAAATGATGGACATTGGAACTTGCTACTTTTGTTAGTTCAAATTGTGAACATTGTTTTTTCACCCATTATAACTCATGGCATGACTTGCTATTTGAAACATCTGATTGCCGATCATCACAAGGCTTTCAAATCTCTCTTTCCAGAACGGAATTTGATTCCAAAGCACCACCTAATGATCCATTACCCACGCTGCATTAGAAAAATTGGGCCACTCATACATATGTGGTGCATGAGATTTGAAGCAAAGCACAAGTTCTTCAAAAGATCTGTAAAGAACTTTAAAAATATCACAAAAACACTAGTAAAAAAAACATCAGAATCAATTAGCCTTTCATTTTGAAAATTTTTATTTTAAAAGATTACAGTTCGGCCCCATTAATGAAGTCTTGGCCAGCAGCTTAAAAGGCAGTGAAGCACTGAATAAAATGTTTGATGTTTCTTCTATTGTTTCTACAACTTCCTGGGTCAAAAGTTATGGTACAGAATATCAAGTTGGGATGTATGTTTGTTCTGGTGTTGAAAATGAGATGCCTTTGTTCAGTAAGATTGTCAGTATAATTGTTAGCGATTTCAATACTTATCTTCTAACTTGTAAGGTCTCAACAGTATATTTCAATGATCACTTAAATGCATTTGTTATTGAGGATGGATTAGATGTCTTTGCACTGATCTCTGTAGATGATCTGGTGTACTATAGACCTTATGATAGGCAATTTTCAAATGGCACTGATGACAAAATGTACATTGTCCCATACTGTAATTTTGTATGACTTGTTTACTTGTGGTGTATCTGAATACAAAGTATTTTGGAACGTTAATGTCTTGTATTTCTTTGTAATGGGTGAATGTTGGGGGTTAATTGTAGCAGTAGAGATATCAGAGATTAATGGGAGTTTATTGTAATCTGGTGGTATTAATGATTTGACTGACACTAGTGTTAGTGTTAGAAAATTAACACTATTCAGAGTTGAATTTTTTAACACCAGGGCTAGTGTAAAGTACCACCAACACTATTCGGTGTTAATTTTTAACACTTAACACCAGTGTAGAATATTTTTGACACTGGTCAGTGTTACTCAGTGTTAATTTTTAACTCTGTGCAGTGTTAAAATAACACTAGCTCGTTGTTAAAAATATAACACTTTGAAAAGTGTTAATTTAACACTCAAAAGAGTGGACACATATAGACACTTTTCTAGTGTTAAATTTAACACTCACAGTGTCAATTTAACACTGGCGATTTTGCTGTGTAGCTAACGCAGTTTTATAGTCCACGTGCCCAAATGAAATTTGTACCCCGGTACGAAACAATCCCTAAATTTGAGCTATATTTGACTTAGGGGTCATCTCTCCGTCTGTCAGATATAATAACATGCGGCATTTCAGGAGTGACACGAGCATTTCAGTGTGTGTGTGTTATTGTGAGTGTCCCAGGGGTGCATTGTGTCAGTAGGGGTCAGGTGAGCGGCTGCTGGGGGAGGATCTGACAGTGAAGTGGTCAAGCAGCCCCAGATGGGTTTCTAATAGTCTTAATCCAACAGGTCACCGTGCTGGGCTCAGTAAACCTGATTTTCCTCTCCTTCTGCCTCCTCTCACTCTCTTTCAACGCTGCTCTTCTTATCTAACCCCCCCTGTGCCTCCCCCCTCTCCTTTCTCGCTGTGCCTGTCTTTCCAGAGAGGCAGCTCGGAGCTAATGAGGCTTGGCTGGCGTTCATCCAGCACTCTATCCCCCACATGTGTGTGCATACACTTGCTTGCGAGGAAGCACATTAAGTATCTTAGACTAAATTTATTGTATTTATCTGCATCAAAAATGCATATTAACATAAGAAGCTTTCCCCCCCTTTATTTGTAAGCATAAATGGACGTCAGTAATAAGGATATCAGAAGGACCTGGAAATACCGGCAGTCACAGATTATTTGAAACCAGAATTCCAAGTTGGACTTTGAGGAGCGGAAGGCAGATTTTCTGCCCCATTCACACTGCAAGGAGATGCGCTCCACCTCATATAAGATGGCCCTCTTAAATCTCTATGGAGCAGACAGATGGGAAATCATTCCCACTTCCCCCCGTGTCCGTGAAGCACCTGTCTGTTTTCCATGCAGAGTGACTCTCCCGGAGAAACAAACACTAAACAGCCTCCTGGCACACGCTTTGATGCCGAAACCTACTGTTTCCCACCCCGAGAATAGTCTCAATACATCATTAACTCCCATTGCCGGAATATGTAGACAGATCGGGCTAATGAGACACATTTCAGAGAGTAGATTTCAAAACCGGTTCGCAGTTTGACAGACCACCACGACAGTGGTACACATTTGATTTACAGAGAGCAGCAACAGATAGGAAGCGAGACATTACGGAATCGCATGTGATGCCGCTGCAAGGATAGAGACGGAGAGGAGACCTGTCACACACACCATTGTTGCAGTCATTAGTGCTAAGTGACAGTTTCTGGTGGCCCTTCAGTCAGCTGGGGAAGCACAGGAGAGATAGGGAAAGTGTGTGTGTGTTGTGTCAGGAAGGCGAGACAGCAGGATGTAATGTATTATATCAACAACAGGTTCACTCCAGCAACCCAGCCAATGTGACAGTGTTAATATTGCAGGATTATTATTCAGTCGAGCCGAGCTGAAGGTGTGATGACCTGAGCAGGTGACGGGACTAATTAACCACCGTTTGACCCTGCCTGCCTCAGACAGCTGCTCTGAGTGTGAGTGTGTGTGTGTGTGTGTGTGTGTGTGTGTGTGTGCACTAACTGCAAGCTTAAGAGTTTTTTTATTCCTCTGCCAGTGAGGGTGAAGTAATTGTGCATCCACCCGTCCGTCAAATGTTTCAGATTTGAGGTGGTATCCCACACATGACTCGATTTGCATAGGAAACAAATTAAATGATCTCGCAGCTGTTGGCCAAAAAAAAAAAAAAAAAAGAATACATTTTGAACACTCTGGGTTTAAGATGATGGACTGAATCAAGTGTTAAGAGGCAAGGCTGGAGTGTGCAGTCAATCAGTCAGAGGGCTGCACTACGAAAGAGTTCTTTAATGTACTGGAGTCTATGTGTGGGATGCCGATGCTGGGCTGTAAATATCGCCGCCTGAATGACAGTTAATAATCAGCAGGCAGGTGTCCATCACCAACAGAGCACAATATTGACAGAAGGACATGTTTGAATAGATTTCAAACACAAACAAGCAGCTGGGATATGTTTTCTTTATTTACCAATAGATAACATAACCAGCTTGAGACTGGAAGGAACGGCTGACTTTAAAGATACACGAGGTGCAAATCAAAAAGTTCTGAAAAATCGGCTCGTAAAAAGCTTACTTAATTTAAATTGGGCCAATTTCTTGTTGAAGATCGGCTTCTCGTTCACTTCTAGCTGCTGTTTTTAGATCTCTCAACACTCTCAGCCTGGCAGTTATATGGTATATGGTGCACAGCCCAGGAAATACCAGAAATATTGGACAAGCAAGCTGCAACCCTCACTCCATACCTCACATGAATCTAACTCTTCAACCAGAAACTGCTCAGTTGTAGCTAGGGTTGTGTGATTGACTAATTGTGGATAATGTCACTAGTCGGCACCAGACCTACAAGGTGGTTTAAAGTAATTGTATTTGATACACAATATGGGGAAATTGTTGTGTCCTTCCACCAGATGGCGCTGCAGCCCCGACATTGTTGTAGAAAGACGTCATAATTCTGGTAATCTAGGCCTGATCTGTTTATCAGGCCTATTACTGTTAATTATTCTGAAGGCGGCAGAATGAGATATGAGATATAAAGGGCGCAAATGGGCATCTTCCGAAGGTTAGATGGACTTTCCCTCAGCGTAGGGTGATGAGGGGCTCAGAGTAGAGACGCTACTCCTACACATTGAAAGGAGGCAGCTGATGTGGTCACCTCCTGAGGTGTTCTGGGTATGTCCTATAGGGAGGAGGCCCGTGGAAGACCAAGTCATGCTGCAGATGTTAGATCTCGGCTGGCCCTGCAACACTGCAGTGTTCCCCGGGATGAGCTGGCAGGGGAGAGGAATGTCTGGGGTTCCTGCTTAGGCCTTCGGTGGGCGAAAGAAACCAGAAGTATGGATGATTTATTGTATTGTCATCATTTAATATTTTATATAACTTTTATAGAGCTGGGTGTCATTAACTGTAGTGCATCATTCATCATGTGCAGCACAATGTGCTACACTTTTCAGCCGCAGTTTATTACAAAGTATAAAGTATAGCGCACAATGATCATAATGCACAATGTAAGCTGCTACACAGTTAAGCAGCATTTGGCATTTGATTCATTACTGAAGAATCTGATTAATGCTTTCAAATTCTTTTATTTAGATGTTTTCAACATGGTCCTCAAATGTAACTTGATATCTGAGTGTTTCTTAGTTTTAGACTTGTCTGTTAATGTAACTTCTTTCTCGTTTAGTCAACTAAGAAATTAGTTGCCAGAAAAATCCCTAGTGGTAACCTTGTAGCCAGAGATCAGAGATCTGGCGCTCATCTCTAGTTATTATCCTTTCGATAAAACTCGATCACTTTGAAGAGAACGTAGATGCTAAAGGTTTTCTGGACACGCCTGAGAAGATGATCTTGGTTTGCAGTCTTTAAAGGCTTTGTGTGTTTTCAGGCACAGGCAAGTTTTCTGACCTGCAGGCTGTGATCAATTTCAAAAATAAATACATAAAGGGAGATGTTTCTGAAAAGAATTCAGGAACCAAAGTTGGCTTATATTCATGAAGTCTGTTAGTGTGTTAATAGGATGTTTATAGATTTATTGCAAATTTAAACTAAATTATTTCGATTTTTAACCAACAAGAACATTTAAAAACATTATGAAATAATAAAAAATGGTCAAGATTTCCATGTTTTGTTCAAAATGCAAACGGTCAAGTCCTCTTTTTAATTCCAGAAATAAATCCCTAGTTTGAATAACACCATCAGCGAGGCATGCCACTCAACTTAAATATTTAATATGCAATAATCTCGAAATGCAACATCACAAAAATGCTGTCAACCGAATACATGAATAAATAAATAGGCAGCTACAGTATATTTCTGCTTGTCAAACTAAGAAAACAGTCTGCGTTGATGATGGACTTTTGGCTGCTTTGTCTGCTTTCTTGTGAAGGGTTCATCATCTGTGTGTTCTCACATCTCTGCAAACCTATATGAACAGCAGACTTTCAATAAATATCTGAAAACAGCTCACCTTTCTTATGTTTCACAGCATCATGGACTGTCTTTTAATTTCTGATTCATGCAGTGAGCTGCAGTCAAGTTAGGATCTTTTCACTTAGGACTATCAGCCAATTACAGCAGCTGTGTCATCAGCTGCAAAGCCCACAAGCCACAAGCAAAACACTTCTTCAGAGATGCCCTGCATATCAAGCTTTCTAGCAGAATGCTGTGATTTGTAGTTCTCCGTGCATGACTGCAGTTCAGTAAGTTAAATGATGTTTCAGATCTCACCTTCGTGAGGGATTCTGATGTAGAAGATCAAACATATGTCTGAAACTCTGCAAAAATATATTTAGGATTTTTTGAGAGTGCCCTGTTGAATATGAGAGTGAAAAACCTTTTAATTTCTTTTTATTAAGCTTTAATTTTTGTGCTGAAATTTTTTTTGCAGTAGACTCAAAATCCAGGCATGAATTAAGGTAGATTTGGAATAGCACTGGGATCACCTCCACACACCATCCAAAGTCAGGTTGCAGTCGCAGCAGGGTAAGTAGAGTATTCAAGATGTCCTCCAGCAACACTTTCCTGTTCCTCCTGAAGAATCCTGAGGCATTTCCAGGCCAGACAAGATGTGTAATCTCCCACGTGGGTTCTGGGTCTACACACAGGTCATCACCCAGTTGGGTGTGCCAGAGAACCTCCAAGAGGAGGCGACCAGGAACCATCCATACCAGATGCCTGAGCCACTTCAGCTGGCTTCTTTCAACACAAAGGAGCAGCGGCTCTACTATAAGATCCCTCCAGATGCCCAAGCTGCTCACTGTATCTCCAAGACTGAGCCCAGCCACCCTACAGAGGGAAACTCATTTCGGCCACTTATATTCACAACCTTACTCTTTCGGTTATTACTGAGACCTTATGGCCACTGATAAGAGTTGAAAAGTGGATGGACTGGTAAATCTAAGTAAACACCAAATCTTAGTTAATAATATTAAAGTGAAATATCAGTTACAGTTTAATTAAAGTATACAATCACAGATAAAGCTACAGTTGAAGAAAAAATGTGTCTTCTTATCCTTGTTACTACTCTCTCCTCCCATTAATGGTTCCCTCTGTTTTATTTGAGCTAAATTCACAGCACTGTTGTTCATGTTGATATATTTTCAGTAAACACTGCATGTTCCTCAGTGCTTTCCTTTTCTTTTTTTTTCTTTTTTTAAAGAATCTAACGATATTTGACAGAATCACCTAAAATTGCTGTTTAATGGCAACTTCTCTGCCATGTATTTGACTAAATTAACATTTAAACTGATCAATAACAATAAAAGGTTGTATTCTTTACTTAACTGACAATGTGGCACACAGCCCCGATCCTGAGTGACTTGGCTTACATCATCATTTTGGAAAAGCTCTGTTTACCCCGTACACACTGAAACCACATGCAGGCATTTTCAGCTTTGGAAAAGCTCCATTTTAGAGGAGGAAAAAAATTTAGACTTAGAGCTGAAACTGAGAGGGAAAGACGTGTTTTTGGAAATGTAACCGGCAAGCAGCAAAACTTTAAAATGACAATGATAATAATAAAAATGCAGCAATACTAACTTTAATAGCTTTAGTTCACAAATGAGCAAAAAACAAAATGTTATATTAAAACATGAAGCCAGAGATTAGTGCCAGAAACAAAACAAGGAAAATATAAAAATAAGCCAATCGAGACAGATGAAAACATCCCAGTAAAAATGCAAAATGTCAAAATAATTAATGCACAGTAACAGAAGAATAAGACCAATAAAGCAAGTGTAAGGAAAAATGAGCTGAACCAAAAATACAGTAACAAATAAAATAATAAAAGGGCAAAAAAACAGCATCCCATGAAAACATCTATAAAACATGTCTTAAAAGTGTTTTCAAGTGATTCTGCAATACCCAAGGGGTCGTGATGGGGAAAGGATGGCCTTTAGATTTAACTCTTGATTTCAGAAAAGCCAGAAAGGCCCCAGCTGAGGATCTAAGGTGCAAAGTGTCTCACATGGTGTCCGTTTATTTGCTGTGTAGCATGGGACCAGATCCACAGATGAACCAAAAGGGATTTGTAAAATCTTAAAATCAATTCTAAACCAGGGAGGTAATGGAGAGACGTTTGTGGTTATTTGCTGCTGGCTCCTAAAACTGGTAAGGAGCTGAGATGCTGTATCCTAAACTAGAGTAGATGTAGGTGACAGAGTACTTTTCCTTCATACCACAAAGAAAGGAATCGCAACAATCTCGCCTTGACAAGGTATTAATTGCGTCTTCAGGTTGTAGTTTGGGAGCACTGATTTAATTTTGGGTTATTGGATAAAGGAAGACTGGACAACTTCGCCGATGTGTTATTGAAAAATTTGTGCTGAATCCAGTTTTACTCAAGCTGTAGGCTTCGCATTAGGCTACTTTTAAAAAGATTAATGTGTATGTGTGTGTTTGTATGATTGAACAATGTGATTTGTTATTTATTTATTTAGTTGAAATAATGTTTTTCCCATTCCACAGTTGACATCACTGAATCAGCCTAAAACAGCATCTAGATTTAAAACAGGTTACTCTCTGTTAACCTTAAAAGTGTTCTGTATATTTAGTTCCTGAATATCACTGATGTTATATTGGATAAAACCTCATTAAGACTGGGTCCTTTAATGATTTGCATTGTACTTAAAGGTGCAGTCAGTAGTTTTTTGAGGGTATTTAATTGGTGTTTAATTACATCTTCCAACAAACTGATACATTCTCAAAAACGTACAATTAGTCTATTAAAATACATAGAAGCAGACCTTGGTTTGTGAAAGCCACTGTTTCCCCGCCATCTTGAAAACAGTGGCTTAGATGGGCATTGTTGATGGCAGGAGAAGAGAACTTGCCTGACATGGAGGCAAATTTTAATTTGTCTCTGCATGTTTAGTCTCAACATATAAAGGAATATACATGTTTTATTATCTGGGAAGTGGTCGCAAAAATGTGAAGGAAATAGATAACATGACCGGTTTTAGATAAAACATCAACTTCTTCCTTCTCACCCCAAAGCACAACTCCTGAAGGGAAGTCAGGGCTCAAAGACGTGCATAAACAGGTTTCTTTATTCCTGATATTGTTGCAGCTAGTTTATGTCAGCAGATTAGACATGCAACCCTTCCATCTCCAGACAGCTGACAACGAGCTGGCTAACCAACAAGAACAGCTGGTTACAAGTGAACATTATACCAGTTAATGTTAGGCTTGAGTGTCTGTGATGGCTGCACTTACAGCCACACAGTGGTAATACCCACCATGTTAGTGTGGAGGCTTATAAGTAACATTGCATTCACATTTCTTTCTTTGAATATAGGGATTTATTTACAGGACAATAAATAACTGGTTTTGGTTTAGTTAATTCACATATCCACATAACGCTGCATTCTAAAATAAGTGCGCACATTTTAGTTTACACTGTTATGTATGATTAATCTTTTGTTTTCTGAGTTACCTTAGTTGCAGCTGTTCCAGTCCCTTGATTAAGGAGCCAAGAGGTGGAAAAGGGGCGGAGCGAGCTTTAAAGGAAGGCTACAAATTGGTTCACGCCATAATTCAGGACCATGGGGGGGAATTGGAGTTCATTATGTTTGGTTTAGTTAGGTTTTGTGTGTTTTACCCCTTTTCCTGTTTTTGTGGGCTGATCAGCCACTATTTAAGTTTCCCCTTTGTCTCATTAAGTTGGGTCAGGTTGTTTGAGTTATCAGTTGTGTTGTCAACTTTGAGTAGAGTTTTGTTAGTTTGACCTCTTTTATGGGCCCAAGATTTTGATTCTTTTTGCATGAGTTAACCAATTATGTTTTTTGGGTTAAATAAAAAATCATTTTTTGGACTTTAACCTGTGCCTAAGTTTCCTTCACTGCTCGGTCCATCACAGTGTCCTAATAATCACACTCTTCCTCTAACAAATCATTTTCTTAAAATCAAATGAGAGTTCATTCATTATCAAAAACGAACAATGTTTGATCCCCGTCAAAGATGCCGGCTAACAGCAGCTAATGCCAGCCAACAGCAGCTAATGCTGGCTAACAGCCGCTAACAGAGGCTAACAACAGCTAACAACAGCTAACAGAAGCCAACAGCGGAAAAAAACAGGAGCGCTAACTGACAGAAAAGTTTAGGATATACTCAACAACTCCCCTCAGTCATTTGGATTGTATTTAAATGACAAACCAGGATATAAGGGTCCATAAGTCAAATACTTGAGTTTCCCACTTTCACAAATGATTTTAGAAAGTCAGTCCGTCAATTTATCCATTTCTTCCACTTATCTAATTCAGGCTCATGGGGGGCCAGAACTTATCCCAGCTGTCACAAGGGCACAAGGCAGGCAGGCAATCTGTTGCAGGGCTAACACATAGGGATAGGCAACTATTCACTGTAACTACATGCAGTTTAGAATCACCAGTTAACCACATGCAAAATTAACTTTATGCTGCTTGGTTGACAGCTGACTGGCTACTCAGGATTTGTAGCTGTATTACTACAGGTCATTTACGTTCAGTAAATGGACAATGTGGTTACTGATTGGCCTAAACAGGTGCTGACTCATTCATGGGGTTTTCTTGGGATTGTTTCAGTCCAAGTTTTGAGTGGGTACCTGTAAGAGAAACCACAGTAAGCACTAGTGCACTGAGGCCTTGGAATTCTTGAGGTCCCCGTGCGCTACACACTTTAATCTTTAATGACACGGTGATGATGGAGTACTCTTGACCTTCAGGTTTGCACACAGGCACACACACAACTTAAACCTTTGCAGCTACTTTCCTCGACTTGTCGTTCGCGTCATTTGGCTTGTCAGCGTTCCTACAGATTGGTGACTTCCCCAGTTCAACTCCTCAACAATAGGCAGGTCCTACCCAGAGCTGGGGAAAGCTGGCATGCCATTGTCCCTGTTGAAAGCCCGGTTATTCATTGCCCGCGAGTTAAAGAGCTGACCCCGGTGTAACACCGACAGAGCTGGCTAACAACACTGAAGCCCTTTGTCTGGCCCTGCCTCATCTCTGATCACCCTGTAATGAACTGAGAGCTCTGTCGAAAATTTACAGCCTTTTCGCCCCTCTTCTCCCTTTCATCCCTCTCTCAGCCTTGTCTTGATTTTTTAGTGCTCTTTTTCTCGGCAGACATCATTTTAAAGCGTTCCCCTCCCTCCAGAGCCCCTTAAACAATAACAATGCTGACAGTCTGAGATGGGCCATTAATTTCCTCTCAATAGTTCCCAGTTGTTTTCCCCTCTTCTTCTGTCTTCCGCCCTTTCTTTTTCCATTCTGCGTTTTGTTCACCTTCTCCTCTATGGGCGATGTGGCTCCTTCATCCAACCAGGCTCCCATTTGAAACACACAGAAGCACACACACCCGGACAACAAGGCAAGCGTCCTAAATGAATCACCTCCTACTGTTCTGATAATAGGGAGTTAAACGCTCTAAATGCTTTACGACATTTAATCATTACCTCGCAGTCCCCCACACGTGAACTGTTGCCTGAAACCCTCATCTGTAAAAAAATAAATAAATAAATAAATAAAATACTTTCTGGACATATGCAAAAGTATCTCCGGATCCTCGCAGTGCCCCAAACATTTTTTTTGGTCTGGCTAATGTGTTATTTTTTCCCTCCCTGAAATGTTTCCTCAATCTGGGATTGGTGATAGATTTCTGTGAACTGCGGATGGACCTGCTGTAATAAATCCTCTCCTTGAAGTCTGCATGTGTGTGCACGCGCATGCATGTGTGTGTGTGTGATATCCCAGGGTAAATTGTTTCCTCCAGGCTTTGAGAGGTGGGCATTCAACAGCCTGCCAAAAGAGCTATAGGCGATAATTAAATGATTCCACGCTTGAAAGGAGAAAGAAACAGAGACAGAGAGAGGGTTAGAGAAAGAGAGAGAGAGAGAGAGAAAGACTGAGACAGAAAGGGATGGGGGAGGAGAAGAGCGAGAGAAAGGGCTGGATGGCGTGCAAGGAAGGGAAATAGAAACAGAGAGAGATAGATTTAGAAAGAGGGGGACAGCATTACACTCTGTTGGCCAACACACAGCAGATCCAAGCCGGTGTATGAAGCCAGTGTGGAGATAAAGAAACAACATTAATCAGCCATGTTGGAGGAGTCTAAACCTCCTGTCAAATGCCAAACTAACATGTTTAATTCCAGCTGCTCTTATATTTATTTTTGTGTGTCTTTTTCATTATCAAGTCCTGCAACAGACTGGCAAACCTGTCCAGGGTGCACTCTGCCTTTTACGTGCGGCAGCATGGATAGGCTCCAGCCTCACCGCCAACCTGAACTGGATAAGAAAATGGATCAAATCCAGTCCAAGTCTGAAGCGTAATTTATGGTCCTGCAAATGTGTCCGTCTGCATACATGTTTCCGTTCAAACATTGATGAGGGGACTCCTGTGCAGTCCTCCAAGATCCTTAGGCCTGATTTTGAGTTCTGCAAGCAATATTTGCAGAGCCTATGATGTAACCTACGTTAAGTGGCCAATGCCAGCATTTGTGCTTGTGCTGGTGCATTACATGTTAATTAACATGTGGTCGTATCCCGGTGTTTCTATTGGCTCTATTCCCGCTTGAGGTTGTGGTGAGCTTTTTTTTTCAAAGGAAAAAGATATATACGACTAAAAGCAACGCATGCTCCGTCTTTGCATTTCTAGTGAGGTGCACATGAATTATTTGGAACCGTCATGTAAAATTATGTAAGATTAGCATTAATATTACTGGTCAGCAGGACATAGAGAAGTGCCTGTCACCTGTCAAATCTAATAAATAAGGCATTACCCTCCCCCCAGGAGTTTTATCACCACTTTTCCTGTTGAGGAATTCTCCCATAGGTTTGAATTCAGAATTCTTTGAGTGCCATTTCTCCCTCCATCTTGCTCTCTCAAAATATCTCTGGCCCAAAGCTTGTTCATGTGGTATTGTGTGATTAAAAACTCTCCAAGCTCAAGCTGAGACATCATCAGTGCCATTGTCACTCAGATTTGAGCTTTATTTCCCCAAAGAGTCGCAGAAGGCACTGCAAACCACTCCAGCAATTTCCTGAGATATACAAACCTTTAATTGAATTTTCTTTTTGTTAAATAATGTCAGCTTCCAATTTCTTAAAGTCAGTCATTGCTGACTTTGTCTTTTTTACTTTTTCACCCATATAGAAAATAAATGTGTTCAAACTTTTCCACCAAAGGTAAATTTTATGTTTTGCTTTAAATAAACATAGCACAAAAAGTAACGAAATTTGTGATTTCTTTGTCGTAACAATGCTTCTTGACAATATCTATGCGGATTGCACCCACGAAAAACATGTCAAAAATGAAATTGATTACTTACAGTTCAGTCAACATCTTGCCAGTGTGCACCAATACATGGGTCACTAATGAAACAAGTGCATTATAAACTCACTGGTCATTTGATTAGTTACACATCATTGGTACTGGGTTTTACCTCCTTTTGCCGTCAGAACCACATGGATTATTCATGGCATAGAGTCAACATGGTGCTGAAGGCATTCTTTGTATTTTGGACTATGCTGACATGACAGCATCGACCATTGCTTCACATTTGTTAGCTGCACATCCATGATGAGAATCTCCTTTTCCATCAATCCACCACGTCCCAAAGGTGCTCTATTGGATTGTGATCTGACTGGGGAGGCCATTTAAGGACAGAAAACTCATAATGACAATGATCAAGAATGAAATTTGAGATGATTTGAGCTTTGAGACAGCTTTCCTGTTCTTGGCTAACTGGACTGGCACCTGGTGTGGTCTTCTGCTATTTCAGAGTTATCCATTTATGTGCATTCAGAGAAACTCTTCTGCATGCCTTGGTTGTAATGAGTAGTTATTTGAATTGCTGTTGCCTTCCTATCAGCTTAAAGCAGTCTGGCCATTGTCTTCTGTTCTATAGCATCAACAAGGTTATTTGACCCAGAGAACAGCTGCTTACGGGACAGTTTCTCTTTTTTGGACCATTCTCTGTAAAGTGTTTGTCTGGGAGAATCCCAGTAGATCAGCAGTTTCTGACTCAGACCAGTCCATCTGGCACCAACAACCATGTCACCTTGAAAGTCACTTAAATCATCTCTTTCCCGTCCTGATGCTCAGTTTGAGCGTCAGCACATCATCTTGGCCATGTCAACTTGCTGCCATGTGATTGGCTGATTAGACACTTACCTTATCGTGCAGTTAAACAGCTGAGTAACAGCTTATTTTAAATGTGGATTCCAGCCAAACTGTTTTACACTCATCAAAATGTAACGTTTGTCTGCATCTGTTAATTAAATACATGAATATAGTTGCAGTATTAGCTAACTCAGATCAGACTCTGTTACTTTGTACTTGTGTAACGTAAACCTGTTATACATTTGTTGAACCAACAAATGTACTATTTTGTCCTAGTTTGCCCTAATGAATACTTTAATAATTAGACATTTCTGGCTGTCACAGCATACCTAAGTAGATTCCAGTACATTAGATTCAAGGTAAGAATCACAGTCTCTGGTATTTTGGCATGTTCGTAATCATATCACACATGAAGCAGCATAAGACTTGTTTCCCTTATCCTTGACCTATATTACACCTCTCCTCTTTCTTTAACTTCTCTCACCTTTTCTCTACCTTCCAGCCAATCCAGCGCTTGAGTATGCGCTCATTTACATTCCTCAAACTGCCACTCACAAGTCAACACGCGCGGTGAAATTGTTGCTGTATGTGCCAATTTTTCAAGACTCGGAGCATTCAGTTCTCATCACTTGACACTCTGAGTAGCTCGGGTTTCAATTCTAAAACACAAAAAAAACCTCTGTCTCTTCTCTCTTATTCTCTGGCTCACTCTGACAGTAGGTGTTGCATACTAATGTAGAGTGTGTGTCTCAGGGGGGTGAGATGAGGAAGTCCTCTCCCATTACTCAGTGCCCACCAGCTGGGCAGGGGCAAGGGCTACAGCAGCCAGACAGATGGTACTGTCACCCCCTGCTCACACACACACATACACACACGCACAATGGTGTAACAGTGAGGAGGAAGTCATTAGCTGGGAAAACCACAAGATTCCTTATTGAACAGGGGGAGACGAGGGGTGAGGGAGATATAAAGGGAGAGGGGGAGAGGTTTTATCCTAAACTCAGTTCTGCTGAGGCAATCTGTCATGGTTGAAGTAATTGCCCTCGTCTTGCGTGAATGAAGTGATCTGTCATCGGACACTGCATTACTGCTTTAAGAACTGCTCCAACACACACACACACTCACACACATACACACACACGCAAACACACACAGGCAGAAAGCCGTGACCCTCCTGAACGCTCCAACTAAAACGCAGGCAGCTGTGACATCTTGAATAAACCGCCCTTCAAAAAATTTCAGGGGGAAGGGGGGAAAATGGAAAAGGAGAAGTTGCAAGTCTTTCTTCTTCTTCTCTTCCATCATCCATAATCAGCCTTTGTCTGCACAGAAAAAGAGTGTTGCGGCGAGAAAAGTGGGTGATTCTCACTCTGTTTTATCAGTAAGAGTAGAGTGCGCTTGGGTCTCATTAGGTCAACATCCTCTGGTCTTATATTGTTGCTTGTTTGACTTGGTTGATGGACTGTGTTGAATGAGAAAACAAAGGGAGGAGGGGAGGTATAATTGCACTTTAACTGCTACTATTGGGCTAATATTTGTCCAAGTGGTGCAAAGAGGCATCAGTCACATTGATTACTGGACAGTGTGGTTGCAAGCTGAGCTAAAAGGCTACACATGCAGGTTGAATGTTGGGCACAGAATGATAAAACCTTTATATTTACCAAGTAAGCGCATTCAGCATCACTGTACTTCTTTATTTGCATATCTAACTCTAGGTGCTTTATCAGTATGTGACACCCTATTTCTATGTTTTACTGCAATAATAGAGACTCTTGTGGAAAAGTTGTGTAAACAGTGAAATAGCTGGGGTTTTTCCTCAGTACCAGGGAATAAAGGTGACTGATCTGTTGTTCCTCTAACTAACACTCAACCACAAGAAGGTCATTGCCCAGAGTCTCCAATGTTAGTAATATAATTATGTATAGAGCCCAGCACAAAAGAAAAGCAAATGAATTCTTTCTCTCAAATCTAGTTTACTCCTTACTGATAACACTATGGGGAGGAGTATTATAATAGGTGTATTGTCAGACTATGGTAAAAATAGGATACAACCCCGCTCGTGACTTGGAAATATGGGTGTGGCCTAGTGGTTTTGTTAATTTTTTTTTATTTCATTTTTTGCTGTCAGAGACTGATGGCAATTAGGGCAACCAACTGGTTGCACAGAGGTTGAGTGTGCAATTCCCTCAATCGCTTTCAACAACTTTTGCAAGGAAATTTAACAGTTTGCCTGGTCGAAGCAACCTGTCTCCAAAAAATCAAGGTCTAACTTGGACTGACTGCAATCACTCTCAGATGGATTGGTGAGGATTTGCAAATAACTGCTGTATAGTTCAGACAGTATAGTACAGTGCATGTTGCAATCAGTCTGAGTCATTCTGCATCAATGAGCACAACTTGTTTGCGATGTATCTTTTTGAGAGAACTCATCTCAGCTGGTTGCAGACTGGTTGTATTCTGGTTATATGCATATGTAAAACCAAAGTTGCTGAGCACCTACGTAATTGTGCCGTTAACTCACCATCCTGCAGCAACTGCTTCACTTTGAAGAGAAATTTTTCAAATTTATGAGGTTCTGGCTAGACTCTGAAGGTAAGTAGTCAATGTAAATTCTGTGTATAGAATTTTTGCTGATTTATTACAAATAAATTGCTTGTAATTGCCATCTTTACCCCATCATTCACAAATTTACAGCAGACTCATAGCAGACTGACTCTGTTTTATTGTCGTCTTGACAAACCAAAGTTACTTTGAAGACTGCAGCTGACTAACTGGTCACAGACCTGGTACCTGTCTTTGAAACAACCATTTCAAAGCCAACAAGGCTATGGTCTGAGTGTAGCATAGCTTGTACTAAGGCTCAGAGTTATGCGTTATTATGAGCATCCATGTTTTGAGAAAAATATTCTGTTTTATTTGGTCCACTCTTCATGTTTTCATTTGCATGTGTTGTTTTTCACTAATCAAGATTACCATCTGATTTATTATCAGAATGAATTACTAACCATGCTAATTAAGCTAGCTAGCCAGTGCTAGACTAATGCGATAGTAATTAAGGTCGATTAAAACAAAACTAGCCTGGAGTTTTTAATATGGTCATTCACGAATGAATGGGTGGCTTTGTGCTGCTCTGTTGGCAAATAGGAGAGCCTTTTGCTTACTTGCGTGGATAACATTGCAAAGGTAATTCCTACCAAGTATTCAGACACATGAATAGTTTTCTTAAGGCTAATGTCAATATTTAAAGGGTGATTATTAGTTTCATAACCGTGTTAAAGTCTTCAAAACTTGTATCCCAGTTGCTGTTTGCCACAGTTGCTAGCCTGTGACAGTTGAGGCCCCTCTTATCCAGTGAATGATCATTTTGTGTGATATCATTTTCTCAAGTACAGACAGTAGACTGCTTGGTGAATAATGTAATTAAGTAAATATACAGCACACTATGGCAGCAGCAAATAGCGCTGTACCAGTGGGTGGCTCCACTGTAAACAAATACCTTTTTGGTACACGCATAAAAAAGATGTACCCAATGCTAGCTCAAGGGCGAGGTGTTACACACTAATGCTTTTTGTACAACAGTGGCATAATGTGATACGTTAACATGCATCGACATGAAATTAGAACCCCAGAGATGGTGCCTCTCTGCTGCCTTATGTACACAGAAAACAATAGGTCTGGAGCTTTGAATGTTGCTAGTGTGTGTTGCCCTTACGGGCGTGGAGGGCTGGGAGGTGGATGGGCATGTAACATATCTCACTTTAATGTGCAAGACAGGGTCTTTTGTTCCATCTCAAAGAGTTTCGTTGTTAACGTGCAGAAGGTGTGTTATTTAACCACACCCTAAAGTGAAGTTAACTGTGTACAAGTAATATCGCCTTCATACAGCTCTTTTAAATCTGAACTGGTGCCAGTTATAGGTTAGCCTAGCGGCTTAAAGATGCTTGAACAATTGAATAATAAGCAGTTTTGTGGTCAGGTGAGGCTTATTGCTTAAGATGTATTTCCTTGATTAAGAAGAACCCCTTCACAACATGTAGCCTAATTAAGAACACTAGCGAGGAAGTGTGCGTATCACTGTCAATGTCTAAATTTAGGACACGCTTTAATGAATGGAAATACAGGTTTACAGCGAGATGCAAACCATTGGTTTTACAGTCAAGAGCAAAAGGGCCAGATTAGACCAGAAAAAATCTAATGCAGTCTGTTCTGAAAAAATTAATTGGACAAATGAAATCAGTAACAGACCAGAATGATGGAAAGAGGAAATTATGGAGAAAGAAAGTAAGGGCTTCTGATCCAAAACATGCCACATTATCTGTCAAGCAAGGTTTAGGCAATGTTATGGCCTGGGCATGTATGGCCACTCCTGTTTCTGGTTGATGTGACTGCTGATAGAAGTGTGAAGGACTAAACTCTCTGCTCAGATTCACCAAAAAAAACAGCCAAACTGACCAGACAGCACTTCATAGTGCAAACGTATAGTGAGCCAAACACAATGCAAAAGCAGGCCAAGAGTTTCTCAAGTCAACTGCAAATTCAGTCACCTGATCTCATCCCAATAGGCCATGCTTTTCAGTTATTACATGCAAAAACTGACGACACAGAGACCTACAAATAAGCAAAATAAAGCCCTGGCAGAGCATCACATGGGATGACAGTATTTGCAGATATTTAAAACTTAAGGAAGTCACTGCCTGCAAAGGAGATTTTATGTAATATTTAAACAATCCTTAAATTTAAATTTGTGTTAGTTTGTCCAATCGCTTTTGAGTTTCTAAAAATGGGCGATAAAAACATCAGTTGGTTGGGGTTGAGTATTTTAATAGGTGTATTCAGTGTTGGGAAGGTTACTTTTAAAATGTATTCCATTACAGAATACAGAATACATGCCCCAAAATGTATTCTGTAACGTATTCCGTTACGTTACTCAATGACAGTAACGTATTCTGAATACTTTGGATTACTTAATATATTATCATGCTTTTTACAACTACGTGAATGTACTATTGCTGTGTGATTTATTACTATTACTGAAGGTCCGCGACTCCGAACTGTAGTAAAGGGACCTCTGACTAATATGGCGGGGTCCCTGTCGGCTCGTAGCTGAAAAATAGCTTTACTTTGTTGTGTGGGTCAACTTTTCTTGACAGAGAGAGGCGTTGAAAGGCTGCTCCAACGGAACTTATTGTTTTCGGAGGAAAACACGAACACGGTGTACGAGTTTTAATAGCTTACTTACAACTGGGCTCGTCAGGCTGTCTTCTTGGCTGAAGTGGTTATTATTATATTTACATGCTTACAGCTCCCGTTTTTCCTCGATGACAACTCGTACCTTTCCACTCCCCTTTTTCTCCCTCCTCGCGCTCACAGACCCATAACGTGTATGGCAGTCCATTCTCCCTGCAACACGGACTACACTGCCCATGATGCTACATTCTTTAGAGCTATGCTTGTAGCATTCTGCCTGTTAGCTTAGCACAACAACAACAACAACAACGAAAAGGCGCTCTCTCACCCAGGAAACACACAGTCGCAGAGAGAGAGAGAGCGTCGCCCTGTAACCATGGCAACCATAACACTGCCGCCTGGAACAAAAGAACGTAGCTGTCAAACAAAACCCAAACAGTCCTGACCCGCGACAATATGAAACAGGAAAGTACCGCAGTGTAATCCATTTATTTCAACAAAGTAACTGTATTCTGAATACCACCTTTTTAATCGGTAACTGTAACGGAATACAGTTACTCATATGTTGTATTTTAAATACGTAACGGCGGTACATGTATTCCGTTACTCCCCAACACTGGGTGTATTGCATCAGCCATGATGCACCTCTTTTGTGTTTATACAGAACTTTGCATTTAATCATTAGCTCTTAATCTCTGGCTCTCTTCCGTAGTGTGTCTTTTGGTCTGTTTCCTTCCCTTCATTCCCAACTGGAATTGCAACCTCTCCTTGTTGCCTGGTTCTGTTGGAGGTTTCTTCCTGTTAAAAGGGGTTTTTTTCTTTCCCACTGTTGCCACGTGCTTACTCATAAGCAGTCATCTGATTGTTGGGGTATTCTCTCGATTGTTGTAGGGTCTTTAATTTCCAAGATAAAGTGAACTGAGGCAACTGTTCTTGTTATTGGGCACTATAACTGAAAGTGAATACTTTTGTAAAGCCTTGCATTAAAGATGAAAGTCTGTACTTTTTTCACACACTGACCGCTTGATTTTAAATGCACTGTTGTGGTGTACAGAGGCACAATTTCCAAAACTGTGTCACTGTCCAGATATTTAAGAACCTAACTATATAAAACTGTCATTAAGAAAAAAGAAAAGATTCTACAACAATCCAAATGAGTGGAAGGAGTGTATTTCCACACCTAAGTTAAGTTGAAATGTTAATTTTCGTTGACACTGTCACAAAACTGTTGGTTAAACTTTTTGGATGATGCTTGAGGTGTTTTCGCAGAGTTTTTACATTGAATTGCATATATCGCACAAGTGTCCACCTCCTGTAAAGCGCCACAGATGCACCCCCACACGCACCCCCCCCACGCAAACACACCACCTCCTCCGTCACCTCCGCACATGCACACTCGCACAAACAGACGGTCAAATAGACATACAGTCTGTCATATTTGCGACTGGTAAACAAGCACTGAGAGGCTGTTAAAGCCGGCAAGCTGAGTAAACCAGAGACAACGGTGTGCTTAATGAACTGGGCTGCCTCCCAGCACAACATCTCATCATCACTTGGACTTAAACAAACCACTCAGCTGCTAATTGGCCGAGCTGCAAGGAGCCGCTGTGAGGAATGCATGCTCCCCACCTCCACTGTTGCTTCTCAAAGGCTTGACAGACAGCAGCAATACAGACTCTCTGTTATTGAGTCTTTGCGCAGATATGTGACAGCCTGGCCTTGTGTTGGGCTCCACTGTGTACATCCCCACAGTCACCGTATAGTCCCGTGCCTCACTTTGATGTTTCTCTTTTCCTCACTCTCATATATAACTTCATTCATATTTCAGGTTCAAATCATCACCACTCCATTCAGTGTGCATTTGTCAATCATGCATTTCAGACGTGTCGCCATCCTTCTTTTGAAAATTCAGCAAGGTGATTGTGCAGGTGTGCTGCTCTTGCCATCGCTTTAGATGTACCGATGCAAACTACCCAGTTCTTCTTCTGTTGATTCTGGACAAACAGATAAAGCCCATCACTTCCCTGCGTGCCAGAGGATTTCGCCCAGGAAAGCCTACCAGACGCCAGGTGTTTAGATTAGCAAGTGCAAAGATTCATAAAGTGGGTATAAGCTGAATTATATTATTTGCAAACAAACATTTATTCACATGAAATGTTGCAGATTGAACCTTCATTCTTGTCTGCGTTAGAACCAATCAATCTTGATCGAGATTATGGAAAAATGCCTTTATATGGATATGATGGTGTAATAATATGACTTATATGTTGAACCATTCTGAGGGCTGCCTCTACAAATAAGCAACTTATTATTAAATATGTGAAAAAAGATCTCGTGTGCTGCAAGCGATTCACTGCATAGCATTTTTTTTTTTGAGCTAGTAGGGTTAGACTAACCTCACTGCAGGGTGGAGGTGTTTCGCAGGGTGTAGAGTTTAGGAGGAAGTTGATAGAGCTTAAAAGCAGGAAGCACACCCAGCGGCACATCTCTGCAGTTAGTTCAAGATCATGTATCTGTTTGCTTTACTGTACCTTTGGTTTATTCAGGGAGTGTGCAGATATTTGTGACAAGGATATGAATGGTGTGGATACTGAGGGTGGATTTTCCTTTCTAATAAGACTCGAAGCTAATGAAGAGCATGTTCGTGCTGAAACCGAAAATTAAACTGCTTTCTGACAAAATCTATCATTTATGTGGCTAGCTAGGATTAAAACTTGATCTCACCTGAAATAATTATAGTCATTTCCATGGCCCAAAAATAACAACAGGGCATTAACAGTCCTGTTAACCAAAAATTTCATGACCAGTAAATACCAGTTTGGCCTGTGTGAGTTTAGTGGACAAAGTGGTTTGGTATTTGCTAGCTTAAAACAACGACTAGATTGTATAAAACAAGTAAACTGGTGGGGTGAGCCATTTTTAAGTTATTTTTCACCCATATAAAAGATAAATGTAGCCAGCGTACAACTTTTTGCTCCATTTCAAAGCCAGAATGGTTAGAATGGCTTTTGTTGGCCTTTTTAAAACATTTTTCTTTTTAATTTAGAAGATGGGGCACGGAGGAAGAGGATTTAAAGTTAAAGTTAAAGTTACCTTTAAGAATAATGAGCTCATTAGAAAAGTATTGGTAAATAGGCTGTGGCTGTGCTGGTTTCTATATTATCCTTTTGGGGTTTTTTGCATAGCATTTACAAACAATTTACAGTGTTTACTCAGTAACGAACTAATGACAGAGCTGCCACGCAAGGTTTTGGCTTTCTGTCAGGAGCTATTTTGCATTCAGTGTCTTGCCCAAGGACATACTGGCATTTGGCGGAGCCAGGAGGTCAAAGCGCCAGACCTGCAATGAGTGGACCAATCAATTTACCATCCAATGGGCTTATTATGGTCACTTCGTTAGTCATGTCCCTCACTAAAACAATGACGTTACCGCAGTCCCGTCACCGTTTATACCAGTACTTAGGGTGTGGGTACCGATGTTAGCGGTAAAATCCGACATGTAAGTCTTCACCCTGGCAGCAGTGACACCCACACAAGGTTGGAAAAAGAGAGTTACACAACCAGCTGAAATGACACCAAAGCATAGCTTGCACAAGCGGACGTGACAGCACTTTTGGTGTGCATGTGCCGATAATGAGGGCAAGAACCGTGAGCATGAATGAGCCCAAGCTATGATGTAAAGTTGACATTTAGCTCTCAGTCTTTTGAATTACAAATGTAAAAAGTAAATGATTTACAAAACAAAATAAAACATGGCACATGGTACATCTTTTTTGAATCCTTAAGGAATCTTTGAATATACATCTAATATGTTGCTATATCTGCAAACTGTCTTTGACACTATATCTGACATGTGATGCATTTGAACCACAACATAATACAACATCATGTAAGCCTAAACATTTGAAATCAGATGGATTAAATATAACGCCAGACCAACATCTTCCCCTCTTTGCTGGAAGTTAATAGGTGATTAAGCCGTGTTGCTGTGTGGGCCATAGGGACCCAATTGATCTGATCTTTGACCTCTAACTCTGATGAAGGGGGTGGCTGGAGGTCAGGCCTGTAAGAGATACCCTCTTTATCCTTCCACCAGAACGGCAGCTCAAAGCTCGGGGAGGCACCCAGCCAGGATCCGAGGGTCTCTAGCCCTCCTCCCTCTCAACTCACAATCTCGCATTCATACGGTCAATATGAGCCAAAGAGCAAACACCTCTGTGGCCCTGTGATGCTTTGACCTCAACTGAATAGCTTTGATTTTCCCAAGGGTAGCTTATTTTTGCCTTTAATAGATCCTTATTGGATGAGCATAAAGCAAATATTGCAAAGAATAAAAAAAAAAAAACTGGATAAACAATATCTGCTGTGGGTGCTTTGAGTTGATCCTAACTCCTCCAGCTCAGTGATCTCTGTCAGTTCTTAAATGAAGACTGGGCTGATCCTTCTTTCACTCAAGGACTTGTAGGGGATTTTCAGCAGAGAAGACTGTGTAATGCCACTTCTCTTTGAGGTATCCATTGAAGTCAGCACTATTGCATTAAGCTCACTTGTCTTCCTAAGGGCACCTTTTCATCATAACCCACACACATACACATCCCTTCCCTCAAACTCCCCCTTTTAAGTTGAGGTATTGTCTTTAACAGCATTATAACGGTATCATTCCTCTCCCACCGTGAACAACAAAGACAAGAAACGCCAAATCCTAGAACACAGCAATCTGTGTGTGTGTGTGTGTGTGTGTGTGTGTGTGTGTGTGTGTGTGTGCACGCGCGTGCTTTAAAGCAATGCTAATGGGCCCTAAGAAGCATTAAAGTGACCCCTACTGTAACAAAAGAGTTAATAATCCGTTTAGAAAACAATCAGATCCCCGGCCATGAGAAAAGCCCCCTGCTAAGTCTTTCTGTAAAGAGGAGGAGGAGGGAATTCACCTTTTTTTCAGTCAGCAATCTTGTTGAACATGGCTTGTTTTTATCGCACTCTCTATAGGGAATGATGGAACAGTTTTTAACGGCAGCTCTCAGTGAATAAAAAGACAACAAGGTTTGAGTTTCCCAAGCAGACAACAGTTTTGACGGATTCAAAGTGACCCCGGCTCTCTCTAGGTCAGGGTTTGTTATCAGTGCCATCCACTGTAAATGAGCCCCATTGGACTTCTAAAGGAGCTGTTAACAAACAAACGCCGGCTCGCCCGTTAATTGCTAATGATAGGCTTTTTGTCGTGGCTTTCCCCTGTGGGTCGAAATGTTCAATCACCAGGCGAGCTGCTGTCAGGTCAAACTGCCACTGATATAATAGGTGATATAAGCCATTAAGAAATGACATCTCCTGTGCTGTATGTCAAATATCACTGCTATGAGGGGGGGAAAGTGTTACAGAGTAAAAAATAAGTACGAGCTCAGTGTGAGGGATCATTTGACTGCTGGATGTATTACCCGAGGCTGGCAGGCTTATCTGTTATGCATCAGAGTGATCCATCTGTTTTAACATCAGGTCAGAGCTGAATCTATCACTGCTTATCTTTGCTGTCAAGTAGGTGAGGACAGGTTTTTCTTTATCTACCTGCAGCTTGTCCTTCCCTCTTCATTCTCTGCAGTCTCCGACATCCTGAAAACTGATTATGAAGTCAGCAAAAGATTAACTAATTAGCCAAACTAACAAGCCGAATGAAGAAATGCAATCAGATGAAAAAAAGAAAAACATGATTTTTATTTATTTCCAAAGCATCCCTCGTTGTGTCATTTTTTGCTTAAATGTGATTGGAGAGTGTATCCTTCCTCATTTCTTCAAGGAATAAATCTACTTGAAAGCCTTGCCTAGCGCCTTGAGGCGACTGTTGTTGTGATTTAGCGCTATATAAATAAAATTGAATTGAATTGAACTGAAAGAAGATAACACTAGAAAGAGGTTTCTTATTTACATTTTGCACGAATGGTGAATGGGTTATCTTTCATGTAGTGCTTTTTTTCCTTTTTTTTTCATTTTGCAACAAAACATAGCAAAAGGGGCGATCGTGGCTCAAGAGTTGGGAGTTCGCCTTGTAATCGGAAGGTTGCCGGTTCGAGCCCCGGCTTGGACAGTCTCGGTCGTTGTGTCCTTGGGCAAGACACTTCACCCGTTGCCTACTGGTGGTGGTCAGAGGGCCAGTGTCCGGCAGCCTCGCCTCTGTCAGTGCGCCCCAGGGTGGCTGTGGCTACAATGTAGCCAGTGTGTGAATGTGTGGATGACTTGATATGTAAAGCGCTTTGGGGTACTTAGGGACTAGTAAAGCGCTATATAAATACAGGCCATTTACCAAAAGTAAAAATGATAAGAGTGAAGTTCCACTGATTTTTTAATTGTATTTTTGTAAACACGCCTCCCTGGGCCTGATTCTGCCAGGGGTTTCTTCCTGTTAAAAGGGAGTTTTTCCTTCCCACTGTTGCCAAGTGGATGGTTAATGCTTAACCTTAAATCATTAATTCTGTTGGGGTTATTATTCCAGTTGTGTTGTGTTTAGACTTTGATACTTGTGCCTGTGCAGTTTGTGGTTTTTCAGTGTTTACATTGTCAACTACACTGTAAAGGTTTAGCTGTGAACAGGCTGGTTGTTCCAGTGTTAGTAAAAACCAGTGTTCTGTAGCTGTGAACAGACGTATGGACTGGTTCTTATATAGCATTCATACAAACTCTTTTCTCTGTGCTTAAGTGCTTTCTATCTAACACTGTACAATATTATGTACAAGTAAAAAAAATTGTCACTTAGTAATTCATAGTGGAATTTATTTGTTGTGAAAATTTTCTTATAAAACTTGCTAATCTAAAGCTTTTGTACCAAACCAGGCAAGTTTTCAATGTAAGCTCACCAGCGGCTAACTTTAGCATACAAACCAATAAGATCTTTATTGACTTTCTGTGTAGATCATGGAGAACTTGCGTGTACTGGAATATTCTTGGTATTAACATATCTTTGCCATTAACTATGTGGGTTTGAGATTAAATACAGTGTAATATGTATGAGCTTTGATTGTATTATGTAAGTAGTTACTATATGAAAATCTTACCACCCTATAAACACGCCCCATACTGTGAGCTTCAAACTGTGATCTTATATATTTATAAATCATCCATTTCTGGTCACACATCTATAATTTGTGTATTTATCTTATAAAAGATGGAATTAGCCTCTGGATTATGACATACGGGTTAGTTAATTCAAGTCTTGAAGCATCAAGCTAAATCTTCAAGCTGACTAGCAACTTGTCAGTCACACGATAACGTTGTGCTCCACCTCCACTGGAAGTCAGGTGTCAGCGACAGGACTGACGCCAGTCCAGAGCTGGCTGTGTTCTAGTACTGGTAGTTGGAAAATCAAAGAAAAACATGATTTGTTTGGGTACTCAACAAAGTATTGTCATTATTCCTGCAACGCTAGCAATACAAAAACATCACTACCACGTGTTCCTGCAGACATGCTGGCCAGTGTTCTTGTGTGTGGCTTTTTTAGCATGTTACAAATACACAACAGTGATACTACAGATGACAAATTCTATAGTTTTGCTGCTTTTTGTGCACACTGTCTGCAACATGGATTGAGAAATCAGAGGTTATTGGGGCCTCTCGAACTTTCTGAGTTGGAAATCTGATTTGAGGGGACATTCCAGTTTAAAATTCTAACTGGAAAGTCAGGATTTCTGATTTCATCTGTGTTTACTCTTGTGGAGTTTTATTTGGAAAGACTTAAAACTAGCAAATGAGACCATAAATCCATCAGAAATGTATTTAATGAGGTCATAGAGCAAGGGAGCTCAACTGGCATTTCACCATAGACCTCTATTCAACTGAACCGCTGTTTGTAAGCCGAGGAGTCGCCCCTGCTTGCCAGATCCAGGCAAGCAGGTGGCTGAATGCAGATCCAGGTTTGACACCAGGAAGTGACGACTTACTTTTACATACAGATTTTATAAAAGGCAGAGAATAACACTGTGGAGTTTTTAGCTGAAACATACTGTAAATATAATTTTACTACTAGTTTATTCCACTGTAGGACATTTTGCTCCAAATAAAATGGTGACATGTGGATTTTGTATCATAATACCGATATGTACAGGTTTAAAGTACTAATTTAAGACACACATAAAGAGAAATTTGGACTTTCTCCTGTTTTGGTAGATCTTCAGCCAAAGTTACTAACCATCAAACATCAGTAATGACAGCATACAGTCATGGCATCAGGTTCGCTGCCAAATTGACTAATTGGCAAATAATGGTGTTTGAAAAGTGTGAAATCCTCATGATTATTCGTCATTATATTATAGAAATATGTTTAAAAAGCATTTAAAAAAAATAAAGTAAAAATTGAAGTTGCAAAAGTGCATGAAAAGTCAACTTTGTGCCACTGCCAAAGATCCTCAGAGTGTAAAATACTGCAGTGCAATCACTGATATTACACTCAGTGTGTGTCCATTTGTTTTTGCTGCTCCCCCACACTGTAGACCGATGACTTTTGTAGATTATTTTCCTTTAATTTTCTGTCACTGTTGCAAATGTAGGACTGTGTGAACAGCAAATCTGAGGCCAAACAGTATCTACGAATACCAAACAAGTTAATAATTCAAACATTTTTGCATCACTGTTGCCACCTCTCCTTTGTTGAACTGTTAGCAAACACACAGAAAAAAAACAGCTTTGTGATGTTTGGAGGCTTCTTCATTTTCCCCGCTGCAAATTACCCAAGAGGAAATGGCCAGTGCGAGTGGATTGTGGGGACTTTATTCGTCTGTTTCCTGCGGTAAGTTATTCCTTTGTCTGGGCCGAGCTAATAGCAGGGAATGGGATTCAAATAGAGTCAAGCTGCCTCCTGAGATCCCTCAATCCACCGTCGCCATAAAAAGAGGTCTGAGGCCAGTCTAAATATTTGGTAGTCTTAGCAGGTTCATGTTAAAAGACACACACACACGCACATGCACGGCGCACACAAACGCACAGGGTGAATGCACAAGCAGGCCGAGGCTGTGAAGTTGAATGGCATAGCTCAAAGCCTTCCTCCCCCTATCCCTCCCTCTTTCTCTCTCGCGCTCTCTCTCTCTAAACCGCCAAACCATTCTCCCCCTTTCTCCAGCTCAGAGGAATTCATTAACTGCCTCTCCACAGAGACACTATGGAAATCAGGCAGCTACAAAGGCAGAGAGGGAGAGAGAGAGAGAGAGAGAGAGAGAGAGAAAGAGGGAGAGAAGGGAGGGAGGGGTGATGGTGGTGGTGAATGGGGCTATATTATCCTATTAGATGGTGGATATGTCTCGTTTCCCTCCCCTGTCATGAGAAAAACATTAATTTTAAGTGAGGAAGGGAGGGAGAGAGAGGCAAAGACTGAGAGAGAGAGAGAGGGGAAGAGAGAGGGGGTGGGGGGCTGAGGGGTAGATGGTGAGGGTCTTTAACGTTGCTCTTTTATCGAGCTGAAATGGAGAGTCCCCTGGCTCCATTTACCTTGGCAATGAGGATAGAGGCGCTCTCCATGAATGCCATTTAAAATGCCATGGAGATTAAGCATCCTCTCTCCCTCTCCCGCTCTCTGTTTCTCACACACACATATGCAGCGGCAGCAGTGGCGGCGGCGGGGCTCGTCATAATATGTGTTTAGGAAAAACAGCTTTGAGATTCATGAGTAAAGCCCTCTAGGTGCCAGCGCTGAGGAGGGAAGAGAGCAGAGAAAGAGACAGAGAGGACCATCACTTAGCCAGAGTGGGCTTTAAGCACTGTAATTAAATCATTAGACCCCTCTTCCCTCCCCCTCTCCCTCCCCTTCCTCTCTCTCCTCTCTCTCTCTCTCTCTCTTGGCTCAGCCAAGCTCATCAGGAGCTCAGAGTGTGAAATGATGAATCTGTATTTATAGGGATGGAGTAATTACAGCGCTAACCTCTGAGGGGACCCAGGAGGGCCACAGGGCCACAGAGCAGGGTGCAGGGTGCTCAACCTCATTAGCACTGCCCAAGTGTGCGTGTGTGTGATAGAGTGTGTGACACAGTGTGTGAAAGGAGGTGTGTGTGTTCAAAGAAGCACAGTTGCTATGTGTTGTGATGGTTAAGCCTGTCAATGAGGACACATCAGCCTGCCTCCTCCCACACGTGAGGGTCCATTTTTACACTTTCTCCCACATACATATGGTCCCCCCCCCCCCCCCCCCTCAAAAAAAAAAAAACACCACCACTTTTCATCTCATACCTCAAATTGCTATTTGAGGTATGAGATGAAAAGTGGTGGTGCTTTAACATTTCTGCGACATCTGCAACTGATACCAAGGGCCTACAGTAGTCTATTCTTCTCAGCAAACATCTGTCATTTTCCACTCCACAGCTCCCGTGCGCTCCGTATCGCTGCCATCTCCTATCATCTTCGATCTCTGTCATTACCTCCACTCTCCTTTATCTCAACAGCTCTGAAAACATAAGCTCCACTGACTTCCGCCGATAATCACGGACATTCCTCGTGGATCTGTCCGACCATATCAATGCTTCCCGGCCCATCTGCTGGACCAGGAATGTCCGGGCATACCCCACGAGTCAGCAGTCAAAGCACCGAAAAATGACACCAAAATACGGAGAGATTATTATTATTATTATTATTATTATTATTATTATTATTATTATTATTATTATTATTATTATTATTATTATTATTGTAGTAGTAGTAATTAATGAATTCATTGCGCAAGACACACATACACTGCGCACACATGCGCGCACACACACAGGTTACCTTTTCGGTAGACACAGTGAAGACTGTCGAAATTAAATCACATACATCAATACACACGCACACACACGCAGACGACCTGGGCTAACCAATGCACTAATCGCCTGCCCCGGGCATAGGAGGAGCTTGGTGCTTAAGTAGGCTGCCAATCAGTCACTCAGCTCCACATCCAGAAGCTCCTGCGGCCAGACATACGCATCAACTCCGCACTCGAAAGTGCCAAACTGCTCCTGAGACACAACTCGGTGGAAGGGAAGGCTGACAGTTTCTTCTTTTTTAAGTGGGGGTCATCCTGATTTGTTTTGTTTTTTAACTGTCCCGTTTTTCTGTTCTTTTTTGGGGATTCCTTCTTTCTTTTCTTTTTTTTCCCTGCATCATCTTTCTTTTTTTCGCTCTTGTGACTTTGGGAGAGATTTACTGCACGCATACTCCGGACATGTCTTTGCCTCAGCTGGGGTATCCCCAGTTCCTCAGCGCCTCCCATGAGGTGTACGGAGGCGAGCGGCCGGGCTCTGCCCGGGAAGGAACCACCGAGGGCGGCGTGAGCTCATCAGCGACCGCCGCGGCTGTCGGCTCCATGCTGGGGATGTACGGAAGCCCATGGGCGGCTCATAACTACAGTGCCTTTCTGCCGTACAGCGGAGCCACAGACCTCGCCCTCATATCCCAGATGGTGAGAGATGATACACGTTCAGGTGTTCATAAGAAAATAGTGAGGCTGAGCTTTTCACTGTAATGCGTAAATACAACTTGAACCATTTAAATGGCGGGTTGTTCGCTTTTTTTTATTTGTTTTTTAAGAGAATTTTTGTGAATTTTATTTAGATAAATTAATTATTAATAATTAATATTTAATTGTCTGTGTGTTGGAGCTATAAATTCTTGGGTGAATTGCAAAGAACTGAATAGCCACATAACACAAATGAACGATCTCTGGTAGCGTGACACTAAACTTCAGTTTCAAATTTAATTTGAGGTCATGGTTTTTGAAAGCGTGAACATAATGTTGTTGTTTTTGTTTGTTTTTTGCTTTTTTTTCTACAAATGTGGACCTGTCTACTGTGGTAGGCTGCACGTTTTAGCATAAAGGCA
The DNA here is from genome assembly GCF_057382095.1 of Aulonocara sp. 'chitande type north' Nkhata Bay. Taxonomy (NCBI): domain Eukaryota; kingdom Metazoa; phylum Chordata; class Actinopteri; order Cichliformes; family Cichlidae; genus Aulonocara; species Aulonocara sp. 'chitande type north' Nkhata Bay. Next base: position 37,980,747 of record NC_141364.1, read on the forward strand.
TTTATCAATATTGAATTAAATAAAAATCAAAACAAAATAATATGGTAGGCCTAGATCATAGAAATTTGCAAGCGACCTAAAAATGAAGGATATTTGTTGTGATCTGTGTCTGATTACTGATTTTTTTTTTTCAAACTTGTAAGTTTTTTGTTTTGTTTTGTCACGCAAAACGTTTTTGCTCCAAATTTCCATTTTTTCTGAACTTGAGGCGCAAATATCTTTGGAGTTGCTCAACAAGTTGCCCCCATTTTTTTTTTCTCCCAACAACATTCCAGGGCTCACAGTATGAGCTGAAGGACAGCCCGGGGTCCCACCCAGCTTCTCTACCTGTTCACACCGCCCAAGGCTTCTACCCCTACGGCCAGTACCCGTACGGAGACCCGTCAAGGGCCAAAACGGCCACAAGGGAGACCACCAGCACCCTGAAGGCCTGGCTGCAGGAACACCAGAAGAACCCTTACCCCACCAAAGGAGAGAAGATCATGCTTGCTATCATTACGAGAATGACACTCACACAGGTGGGCAGCGTGATATGTTTTCGGAGCTCAATTTGTATAAAATGTTTCAGTTCAGTGGTCTTTCTGGCACCTTACAAGCACAATTTGGTGGGCATCAGCCTCCAGGCCCACTTAAAATAAATCTCTAATCATTATTTTAAAGGTTTTATTCTTCATTTTAATGTCCTTCAATAGCACTGCTATTTGTTATGAGAACTCAGTTGGCCCATATGACTGTTTTTAATACACCTGCAGAGGGAAAAAAGCTCAGGAATAATAAATAAAATCAGATGTCTTTTTAAATGTTTTATAATTCCCCATCTACAGCTTTCAAACCACAGCATCTGAATAATAATGCTTAAAAACGCGCTTTTCTTTTACAGGTGTCGACGTGGTTCGCGAACGCCCGCAGACGCCTGAAGAAGGAGAACAAGGTCACCTGGGGCCGCAGCGCTGAGGACCGGGACGGCCGCATCTTCAGCAGCGACAACGAGGACGAGCACGGCAAGAACGGCAGCGACGACGAAGATGAAGAGGAGGAGATAGATTTGGAAACCGTCGATATCGAGAGACCCGAGGAGCAGCGCGAAGGGGAGCGTGGCTCCGCGAGGGGGGAGGCCGAGGCGGGCCTGTCCGCCGCCGAGCAGGCCTCTGAGTCGAAGAGCTCGGAGAGCAGCAGGACGCTTTCTGCGGAGGCCCTGAGAGGAGCCGAGGCGGGTGTTTCTCTCGGTAAATCGCCCAGTGTCAAGCTTCCCGCGGATCATTCGCCCGGCAGGCAGGAGTGCCAGAGACCAGCACAGAGCAAACCTAAAATCTGGTCTCTGGCTGAGACCGCCACGGCGCCCGACAGCTCTCACAAATCTCCCCCCGCGGCCCTTGCGCACCACGCGGCTTTGGCCTCCACCGGACACCCGGCCTTACTCCCGGGTCACGGAATATATACGTGCCAGATTGGCAAGCTGCACAACTGGGCCAATGCAGCTTTTCTGAATGCCAACTCTCTTTTGAACATGAGGTCGCTCCTGGCAGGGGCGCCGGCCGGACACCTGCCCGTCCACGGCGCAGTGCCGGCTGCGCGTCGTGACGCACGACCGGCAACGGTCGGCACGGGAACGTCGGGTACGGAAGACGACAGCGATCTAGAGTCATCAGGGAGCTTCAGTCCAAAAAGAGATGGTATGGGCCTGATTTCAACTTCTTCTTCTTATTATTATTATTATTATTATTATTATTATTATTATTATTATTATTATTATTCATAGGACTTGTTCCGTTGAATCACTCAAATGGAGACAACAGCAGCTCTCCTTCCTGCAGGGCAGTTTCACTTTATTTTCAAAGGTAATTTCACGAACACCTTGTCACTCACTAGTTTGTTTTCTTTCCTTCCGCAGATGAAGAGAGCGACCACAGGCCCGATTCCCTGAAGTCCCCCTTTCAGATGATCACTGACAGGTGATTTCAAATCAATTTTGGCATTATAACACCATCAGCCTCGATTAAATGAACCTTACAGCAAGAGGTAAACACTGTTACACCTGACTGGTTGGGGAGGCAGAACTCGGCACATAAATCATACGATTGAGTCCCCACTTTAACGCCTCGTCAGGCAGGAGTCTGATATATTCTGCGCCTCTCCCTCCCTCTCTCCCCTCCCAGCCTGCCCCCCCATCCTCCAACAATGAGCTATCGCCACCAAGTCATTTAAATAATCTGCCGCTATTTATTCACGCCCCCCCCCCCCCCCCCCCCCCCCTTGAATGAAGCTAATGTATGTCAAAGAAAGCCCTGATGGCAACATCATGAATGAAGCAGAGCGTGAAAAGACATAAAACAATTTACCTATAGTGGGGTTTCTAATTTGCATAAATACAGCTTAACACCGTTTGAAGGAAACAAACTCGAAGTGTTAAAAAAGTTGCTTCGTTAGTTTAAACGAAGGATTTCTTTTTAAGAGTAAAATTGCCAAATTTGTTTCAGATAATATAATTATAATGTCTAGACTTTATTCACCTCTGAGCAATAGTTTCCTCTTCTTCTCTTTCCTCAGACCTCACCACGGGACAGCAGCACAGCGAGTTCTGACAACAACAATATGAGAAGAGAAAGAAAAAGAGGAATAATTTTATTTAATGGAGAACAGTTTAACGAAGGATATTTTTTGGACTGGGAGGCCTGTTGTAGTATTACTGTTTAGCTTCCACATGAAAAAGAGATGTTCGCGTTTTTTGTTTGTTTGTTTTTTGTTTTTTTTAGTCTCTGAATCACTTGTATTTCTCTTTTATGTCCTCTTATGTCCCCCCTCTGTTCCTCTGTTGTGAATGGAAACCTTGGAAAAAAAATTGTAAATACAGGATATGAATTTGTCTTTAAAGAATATATTTTTTGGGAACTAAATAAATGTCATTATAGCGCTTTATTACTGAAGAAAATCCCACCACCTGTATTTAATAAGAGGGGACCAATTTCCAGCCAAAGAAATCAAAGAAACAAGGGCAGAATGCAGATTAAGAAGCACTGTAAACTTCCTAAACTAAGCACACATTATTATTAGTATTGTTTTTTTTTTTTTTTTAGTGCCTGAATTTAGGATTTTTATAACATAAATTTCCAATAAGTAACCAGTACAATACAGAGAGTGCAATTAATGTATGCAGAGAAATTCTCCTTCAAGAGCTCAAGTGGATTTGGTATTTTAAGGGTAATTATATATCTATATTAATATACATATAATACAAGTATTGCAGTTAATCTCCAGCTGACCTCGTCGTCCCTGTGTCTAGTTTGTTTCACACGAACCATGCAGTGTCAGCTCCTTTATTTTTTTAAACTACCAGGAAAGTCAGTTTTATTGAAACCTGCACTCTCGCCAACAAAGCTCGAAGACTTATGCCCGTGCCTTGGAAACCACTGCAAACGCTGCGGAAATTGAAAATTGAAGATTTCCAGGACCTTGTGAACCTGCGCTTGTGCTTTCAGCCCAGGCCTCCTCGCTTTAATGTTGGATTATACCCCTCTGTGCCACCACTGCTGCCTCTGAAATATGGATCAGACGGAGAGGAAAGGCCAGCAAGCCAGTATGGGGGCAGCAGCTCTCGGGGGAGGCGAGAGAAGGGGTTGGGGCGGCGGTGGTGGGCTTGTGTGTCACTTTGTGGCATCCTTGACGTTCACAGGCCCAAAGACAGGGGGGTGCATAGAGAGAAAAAGAGAGAGAGGGAGAAGATGGTGGGGGGTCTGAGAGCTGCTAACGGCGACTGCTTTCAAAGCTGTGGTCCGATGCTTGGTTTAGCGGCACAGTTTGGGGCCTCTCAAGGGGCCCAGACAGCTCCAGGTTTACGTGCAGATAAAATTTAGATTGACGTGTTTGTTGAAATCTTTGCTGCAAGTCTTTGAAAGTCTGGTATTTAAAATTATTAACACTTACTAGTTAGATGGAAGAAGGGAAGTGGCCTTAGCAAGGTGCTGTTAAAATGTGGCCTGTAAAGTGTATGATGAAGTTTAAGCAGTGAAGTACTGCTGAAGTCTATAGAAGTACAAATTTTGGAGTAAATTTGGTTTTAAAAAATTACATATATTCAAAGGTGGAAAAATCTATATGTGGCAATATGTTAGATAGCTGCTTTCTGCCATCCAGTAGCTTAACACCAACAGTTGATAACAGGACAGCAGCTTGTGCATTAACTTTGATTTCTTTGTTAAACTGTTTTGTGGAATGGAAATTAATCTAAATGAGGTCCAGATTGGGCATCGAGCAAAACTACAGTTATATGGTGATCTGAATGTAAATCGTGCTCTGGAAGGAGACGAAAATAAAATCAGAACCACCAGATTTGTGAATCTGGAGATTGGCTCAATGCTGCCACCTGACTCTCAGAGAAAGTAAGAGCACGGCTGCCCCCACGGTGGTGTCTGCACCACCTCTCAGGTACGATACGCAAACCTTTGCTGCGGGATCGGGTTTTGAAAGCCGAGCAGCTCCTGGAACTGTTGTTTGCAAAGAGCTGACATCCTGACAGCCATCCAATCGGAGGCGAAAAGAACTAATTTGGTCATTTTTTAATTTTATTTTGATAAACTGGAAAGGTTTTATCTGAGATATAAAATATATGAAGATACACTTTTTTCTTTTTTTTAATTGACTCTCCACTGGACTTAAAGCAGTGAGGAGTAACCCTAAGCCAGGCATCAAATACTACTTATTATGAACTCCAGTTCAAAAACACAAGCACTATAGTTTTTTCATCTTTAGGACCACAATCTGAACAAAGACCAAAATTGCCCATCGCCATGGTATATATATGTTTTTCGAAGTCAGACTGTCTTAAAAAAAACAAGTAAAATACTTTATAATCACATTATAATTCTAAAATCCTACATTTGATCTATTGTGCTCAAACATCACAGTTTGTCTCGTCTAACTTTATTAGATTATCCTAAAAATTTGATCCACGTTTAAAAAACAATATAGGCACAAGTGATCAAAATCTGAGATTTTACATTAGTCCTTTCTCTAATTAATTTTTTTACAATTATCATTATATTAATGGTCCAGTCCAGTTCAGTTATTCTATTGTCTCCGCCGAGAAGCTTTCTCGGGCTGGCTCCCGACAAATCATCCCCACAAAGAACAACATGAAACAGCACACATAATCCTCCAATAAGAATCACTCAAATTTATATGTATATAAAAAACACAAAAAAACGAAACCTTTCATTTTTTAAACTGACATGTAGCAAATTTTTGCATTTTCCCCATAAACAGTCTTAAAGGAATATGTTAGCCGTTAGCTGACTCAAAATCTCCCTTAAAAAACATCTTTTCTGATTTTGCTTTCCTGTGGACAAAATTATAAAGTGCTTATTTCCCTCAAAGAGATGCTGGCAGGCAAATTTTGCCACTCCTGGACAAAGGCAGGACATTCTTTTAAACCTGATTTTTAAGGTAAGCTACCAGGCTGCCGAGTGTGGTTTCATAACGATGTTGGAACCTCGCCGTAAATCTGACGTGCGTATGAGGTGTGGGGAAAAAAAGAGGAGCGTCGTGACTTGTGACGCTTTCTCAAAAGTCAGCACGGCACTCGTCTGTCCCTCTGCTTTCCCACCCACGTACCCAGAGTGTCAGCAAACGAGGGACGAAAAGAGCAAATTTAAGTCTAAAGAAGGCAAATAAGGGAGGGAGAGATGATGCAGCGAGGGTTGTCATTGATGTGAGAGCGGCGTGGAAGGGAGCCAGACACTTGAGGCCATTTTCATTTCCTCTGCCAGCTCTGACAGACTGCCATCAGCACCGCTGAGGAGAATATCAGCCGCTCCTCTCGCTCGCACCCCTTCACTCTTTCGAACAATATGTTATTCTGTCAGAGTTGGAAATCAGTGAGCTTAGCATGATGGGGCTGAAAATGACATCAAATGGCCTTTTTATATCTGTTACACGGCGTGTCCAAAACATGTTGCGTTATGAAAGGAGTGGAAAATGCAGTGCAGATCCAAAATATGATTAGGTTTTTCTTTTTTTCTCTCTTTTTTTTGTTGTGCCAAAGCAAACTCCATCAGAGTTTAGGGTCCAAATTGTCCTGAAACTTTTCGACTGGTAGAATCCAACAGTTTATAAAAAGAAACACAACACAACACAAGAGTCTCTGTGTGGAGTTTTAGAGTCATATCAACTCCTCAAACTCTCAGTGTGAGCAGAGTCTTTATTGGTGCTTTGGTATTCTGATATAGGCTCTTTGGTGAGTTCTAATCCCCATTAATAAGGCAGATTATGGAAGGGATTTGGCTTTGATTTGCGTGTCCCACTGCTCTTTTCTGTCAGCGTCTCACTCTCTCTATATATATCCTCGCGTTTCCTTTCTCTCTGCTCCTCTGTCGTCTTGATGGGATGTTCAGGGATTGAACAATGATCGCCTCCATGTGTCATCCCCCCTTGCAGCCCCCCCTCATCACTCTTTTGCCATCCTCCTGCGATTATGCCCACATGTATGAGGGCTCCCGGTCGCCTGAATAGATTTGTTAAAGGCCCCCAGTGGATGAGAGAGGTCCAAGCCTCGAAGCCTGGCCCTCGTGTGCAGGTCTATCCCCTTTTCGAGGGACTCGGCATGGGGGTGAAATCCCCACCGGTTGCCCCTTCCTCCTACAGCGATTACCCCTCTGCTCCTCCGCCACGCAGAGATAATCGGGCTTATGTAAAGACGACGTGCTCTTTTGACAGTCATCAGCTCATCAGTGATCCAATCGAGCCCAAATCCGCCATTGTTCACCCATCAAAGTGTCTCAAATCCGCTTGTGCAGGAGAGAGGGCCTGCACTCTTTATCCTGCCAATCACTCCTGACATTCCTGCCACAGTTGCCATGGCCTAGGGTCAGAGGTCGTGAAAACAGAGAGCATGAGCTGACTTGCGGAGAATGGCGAAGCGCAGAAGGAGGGACTCTCTGCTCAACGGCTCCATTGGTCATCCAACGCAGGGGGTAAATGTAGACAAGTTAGGACTCTATAGCCCCGCTGAGAGGGCCAGCCGGACAGAAAGGGACATGAGCAGGGGAGGAGAAAGAAAGGGGGGATGATGAGGCAGAGAAAAAGGCCATGGGAAGAAAAAGAGGGCAAGAGAGGTGTGTGGGGGAGAAATGAGAGTTAGGGAGGGTCAGTGTTTGATTGCCAAATAGGCTTTACAGAGCTTGACCTCAAGGGGCTTGGAGAAGAAAAGGACTGACACGCGGTTAAAGTCCCTGGAGAAGTAATAATTAACATGGTAGTTAATATTTGTGGAATTTTTAATGGACTTTCTGCACGTAAAACTCTTTAACACTGCAGCTCAAGACCAAGCTACAGAAAAAAACAACACAAAACAAAACGGTGTGTGTGTCTGGATGCTAACTGCTGAGCTGTAATTTGAAATGGAAATGTACCTCCCAATGCAATGAAGCTAATGCATGTCATCGCAGGATAAGCGGGGCACTGGGTTAAATCTGTTGTAATGTTGTCAAAAGAATAATTTTCTGTACCCAGTGTATACGTAAGTGAGCAAATGTTTAGCCTAGACAAGATATCATAGGGAATTTAGACCATTCACTGTTCCTCCGCAGGGATTAGTGGAATTAGGCACAAAAGCAAAGTATCAAAACTCATGGGTAATTCAACAAGCTCCACAATACTGAGTTTACAGAGTGCTGCTGCTTAGCCTGCTTTATTGTCGCGTTGCAGCTGCGAGTACGGTACAGACAAACAGCAAACGTCGCCACTGCCTTTAAAAAGCAGACAAATTTAATATACAGGGGGAAAATACACACAACAAATGCTATGAAAGAGTGGGAGTGATAAGTCTTTTCTCTTGTTGTCTGCCCATTCACGGCAATAATCTGAGAGAGGAAGCCGATTAGGAGCGAAGGGGAGGTTTGCGGTACGGTGTTCGCATCGATGGCTCTTTTCAGCCATTTTGAAACAATGTTTATCCACGGGTTTGTTATAGCGTCGAAACTTAGCTTAGTTTACTGCTGGGAGAGTCCTAAAGGCGGGCTGAGGACTCACTGCGTCTTTGTTCAGCATCCATTGAGGCATGCTGGTGTGTTAGAGAGGGGCGGAGAAACTGCCCGAAATATCAGATCTTGGGGATTTCTGTAATTTGTGCCGTTTTCAGAATATCTGGGAAAATGTTGCGGGGAATGCACTCCGCGAATGCTTATTGAGGGTCTATGGACTCACTGACTGGATATCGCGAACACCATTAACCCATGATTTGACATTTTTTATGTGAAAAATTACTTTTTGTACACTGTAAAACCCAACAGTGCATCTTACTAAAAGAAGTAAGTTGTTCTGTAATGTTTTAAGTACTGTTGCTTTAAACTGTTTAAGTAGTGTTAATTCATTTGTATTAGTCATCATCCACGGCCCCGCCCCCAGCGTTTGCCTGGACTTGTCGGCCATGAGACACAAGTCTCGTCAAGAGAAATTTTGCAAGAGTGGAAAGTACAAGATAAACGTTATTTTTATGTTTTTTTGTTAATGCTTACTTCTAGCGTACATTTATCAGACTGCTTTGTTTTAGTTGTACTTTGTTGTAATTTATCAGACTACTTTGTTGTAGTAGCTCGTAACTTAGCTTGCCAGCACACAATTCCCGCCTAGCGCTGTATGGAGTCTGCCTTCACAATTTAAAAAATTAACGGTTGGTGGCTTGTTTCAATCAAATAGTTGGTAAGTAGTCTAATTTTTGCAAACTGCATGCCACAAAACCTTTGGTAAAATCAGTGTTTAGGCTTTTCTGACGCTGAACTTTATCAAGTTCAAATGTAGCCTACTTTTGACACAGTGAAAATGGTAGAAGATTTATTTAGTGTTCATTTTAAGAGTTTACTGGACAAGTTCACCTTCACAAATTTAAAATATGATGCTTAGTGGCATTTTAGTCGTGAAATAATTTTCCTTTTCAAAGCTGCACTGCACCAAACCTAAACGTTTCTGACTCTGTACTTTCCAAGGGTTAGCCTATTGTGTACTTCACTTATGTAAAATTGCTTTATTATTTCATAACATTTAGAGTAGTTGACCAACCTGAATTGAAAATGAACTGTAGTTACTGTTTTCAAAGCTTGTGTTATCTAGGTTGACTGTTTTTAAGTGAAGTAAAAGTCTAAAAGTAAAAACTGTTCTGCTAGCATTCTGTCCTCATGGCTTTGTGTTATTACAGTCTGACGATTGAAGGAGCAGTAGCATGCCGAGAGATCATCCAGCACTGCACTAAAGACAGCCAGTAAAGGTGATTTTAAAACGATTTGGCATCAAAATGTGGAATTGCAAGTTGTGTAGTTTTTCTACTGCCATAAAAGTCATGTTGTTGAAGCATTATCGGCTCAACCATGGTCAGTACGCCACAATTTCACCCTTACCCTGTCTCTACAACACATGCATGTGTACATTTAGTACATTTAATTCATTAAAGATACACATGTCAAGAATGCACACTCCCACACAAAGAAAAGACGGTTCTTATCTAGATTTGAATAAATATGGATTTTGTTGCCCTGTGTGTAATTTTAAGCAGCCATTTATTGAAAGCCAAATGTTTATCCATCTGAGGGGGCATTTAAAACGAAAAGAAACTGTTCCATGTCCTTTCAAGAACTGCAATTTTAAAACCAATGTATACTCAACCTTCAATGCCCACAAATGCAGAGACCACCAAAATTCAACAAGTTACAATGAAGGCATTGTGCAAAGTGTTATAAATGTAGAACAAAAAGATGACATGCAGCTTGATTCAATAGAGTCATCAGATGACAATCAAGTGGCATCCACCAGTGAAATCAGTGGAATTGAGGGTTTAGAAGAGCAGTTGCAATACAATCTGGCTGGATTTTTCTTGAAAATGCAGACCATTCTCCATGTGTCTCAGAGAGCAACACAGGAGATTATTGAGCATATTGATCAGTTGTTTTTGTTATCAGTACCTCTGGTTAGAAAATCAGTTGTAGATATACTGAAAAAGCACAACTGTACATATACGGACAAACTGGTGGATGAGATTTGTCAGGCAGTTTCTGATAGTAATGTTTTACATAAATGTGTCACATCTGAAGGACCACTATCTACAGCAAAGAGGAGGAAATCATATTACGAAGCAAATTTTCCATATGTCAAACCTGTGGAGTATTTAATTGAATCGTCAAAGCACACTTATATGTATGTGCCTATTCTCACATCTTTGCAATTGTTGTTGAAAAAAAATGATGTGCTTGAAGAAATTAAACAAGCACCCACACAGATTCCTGGACATTTCATGTCATTTTGTGATGGATCCTACTACCAGGAAAATGTTCTACTGTCACAAGAGGGACAGAAATTGTCAATAATACTTTACGTGGATGATTTTGAAATCGCAAACCCACTTGGTACCTCAAAGAAAATACATAAAGTTTTTGCAGTTTATTGGACACTGGCAAACTTTCCAGTTAAATCTCGTTCTGCTCTACACTGCACTCAGCTTGCTCTGCTGTGCAATTCCAATGATGTACGCCAGTTTGGGTATAAGGAAATGTTGTCACCACTCTTAAATGATCTGAAAACTCTTGAAGAAGTAGGTGTCTACATTGAGACTCTTGGTGAATGTCTTAAAGGCACTGTCTACTCTGTTGTGGCAGACAACCTTGCTGCCCATGGACTTGCTGGTTTCAATGAGTTTCAGGTCTACATATTTCTGTAGGTTTTGTCATGCCACCCAAACAGAAATGCAAACTGAAAATGCTGTTACAGGGAATTATGTAATGAGAACAAAAGATGCTCATGATAATCTTGTGCAAGAGCTTCAGAATGATGACATTGAGGAAAACTATGGTGTTAAAAACCCCTGTGTTCTTTCTGACCATCTCTCTTTCTTCCATCCTGTCACAGGCTTCCCACCTGACCTCCTACACGACCTGTTTGAAGGTGTCGTTCCAGTGGAGTTGGCACATTGTTTAAAAGGTTTGATTTCTAAGAGATATTTTACCTTAGAAGACTTAAACAGAGCAATTCTGCGCTTTCCCTACCAACATTCTGACAAAGTTGATCGCCCTCATCCAATACCCTCAAATTTTGCCAGGCGAGGGACCATTGGTGGGAACGGGCATGAAAATCATGCCCTTCTTAGACTGTTGCCTCTTCTCATTGGCTCCAAAGTTCCAGAAAGAGACACTTTTTGGGAAGTGCTAATGGATTTAAAGGACGTAGTTCAGCTTGCCATGTCTCATACTTTTAGTGACGAGACCATTCAGTACATGGCCTGTAAAATATTAGATCACAGACAACTCTTTCAGGAAGTGTTTCCTAATGTTCGATTCAGGCCAAAGCATCATTACATCGAGCATTACCCACACTTAATAAAGTGCTTTGGTCCCTTAGTTCATCTTTGGACAATGAGATTTGAGGGAAAGCATAAGGTTTTCAAAAAAATAGTTCATGACACTCACAACTACAAAAATGTACTAAAAACTTTGGCAGAGAGACATCAAAGCATGATGGCATTTTATTTGTCCTCATCAACGTTTTTCAAACCACCTGTGCAAACATCCAAAATGGAGTCTTTGTACATTTCATCATTACCTGCAGATACACAATTATTTATTTCAGGTATTGCTGACAGTGACACAATATATGCAACAAAAAAGGTTACAATTAATGGCACAAACTTTGCAATTGGCATGTTTGTATGCACAGGTGCTTATGCTGCATTGCCAGAGTTCAAAGAGATTCTTAATGTACTGCTCATCAGAAACAACATTTATTTTCTCTTGAAAGACTATGACACTTATTACGTTGAGCACTTGCGTTCATATGAAGTAGCAGAGAATCAACAGAGGGGTCTCCGTCACAGTGTAAAATCTCTGTGCCAACTGTCTGACCACATGCCGCATGTTGCTTACAAGATAGCAAATGAACTCATTCTAACAACAAACCATTTCATTCCAGTGTCTGACTAAAGAAACAGAACTGAGACATCAGCTGATTCCACCAATTTCTGAACCAATGCAAAGGTAATTCATCTATTCAGTTTTTTTGTATTCACATAAATGTTTTTATATTTTTGCACAATTAATATTTTGCAAATAACTGTAAACACAAACATGTATTAAAATGCCACTATAATATGTGAAACCTGTCTGTTACAGAAATAACAAATTCAGATGGAGGCAACAGGAATATTGAAGCTAAGGGTCATCCTTGATAAGGATAACGCTGAAAAACTTATTTTGCCATCTCGTCCAAACAGTGTGCAAGCCCTCATAGATGCGATCAAATCTAGGCTAAATTTTACTTTTGACTTTCGGCTTCAGTTTCATGACCCAGATTTTGATAATGCCTTGTGTAATTTGGTTAAAATAGAAGACCTGCCAGCTATAGCATCTGTTAAAGTTGTCAGGTTAGTTGAGCTTGACCGGATTTCAACGAGCACTGATGACACAATCCTTCAGACTGATAGCACTGATACCATAGATTCACCAGAGCGTATTAGTAGATGGCCAGAAGTTTTTATTGTTCCGCCATTTTCTTATGAAGTGGAACATGTATTAAGAGAGGGTAATGCAGCATTTGATAAAAATGGGAAAGTAATTACGCTGACACGAGATCAAAAACACAACATACTTGAGACAATGGGGGAAGAAATCTACAAACTAAAAGCATACCCTAGTACAACACAAATTGGCAAGGCTGCAGAAGCTTTAGTTAGAAAACATCCCTGTCTGAAAGAGAGGAATTCTGACACTGGGTGGGAAGGGTGGAAGAATAGCCTGAGATATAAAATGGGAAACCAAAGAAAGAAGTTGGCTAAAGCTGGCATCATGGATGTTGCTGTGAATGCTGGAAAGCGCAGCAGAACAAACCCAGATGGAGCTTCACCAAGGGCCAATATTAAAAGACCTAGGAGAGGTGAGGTCAACTTCCTTCCTTCTTATCCTTCTGGAGAAACAAGGGAGTCTCTGGAAACCAGAAGACTTGAGATGGTAGAGGAGTTCAAGAAGACCTCAGCAGAAAGAGACATCCCTCTCATTCATCAGCATATGATGCCCACTTTTGCCCTCCGGCGTGAAGAGATTGTCACCACTTCTCCTCCTGTATCAGAGCTCAAGGACAGATGGCCAGCACTTTTTCATGAGACACAGGTAAGTACAACTACATATATAACATTTGCTGTTCATATAGTATGCTGTGTTTTGCTTATAATATTTTTGGAATTCTCCTCAGCTCTACTTTGAATTTCATCGGATCACCAATCAGAATCTGCCACATGTGTTTTATGCTGCACTGGATGATTATGCTCCTCAGCTGATTGGACTTTACAAAAAGAGGAAAACTGGACGGGTCGGTGAAAGGATGGAGCAGCTTTTGTTGGCATATGGAAAACAGGTATTTAAAAATACTAATTATTATTCTGCTTGCTTGGCAGTTGCCATTGCTATGTTTATATATATATATTTTTTTTTTTTTATTTATTTATTTTTTTTTAGGACAAAAACGACATCTATGCAACTAGAACAGCAGCTCTGGCCGGCCTACCAATGTACCTCAAGGAGGATTCTTCAGAGATTTTCAAAACATGCAAGGTACTTGGGTATTACAATAATTTGCACATTTGAATTTAAAAAAGGTTGAAAGGAGTTTATAAGTCATCTGGACTTGGGTTGAAAGTTGAAGACGTGAAGTTGAATGACTTATAAACTTCTTTCATCCTTGATTTGACTGGATGAATGAAAAATGAACCTTCACTGTCAATTTAAAACATGTTATGATATATAGAATTTGAAAAACTGAAGAAAAGTGCCTGACCATTTGTATTTATACTTTTAACAGAGGTATTACAGATGAATAATTGTGCACTGTGTATTATAGGAGGAAATTGAGTTCTATGAAGCCACAATTGCTCTGGTTGCTGATGTCGATGAAGAGGAGGTGCCTGGAGGAGTTCCTTTCTCACCACGCCAAGTGTTCATAGTACTTGAAGATCAGGTTGTTATGACTCATCACTCATGGACTGATGCCCTGGTGTGTTTGTTTGGGCTAATCTATGCTCTGCATCTGAGCTATCCTGAGAAGTGTACTGGCTTTTTTGAGTTCATTCAAGTAGTGTTGCTGAAGCTAGACGATGAGAGAAAGCAACTAAAACCAAAATTGCAGACACTAAAAAATGAGCTTGTGTAGATGATGTTTGTTTTTCACTGTCAGTATAGTCGTGCTTTTTCAGTTATCTGTGAATGGCTTCAATAGTTTTATTTGTTCAGGGTAATTAGCTTTCTAAAAAGCAATGTGGAGAAAGCTAAGAATAAGGAGACAATCCATATTTGACGTTTTGTTTGTGATTGAAAAAAATCTTTACATAGTGTGTAATCTTAAGCTTATTTCTAAAAACACCTTTTAGTTACATGGAAATCTTTTGGAAGATAACTGATAATTAGTCAATATGTACAGTATACTTTCAAGCTTTATTTTTTAATTGTGTGATGAGTGCCAGTTCACTTGACTCGAGGTCTGGGCAAAACTGTTGAGAAGCCACAAATACCTTTGAGAATATTTTTTGTTAGTTCAGCTGTTTTCTATAGTTGCATTGCTGTAGTGCATCTGATTTCATTATTATACTAAATGTTACTTAAAATTGTGATTGTTATGGCTCTAATTGCCTCTAGACTATTGTTTTTTATATGATGTACACCTAAATGTGTGTTTTGTATATTTAATTGATTTTCAAAATGCTACAAAAAACATTCAAAATTCCCTAAAAGCGCAAGTTTTAAAATGCCTAATTATTTGTTTGTTTGATAATGGCTTTAGCAGTCATAGGTTATGACTCAAAGTATGGTTGTATTCATTCTGTATTTTCTCTGCAGTTAAAGTTAATAAAAACTGAATGGAAAGAACAATAGCTTGGTTTTGTGTTAATAGTACTTGAACCATTTGGTGCAATCGGTTTCCCCAAATGGATTAAGTTGTTTAAATACAACTATTTAAGTTAATTTAACTTAATTTGAATATGAGCATGTAACACTTTAAATAAGTTTGAATAAATACAGCATCTTAGTACAACAAATTTAATGGTTTAAGTTAAAACATACTAAAAACAATGAGTAAATAAACATAATGCATTTGAGTTACATTATCATATTTGCTTTGGGTTCTTGGGACTCTAATAAAGTACTTAAATAATCCAAAACTGTTTAAGTTATAAAACTTGAATCAATTGGTGCAATCGGTTTCCCCAAATCATTTGAGTTAACTTAACTGGTCAGGTTTTACAGTGTAGCATGCAAACAGTTAGAAAACTATACTAATCAGTTTTTGTTTATTAAGCCATGAAAGCCTTGTGTACTTACTAAGAGACAGTAAGAAAGTAAAAATTCCAATACAAACAACTTATGTCTATCATATTCTAGACACAGCATCAATTTAAATGGGTCTAATACTAAACTACAGAAAAAAGGCATCTTTATGAGTTTTAATTACCCAGATATTTGGTTAAAAGGGACCTATTAGTTCGGTGGCCCAAGCAGATCAAATGCACATGAGCAAAAAGAGAAAAATGCTGGAAAAATACACAAAACACAACAGAAGTTGAATAAAACAGAAGTGTTTTTGGAAATTCATCAACGTGATGGAACAACTGAAGTGACAGAGGCCAAAAGAATCAAAGGTTTGTACTGAGACATGCTTTCTGTCTCTGAAATCACTTTTGTTATGTTTTGTGAAGTTTTGGGATTTTTTTTTTTATTTTTTGAGTTGAGTTGAGCAGTGAGTACCCCACAGACCAGTTGTACCACATATTTTAACCCTGCCTCTAGCTGACAATATACTCTCTGCAGGTAAATGGGCACTCTGTAGCTACCAATGAACAGATGAGCTGCTAGGACAGCTGAACCATAATTTCCTCTTTAGCTGGATTTTGATAAATGTAACTGATAAGAGTAGTGGCGCACTCACCTGTGTGTGAAATAATTGAAACCTGGAGTATGGTGAACATTGATTTTTTGCTTTCCATGTCAACCAACCTTGGGCAGCTTTTGCCATACTACTGTGGCACATTTGTAGAAGACAATGCTAATGTGGCCAGCATTTTTATACAATTATTCTTATTCATTTTTCCCAATGGAGCTCTTGGCATCAAAGAGAAACAAAAACTCATGAAAGCTACTAACACGCTAATCTGTAAAATATTTACCTGGCAAACATTAGCATTAGAGGTGTTATTACCATGGGAATTAAACATGAAAAACCAGTGATTTAATATAATCTACTGTGACTTACATCCATTTCAATGACTACAGCACTACACAGCAGCCTCGGCTTATCAACACATTTTATGGCTAATTAAGGTTAGCTGACTAATGCTAGCAGCATTTGACTTTCAAGTCAAATGCTGTAGCCAAGAAAAGCTACATTCTGGTTGCTCCCTTGCCACAACCCTAATTAACCCTCAAACATAACACAAGAAACATAGCAAGTGTAGTTGGTGCACTGAATGCCACATATATCAGTCATATTTGTTCACACTGCTTTTAGACAAGTTACCTGTTATAAAGTAAAATAAAATGACTGAAGATATTGACGTTAGCATTGTTAGCATTGTCACTGTGAACATGTTAGCATGTTTTACCTCAAACTGCGGCACTGCCAAGGAAACGCATAGAAAAGCTTTCCATTACCTCTAAAGGAGGTATCTTGGAGGTATCGAAAGATTTTTAAACAACATATTTTTAAAAATAGCTTAAAAATATGTTTAAATTCATAATAGAATGATATCATGGTATATGGTAAGATACACTAAGACAGGGTGAAGCCCCCCTCCCCCCCGCTGTCTTTACTTTGTGAATAATGATAGATGGCTCATGGGTCACATATCTTCGCAGATTAATTACACTTGAGATGCATGCACGTGCATGTACATACACTGTATCATTCTACCACACACACACAAAAACGCACACAAACAGTTGCAGAGTAATGTGAGTCCTCATTCATTTGCCCAAGTCGTTTAGGGTAATAGAGCTTAATGGAGTGTATTAACCCTGTCCAGCTTGCATTTCCCCTCCTCAGATGTGTGTGTGTGTGTGTGTGTTCACGCACATGCACAGGGAAAGGGGAAACCTGCCAACTGTTTATCTGCAAGAGACACACACACACACACTGGGGGAGTACAGATCTGGTTTCCCACTGTCACAGATGCTTACCCGCCTCTCCATTAGAGATGTGATTGGAGTGGACATAGAAAACCAGCAGCCTTGTTCCCATAGGGGCAATCTGAGGAAATTATTGCCCAGCTCCTCTCCGGGGAGTGTCAGCGCTCCAGAAAGAAGCACTTAATCGACTGCTATCACATGCGACTTCTCTGTTGGCTGCATTGCATAGCTTTTTGAGGCATTTGGTGTGGATTTATACTAGTGAAATGCGTTTGATGACACGTGATCAGTCATGGCACACAGTAAGGCTCTCACGGGAGCTGCTGAGCTCTCTAGATGTGGAATGCAGAGATCAGACAGTTAGCAGCATTTGCTGGGAAATAGATGATCAGTGGAAATGAAGATTGATGCCTTAGTTAATATCTTTTGTCTACCTTAATCCACATTTCTGTTTGATATATGGATAAAAACTTAAGATAGTGTCATTACTGAAGAAGACTATTTTTTTAATATTATCCTTACTGTATTTATTGTTTGGCCTCCTGCACTTTAGTAGCATGATATGCTAATTGGACAAAAATAATAATAATAAAAAAAATGGTGTGAGCTCAGCTGGGGTAGACGCTGCTGGTGGTCAAATTTCTTGGGAGGTCCATCCATGGATGTAACATGAAATCTGCAACCACACCCAAGTGAACAGCATGCAGACAAGTAGATCTACTGTGTCATCTTTAGTCACTCACACAGTTGTGGCTGACCTCCTCACCCTGGTCAATAACAACTGCAAACCGAGCCTGCTGCACCCTCAGGCTTACACCACCGCACACAAGCAAATACACACACACAGGCACCACCAGCATTGTCATAAGGGTGTAATTCTCTAGACTGCCAGAGGATGGCAGCTGAGGTCTAAGCTGTGGAACTGCAGAAGCCGAAACACCAGGGAAAATGTGAAATAGTGAATCTATTATCATGGTATTCCCCCTCATCCATGATTCTAAGGTGGACACATCAGTGCAGACTGATTACTCTGTGATGTTCTGTGATGTGATGATATAAATGCCACTTGTTTTGCACATATTCAACTCTGTATATTTTATATATTTTATTATTATTATTATTATTATTATTATTATTATTATTATTATTTTATTTTTTTACTATTTAATTTGTAAAAATGTGTATACACACACACACACACACACACACACACACACACGTAGGAAAATATTTAGTATACACATCCAGAAATGCATACACTATTATATATTGTACATATATTTATTAGTTTCAGGTTGGCCATTCTTGTATTTTGCTCGTTTGTGTTGTTGTGTTTGCACATCTCTGTTGCTTGTGGGGCTCGCACACAAGAATTTCACTCGCATGTGCTGTGCCAGTGTGCCTGCACATGTGATGTGACAATAAAAAGTGATTTGATTTGATTTGATTTCTGATTCATTCTGAAATTTAGCCTCGGTTATCTTGTTTACCATTGAAATAATAACCAATATCCCAGGTTCTGTGTAGCAGCTCAAAAATGCTTCTAATATTTTAATTATTCAAGGTTATCCCACTTTGGTTTGAACCAACCTAACACACAGCTGGATAAAAAATCACATGAAATGGCTTTCCTTCAAAAGAAAGAAAGAGAACCGAAATATTTAAACTGAAATATTTGATTTTTGCACAATTTTGATAAAGACTGTGAGATCTGTGGTAATACCAAATAATAATAATGAGAGAGTAAAGCCCGTCTTTAGAAAATACAAAGCTTATTTCAGATGATACTGTTGGTCACATATAGGTTGAGTAATTGTTTTGAGACCAGTAGGGAGATATAAATGAAGACAAACCAAAGCAGTCCACGAGAGATAATGGACAAATAAATACAGGATCAATGGGCGAGTTAAGGCAGGTTAAAGTGTTTGTTAAAGGCTCTATCGGTCCCTGTGGACTGAGGCTTGCGGAGTTGAATAATGTATGTCCGCTCCCGAAGTAATGAAGTGGAAGTGATAGGGAGGAATACGGCTGGCCTCCCAGGACTCAACGCAAACTGTACACACTCTTAAGAGCTTCCTGTAGCCTAAACCTGTCTCGCTCTCTGCCTGTGTCTGTCCGTGTCTACCTCTTAGACTCTCTCGCTCTCTCACAAACACACACACACACACACGCACGCACGCACACACACACACACACACACACACACACACGCACATGCTGCACATTGGCTAAGAGGGTTAGCTTGTCTCTGTTCCTCTGTCTTACATCATTGATGAGGAAGGCCAGGGCATTTATAGTATCCCACTCAGAGTTCAGCAGCTCCAGATCTTCCATGAGCCTCTTATTAGACAGGAGCAGAGAAGCAGCACGCACAGATAGCATGGCTGCTACTCAGTGGTCAGACAGGTTACTTGGTGTTGGCAGCCTTGTTTGTGGATCAGATCGAGCCTGGCTTGCACTTGTACTTGGTTGGTGCCATCGTGCTTAACAAGAGGCAGCCTCTGTAGACCGTGTCTTGTGGTGGAAAAGAAAGGGCTATTTTCTTTCCTCATGATCCATTTATTGCTTATCCTCTTCTGTCCTCTTCTTCCTCCCTGAACATTCCTGCTTTTTTCTCAAAGAGCAGTAGCATGAATGTGAGGTGGAAACGTTACCTCATTTCACCCTGGTTTTCATTGGTCTTGCTGGTTTAACACTGCGAGACAAAGAAGTCTAACAGGAAAATTTATTTTATTTTTATTATGTTTTACTTAACCTTACAGTATCTCAAGTTTTCCTTTTTTAAAAGTGGTTCAGATAAAACATTCCATATGATACAAACAGTATGTAAAGCAGCAGTGGCCTTCTGTCAGGGCAAGCAAGGCAGCAGCATTTGCCCAGTAAAATCTAACACACACACACACACATGCACACACAATTGCACACACACATGCACACACACCTTTTTCTGAGCTCATTAAAAAATCACATGATGTATAATAAAACACTGCCCGTGTGAATTCTTTCATTGTGTTTTGTAGTTATTTTTACTCAATGATTTTTTTCCTTAGCACTTGCCATTGTTAGTTAATTGTGAATAAGCCAAGTAGTGCAGCAAGGTGAAGAAAAAAAAAAAAAGACAGGCAGTTCAAAATCATTAAAAAGGTATGTTTAAGTCATTATCTCTTCTTGCCTTTCTGTAAAAGTCACTGATGTAAAGAAACATTCAATTTTTCTGTCAAACTTGTGAAAAAGGCGTTAAAATAAACAGCCTAACATTCAATGAGTTGTTTTTTTCCCTTAAATGTTAGCCTATTAACTAAAACAATTAAGCTGGTGAGCTTAGCCTAACAAAAACACTAGAATCTATAAAATGGGGAAACAGCTAACCTTGCTCTGTCCACAGCCCAGTGGTAAAAATGTACCTACAAGTACATTTCAAACTAGCTACTTAGCATGTTTACGTAGCAAATTGTTCATGTGGTCACTTACTCTCATTGTTTGGCCATGCAAGCATGACTGACATGTAGATGTACACTATAAAGACTCATATACAGCATTTTCATGTAACTTGGAGCTGATTAAAACAATTCGATTGGTTGCTAAAATTATTGTGCATTAACTGTTGATAACACAAAAAGGTAATTACACCAGGGCAATATTCTCTCTTCAGATTCTGCCAAATATGGCAAAACGGATTAAACAGCGCTTCACAGTCCAAACGGATACCGCGAAAGCAACCCGAGTGTTTCTGAAGGCAAGTCAGTCACCTGATACCAAACAGAGCAGCTTTTCAGTTATTAAATACAAAACGGAAGGCAGAGAGCTCCACAAACAACAAATACTCTGACAGAGCATCTCATGGGAGGAAACACAGTTTGTTGTGACGACCATGAGTTCTAGCGTTTAGGCATTCATTGGCTGCAAAGGATCCATGTATTAAAAATATGGAAACTCAATAGATTTATACTTAAAATGATTAAAGTCTGCATTTCTGTCACATCTTTGATTTTTGGTAAAAATCCTTGATTATAAAAAGTGTGTGTGTACTTGCAGGATGTACTTAAAGGATATGATGAAATTATAGCTGCAGGTGGCAACTGGCACATTTTTGCATGCAATGTCTACACCATGTAACTTCGTTATTATCATTTCATTGAAGTAAAAGAAACACAAAAACGGTTGGGATCAGTAATTTGTTTGTGATGCAGAAATTCACATAAACAAAGAGGAAAAAATATATATATTAAAAGAATATTTTGAGATAAACACAGAAAATTAATGATGAAAATTGGTGTGGCATTTACATGCATTTTCATGACCCTGCAAACTAATTATTTTAGTTTTCACTGTGGCGTAAAAAAAAATGGATTAGAGGGATTCTGATTTCATTCTGGGACCTTCAGCACCAACCACTGAGAGCTAAAACCAAGTCGAAGGCTCAAAAAGCATCTACATGTTAAACAGCGATTAAAATTGCATAGATTTCATACTTTAAGGTGGAAAATGTTCAAATGGGACGCGCTGTGATTGAAAGAAGTTGTGATTGTAGTTGTTTGGCCCTCCACTGCAAACACTTTGTGCTGTACTTAGCCCTCCTCCTCTCACATTAACATGCTTCTATCATTAACCCCCACGCCCCACCTACTGCATAATAGCTAGAGCTGCATGCAGGAGGGAGGAAATAAGAATGTTTCCTTTCTTTTTTTTTCCTGCGGAGCATCTTGAATGAATGATTGATGTGAGGGGAACGAGATCAGAAAGATATAATCACGGTCTAACGAACGCAGAGCCTTAAGAAATGTATACCACAGGAATGCCATGAATTTATAAACAGACCATATATTAATATATAAGTAGGTGTTTGAAATAACAGAATCTGTTGTGTCTATCTATCTATGTGCAGTTCATGCTTTATAATCATTATTTGTGGAATACTCTGGTACAGAGCTTTGAAAGTTTAATTCAGGCTCTGCAGAGTCTCTTCATTCAAATAAACGTACAAGTTATTTCCTCGTGTACCATCCCAAACAAACATTAAACACACCCGTGTTCATTGTCAGCGGATAAACAAATTGCCATTTTCCTTGAGTGACGTATGTTTTGTGTGAAGACGTGCAACGCCAGAGCAGGGAGATAACTTCATTTCCGAGCTTTGAGCATAGATGAGGGCGAGACAGTTAGTCCGTGTTCAGTATATGAGCACCTTTCATGGGACAAATGGAATGTCAATCAAGAGCCGGTACACAGATGCTTTCTCCCTTGTGGGGACTGAGATGCTTTCTGGTGATGCAGCTCTGTTGTTCCAGCCTTACTCTGGGTGCACTGGGAATATTTTGTCCTTTTACCCCTCCACATCCCCTCACTCCATTTCAGATCCCCTGACTATTAACGATTTCTTTAGCTCTCCAAGTTTGCCTCCTCTGGCTTTTCCTCTTCTCCACATCCATTTTTTCAAGTTGGATTTTTGCACGGAAAGTTTTTGTTTTTTTAAAACCTCTCCTTTCTCCCAGTGTTAGAGACTGTGGGAAAAGAAACAAAAAAGGTGAAAAACCTGAGATTGGCACTGAAGATCTTGACATTCAGAAAATATGTTCATATACAACCAATATGCACAACAAATATGTTTTAAAGGGAATCCAATTTCTTCTTCTTCTTAGATTTAGGCTGACATTTCTTGCAATCTGTATCTGAATCTGTGACCCTCATGATGCAACATTTTTCACCCTGATTTGCTAAGATATAATTTTCAGCATGCATAGAACAAATCTTCAAAGTAGCTCCAAGCAAACCATAAAGCTGCATGTGTACGTCCACAAGGAAGTAAAAATGAGACATAACTTTGTATGAAAAGCTACTTCTGTTATTGTTGCTATGAACTCTAGACCCAGTTTAAGCAAGGTGATATTCTGAATCATTTTTTTTTTAGAGAATGTCAATCTCCTAGCTTGAAAATGTCGCTATAAATTTTCAGTCTGGCTAAAAGCAATTAATGTGGGTAGAAGTAAAAATCTGTATTCAAAAAGTGGACATAAGTTCTGTGTCTGAAAACCAATGCAGTTGCTTTTACGTTGTACTCTTTCTGATGGCCAGAAGGGGGCGACACCTGTCACCACAAAATTCATCTATGTGAAAGCGACACCTAGCTATCTTGTTATGTAGCCTTCACAAACACTTTCCTGACCAGTTTGTGGACTCGTTCAATGCTAATTTGTACATTACAGTGAAAATCTTGAGCGTTCATGTGATGATAAATGGATTAGCACAGTTGTCTAACACAGCGGTCTCCAACCTTTTTTGCGCCACGGACCGGTTTATGCCCGACAATATTTTCACGGACCGGCCTTTAAGGTGTCGCGGATAAATACAACAAAATAAAACTAGTACCGGTACCGAAAAAAAGAAGATTTATTCATAACACACGTGAAAAGACCCAGGAAAACTGAGTTAACGATAAAAACGATAACAAAATAACACTGAAAACCCTGAAAACCATACATTTCACACCTGAGCCTCAACTCGCGCGGCCCGGTACCAAACGACTCACGGACCGGTACTGGTCCGAGGCCCGGGGGTTGGGGACCACTGGTCTAACACACCAGAGATCACTGGTTCAAGAATGGGAGGGGACACAAATCCCTGGAAAGGTTGTGTAAAGATTATCCTCTTATATAGGACTATGTGAGGAGGGTAGAGTGATATTTTTTCAGGCTGGTACTGATACTATTATTTGGTGATTTTAAAATTGAGTGTTCCGATATGTCAGCAAATATATTTATATTTTGTTGATGATGTTGCTGATGATCCTATATAAGCACCATTATATTTTTCTTTTCTTTCAGACACACAAAACATAAACCTAATAAACCCTAATATTTGTTATGTGTAGTTATCCATTTACTCACTCACCAGGTCAGATGGTTGTTGTGATTAAGGCGTTCCAAATACGTGTTGCTAACAGGGAAGATGAAGAGGTCATCTGGTGGCTGGAATATTCAACATCATCATTCCTAACACGGCTGAAGGGTGTTTCTTCCATCTCTTCTTTATGTTTTTAATTTTAATTTATCGGCTGACACAAATGCAGATACCAGTCGATTGGCAAATGTCCAATAATATCTGCTTGCCTATAAATTAGTCAGGTTCTGCAATTTTTAAAATAAAAATGTATTTATCAATTACATAAGAAGATATTATATGTGTGATGTCTGTAAAGTCCTAAAGTTGCAGAGATGGTTATACTGGTTGCATTTATTAAAGGTAGATTCAACATCAAATGTAAACCTGTCTCATATCACTGCATGATCATTTGCAACATTTTTTTTTAGAGAAACAAAAGAAGAAAACAGAAAACAAAGTCCCTAATATCTGTCCTCCTTTTCTTTCTTGTACATCAAAAACTTCTGTTCTGCCGGTGTGCCACAAATGTGTACCCAAATATTTTGGTACAATAAGCCTCTCTGTTATCCTCACAGCCCTTTCACACCTGCCCTTTTCCTCCTCCTCTATGATGAAAACCTTAAAGTGGGTTGAGAGAAAGAGAGAGGAAGGGGAAAAAACGTTTCCACTTCGTCGGGGCAGCTTAAGAGTTTGTTATTAAAAACATGACAACCCATTCAGCCACTAAAGGTGCTTACTCAAGGGAATGCATGGAATGTTTATTCTTTGATTAATTTGCTTGGAGGAGACCTGAAATTCCCCCACTCATGAATATATGGGTGACAGCGAGATTTCTCCGTGGTGACAAGTTATCTAAACAACAGGGCAAAACGATTATGCTAATATCAGGTTGTAGTCATCAATCATCGCGTGTCAATGTGGTGTCAACGCATCACGTTCCCGATCCCACCCCCTCTGGCCATGTGTGCCAGTGTAAATGCGTGCGTGGACGTGTGCAGCTGTGCGCCTGTGTTTATTGAGAGAGAGGAGAATTGATCACAACTCTCTTTACGCCTGGGGACTCTCGGGAGCATCGCTGCGCAGAGCTGTTCTCTTGGATAAGAGGCGAAAGGAAACTGGGAGGGAATTAATTAGGAGTGAGTTTCTTCATCTTGATATGAACACACACACACACACACACACACACACACACACACACACACACTCGCGCGGAGTCCAGGCTGACGTCAGACAGACGCGCCTTAAAAACCAAAGAGCGCATCACGGAGAGATGCGTGGTTTGATCACACACACAAACTGGCGTTGGATTGTAAGAGAGCAGGGACACTTTAAAGAGCAGGAGCAGTCTGGTGGATGAGGTGGAAACTGCGGGTGAAGCCGAGAAGTTACTTCGAAAGTCCGTCAGCGCTTGTGCGTAAAATGAAAGCGCTGCGTAAATGTCCGCGTGTCCACTTTTGGACGAGATGGTAGATGAAATTCTAATTAAAAACAAAAAAAGCTGCAAAGTTGACCGGAAAGTATCTCTGAACTAGTGTCAGGGCAAAATAATTTAAAATAATTTTTAAAAATCTGCGTTTGGTACGGATGCTGCTGGAAGTCGCTCCACATCTGCACTCCACTTATTTCCTCTTTGGTCACATTTGAACCATGGCTTACTCTCAGCTGGGATACTCCTACTCCACCACGCCACAGGTACGGGTAGTATATTGTTTTGTCTTTGATGTTATTGATGAGGGCCTGAGCTAAATAAGGAGGATAAATAGATTTTAACTGGTCAAAAAATAGTCCATCAACAAGTCCACAATGGAGAAAATGTGACAAAATCAGCACATCGGTGCTGTTTTATTCCAGCTTTTGTTTTGCTTTTGAGAAAATAACTGAGATTAAACATTTGCTCCTTTGTGAAAGTTAGGAGACATTTAAAGCGCCAGTGTACGTAAGAGAGTTTCTATACACACCAGATTCCCTTTCCTTTATGGATATCAGTGAGTTCGTTTCATACATTTTTCCTTAGTTTCTGATGACTTCAGGCTCCCTGGCCGGTTGCTTGGAGCCGGGAACCCCCCCGTCCCACCCGGTGCTGCGCTCACCGGGCCACCAGCTCACCCCAGGAGCAGGCATCGGAGTCTACAGCGGCCCTTATCCCAAGAGCCAGAGCTATTACAACACCTGCGCTACGGACGCCGCTCTCTATTCCAGAGTGAGTGTCACACTTCACTTCTAACTCTTTAATTCTCGGATTTCAAAGTGTTCACTTCCGGATTTTTTTTCTTATTCGTTTTGCCCTTACAGTAAAAACGTGTACAGATTGTCTCTTGTGCAGGAACATTTCTGAAAACACATAAATAAATAAAAGTTTGTTTAACCTTGATTAGGCATTAATTTCTTCAATATTTTCAGGGGCCACTAGATCACAAAGAAGGAGCTGCATCTGTGCATGTGGGGACATCTCAGACTCCTGCCTATTATCCTTATGAATACACATTTGGACAATATCCTTATGACAGATATGGGTAAGTGAACAAGAATGTTTTCACTGCTCTTAAATTAAAACATATTTTTAACATGATAACTGTAAAATATCTGTGTCAGCATTATCATTTACTTCAGAATGATGGGAAAAACCTGTCTGTAGCAGGTTTATGGAGTCAGTGTTATACTATAATAAGATTTATTATATTTATAGTGTTTTATTGTAATTTACTCAAATTTAATTGTAATTTATAATACCACATTCTTACGAATATCTAGTTTTCTTTCCCTCTGTTTTTCACTTACTTTTGGTATGAGCTAACTGTTTATTTGATTCTCATAATCTGGCTCAGTTATTCCTGCTCAGACGGCGCTTCGCGTCGTAAAAACGCCACCCGAGAGACCACCAGCACCCTTAAGGCTTGGCTGCAGGAGCACCAGAAGAACCCCTACCCCACTAAGGGGGAGAAAATAATGCTTGCCATCATCACCAGAATGACGCTTACGCAAGTGGGTTCTTGTAAAATATTTGATGTTTATCGGGAAATTTTTGGGTTCTGTTGCATGATAATGTGTCTGATTTTCACCTTTTCCTAATTCCATACAAATAGTACATTTTCCCACATTTCGACTTTCCTTCTCCTCCTTTTCTAACTTTAAATTCGCTTCTGATTTCTCCTTCCTTCCCTCAGGTGTCTACGTGGTTTGCAAATGCACGCAGGAGATTGAAAAAGGAGAACAAGGTGACGTGGTCACCGCGGGCTTGTAAAAGCTCAGATGACCGAGGCTGTGAAGATGACAGTGATGAAGCTGAGAAGCCACTTAAAAGTGACAAGGAGCTTCCTGGTATGCAAGTCCTAAATCAGTCTGCCAGCAAAGTTTGCTTTGTTTCATGGTTTTCCGAGCTTTGACTGTTATGCACAGACTCTTTACTGTCGGTGTCGTTTGTTTTTTTCTCAGAGCAACAGTGCGCAGACCTGCAGAGTGATCTTGAGGACTTCGATCTGCTGGAGTCTGATGCTTCTGATTGTGATCCAAAGCCACAGTTTCTACCTGAGGACAATGAAGTGAACCCAAACACAGAGCTACCCCACGTGCAGCTCGCACACAACCCAGATACACTGCACAGAAAAGAGAGACTGTCCCCTGACTGCCCCAAACTCACACCGGTCCAGCACCAAAGCAGCTCCTTCTATCTTAATGCAGACCTTCGAAGCACAGATGCCAAACCCAAAATCTGGTCCATCGCTCACACTGCTGTGTCTTTGGATGCCAGCTTGCAGTCTGAGTACCCGCCATGTATGCTGTCATCAACCGGTACTTCCTCGTCACCCGGGTATCCGACCAACATGGCACTCACCAAGACAGAAAGGCAACAGGAATCTCCAGTCGCCACACTCAGAGAATGGGTGGATGGCGTTTTCCACGGCCCTCCTTTCCAACAGCCCAAACCGGCTGAGGTATGGAAAGGCCTAAACGAAGCTACGATAGAGAGCAGAACACCTGGACAGTCCTTTGAAATTGGGCGGTCTGCTTCAGCTTTGTAGTTCATCAACAAGCCATCGTTGGGAGAGACTGACTTAAACTCGACTTAATGTGAAAGTCGATATTTTGACTGTGTGACTTGATCAGCTGACCGTTCACTAAGAGCCACTCCCTGTTTGCCTGTTGAAGTTTCCATTTTGTTTTAAGGCAGGACCGCCAGTTCTAGTTCAACAACTGTTTTTGTGGGCTTGAAGACAGTGGGTAAAAATGTCATGCTTAGAGTAAAATCTTAGTATCTTTACCAGCTCACAATCCAGACTGAGCCATGCTAACAAGCTTAAGTGAAAGCAGTGTCATCCCCCGTTGCACTGTTTTTCCTCGTTCAGAGAATGGTTTAAAAAAGACATTCCTTTTACTAAAGGCCCATGCACACTGCTTCAGGAAATCCAAAGCCCGGCAGACCCGCTCTGCATAGTCACAGTTGCTAAGCTATGATTGGAAAATAGTTTATTTTATTGAAGGAATTTAGTGAACGGTCAGTTATTGGTGTATGATCCTAATGTGGCAATTTGATATCCCCAATGCTCTCTTACAAGTTACAGACTGTTGCAAACTACATCAACGATCAACTGTCACGGCACACTTCTCTGCTCCAAGGCTGTATGATGCACACACATGAAAAAATACAGTGTTGTACACTTGCACGATAGCCTGCACATGCACTGAGTCACAGAAATAAAAGGCGTGTTACTTAGCATGGCAAAGTTCTCCGACTGTGCCCTTACATTAGCTGCCCACTGTCTGGAACCAATAGTAGAATCACGTTAGCTGATATAAATCCAGTTCAGGGGAAAGGGAATATACCTCGGCAGTTTTGGATGCGTGTGTGTGAGTGTGCCACAGACAGGGTATTTGTGTGTGTGTTTTGAAGGAAAGAAAGGGGGAATGTGAGTGGTATTCAGCCGTGACTAATGGAAACACACAGAGGAGGGTGCTGCTAAATTGTTAAATCGATGCCACTTCCACCTCGGCTCCAGATATAGCTGCAATCAGCGATGCGTCCCTTTTCATTAGACGGCTTTTGACTTTGTCAACCTGGGACTGCAAGAAAATCCACCACAAGCAAAATGCTTCATAAAAGCTCTTAAGTAATTTTAACTAAGTGTCACGTCTTTATCCCCTCTGGTGATTTCTTTTTCATGCAGGCAATAAATAGAAAAGATTGCTATAATAAACAGAAATCAGGCAGTTATCATTAGCCTAAATAACTTTTTTTTTTAAGAAAAAATGCGTTTTCATCAACTTTAATTATTAAAGGAACCTCCACAAATTTCACAAATAAAGCACAACAAGAAACAGTGAAGAGCTGTTGTCTTTTTCCTTCACCCCCCCAACAATATTTCTGCTCATCCTGTTTTCGATTTAGTAGCAGTGATAAAGTATTTATCAGAACAGAGGAGGGATCTGCCTGGGCTTTGTATGGAATTAACCATTTCAAATTAAATAATTCAGGATGAATTCAACCGAGAATTTCATTCTGTTTCTGCTTCATAAATAAGTAAGATCTAAGATGATAAATAATGACATCTGACGTTTTATTTCTGGAAAGTTTTCTTTCTCCTGCTTGCTGGCGACTGGGATCTTATTTTGGTAGGCTGCAGATATATCTTTCATATTTTCGCTCAAATTTTTACATTTTTCAGTCCAAATTTAATGAACCAGAACAGGTACAATTTTGTTTCTGGTTTAAAAACAATCTTGAGGCAGATTTGACTTCAAAAGAAGAAGTACTAGTGTTGTGAAGGACGCTGAATGACAGCCAGATAAGAGGTTGGCTTTGTGCTAAGTGGGGAAAGAGATATAAGGGTATACTTGCTCTCACCCTTAGCCGTTTGAGAAAAAACGTTTTTCCTCTGGTAGAGAGAACAGGGAGTACGGGGAGAGGAATATGCATTTTATCAAGTTGTGTCAATGTGACTTAGCTTTGGTTAGGAAAAGGTCCAGCTTCCCTTTATATGTTAATTGGCAATTGTTTTCAATACAGTGTTTGTGCCTGTGTTTTCATTATATAATTTCATGAATAATATGCAAACTCATTGTAAAATTCAGACAAGCAACAACACATTTATTGTCAACTAAGGGTCAGCAGCATGAAGCTGTGACCACAGTACTGACATGTACACTTAAAACTGACATGGCTAAAGGTTGCTTACTTACACATTCAATCACTGTGCAATATTAGCACTCAGTGGAAATTTACGGCCACCAGAAACTGAGCGCATTACTCATTTCCTATTGTGGTCTAAAATAACTGCTAAGAAAATGATTCATATTTTGCTGATAAACACTCCACTGTACTCGCTAGCTGGTTGCAAGTCTGCCTCACTAAAATTGGCTCATTTTTTTTCTTTGTTACTCAAAGTAGAACCAAAATAGTAGGTTAGAGCTATAATCTTAAAAACCAAAATCAAAGAGCTGGAAAACATTTCAAATAGTCCAGCTCTTGGAAAGTGAACAATCTATTGATTACATTAGCATAGCCTTAGTACAAAAAAAAAAGACTTGAAGCCATCATACTTTGGTTTCTGGACTGCCTTTTTTAAGCCTTTGGTAATTTTGGTGTTACAATCCAGATTATTTCTTTTTCTAATTGTTTGGGGGGGGGGGGGGGGGGGTCTTTTAATTTAAATACATTTTAACCCACATTTGGATGATAGAGTAGCTCTGGAGAGCTATTAGCTAACATTAGCTTGGTTAGCAAGGTACTACGGTAATTCAGTGCTAGCATATTGGATGGCAGTCTGATTTTGGCTAGCAGAAAACAGCTTTCAAACTGAATGAGGAACTGGAGAGACTGAACAACAAACATAGTGTGTCTTACGATGACTAAATGCTGAAGAAAAAACAACTGTCACTCAGATGCAGTTACAACTGATAAGATATAACTTTAAGCATAAAACAGGTTAGAGCAGGGGTGTCATACTCCAGTTCTCAAGGGCCAACATCCTGCTTGTTTTTGAGATATCCCTGCCCTACCAGCTGCTGAATATGTAGATCAGGTGTGCTTTGCCAATAAGAAGCTACAAGGGCAGTACAGTGGACCTCAAGGCCTGGAGTTCGACACCTGTGGGTTAGAGGACTGAACTGTGTAAATTCATCCCCCATACAATGGCCAGAAAGAACAAATTAGCTATTAGAAAAAGAATTAGCTATAGAGAACAAACTGTTTTTTGTACATGTAAGAAAAGTTTTAATGCGGTATATCTGAACATTTTAAAAAAGGAGTCTATGAGGACTGACTACAGACCCCATAAAACACTGATGTATCTTCCAAGTTAGGAAAACGAAGCCAATGCAGAAGTACCTTAAACTGCATTCTCTCTTATAGCAATGGTCCTACAGAATCTATGGGGGAAAAAGCTTTCAGCCTTGACCTCGGTAAACACTTTCCTGCTGAGCTTATGGGCTCACTCTTTTTTGGTCAGATTTAATAATAGTAAAAATTAAAAATTAACATTCTGCAAATGGTAAATGGAATGGTACTTACCACCATATAGCACTCACCACTTATAGCACCTTTCTACTCAGTAGAACAGTCAGGCTTTCTAGGGCAACTCTCATTCACACAGTGACAAACATACTCATACTGTGCTTTTATATATTCCAAAGCACTTTCTAACATTTACTCCCGAAAAATGCATCAGGATCCAAACTAGAGGATTCGGGGATTCAGCCAACGACCTTCTGATTAGCAGACAAACAGCTCTGTTGATGTGTTCCAGATTGAGTTCCACGTGCCAAGTAAAAATTTTCATCTGGAACATTCAATGATATGGGATTTCCAGTTTGGAAAGGCGGAGCAGCCCCACCAACCTAAAGTTTACATTCCTAAACGGAGGCAGCGGATGCAAACAGTAGTAAAACTGTTGAACCTTTAATCTGTTGTGGATCTGTGACTTGTGCCACAGGCAGAGCATTGACTTGGCTCTATCCATGGATGTGCTGCAGCAGTCTTTTTAACCCCCACCCTCAAAAACATATTATTGTCTTTGCTAGTGATGCTTGAATTGGACTACCTTGCTAAGAAGTAAAAAAGGTTTTTGTGCCTGCTCTGACACACTAACTCAGGAATGATGTCACTCCCGAGTCACCCGAGTAACAATCAGACAACATCTTACTCATACTATGTTTAAAAAAAATGGAGGATTATTTGTGATATGAAACTGAAACTTCTTTGGCTAACAACTTGTCAATGAGGGGGCTTCAGTCAGAAAAAGAGAAAAAAGAAAAAAACGCACTTTTTGAGGTTCCAAAAGGAAAGCAAGGTAGCTACATCAATCTTTTATGCTGTCTATTGGACTAATTTAATTTTTTAAGCCAGCCTCAAGTGGCTTTCCAAGGAACTGCAGTTATTTACACTTCCATGTTAGCTTCATTTAAATAAAAAAGAGGAAAAAAACTTCACTTATAGAATATGAACAAACAATACATGTCAATGAAATTTGGGCAAAACATTTGTATTGTTGTTAGCTAAAGCTAACTAAAGGTTATCAATGAATGCGAAGTTGACATTTTAAAAATCTCAGCTAGGTCAGCATGAACTTCAATAAGTTTGCTGTTAACCAGTGCTCATTTTGTTGACCAATATTTTTAAGTCACAGTTTTCATCAACAACCTTTTTTTCTGATAAAAGCAATTTTATAACTAACTAAAAACTAAGGTACAAGGCCAAAAACTATGATTTAAAGATGTTGAAACTTGCAACAGCGATTAAAAATTAAATGAAGATATTCTGGAGAAATGAGATCCAATGAAGTTGTGTAGAAAAGTGGGACTAGTTTGTAAGTGATCCAGTCAGAAGGGGATGACGGGATCACTTTTTTGCAAAACGGTACAACCAGCTCCCTGTTTTGTAACCCACGTGGCACAACTCTCACCAGCAAAACCACATAAATCAGCTTTAGATTTAATCTTCTTTAATTTTATGGTAATGAAAAGAATTTAAACACCTAAATTATTACAAAAATGAAATGACATTTCAGTCAGAAGAATGACTGAAGATGAAGACTTCTTTTAATGGTTAAAGTATCAAATCAGACCAAAAGTTTTTTCAAATAAATGCTTTTGGGGAGGATATCGTGTGTAAACTTAACACTGAGTGAAATCCCAGTCAAAAATGTTAAAACTAGAAATGCAGCTAAAGTTTTGAGCATGAATCTTTTCCTCGTGACATTTCTCTTGTATCCCTTTTTTAACAGCCTGTTTTTTTCACGTTTCTCTTTTAACTACTCCAGCTATGTCGTGTCTCCTCTTACCTCCTTCCCCAACTTATTCCACCATTCTCCATATTCCCTCCTCCGTCTTCTCCCTCCCTCTGTCCCTCCACTTGTCTCACCTCTCCTATGTCTGCTGTCGACACAGTCGAACGACTCAACAGCCAGTCTGACACGCAGGCCTGCTCCCTGGGCCATATAATGTGATTAAGACTCAGTGTGTTGCTGCACAGGTCGGGGAATGTTAGACTCTCTGTTTACCTGTCTGTCTCACAGCACCGGGAGTTTTTTGGGCTCTTTGTGTCTCGAGGGATAGTTGACACAGAGACATGTGCGAAGGGCTTTTTTTGTGACCTTGGAAAGTAAGCTGCAAATGTTTTGCCCGAATTTCATCAACATGTATTGTTTGTTCGGATTCTGTTTCTTTTCTTCTTCCCTTCACAATCAGACCCTTTTTTCACAATCACTTTTATTTTTAAAATTTCAGGTGGAATGTCTGCACAGGAAGTATTGACAACTTTAAATTACTCCTCTCTGCACCTCTTGTCTGACACCTATTTCCTTTCAACACTATGTCTCTGGTGCGCAATCAAACACACACACGCAGCCATAGATATACACACACTTCTAAGTCGCTTGTGTCTTGTCACACACACTTTGGTTTTCCGGGGCTATCAAAGTGCTGAGTGCAAACTCTCTCCTCCAAAAACTGTCACATGTCGCCAGAGGTGTCTCGCTCCCTGCGGTAACCCTCTGAGCTCCTGGCACAAGAACAAGTCATTATTTCCATGGTAAAGGTCAGACGCTCTGTCACCTGACTCTAAAGTGGAGCTGAGTGGAGTCGCCCCGAGACAATGACCAAAGGTCAGTTTTCTGTTTTGACTCTCATACAGTAGGTGTAGATTTGAGGAGGACAGGCTGCTCCCAGATCTGCCTCTGAGCCCCTTTTGGTCACACTGGCTTCCAGACATGGAGGCTCAGATAATTGGCTGCAGGGAGCTCCTTAATGAGCCGCGGGGTCTGTAATGTGACACATCTTCAAGGAGAAATATTTTAATAGGGCAATTACAGCGATGAGGAGGATGTTTTGTGTGGAGTGAGTGATTGTTGTGGAAGGACGCCGTGCTAAGGAATTTTGTGGCATTTAACTCCATTATCTACTGTGAGGCTCGGTGGTGGGGACATTTTCACTGTGATTACAGTCTCATTTGAGCTTATCTTTGTCTGCATGGTCTGACCCGACACTGTAGGTCATAATATGCTTAAGGGTTTTATTTCCAATTACGATCTAATATTATGGAGAAGGAAAATAGGTAAGTGGATGTAGCGTTCAATCCCGCGCTGATTTGACAGTTGGAAACGGCACCCATGAATGAGCCAGTCTGCAAATTGGTTAAATCCACCTTTGCAATCTGGAGTTCCTTGATATATATATATATGTATGATGCTGAAGAATATTACATTATGCTGGAGCAGCACATTTAAAGGCGCTGAATAATGAAGCAGTGCAGTCAAACCCAGGACTAAAACACTGTGCGATTCACACGCTCAGTTTCATCTGAAGATTTTGCCCCCGGCAATGCCTCCAACCCATCCAAGCACCGCCTCTGAACCACTCAGACTTACCAACCGCAAGACCAACCAGTCAGCTCTCTGACACTGACCCGGCTCGCCTGCCTCATTTTAACAGTGCACCTCTCTCCCCTTCAATCATCCACTGTGGTCTTGACTATAGATGAGGTTAACTACAGCGTAAGCCTCACTTCCAGGAGTCACCAGGGCCAATTATATCAGCCTGACAACTCTTCCCAACCTGAGCTCCGTGGTGTGGAAAATGCAGTTCCACTGCCTGCATCACTGGGGACAGAACAGGGTAGTGCTGTCTGGAGCCCGAGCCAAGCGCAGGCCAATTTGGCATGCAGAGGTCTATGGAGAATAAGCCTGATGAAATATATATATGATCTTCTTCAAACATGTATTGTTCCACGCTGCTGTGTCCTATCAGACTGCCCCTCCACCCCCACCCAACAGTATCCTGGCAGAGCAAGACCTTCCAGCTTGGATCGTCGGGAGCCGACGGAGGAATGTTAAGGTCCTTTCAGCGCTCTTCATTGTAAACAACTGACAAAAGTCCTCTATCTATCATCTCTTTCATGTACTAAAGAAATAATCATAACTTTAAAGCAGATAACACTTTGGTGCACTACTTGTATTTTCATTGATTTTAATTACAAGTTTGCATCACCTTTCAATGCATTATATTAGAAAAAAATGAACTTTGCTGTGTCCAAAGAAGAAAATGTAAAACTTGTCTTATTTCCTGAAAGAAAGCCCTTCAGCCTGTCTCCAGCCTCAGAATAAACACATATGCAGGACTCTGCTGACCTCTGGCTGTCACAGGGTGGAACTGCATCCTATTAACCAAACGTACAGCAGCATCGGGGAATCTACAGTAAGAGCAGCAACTTATTCAGAGCTTCGCCTTCAAATCTACAAGAGCAATAATTAGAAACTGCCTGTACACATTTGACTGTCTACAAAACTTTGTGTAGTGCAGTCTTTGTCTTTATTCCAGGATGCTTAATTACAAAGAATGAACTCTCAGACAAGATATAATTTATTGAGCAATATGGCGATTTACACAGAGAAGCAAAGAGGAAATGTTTCAGTGATGATGCTTCTGCTTGAACTGCAGTCCACAGTAGCCGCACGTTCCCACTTTTGTGTCTTTATCCTGAAGACAAAAAACAAGAGCGTTTACAGTTTGGGAACATTACATCAAATAATCTTAGATTAAAACAACACTAAATAAAAATTTACAGATTATATGTGCAGAGTCAGGCTATAATCTCTCCTACTGTTCTACTCCAACCTACTGTTTGCCTAATGAAATCATAGAATTCGCTGAGTTTATCCATTTTAACAATGATGCCACACTGTTGGTAAAAGGTGGGGACATTATAAATCATTTGTATATTCTGCAAAGCAAAAAAAAAAAAAAAAAAAAAAAAAAGGATCTTCATATTTTTCAAACCCTATTTAATATTTAACACACTACTGTACACATTCGGGAAGTGAAGAGAGCAGCTGTTCTAGTTTTGAAATCCTTGCTTGAAACAAGATTTCAGCTAAAGAGCCCTACTTTGTTTTTTTTTTTCGTTCAATCCATGCGGCATGTTAGTGGGGTTAGGTTAACTGGTGATTTTAAATTGGCCATAGGTGTGTGTGTGAGCACTAATGGTTGTCAGCCTCTTTGTGTGACCCCTGCAACAGACTGGTAACCTGTTCAGGGCGTACCCGCCGCTCTACTTGTAGCAGCTGGGATAGGATTCAGCCCCCCCAACCAGGAAATGGGTAAGTGGAAGAAAGACTCAGAAAGCCATGCTGCTAGAATACATGTACACTTTGTCCTGCTTACAAGTCTGGATAGCATCAGTAGCTTATTTTTGTTTCCAGAGACGGAGCCATCTTTACTATTAGTTTATGGCCTCGTCCTGTGCCTACAGAAATGGCCAATCAGGTAAAAGCCATTGTGAGATAATGGTTTCTGGTTCTTACGCAACTTTCAAGTCTTTTGTTTGGCCTGTTTCAACTTTGTTGAAGAGAGAGAGAGAGAGAGAGAGAGAGAGAGAGAGAGAGAGAGAGAGAGAGAGAGAGAGAGAGAGAGAAAGAAAGAAAGAAAGAAAGAAAGAAAGAAAGAAAGAAAGAAAGAAAGAAAGAAAGAAAGAAAGAACGAACGAACGAACATGAAAAATGAAATTGATCAATTTTATTTTCAGATAAAATCATATTTTTCCCAGGTTTGTATACCATCATGAATCAAATATTAAACCAAATATTAAACTGAATTTCATTTACATTTTATACAGCGTCCCAACATTTTGGGAAACGGGGTTTGACAGTCTTTTGGAGTCATCACTCAACCTCAGTGCTAAATAAACTTCATCGTTCCATCTGTCTATTTTCTTTTTCTTATCTAGTTCATGGTTTTGGTTGGCCTGGAGGCTGTCTTAGCTGTCCGAGGGTGAGAGGCATCAGGCAAACTCTACACAGAAAGGAGGATTCAGAGCTAGGAGCTTCTTGCTGTGAGGCGATGGTGCTAACCATCATGCTGCCAGCTTCATCAGTGCAACAGCACCTTTGTGTTTTCTGAGATCCCTCACTGCACAAAGCTGCTAGGTTTAGGAGATTCATGCCTATCCCAGCAATATGAATACCAAGCACTTGAAATAGTTTTATCTTAATGGTGTCTGCAGGGTCTTACCAAGTTGATGTAGACTTTGGGGTGTCCCAGCGCTCCTCCGCCCCCATCGCAAGATACCACTCTGACTTCGATGTCAGACACTGGCTCCTCTGCCACCAGGTTGATGGCAAAGTTCTTATTCACCTTTAAACAACAATACAAAGCAATTGTGTAAGTACTTTCCAAAACTCGGCGAGGAAGTCGCTAGGTGTGGTATGGGGACTCTGCACTGATGTGCATGTTTTCGTTGTTTTTTTTTAAAGTATTTTCCAAGTGCTACTTAAAACAGCTTTTCCAAACATCGTAGTTTTAGTTTGGATGCTTACATTAATTTACTTTGCACACAGAAACAATTATTTCGCAAAAAACAAAAACTGGCATTGACCTCTGTCTTCAGTGGGATTCAAATCAGGGCTTTGTGCAGGCCAGTCAATAACGTTCACTTTGGTATTTTGGGGGCAGTTCTTCACCAGGAGCAACATATGTTCTGACTCGTTGTCATGTTTGAAGACAAAGCGATGACCCACATCTGACCTAAGGACGTGCTTCCAGTAAGCATTAATCTTTCTCCAGGTTGTCTTTAGCATACTTCAGTCTGGTTTAAAGTTGTATCTTCTGAAAAACTGAAGTTTTTCTTGGTCTGCAACCTCACAGTCTATTCAGGATTCCAGTGCTTGTCTTCTTTGAGACTACAATTCTCAATTCTTGATTTGTTATTCACAGTTTTGGTCTTGGATCTGAAAGACCTAGGCCCTAAACCCAGTTAGCAAGGGTTACACTAAGCTTAGCCAAATGAATAAATTGTTAAGTGCTTATTTCTTACCTCTTTCTGTTTGCCAACAAATCTGGCTTTCCTGTAATCATGCTCATCATACACCTAGGAGAAAAACACAAGTTACACGCAGCAGTTTACAGGCATCCTGTTATTTTGTTTATCTGTGATTTAACATTGTGGTCCTAATATGAGAACTGTTTTAAGAGCGGAACTAAATGAAACTTTTAGATTTATTGCATTATATTGCATATTGTGTATGCAATATAATCAGTGACCAGCATTCAAACATCAAACATCTTATAAGCAGAGTAATTTGGAGCTGCAGGCGTCAGTAACACTATGCTAAGGTTAGCTAACGTTGCTCCATGGGGTAAAATAACAGTAACAGAGAGGTAGTTTTCAGCTCACCTGTCCGGTGTGAGTGATGGGCTCGCCGGTAGTGGAAACATCTACACTATAACGGTGAGCAGGTACTGCAGAAAGCTTCAAAGGCGAAACGAGCAGCTTAACATTTTTACTGAAGGACAGAACTCTGCCCACTGTGGCCGCCATGTTTACAACAATCTGCTTTCCCAGACTGCCTCGCAAAGGACGCTAATACCGAGGTTAATTTCGCCCCGAGTCTGGCTTTTCAGGCTCAAACAAACTTTACCGGCGGCAAGCCTCAGCAAGGTGCCTTTCTTTATTTTGACATATATTATAAAATGTAAAATAGTTCAAATTTAAAAAAGACGGAATCCGAGACTGTTAGTATGGAGAAAGGGAAGTGTTCTCCCACAAAACTAGCGAGAGGAAACTGCCTGAAAGGCAAAAATAAGGGCCTCACTATCCTCCTATACACCGGAAGCTGTTGTATGTACTTGAAGCAAGAAAGCAGTGTGGTTCTTGTTGTGGCGATTAACACGTACTTACAGGGGCATAAATGAACTCATGAATTCAACTTTCTAGTGATTTCTGAAAGGTTTGTTTGTGTTGTTTGACTTTGTAATGTTTTCTGCGCAAGCATTCACAGTGTGAATGCTTATTCGGTCTAGTGCTAGCAGGTCAGCTCTGACATGCTCGTCTCCTTGGCCGTTACATAGTTCTGCTGTGTGGACACCGGGTGGTAATTTTTACATGTACAGAGTTTTTTTGTACAAGGAAGGTAGTAGCCTATAAATATATCATTTTTTAAAGGCCCATGGAAGATTTTATTAAATTGGTGTGTAGCTGGTTAATGTGTTACGTACTAGGCCTCATGAGTAGTGCTTATTCTGCAATATGTTGCTGACTGTATTTTAAAAAACATGCTAATATGATTACCTTTGTTAGCCCAGGCTAGTTTGTTCATCTCAAATAGTATTAGAACGTTATTTAAGGCGGTGTATTGTGCTTTTTGTTATTTCCTCTCATTTGTGTCATGTTGCAATGGGTGATGCTTGTGTTATAAAGGCCGAGGTTTCAAGTAAAGAAGTCGGCATATGTGCAAGAATTTACTCTGACCAAAAAACTCAAATTTGATACTTTTTTTTTCTACTCTAAACATTGTATGATGTCAGTTAGGACAGGTATTCCAAATGTGGTCATGTCAGGCACGCAGCTCCACCTCATGTTAAAACTTTAGGTTTGTGAGGGGCAGCCAATTAGATGAGTGCGGGCTCAAAGGGAGGGGCGAGGGAGCCAAAACAGGATGTTTTAGACAGATGAGAAACTAAGGACCCCAGGATAGGTCCGTATGAATGAATGAATGTTTTGTGATTTTGTGTGACCGTTTGATTCCCAATGAAATGTCACCTTCCCAGACTAAGATGACCTCTCTGGATGCCCTGTTTCACCTGACCAAAAGATTTTGTTGCACTTATTTTAAACAGATGGTGAATCCACCCAATTAAGAACGTGGAGTTTCAGTAACTGTCACATTTTCAATAGTTTTTGCTTGAGGAATGGCTAATACGTGCCTAGTGAAAAAATTAAGTAATCTTTTCAGCTCTGCATCACAACGTGAGGAACTAAAAAATATCCTTTTTTGGAATTCTCTTTGCAGCTTTTCCGCCATGGCCCCCCTTCTGCTAAAGCATCTGGCTACCTCCTTAGCTAGGCAAGTGGCCCAGATGAGCCACTGGCGTCTGACCTTGTCCTCACCGGCAGCCTTTGTTCACAGATCTCTCTTTATGCTCACCGGCGGTTCTCGTGCATTTCTCCCATCATCGGCCAGCATCAGCTCCATCCAGCGCCCTTCTTCTGGCTTCCCGGCTCGTCGTGAAACCTCTCTGTTGGGACAGTGTTGGCATGTTCCCTGCGTTCAGCCCTCTGCAGGAATGAAAACCAAAACTGCCCTGAAGAGGCGCTGCAAGGACTGCTTCTTTGTTATAAGGAGGGGACGTTTGTTTGTGTTCTGCAAGACAAATCCAAGACACAAGCAGAGGCAGGGCTGAAGTGTTGTACGAGCGTGGGGGTGACTGCACCCAAGGCGTGGATATTTACGAAAACTGTGCTGAAGTAATAAATTGTTTGGGTGAAAAATACGTTGAAGTCTTCTCA
Source organism: Aulonocara sp. 'chitande type north' Nkhata Bay (assembly GCF_057382095.1). Classification (NCBI taxonomy): domain Eukaryota; kingdom Metazoa; phylum Chordata; class Actinopteri; order Cichliformes; family Cichlidae; genus Aulonocara; species Aulonocara sp. 'chitande type north' Nkhata Bay. The sequence goes on from NC_141364.1 coordinate 38,021,529, forward strand.
CCTCTCTACAGTTCCTCTCCTAACAACAAAAAAGACACATTTTTTACGCATACTGAGCAATACTCGTGAGCCGCCCTGTGTTTCTGCATGTTTTGATTCTAAAGCCAGGTGGGTTTTTTGGGGGGGTTGTTTTTTTTTGTTTGGGTTTTTTTTGTCATTTACAAAGAAAATGTGATCTTGAGCGATCGTTATCAGACTTTCTGAAGGTCTTTCAAAAGTTTTTCTTTAGACAGTGGCCTTGTTTTTCACTTATTTTCAGTCCAGTTCTTGTACCTGACCATTTTCAGGTGAATTATTATTTTATTTGTTTAAACACTTAACACCGACCTATCAATCATTCAACCATTAAAAATGCACAAGTGTTGCTTCTATAGCAGACAACTTAGCAAATAAACTGTAAACTGTGTCTTTAGGCACTTTGTTACTAGCAGCCTGTCTCAAAAGACATAATTACTTCTCACTTCTTTAGGGTAAGTGACTCAACTAAAGAAATGAGAAGTAATTATGTCTCAACTTGACTCAACTCATCTTGAGTCTATTAAAAAATGCCAACGATAACAAAGTTTTACAGGAGCAGAAAAGTATTTTTGCATCAACAAGGTCTGAAGCAGCGTGGGATCATCCTGATGGATGAACAGAACGAAACGTAGCCAACATCCAGAGCTTTAAACGTCCTTCAAGAACCCTGGAGAAATATTCCTAATGACTAAATAAAGGCATGACAAGAAAGCTGACCTAAAAGAGTTCAGGCTGTGTTGAAGAATAAACGTGGTCATGCCAAGTATTGATTTTAAAGCTTGTGAGAATTGAACAATGATATTGCCTTATATACTGTATTTACATTTATTTTTGAACCTATTTCCCATTTTTTTTCAAAGAAAATATAAATCAATGAGGGTTTGCTCAAGACATTTGCGCAGTACTATGGATAGATACATACATACTCAATGGCCACTTTATTAGGTAGAGTGATTCAGCTGTATGGTCAGAAAATCAGATAGCGGCAAGTAGTGATGTAGAGATTGTCAAGATGACCTGGTTGTTGGTCCCAGGCGGGTATTTCAGAAACTGCGGTCCACTAGCAATTTCCCTTACTAGGGTTCACAGAGAATGAAAAAAGACAAAATATCCAGTGAGCAGCAGGGTGAAAATGTTTTGCTGATGCCAGAGGTCAACAGAGAGGGTCAGACCTCTAATAGTAGGATAAAACACCCGTACAGGAGAGCATTTTTAAATACACAGTAAAGTCTGACCTTGAGCTAGATGGGCTACAGCAGCAGAAGCCCACATCAAGTGCCATTCCTCATCTAAGAACAGAAAACTGAGACTACAGTTCACATAGAATCATGAAAATGAGACAACAGAAGATTGTGTTGAAATGTTGCCAAGTCTGGTTAGTCTCCATTTCTTCTGCAACATTTGGATAGTGGGGTCAGAATTCAACATAAACAAAATAAAACTATGGCTCCACCCTGGTTCTGGCTGGCAGTGACGGTGTAAAGAGATGTTTTCTTGGACTCTTAAGTATAAATACCACAACCCACCTAGTGCAGTGCATTATGTAAAAATCATTAAAAATACAAACAAAAAGAAAAAAAAAACGGGAAGATCTGTGTACTAGGTTTTTCTATGCTCTTTAAAATCAGGACCCAAATGAACTGACCAAAACTTCCACCACCGTCTTCTTTTAAAAAATATCTAAAACAAAAACACAAAATGAACACTGCACAGCATACACTTACTGATAACATGGTTTATTTTTATGAATACAATTTAAAATCATCATTTATTTTTTAAATGCAATAGAATTAACCAGTTAACACCTACAGGGGCATTGAAAACCCATTTATGGTTACACTTACTGACATTTAGCACCCCCCAAAAGACAAATACAAATGTTTCAAAGGACTAAAATCCGTTACACACATCCCAGCCTTTACACATAAAATATAAAACAGTGCATCCGACAAACTGCAAGTGTTCAAAATCTCTGCCAAACAATGCTGGTTATTCAGCTGCGAGGGCTGTCCAGAGGTCGGAGCGCTGTGTGTGAGCAAGATGTAGATATTTCATGTATTTGTTTGGACAAATATGCAATATTTAAGGCACTTTTTTTTTTTTTTATGGCGGCCAATAACAGGAAGAAGATGGAGACTTTGATTTTCAATCAAAACTGTTTGTCTTGTTTTTAAATGGAAAAGTGTTTTTTTTTTTAAATCTGTCATTATGCAAATGTTCATGCCTTTTTTTCAAGCATTTTGATCAATCCTGTTAGATTATGACCAATCTACTGCAATGTCGCTCCTCTTATGACCTTTATGGTTGCTTCCAGCAGCATAACACACCATGTTACAAAGCTCAAATCATGTCAAACTGGTTTCTAGAACAGTGAGTTCAATGTACTCAAACAGCTTCGACAGTCACCAGATCTCAACCAACAGAGCACCTTTGGTGGAACTGAAGTTTCTAACAACATCAGGCTGAGTTCCATCATTCTTCCACAAGAGGGAGCCAAAGTGTGCATCATGGACGGTCGCTTTTCAAACTCCCTGTCACTTTTAAAACCAGTCACATTCAAAACTTTGGGCAAATTCTCAGCCACTGTATGTTTACTAAAGGTCAGAAAAAGGGCCATGAAACGCTCTGACTGACTGCAATACTCAGTCCCAAGTGCCGAAGAAACCAAACTGGTTGAAAGATGTTTGGCAACAAACACTGAGTGTACGCTGGCTTTGCTCGAATAAACTAAAGGTTAATATTTGCTGATGGAGGATCAGGGATTCGGAAAACGTGTGTACATGCACATATATTATTTGAACACTTCTAATTTCGCAAAAGCACGGCAGGAAGATTTGATCCAGTGTTTGGGACCGTCCAATTGCTTTCCACTGAAGCATTTGGTCAAAGAAACACAGATTAAATGTTTCCTTTGTTTCTGTGTGAGCTGTGGAAGGTTGTCAAATAGGTAAGTCTGAGTTCACCTGGCAGACTCAGCTAGTGATTTCTGTGGGTCAATAAACGAGTCTTAATGCAAAGCGTCAGCCACAGGATACAATGTAAATCAGCCATCTGTGGCTTTGAAGATCAACAGAGTCTGTTTACACGGGCATTTACTGGCATGTAGAAAATAAATGACAGCAGAAATGGATGGGTGGATCAAATAGAGACAGAGGAAACAGGACTTCAAACGCCTACTGGACTTCATTGAAGGCAAATCACCCGAAGCATCTCAGAGGCGCCTTCCACAGCTAGTGAGACCGTGCGGTGTGCGAGCATCAGCAAGTGACGGTTTCAAACGTCCCCACAGCAGGTTCAGGTTCTTAGAAAAGGATGATCTTGGATTTCTTTCGCTACTGTGATTATGATTATCAATTTGATTTTGATAACTGACCAAATAAATTAATATGCTACAATCACTTGCACATCACTTCATCTAGATCATACTACTCATTTCTTAGTTCTTTATTGAAGTAACAGCCGCTCGATTGCTGTAATCAGGCGAACATGTTGGTGGGCCTCAAAGAAGCAGTGGCTTTGATTCTTAATACTCCTCTAATCAAAATCATGTTGGTGTATTAGTTTTAGTAGAGGTAACGTGCAATATCTCTCGTTATATTGGTAAGGAGCCTTATGAAAGTGTTATATATGAAATAAAGAAATTACATGTTTTTGCAAGTATATTTATGACTCTTTGTGTTTGTTTCTACGATATAATCAATTCAGTCCTTTAAGTTAAATATCTTTATAGAACTATTTCGTCATATTTGTTGCAATTTATGCTGTCCTCTTAACGAGATCTCACGTTTTTTTTTAAATGTGAGACTGGTTTAAAGAAAAATACTGTTTTCATTCACGTGAGATATGCTTGGCAGATTATAGGCCTATTTACAACAGTTTAAATATTTATATATTATTTTTGCAATCACCGGAGGTTTTTTGGCCCAACTCAGAGTCTTCTGTTATAGATGACCGATTATAAGAAGGCAGATGTGTCAAATTTGATTGCCCTGCACTGTCGTTGCTTTCAAAGTAAAAGCTTCAACACGATGGTTTAAATAACAAGCTCGATGTGAGCTTCCAGCTTAAAAGACTAAAAAAAAAAGCAATGATTTTTTTTTCATGTGCGGTAAATAGCATGGTGTTCACCTCAGTTCGGTTTTATGATTTTTTTTGTTCACTTTAGCGTCATTACAATGAGGAGGAATTGCGTTCGTTTTATTTTGAAACCCACAACGGGAACACAAACACAGTCGCTTCTTCCGGTTTCATCTAGCTGGCTTGATCTGAAGCATGAGGTGAGCGGCACACCTCTCCACCCAGTCAGCATCATCGGTGTCCGTGACAGACTGAGGGGGAAGACTTCTCCAGCAGAATAAAATCAGCGAAAGAGTAACAGGACACACTGAGGCACCATTTTTCTTTTATTATTTGCGGGTTAGGTCGTTCACCATGAAGCCTTCAAACAGTCGCCCTTCAGGAGGGGGTAAAAACCCCTTCGTGCACGAGCTCAAATTGACCATGACAGAAAAAATAAAGGTAAGACAGTAAAGATAATAACAAGTTATAAACTGTGTTTGTCTAAGATGATGTTAGATAGACATATTCCTCCGTCCTCCGACCACAATGTGCTGCTTGTTTAGTGACTTTCCTACTTTCCTAAACTTTACCGACGCTTTAATGACGCTGTTTTTTCATGACTCTTATTCGTTAATGTTGACTGGAATAAAAACGGACGAGGAAAACACAGAACACGGATAGGGTTTCAATAACCGACAGCAGTGTTATAATGCTGTGTGGCTGTCTAGGAAAAAAGTTGTTTCCTGGTTCAGGTCCGACACTCAGCTGAAATGACGACAAACAGGTTAAAAGGACAAAAACCGTGCGGTGACAAATCTAGTTTCTGTGCCCCTTTTTAAAAAGCAAAAGTTGTGTCATACCGGATTTAAAAACATGCTGTGAATTCATTCAGTGTTGAGGAAAATCATGCAAGAGTAAGAGCTCCTTTTTTGTCTTTTTTTAAAAAAAAAACGTTTGAATGAACTCTATTTTCTCAGAGATAAACAGCAGCACCTGTTCAGTCTTACCCACACAGCAGCACCTGCCATGCAGACCCATTTCCTGCATTGTTGGTGTTATCTGAAGCTTTGTGGGTTCATTGTGGAGTCAGCCACTTTCCTCACATTTTCCTGGATGGGTGTGTAAAGCCAGTCTTGAATCTTAATTGACCGTCTTTTGCATATCAGACATTTGCATTGTTTGTTTATTTAATGTTTTGTTTAATGACAGGCCTATTGTGGATGGGAAGACCTTGCAAGACCGAAACCCTGTGCACTATCATATTGACCTGATTAGCTGGCACAGTGACACATGCTAATCAGCCCAACATACACTTCACTTCTGTTAGGCCACAGTTCTGCATTTCCAGCTGCTTCCTTTCACTGAGTGCACACACAGTTGGGCTGTGTTTACGCTTGAGTTTTAGCCGACGGCTAAACAAGCTGACAGCTAAACAAGTTTAATGTGTACTCAGATAGTCCTCATTAGGCTGCCGGAGTGGTGAAAGCCTGCACAGCAGTAAGAAAAGCAAAGATGGGAAAAGTACAGTTTAAATAAGGCATGTGCTCTAAAGCATGGAAATGTAGAAAAGACAGGACAGCTGTGGCTTCATTCCTGCATCAGTTGGCTCGCTGCTGGAGGAGAGCAGTATGGCTGAAATGATTCCTCATTAATCAAGCGGTTCAGCAGATTTTCTGACTTAAGTGATTTAGGGTCTGCTGACAGCATGCCATTGTCCTAAACACAAGTTACTGATCAACTGAAAATCATCTTATCTAGTTAAAGGTTTATGTGAAAACATGAAGAGAGCCCTGATCGACCCCCTCAGGTTACCTCTCCCATAGCTCCAGGGCCCAGAGGTGTCTGCTTTCATGCTCAACGAAACATACAACGGTCTGAAAATTGGTTCACTGCTGCCTAACCATTAACAAATCCACCGAGATAAGATGACTGAAAAAAAAAAAGGCCCGTGAGTGTTTATTATCAACCACTTGACATTGGCTTGCTGAAAGCTTTTAACTCCACCGGCCCCTCTTATTAGTGCCTGAGTGTGTCAGTTTTTCAGTCGGCTTGTGCTTTAAGTTGGAAGCGTGTCTGTGCCATATGACCGCAGCAGGTCATCGAAGGTAAACTTGACCATGTGTGTGTCTGTGTCTGGTTCACACCTCCTGCTGCTCTGCTTCCAGAGGGACGCTTTTCCACTTGCAGAACCTGTGAAGGGTTTATACGCTCGTGTAAACAAATACACGTTTTGCCTGAAGGAAAACGAGGAAAGCGACAAAACGCAACTTCCTCAGTGCTTTTGTTTCTAGAGATATGGCTGCATGGTTGCTTAATGCTTATGAATCTGTTTGCTATAGGCAGTAGATTGGTGCTGCTCTTCCTGGAATGTCTTTTCTAACTTCCCAGCAAACATGATCACAGCACCGTAAACCAACCAGGTCAGCAAATGAAGCTCATTCCAGCTGAGTCACGCATTACTGAATGGCCAACAGCTGCCAGCTCTCAAGCTCACAAACAAAATGCCTGTGACATTAAACAGAGCTGTGATGTCCGGCGAATGGATGGGGATTAATACCAGACACGGCTTTAACAGTGCGTGTGTGTATAAAGTTGTGTTTCTTTTGGCTTTGATCTGCTACTGCCTGGCTTCAGTTCCTGCTGCACAGGCAGCCGAAATATGACAAATGGTAGGACAGGTTAAGTGCTTCCTGGGTACGCATTCACTGCCTCAATGAAAACAATTAGCCAAGAGCAATTACCTTCCTAACGGGTTAAAACTGTAGCGAGCCACAATACACAGGGGAGCAATGTATCTTGGGAAAATGGTTTGTCAGCGGAAGTGTTAAAATATTTTAGTGGATTTAGATCCGTTGTAATCGTCATCAAGTTTACCATTTATATGAGGATTATTTTTTCTGAAATAGGTGGTTTGTTGAACCTCTAAAAATTGAAACACCCATCATGATATCCCAGTATCAGTCACTCTTATGGCCTCAATCACACAGGCCCAGAGGCCGAGCCCTGAGACTGCATATTCCCCTCAAGTGGTGTCTTGGGGTTTCTGGCTATTGTGTGAAGTTGATCACAAAGAGGGTGCTAGACCAAAAACTTGCTTGTGATTGATTTAGGGACTATCAGATTGCTGCAGATGCCACTAGTCTGCAGATACTTGCTAACAACCACTAGTAGTGAAACTTTTAAAAGTGTGAGGTGCAGACAAAATGTGCACATCTGCAGCTCTGCATGTCAATTCGTGCAGCACAACCTGTAGAACATGGTCTCAAAATAATTTTTAATATTTCTTTGTACAAAGGGGAGCCAATAACTACAAATTCTGTGTTTTCACCTACAAATGACACGTTTTGCCACATGTCAAGCAGAAATAAATATTGTAGCTGTGCATCTATAGAGCCAGAGGTCGAGGGACTTTAGGTCAGAAATAATAAAACAGTTCAATCTTGATGGCAGTGGTCTCTACCGGGATGACATTTCCCCGATCTATAGGGCATAAGAGGTCACTGCAGGGCATAAGAGGTCACTGACTGGTTCAATGAATATGGAAATGACATGAATCATGTGCTATAGCCTTCACATTCACCAGATCTTAACCTAAGTGAACACCTATGGGAGAATACTGTTCCATCACATCGAGCTAACTTTCTGCTGCCTGGCCAGACCCCTGTGTGTTTTTTGTTTTTTTTTTTGTCACATTTAAGGTACGTGCCAGATGTTTTGCTTTGTCTTTATATGTGTAGAAAGTGAAAGTAGTGAGAAGTAAGAGACTGAGTCACTACATTCCTTAAATGTCTCCTGAAAGTGTTAACGCAACTATACATAGCGCCTTGAGGCGACTTTTGTTGTGATTTGGCGCTATATAAATAAAATTGAATTGAATTGAATGTACACGTATGCGTGTCAAGACTGTAGATTCCTAGAATCTCTTTAGCATTAGGTACAACAGAGCAACCTCATCAGTTACTATGACATGACAAAGAAATTCAGTGACTGCTTTAATCTGAGTTGTTTATACATTTTTTAGTGGGTGAAGGATTAAAACGTTCAATATTGAACAAATTGTGCGTCAATGTACAATAAGAAAAAAAATCTACATCTGTTGATCTGTAGTCACTTTTATTCTGTGTGCTGTAAGTGAGCTCAGTGCTCTTGAAGTGCATTTCTACTGCAAATTTCAAATCTTTAGTCAAGGATCAGCCGGCGTTCTCCTAAAACACTGGAAATTGCACCCCTCTGCCCCGCCCCTGCGTTTTCTTATGCCACCTCTTGAGAAAATGTCAGCAGATCCTCCCAGATGGACTTGTTAAGCTCTGATGGTGACGCACAAGCTCGGATGGGTGGAGAGAGGCGTTCGAGCATTATAAATCACCCCCATTGCTGTTTATTTATTAATGCAGCCCTGAAGAGTGCACCTGGGTTCCTGCAGATAGACAACTACACAGGGAAGAAGAGAAAGATGGAGCAGGAGGGGAGGGGGAGGTTACATATGACTCCCTTGAGGGGTGACAAAAAACACACCAGTGCAAAGTAGGAGGAAAACTATAAAAGGAAGAACAGCAAGATAAATGAAGGTACAGCTGAGCGACTTGGAATAGAGAGTGAGAGACTGATGGATGGATACGCGAGAAGCATGATTGTAGATCACTGTAAGGCAGGCTTGGAGCTCAATGAGAGGGGGAGCGCAATAAATGTGTAGAATGAAGGGATCAAATAGAGGTCATACGAGCAAAACGAAGGAGCTTTTAAATGTTACACAGTTTGAATTTGCCCTTGAGGCCGTGACTTTGCCAAATCTTTGTCATTACACAGTAAGAGAAGTCATGACAGGTCAGTCAACTCAATTTATATCCTTATCATCCTGTAGTTTTATCCTTTTTACCTTCGTATTTATGTAAAATTATTGCGAACTAAACCCAACACATGTGAACTTTTGTTGGCTAAACCCAATGAGAGTCATCCATTCACCACGAGTGACCTTTACTAAACAGAAAGACTAACAGAATCCTTTATGGTCATAACATTAGGCAATAGAAGTAGCAACTGTCAGATCTGAGGCTTATTTAAGGTAATTCATGAGTAATCCCAGAGATTTGATGTGTAGTCATGAACTCTGGTGAACAAACAGAATTTTCACGGGTTTTGTCAGAAAAAGGATGTGCGGCACAACCTTTCCAGGAGTGGACATCCCACCGCATTCAAAGACCAGACTGTTGAGTGCTCAGGCTACAGGCCTCAGTTAGCATGTTAAAAAACAAACATGTCAGCACATCTCAGGTTTGTAAAGATGCAACTGGACAAACCACAAGACTTCTGGAACCTTGTCCTTGTACAGATGAGACCAACTGGTTTAGATCAAACACAGCATATCAGCACACCTAATACCTCACACCAGCTGAGAGGGGTGATTTAAAGCACACGATCTAGACACATTGTCATCATTGAGTCGACCATGAAGTCTCCTGTATACCGAATGATTCTTCAGTCTTCACTGCAAGTAGAAGATGGCTTTAGTCAGCATGGTTCAATCGGTTGATTTGGGGACTGCTGTTCTTTAAAGCTTTGATATTAGCGATGTTGGAGTTGAGGTTTTTTGTAGGAACAAAGATGTAATAAGCAAACGCTGGATCTGACTGAGAACCTGAGGATGCCGTGTATACTCATTCAGTAGCAAATTGCGAGTCACGGGCTTGCCACACCCAAAAACACACAAATAATGGGATCTTTTACATAGAGTCTGGTTTCAAACGACACCAGCAGTAGAAAGGGCTGTGTGTGTATAAGAGTATATTTTAGGATGATTTGCTGTTAATATATTGAAATAAACGTTGTTTAGATGCAAACACAATTAAGCCTATATCCTCCCTTTATTCTTACTTTCGGTAATCGGCGTTGATAGTGCAAACCGCTGATGTGTGTTGGGCCTTTAAAGCGCGATTAGACAAGCACAGTTAGTGTTAATTATGTGGTTTTGTGTTCTGCTAAAGGCACAGATGGAGTGTTGACACTGTAAAATGTAATAGCATGTTTCTCAGCTGTATAGGAATGTATGCTATGCTAATTATTGTTTTTTTGACAGTTGGCTAAAACACAGCAGGGATGTTACAGTAAACAGCAGGTTGTTGAAGTGCAGCAGAAGTGTGACTGTTTGTGTCTCTGTGTGTTTTGTCCCTGCAGATAGGACTCATGTCAGTTACAGTTTTTCCGGTGCGGCTGCTGCTGGTCTCTTTCCTCATGCTGCTGGCGTGGCCCTTCGCCTTCACGGCTTCTCTGGGACGTTCGGAGTTTGCGATCGAGCCTCAGTCGTGGTGGAGGAGGTGGGTTTGTGTGAAAGCACCCATGTGCTACTAAGACTTATGGGATTAGACAGAAATGTGTGAAAATCTCAGCATCCTGTAAATTGTATTGCAATATATAATTATAAATTGAGATGCTGACTGTTGCCCACTGTCTGCTCAGTATAACATCAGCATGCTGGTATGCTTTTATACAAATGTTAGTTGTGTGAATAATTAGAGTGCAGCACTCTGTCATTTTTACAGGTTCTTCGTTACTGACAACCTCTAAAAAATAAAATATTGAGCCCATTGTTGTATTTAAAACACAGAAAACACAACATTAGTGAAAAAGACTGCGGATTAATAAAAATTGTTGCTAAAAACATGAACAGATTTAGCCACTCACTCACATTCTGAAGATAAATATGTCTATAGCAGGGGTCTGATGATGAGTGTCATATCAACCATTGCATTAGCAATAAATTTAATAACGCTCTATATCAACAGTTACACACTATACAGAACAACTTTATAGAATTATATTTGTTCGCAGGTGTTGGCAAATCAGCTATTTTGA